>NC_047667.1:52859421-53571921 GCF_011762505.2 Arvicanthis niloticus | reverse complement strand
CCTGCCAGGATACAGATCAAAAACAAACAAAAGCTGTTTAGTAACTAACGGTGCCCGTTTCCAGTTTTGAACTTGATGCCCTAACCAACATATGTGAGCAATGTGAGCATGCTTGGCCCATGGGGAGGCGCAGATGACATGCTTTCTCCTGCTTGGGGAGATGTTTTTCAACAGGAGCACTGTGGCCAGCCAGAGGAGCTCTGCAAAAAGCACAACCTTGCTTGCACTCTTCCTGAAGGTGAAGACTAGTGGGACATTCAGATGTGGGATCTTAGCTGTATTTTGAAATGCTCCTCTTACTGTCATGATGCTGGCACATTCCAGACCGCTCTTGAGTCTCCCTCCCTACTTGAGCCATAAGGCCTGGCTAAAGTCCCCGTACACGATCTTCTGGAGAGCATTCCATAACTGGTTCCTGTCAAGATGCAAAAGGAAGTTATGAGGTAGAAGCAAACTGAAGCCACTGGGAAGACAAACCTGGAAGGAAAAATGGCAGATGTCCATGTCTCTCCAAAGAGAGCAAACACCCCAAAAGGAATCTGGGGGAAATGTAAAAAAAAAATTTCTGGGCCAGCAGAAGGAGAAGATGGCTTGTTTTTTATCTTTAAACCACTTAGTTAATATTATGATGAGTCTCTCTCTCTCTCTCTCTCTCTCTCTCTCTCTCTCTCTCTCTCTCTCTCTCTTTTCTGGGAACTTCTTTCTTATCTTGCTTAAATGGTTCTCATTCAAAATTTATATGAAAGTCGAGAGTGTGGTCTGACATGTCATTGTCATCAGGATTTTAACTATGATACTGCTACTGACTAACTGTGCTCTGGTGTGAGTCAATACTGGAGAGGTTTGGTTTTTCTCTCCAGGAAAGCTGACTGGTTCCTCTGTCGTCTTGTGGGGCCATGTGGAAGGTGAACTGGGACTGTTGAAGCAGTTGGCACCTAGGGCAGCCTGTGAATAGTCCCTTGCTTGCTAAAGAAAAGGAACATAGGAATGGATATTGGTGTGGCTTAGATCAATTGTCTCTCAAAGGACAATAAGCTTAGGCCATGGACTGAGGTGCTATTGAGAGACGGTAGATCCTTTAGTGCAGTGGTTCTTAACCTGTAGGTTTCCACCCCTTTGACAAACCTCTGTCTCCAAAGATATTTACATTATGATTTATAGTAGTAGCAAAATTACAGTTATGAAGTAACATCAAAAATAATTTTGTGGTTTGGGGGATCATCACATTAGGAAGAGTTGCACCATTAGGAAGGTTGAGAACCACTGCTTTAGTATGTGGGGCTCAGTGGGAGGATGTTAGGTCATTGAGAGGTAAGTCACTGAAGGGATTGGGACCCCATCTTTCCCTCCTAGCCACCATGAGGGACAGTCTATTATCCCAGAGAGTCCAAGAAACAACTCATACTACCTGAGGCCCAAAGCCACAGGTCCTAACAATCATAAACAAAGCCCTCTGGACTCATGTGCCCAAAATAAAACTTCCTTTTTTGTACAGTGATTGTCTCGGGCATTTTATCATAGCAGCAGAAAGCTGATGAAATAGAAAACGGTTGCTGAGAAGTGGGTCATTGGTGTGACTGTACCTGAGATGACATGGAGAAGCCTTCAGAATGGGCTTGTGGAAGGGACTCACAAAGGTGTGGAGAGGCAAGCTAGAGAAACTTTGAACTGCTCTAAGTATGGCTGAATGGACAGTTCTAGCAAGGACTCGGAGGATGCTGGGAGCCAATCAGACATTAAAGGCTGTGCTGTGAAGTTTCCAACAGAGGTAAGGAATCTACTGGAGACAAAAGGCTGCCCGCTGTGGCAGAACTTCGGCTGCGGCTGCGGGTTTGCCCATGCTGCGATGCAGAGACTCTTACTTTCACTGTTGCTCTGCAGTCATTTCAACTTACAAGGCTTTTTACTCAGCTTCTCCTGCCTGAGAGCCAGAGCCATAGGAAACACGGTTTGAAATGGGCATTGGAATAAAAGCATTTTCCACATTTATCCTGCAAAGGCTTTGCTTCCCCACACTCCGATGACCTAGAAAAATCTATTTGCCTCCCTGGCACCTGGAGTGGCTGCTGGTGTGCTTCTGTGTGGTGGCTGTAAGCCAGAGACGCTTCTATGAGTTTGGAAAGGTCTAAAGGATGGATGTCACATCAGAGTTGTCCTCCCTGGGCATGTGTTGGGAGGCTGCGGATACTTCTGCCCCACTGCTGCTTCTCAACAAAGAGTAACTTTCCCTTTCTGCTGCCAAACAAAGTCTTCAGTGCTGAGACGGAGCCCTTAGACTCTTGTAATAGCAAATGGCGTAGCTGGGTTCTCCCTTTGGCAAGAGATAAGCAAGGCTGAGAACTGTTGTCTAGAGTGTGTTTGGCCCCGTCACTTCAGCAGGGGAATACATTGCAAAACCTCATAAGAAATGCTATTGGGTGGAGCTCCATTTATCTTTTCTGTGGCTACTGGGTACCACTTTCTCCAAAGAGGCCAGTGAAGATCCTCATGAAGATGAAGAGATATGCTGGGTCCAGTTGGCCAAGGTTCTGAGGAAGTCCTACCCCACTGCAACCATCTCATGTTCCAGGCCCGTGAGAACAGCCCAGGGACCTTTGTGTATCTCCCTTTCTCTTTTCAGTAAGTGCTTTCTTCAGCTGTCCACACTACTCATTCCCTTCTTAGGACCCCGTTCCATCATCTCAAGGAAACTTCCTCCACCATATTGCTTTAGGCCCTCATCAGTATACGCTTTTCTGGTTCTATTCTCCTTTCCTTTAGAGCCCTCATCACCAGCATAGCATACATTGTTCCAATTTTCTTCAATTCCTTTAAGACCCCCATACAGATTGCAAGCCCCCGTGAGAGTTTGTCTGCATTCTTCACTCCTGTGCCCTAGTACCTTGAATACTTTCTGATGCAAGGTATGTAAGGGTCTGTTGTTTACAGAAGAATGATACCTCAGACTCAATAGTATGCACAAGTAAGGAGCATTTTATTTTATAGAAGTCTAGCAGAAGTCCAGCATGTGGGGTCTCTCATTCCAAGATGGAGGAACAACCAAGTGAGCTCGCAGGCCTGATTTAAAGTACATTAGGGGATTCCGGAGTAGGTGACCTTTATTTGGCTCCATCTCTACCAACATTCTATATCCAGGGTGTAGGGGCTGGAAACTGTTGCTGACCCACTGCCCTTGCTTCAGGTCAGGTGGCAGGGCAGCTTCTGATGGCAGGGTAGTTTTCTGACTAGCTTCCTGAAGCCTGCGAATTTTTTTTCCTAGTAACTGACTTGCCTGGACTTGCCTAGTTCTTAGGCCTAGTCTCCCAAACTGCCAGTTTGAAGTCTGTCATGGAGTCAGCCTATCTAAGATAAATATGTTCCACATTTTTTTTTTTTAAATAAAGAAAACAGTGTATCCTTTGTTTCTAGGACCAAATGAGAAACATAGGCTCATCCTGTGTGCTTACACATAAGGAGAGACTAACTAGAAAATCCTCTGCCTGGCCTCCAGGCAACATTCCCCGGACTCTAAGGCCCATGATCCTTTCCTGGGGTATCACATCCCTCTGCCAGATGCTGGTCACAGGCTCTCCTAGATGCTGCAGAGCTGAGTGGGGGCACTCTTCTCTTGTTTTCCTGCATGATGAGTGCCTGCTGATGCTTTTGAACGGAGAATCCCTGATGTTTGAACGTTTCCATTCCTCTCCTCACCACTGTCTGAGAGCTCTCTTTCTATATGTGGTGGCAGTTTCTTAGCGCAATGAAGAAACATGGCCCCAGTCAGCAGCAAGAAGGCATTTCGCTGGCAGGACAGAGAGCACAGCCTGCGAGCTCCAGGAGCCCCGCTTCATTTTCTTTCCTCGTTGCCCCACGAATTCACGCTGTATGGTTACTGAATGGTTCTTTCCCCCAGACTTGTATCACCTAGGACTGATTTTGATTCTCATTCTGTCAGGTCTGAGACTTCCCCAGTGTTTTGGGGAAACGGGGATCGTGCTGCCAGAGTGTTCCCGGGAATAAACTGTGAAGGGCTAGCCTGAGGAGCTGGGATGAGGACCTTCCTCAAGATGCATTTCTTTATAGATGGCACCAGCCAGCCTGGAGTTTCTTTAAAATCAGCCATCCTAGAACTGTCTCTTTTTACCCAGATATCCTGGAGGCCTGATCCAGCTTCTGCACCCACTGACCATGGCAGAAAGAGCCTTAGTTTTCTGGAAGTCTGAAGATAGAAAGGAGCCCAAGTAGTGCTGGGGCCCAGCCTTTGAACAAGCAGGCATGTGGATGACCTTGGGAATCTATACTGTCAGCACTCCATGTGTCTATAGTGGTATTTATGGGTGGTTGTGTAAGACTCTAGCGAGCAGAGCCTTAGTTTACCGGAGACCCCCTGAGCGGACCATTCGGAGACGAGAAATCGCTGCAAAAAAGCAAGAGGAATTTTTAATGTTCTAGCATGCTGGGGCCATCCTGCATCCCAATAGGAGAGGCAACCCTGAGCAGCTTGTTCAGCGGACATTTATACAGTGTCCAGGGGTAGCAGCCATTAGGCACAGTGTGATTGGCACAGTGACTTTTAAAACTGATTGGTCTTTAGGGAATGAGGCAGCAAGAACCTCCCTTGCCAACAGTCTATTGTCTGTGTGCTCTGCCCCTCCTCTCTTCCCCCCCCCCCCCCCCCCGTGGGTCAGTCCCCACCCCCTTTGGTCTGAGGAATATTAATTAGCCTCTGCCTTCTGGAGGGGAGGGGTGCCTAATCGGTTTATGACCTTTCTCTTCTTGGGGGGGGGGCGGTGGAATTTTCCTCTTCATTTGCAGGGAGGGGCACAGACCTTGGGAATCTCACATCCAAATTGAGACACCATTAACCACAGTTTAATACCTTGAAGTTTAGAAAAAAGAGCCAGTGTTAATCCAGAGATTCTCAGGACCAACTCTGCCTTCTCAAGTCTGTCTGTCTTATGAGCTTTCCATTGTGGGTGGGAGGAGGATGTAAGGAAGTGGGCAACTCAGATTCTCCACCAGGAACCATTTTCTCTATCCTCTCAGAACCTTAACAAAAGCTACCAACAGTTTGACTAGGAGCCCGTTTCTCTGTGCCTTTCCAAAGCAATAGAAAACAACATAGACAGTCTCCCCAGCAAGAGTAATTGCTACAGCACAGACTTGTTGGGCAGAGATAAGGAGATAAGGAGAAATCCTGGAATTGGGAGCAAAAGACTTAAACTACATTTTCTCTTAGGCTGGGACATGAATTTTTGATTTGGAGACTGCGATCACTGTGACTTTTAGCATCTCTTACTCCCTGTTTGCTTGTTCCTGGAGTCTGTTCATTCCTTTTTTTTTTTTTTAAGTTTTATTTATTTATTTCATGCATGTGAGTACACTGTCGCTGTCTTCAGACACACCAGAAGAGGGCATCGAATCCCCATTACAGATGGTTGGTTGTGAGCCACCATGTGGTTGCTGGGAATTGAACTCAGGACCTCTGGAAGAGAAGTCAGTGCTGTTAACTGCTGAGCCATGTCTCCAGCCCAAGTCCACCCATCTTCTCCCTCTACTTTCTCTGTCCTGGAGATGCTCTCTGCCTGAAAGGGAAACTCATCCACCATTTTCTTTTACATCGTTGTCGTCCGTGTGCTTGCTTTCTAATTTCTCTTGGAGTCATGATCAGGACAGAATCAAGTGAGGCAGTGCAGACACTAGTGTTCATCCCTACAATGCCAGGATGATGGTGAGGTAGACTTCCCTTGTTGTAGAGTCCCACGTGCTGACTTTGGGGAGAAAAGGCCGGCAACATTTAACAGTACTATGAGGATAAGATTTACTTTCATTTTTCTGTGTGTTGTCTATATGCGTTCTTTCTCTCTCTCTATTTTTGAGATTATAATATAGTTTTTCGAAGGCTACAATCTCTCTCTCAAGAAGCTAGCTCAATTTCAGGATCCTGTTGGAAAGTAGAATTGGTTTTTCTTCTTAGAATTTGTTTTTTCTGAGCCTGCCCAGATGTGGGGCGGTCTTATGTCACAGCTTGGATGATGGACTTCGTACCAGCTACCTTCCAGCATAGAAGACTCGGATGACTACAGTAGCAAAGAGGTTCTACAGGGCTCTACAGAAATACAGCTCATTCCATTGGGTACTCTCAGCTACACTTACTTTTCATGGAACAGTCTCCCGTGAATGTTCTTTTCTTCACTCTTGGGTGCTGTGAAAAGAGCTCAGAGACTCATATACGGCCACGTGCTGGTGCTTCCTCCATATATTTAAGCCAATTATGCACACACTTTTAGAAAACACCTTGGGAGTGGGCTTGCTTTGAATCCGTATGAATCAGATAATTAGTTTATAGACAGAAAATATATACTGTTTTAATTTTTTCAGCTCGACTAAGGATTGCTTTGGGAATTGTGTGTAGCTTGTTATAAAACCAGCTCCCTTTAATTATATTTATTTACTTAATGAATCACACAGGCAGTAGGTTAAGTGGCATTTTGAGACAGCCTACAGAGCTGTCCCCAAACCTCATATTTGTTCTGTGTCTTATAGCTTATATTAGAATTTCATATCTTATCTTATGTTTGCAGGGAGCCCATCAATTTTTTATATACCTAGTAAGAAGCCATTCTGGGTCTCAATTTTAGAATGCTAGGCTATCACTCTACCCACTGAGTTAAATGCCTAGCCTGGGTCTCAATTCTGGAATTGTGTCTTGTTCTCTTTATAACTGCATTGAGAAAAATCATATAGTGGTGTAACAACAGCCATCCTGGGATCCTTGTTCCAATGTGTGACTTTGTGTGACTTTGACAGAGTCATTTCATCTCTTTCTCTCAACTGCAGTAGATGGAGTCTCCCATGGGTTGCTGCAGTGGTAAGAGGCAATGAACTTGTTTCTGCTGTGTAATGTGTAATGTGTAATGTGTAATGTGTAATGTGTAATGTGTAATGTGTAATGTGTAATGTGTAATGTGTAATGTGTAATGTGTAATGTGTAATGTAGCTGAGGCTTCTATGGAATATGATGCCCATGCCTGTAGAGATTAAGAGGGGGACCTGAGGAAGCTAGCATTATTCTAAGTTGTAAGATTATTTGACAGCTACTTTTAGTAAAATTCAAACAAAACATCCCCAAGCCTCTCCCTTCCCTGTATCTGCTCTTTCTTTTCTTTCCATACTCTAGTATATAATTTTCTTACTGTATAGATTTTTTTCTTTCCCACTAGAAAAGAACTTCTCAGAGGGATAGATTCTATCTCTTTTGATGGCTGTCCTATAGAAAGGTGGTCCTTCCACTCTGTAGATCACACCAGGAATCTTTAGTTATGCAAATGTAGGATCCTTTGGAGAAGGAGAGCACTTGGGGTGTGGAAGAAAGAGATTAACTTGCCAAGGGAACCTGGGATGTCCTGTGAGGCAAAAAATGAAAGCTTAATTCATCTTCCCAAGGTTTGAAGTTGGGCTAGACATTAGAGTCTTCCAGGAGTCCTGGACTTGGGCCTAAGGGTCTTTGTGTTGTAGAGGGGGAAAGCTCAAGCTTTTGACTTGATAAAATTCTAGTCCTGGCTCTCTTGACATCCTTATGCTTTGAGAGCCGTGACTGGCCTAGTGGCATGCTCAGCCAGTGTCCTGGACAACCCAACTGCCATGAACTTCTGTCCTGCTTCAGGCAGTGGGTGGGGAAGGTAGAGGTCAGAAGGAACAGCTGACCAGCCCTATGCTTTCCTTCTCTGGGTAGGGTTAAGGGTACAGGGTTTTTGGGTAAATGGTGGTGAGTGGGTAGAGTAACTTCAGAAATGGATTCATTCTTGTGTGTTTTCTATGAGAACATAAAAGTGTCTCGGTAATTAAAATGTAATATACTTTATGTGGCCGTATTTGTAGCCCAAGATATTTAAGCATGTTATGCCACTTCTGCATGTTGACTATTCTTTTAGTTCCCAAAATGTCTTCTTTCAATATATGGTAGTTTAGTTTCTTGAAAATCAGGAACATACTTGTTCCGTTGCCCAAGTTATCACAGAACTCGACGCAAAACTTTCTGACTCTTTAAAAATGGGAAACAAATACTACTTATATTTTCAGTTTGCCTCAACTATTGCTACATTTCCCTAACCCTTGCTCTTACCGAAGAGCTTTGTGTCCTCACGTAATACATGCTACAGCGGGTTTGGTAATTGGATCACTGTTGATTGTTTTAATATGAATGAACTAGGAAAAGTACTTTAAATGTGCGTGCGTGGGTGCATGTGTGTGTGTGTTGGTGGTGCTAGGAAATGACCCCATGGTCTTTTGCATATCCAGTGAGTGTTCTTTCATGGATGGCGTACTTCAGGTCCTGCTTTCTGGTGAGGATGACGCAGGACTTTCTTTTGTAAATTGTTTGTGGAACTGCTTTCAATAGACTTGAGCATGTGGATGCTCTACTGACTTGGGAGGATGGGGCTATTTTAGCTTAAGAATACAAATGCTTAAAAACTATGCCCTCTTCCATTTGAGTTCATGATTTGTGTCTGACAGAGGTGTGATTAGTGGAAACTATTATCTTTTTCTCTGTATCTGTCTCTCCTTGCTTTTTTGATGCATGTGGGATGGGGGGAGTGGGAGGGAAGGAGAGAGAGAGAAAGAGAATAAATTGAATGTGAATTAGTGACTCTCAGTCTTCTTAAAACTACTGTCCCTAGAGAAGGGTCGTGCCTTTTGTGGAAAATAACTATAATAGATTTGACTGTAAGAAAGAGCAGCTATTAGCTGAATGACACCAGCCATGTACCAGCCTGCAATGCAGGTCTAAAGTTCAGGTGGTGGAAGAGGAAGCAGAGAGGCCTGATAGAGCTGAGGCCTTCCGTTTCTTCCCAACTACACTGATTTCTCAGAATTCAAGATCATGTAAGGGCCTCACTCCCAACTCTGCCTCTCTTACTCTTGCTTAGAAGATAATCTGACCTTTTAAAAATTCAACCTTCTGAGAGAGAAGGTAGAACAGTGCAGAAACTTAACTGCCTTCCAGAACTCAATTGCTTCAAAATAACTGGTTTTGCGTTAGCTCCTTGGGTGGCAAAGGCCAAGGGTTCTCTGAGAAGGAGGGGTAGCAAGGAAGAGCCTCTGTATTTCTGGAATATCTTTCCAACTTTTCATTGAAACAGAGACTAGGATAGTGATGTAGGCTAATACTATGCTCTCCTCTTCCAATTTATATACTTAAATCCTAATCCTTAAGGTGATGATGTCAGAAGTGGGACATTGAGGGGTGACTGGGTCAATGAGAATGGAGTATTTGTGATATGGATTAGTGCCCTTATGAAGAGGCCTGAAGGAGCCTGTTCACTCTTCTATTATATGTAAACATAGGAGATGACAGTCCATGGACCAGCAAGTCCCTAATTGTGCAGGGAACTTGACATTGGACTTCTCAACCTCTAGGCCTTTGGGAAGTAAATGTTTGTGTATAAGCCACCTAGTTAGGATCATTTTGTTATGGCAGTCTCAGCAGATGAAGACCAGTAGCGTACCATCAGGAAGAAGGGGGGAATCTATTTTCCTTGCTCAGAATAGTCTGTTTTTTTTCTCACTGCAAAGTTGACCACTGAATGGAATCTGGCTGTGGTATGTGACCATCATTAGCAGAGTTTTCTTAAATATATAGGACCTGACTGTTTGTCCTTGCACACCCAGGGCTTGTATGTGCTTGTAGCTTTCCCTGTTCTTTGTGAAAAATCAAGCACTAAATAGCAAACAAAAGGATTTATTTTATTTATGAGTATGTGTATCTCCCTCCCAATTTCCTCCCCACTCACTCTCTGTACATGTGTATTATGCATATGTGTCTACATATCCCCTAGCGCTACAGGTAGCTGTGGACCACTTGACATGGGTGCTGGGAAATAGACTCTGGTCCCCTTGAAGAGTAGTAGCAAGTGCTCTTAACCCATGAGCCATCCTCCAGCCCCAGAATCCCAGACCTCCTCGGTATTAAATCTTTTAAGGACCAAATTAAAGAGAAAATATACTTGATTGTCATTGTTGAATACATACTGTATTTAACTTTTTTTTTAATCCCAGAGAAGTGAAATGCAACATCCATTGAGTTTATGTAACATCCAAAGACTGACGACTCAGAATTTCCTAATTAAAGTCATTTTTAAGGCACTCTGCAGAGCCAGCTTTCATCTCTTCCTTTGTGGCGTTATTCTTCAAACTGTAGCAGAATACCTGGCTTCTCTGTCTTCAGTGACATACATACATGCTCATGCTCTTAGCCTCCACTTCTCTCCTTCACAACACCAAAAACAACACAATTCCAAGGGGGAAAATACACTTAGGGGGAAGCAAGGGAAGAGCAGAGGACATATACACATAAATTAACTGATAGGCCAGTAGCCAAAGAGAGAAGGAGCAGGAAGGAAATGGAACAGGGTGGGGTAGACCAGATGGCTGGTGGCCGGTAAAAAAATAGGCTGCATTTCCCAATGAGGTTTAAATTAATTTAGCTGGTTCACTTTTAATTTTTTTTATGTTTAAAGATAGGGCCAATGCAAGGGAGGTATTCCAAAATTATGGGATGTGGATGTAGGTAAGTGTGCTTGCTTGTGCTCATGTATTCATGAGCTGACTTTAAAGATGGGTCCAGGGGAGGGGAGGCTCTAAAAGGCCCTCCTAAGAAAAAAACTAATCTCTCTTACTGGCCCACTTCTGCACCTGAAATTCCCAGCATTCAAGCTACTCCTTCAGATTAAGGCATTGTCTATAGCCCCAGTTAAAAGGTAAATGTCACCCAAGAAGTGTAACACTCAACTCTTTAGCACCCACTGACTGAACTGTTGCCTATCAGAGAGCAGGACCCTGAGAGATGGGACTTGGTGCAGGACAGTCTGATTAATGAGGCAAGAAGGCATGGTGCTATGAATGCAGAAGAAATCTACTTGCTCTGGGAACCTTCTTAGATGCTGGAGGTGGAATAGGAAAACAAACTGTTTCTATCCTGGGCACTCTCTTGTGCACACAACATATACAGTCTCTAATACACCCAACAGTTCTCAGACATTACACCATTCTGCATGAAGCACTAATATGGAATTCACTTGGGTCTTTGAGGAAAGGAGTGAGTTGAATCTACTGAGTGAAAGACAGCACTAGTTCTTGATTGTTCTCAAGTAAATGTCAAAACTGTAAAGTTGAAGTTCAGCATCTCCATAGGTCCATCAAGTTTATATGAAGGCAGTATACACATTCACACACACACACACACACACACACACACACACACACACACACCCCTTCACTTATATTCATCGTTTGAGAACTTGTCAACATGAGGGGTGAGAACTCTCTTCTCAGTCATCTATCATCTGTATGCTAGGGGGTTGCTATCAGGTCATTGGGTAAGGGACTATTTGGGGGACAAGATAACCCTTCTTGTTACCAGGAAATTACCCTCAAGTATTTCATGTTGCTCTGCAGAAACAGCCAACCCTTGAACTGGAATGAGCTTTTTCTTAAGATTGGTATGCAGGACCAGGAATAACCATATTAACCTTTAACCTCTTGGAGGCATGTGTGATGGGAAGAGTGCAGATGGAAGGCAAATCTGGGCAGGGAACAAGCTTTTGCTTCTAAGAGTGGCAAGTGCAGGCATTGGCTTCTGGTGTGACTCTCAGGGCCAGTCACCTCTTTGGGGTCTATTCATGTTGATGGTGTCAATGGGGGGAAGGTTTCATGAGGAAAAAGGAGTGGAGAAATGGGGAGTCTAGAGGAAGCTTGGGAACTAAAGGAGGAAGGGATCTTGGAGGTGGTTGGGGATGAAGAAGACAGTAGAATTTTTTTTAATCAACTGCATTTACAAGTTAGAATAATCTGGGCAACTAAGAAGGCCTCTGCTGCTCAGCCCCTCAGAGATTCTGCTGTGGACACATTGAGGTGCAAACCAGGCAGGTGGCTTTAAGTGCTCATCATAGATTCTAATATGTATCTGGTGTCAAGCATTCTGCACCACAGCAGAAGGAGGAGCCTAGTCTTAACAGTCAGGCTGGAATCAGGTGGTTAGTTTTGCATGAGTTTGTGAAGGAGTAGAAGGAAAAACAGCACAAAAGCAGGGGTTGGAAGACTGTTTCTGTCTGGACAGTGGAGCCTGTGCTGGTTTGTGTGGCTGTACAGCTTATAACTAGCTGGTAGATTCTGATCTCATTTTGGGTTGAAAATCTGGCTAGGGTAGAAGTATTTGGAACTAGGGAGAAGAAGTTCCCTCTTTTTTTGTGGCTTCAAAGAGGAATCATTTACTGTGCTCTGTGGTGGGGGGGACCAACAAGACAAATTTGGAGCTGATGTTTGAAAGATGGAAGATTTTCTGACATATAATAAATATAGGTTCCATAAATAAATAAATAGGGGAGCATACCAATAAATAAAACACTCAATAGAACAGCATACACCACTTTTGCCCTGTTGGGGAAGTTCTGCTCTCACTCTACTCATCCTGGTGATATAAACGCTGCTCTTGGTCATCTTGAAGTCATCAAGCCTGTCCATGGTAGGGCAAACAGTTGCCTTCCAAAGACCTTAGAGACACCTCAGGGGATGATTGACATTGACTATCCACATAGAGAAGAGAGAGGAGAAGGGGAGATATATATTCTCACACCCAAAACTATGGGGTGGGGTGGCAGGCTTGGGAGCCATGGCTGGGCTGTGTGTGGGGTCTCTTCAGTCCAGGATGACCAGCCTTGTCCTTGGGAGGCTTCGTGTGGAGGGAGGGGATGAGCAGGAGGTCTAGGTGAACTCAATCTTCCCACACACAAAAGGTGCAGCAGGCACAACTTCCACTTCAACAAAGCTTCCCCGTGAGCCAACCAGCTGGCCTGATTGGACACACGTGCTGGGGATAGGAGGTACTGGTCACAGGATAGGAGGGTGGTGAGGAGACTGGCAAGATGGCACTCTTGTTTAATAGGAAGTCAGCTGTCCAGGGCGTCAGCTTCTGGAGCCACCAGCCATTGCTCATATCCTTCTCCTCAGTGTCTTGCCATGTGGTTCTGCTTGCTGGGTGGGCTTGTCTTGTCCTACTAGGTGACCTGCATGTGGACACAGAAACATGCAAACAGTGCGGATTAAGATAGTGGCCAAGGAAAACACTGTTCCTTAAAAACATATGTTCATAATTCAGGCTTCGAAAGAAGATTTTTTTCAAAGGGATAATAGCTTAAAATTTGTACAAAGTTTTGAGTAGCTTCATGTACATTTTTCTATAAAGGGGGTCTATAACTTTCATCTCTTCTTAAAAGATTAAAAACTAAAACAATATAAAGGGATTCCAAGTCATTTGTGTGTTCAGCCCATAGGAAAGCACAAAAGGCTCTACAGAAATGGGTGGGAACTCATACACTGCTCCTTAGTATTCCAGGCAGAGGTTTTCGGAAACTGGGCTCATTGGATGCACTGGAGCTCTCTGGTGTAGCCAGGATTTCTCTTATTGACTCATGCCAATGTGGCCTCCTTCTTGACTATGTGTCTATATTATTCAACTTAAAGTAGTCAATCATATTTTCTTTAGAAAGAAAATATATAGCAGCTCTTTTTGGGGGCACTCGTATATACTGCTTTATGTAACAGCTGAAGTCCTAAAGAAGTGGATGAACCCAATTTTAAAAATATAACAAAGACCATTTTTGAATTCATGAAGAAAGTTGTTCTGAGATAAAGCCAAATTATGGGAACCCTTTTATTTCCTCAATTTTTCTTTGGGGTGTGTGTGTGTGTGTGTGTGTGTGTGTGTGTGTGTGTACATGTGTATGAGTGGATGTGTCTACATGTGTATGTATACATGTGTGCCTATGTATACACATGCATGTGTGTGCACATAAGTGTGGAGGCTGGAGGTCTATATTGGGTGTCTTTCTCAATAGTTCTACATCTTATTTTTTGAGCCAAGATCTCTCTGAGCTTGGAGTTCACTAGTTTAACTAAACTGTCTTCTAGCCAGCAAGCTAGTCAGTGATCTTCCTCTCTGCCAGTCTATTCCGTTACTGGGATATAGATGCATGCTGTCCTGCCTGCTTTTTAGGTGGGCATTTGGTATCTGACCTCAAGTTCTCAGCGTGTGCAGCAAGCACTTTCCCCAGTGAGCCATCTACCCAGCCCCGTGTCTAGATTTTGTGTGTGTTGGACCTGCTTGCAGTATTGCTATGGCACATATGTTTTTGTGATTCCACACTAGGTAACATCATTTTGCCTTTTATGATTATATCCATGGCTTCAGTTTAAGGAAGAAAAATCCAAAATATTTACGTAGATGGTTAAATAAGCTTGTCATGATGCTCTGAAATTAGAAGATAGAACTATTACATCTACGAACAGGGGCTGGTCTAAAATGTGTTTTAGAAAATGTTCCTCTGTGTACCCTGTTAACCAGAATAGCAGCCACACAGTTCTGTAGGTGCCAGTTCCCATTTCTGCAGGAATGTGATTAGTCAGAATGGGTCAGAAGTACTGATTTTGCCACACTCTGCCAGCTCTTGATACCTAGCATCGGATGGAAGGACAAACATGGCAGGATGGGGGGGGAGGGGCGGGATGTCAGGTACAAGGTAAGCTCATCTGAGCAGAGGCCTGAGCAGAACTCATAATGTACTTGTTGGTTACAGAGCAAACCACACAGATGCTCATGTGCAAAAGTCACATCATGGAGAAGACTACCTTAACAATCATGTCCTTTATTATTTATCATTGACATTAGTCTTTATACCATTAGTATATCAATTCAATTGTATATATACCCAATATATATTATATGTTATATAATATATATTATATAATAGTGATGCTTTAGACAGCATAATTTTTGTATAGAATGCATTTTAACTGTATGGTTGACTTTTGCCCACTAGTTTTCCTAAGGTAAGGCACAAACAGCTTAATAGCTCTCTGTGAAGTGCTCTCTCATAAGCTTAAACACTCTGTGGGGTGCATATAGCACCGAGAAGGGGCCTCCTCCTTGTGTCACAAAGAAATAAGTGAAGGCCAATATGATATAATTAAAACCAGGCCTCAGGAGCTCTGGTTCCCTGGTCCCCAGGTTAGCCTGTGTTGATAAACATTGTTTGATATGTACAGGGCTGGGTGGAAATACCTACTTTACTAAAGGCAAAAACGAAAGGCCATTTTTATTTTCTGCAGAAAGTTTATAATTAAACCAATTTTAAAGCTGTTTATTTTTATTTAATTAATAAAAAGTATCCTTTTTTCCCTTCTCATGAGTGCACTCAAGGAAGAAATCCTTTGATTTTTGTTAGTGGCTCTTGGACTTAGGAATTTTTTTGTCTGTTTAAAAAAAATCCATGGCATGAGTCAATGAGAAAAAGTCTTTAGTTTCCTGGTGCATGTCCTTGTGTGCATGTACATGTGTACATGCAAGCATAAAGAGACAGGTGGGGAAATGTCTCTGTTCATCTGAAATGCATGTGCATAGTCTTTCTTTCTCTAATTAATTAGAAGTAATAGCTTCCCATAGTTTCTGGTGCATGAGGGAGTGGAATGAGAAATAATTTAATTGGCAATCTTGCTTTCAAAGCCCAGTTTAATAAAATAGTTCTCAGCCTGAAGTGCATGTATTGTCTTTCCTGGTTTTTTTTTTTGTTGGTTTTTTTTTTTTTTTAAATTTTTTACAAATAACATTTCATTGGACCACAGCTGTGTGAAATACTCTAATTGGTTTTTAGGGTGGGGCAAGGAGGACACAACAGATGGAGAGATAACCACTATCTCTTCCACCCAAGAGCTGGGTACGTACTGATGGGGCTGCAGGGTTTCTCTGTGCTTTTAGAAAGAAGAGCAGGCTTGAGAAGTTTGGCCCTGTCATTTATCTACCTTTAGAGACTAGAGAGGGGTCAGACCAGTTCCTGAAAAAAGGTAGCCCTGTGGACGCACTGGCTAGGGAGATGACTCTGAAACATGGAGGAAGTCCCGGGCTTCCTCACAGCGTATGACCCAGTGGGAGTGAGTGCCTCCTACAGCCTTCTATGAGCACCATCCCTGTCGAGTCCGTAGGACACGCTATAGAAGAACTTGTTGGAAGACTGAGCTATTTGGAGATATCCCATGATACCTCCCCTGCTTTGCTCTTCTCATGTGGAAAGCAGAGAGTTAGAGGTAGACGTGAAGTGGGGCAGAGAGTAAGGAGGCAAGCCAGGCACTAAGGCAAACACCCCAAAGGCTTGCTTTTATGGAAACATGCCAGTGCACAGACCCAAGGGTGAGTACTTTCTTAAATTCTAGATGTCCTGGTGCCTTGCTTGGCTTACCTTCACCCTAGGCCCACCAAGTGGCAAAGCATCCTGACCTCTTTTTTATCTCCTTCTTGTTCTGCTAATGCTGGCCTTTATCCAGCCCCCGATTCAATAATGCTGTCATTTTAATATCTCACAGACCTGTCCATATTCCTTAAAATGTCATGTGACACTGGGCCTTGTTATGTGTTCTGGCTTTCTTCCTCTCTCTCCTCTCTCTCTCTCTCTCTCTCTCTCTCTCTATATATATATATATATATATATATATATATATATATATGTGTGTGTGTGTGTGTGTGTGTGTGTATGTGTGTGTGTGTGTGTGGTCTTCTTCCTCTAGGTATTTCTGAACCAGTTCTCAGCTGTTTTAAGGATCAACACACATTTTTTTAGGTAAGCTAAAGACAAATGTGGGCCTATAGGCAAAAGAGGCTCCATGCTTGGCCATGTAGCCCTCTGTCCATAGGCTTAGCTCCATATGTCTTGGAAAGAAGAGTTGGGTAGGTTCTCTCAAGCAGCACCCTTTGGCCCAGTTGGGAGAAAAGAACAATTTGGGGGCATGGGAAAGGGACTGGGGCAGGCTTCAAGAAACCTCTGTAACTGGTCCAAGTGAGACCATAGATAATCACAGCTCCATCATTGTGAGATAGCCTGGAATGTGTGTGTATGTGCAGTTTAGGGAGAAGTACTTCCTCATTTTATCTGCTTCAAGATGACAAATCTGTAAAGCGGCTTGGAAATTTTAGTCCCTAGCCAAAACTGTAGGGGTGGACAGGTCAGCAGAGACCCATGCAAAGGTTGGGATATAAGTATTTCCTCCCCCCTACCCCTGTGCCTGCTACATGAGCACAGAATGATAAAAATGCCGCTGTTATGGGATGATGGATTTTGTGGTCATTTCAACCCAGCAAGTTGTGCTGGGATTTTCCATCTGGCCCTGACACACAGCCACCTGTCCTCTCCTAAAGACCTCGTGAAATTTTAGCTACCTGCAAGACCACGTGGTGCTCTCCTCTTCATCCTCTCTGCCTCTGCCTGGGTATAGGCCTCTCTCAGCCAGCTGGCTAATGCTGAGAAGAGCTGAAAGATTCCCACCCTTTCGAGATATCAGGCCTCACGTCACAGAGACTGAATGAGGCTTTGGATTTCCAAGTTGATGATGCCTGAGGGTCCACTAACTAGCTCCAGCCCAGAGTGTCTATAATTCTGACAATGTCTCATGTCAGGCAATGCTTAGTTGAGATACTCCAGAGCGTTTCAGAGATCACTCCAACGTCTACTGAGGCTAGTGATGGGCCATTATAGGAGTGGGTGTGGCTGACCTGGTGAGTGAGGAGACCACATCTCCCCACAGGAGTTCCTATCAAAATGCTTGGTCAGATACCCTTGGCTGTCACTGAACCGGCGACTCTCTGGGAAGCCTTCTACAGGCAGATGTCCTACCAGGGAAATGGGGACCAGATGTACTCAAGATCTCAAAAGAAATTAATGGCAATAAGAGTCTGTGGTAAAAATATCTGTGTGCTTGCTCACTGAGATTGTTCACTCAGCTCCTGTTCTATCTAAGGATCATTTAGGCTTAATTATAGAGTTCAGGCATTCATTGGGTTTTTGATTAATTTTCTTTTCAGCCTGGAAAGTGTGTGTGCATGTGGTGGTAGGTCTTTGTCCGTGTGTCGGTGTGTCGGTGTGTCGGGGTGTGTGTGTGTGTTTATGTCTTTTTTTTTTTTTTTCAACTCAGTTGGGAGCTGACTCTATCATTGTTTAATTGTGCCCTCTGCTCTTAACAAGAACACTCAATGTGCCAAGAAGGCCTTGGAAAGCCGTTGTTTCCACTGCCTCCGCCCCATGGGCTGCTCCTGTGTGCGCATTGAGGGACTGCGGGTGGCAGGGCAGTGCCCAGCTGGGACCTCAGCTGTAGGATGCATGCTTCCTGCCTGTCTTTGTACTTGTGGTGTTTAAGGGATTCTGAGACCAGGGGAACAGCTTTCCTACTCCATTAATTACAAATGACAGCCACCTCCCCCACACCACAGTCCCTGACAGGCATTTTTCTGGGCCAAACTCCCTGGGGATTACAAGGTTCTTTGAGAAAGAAAACAGCTTTCATTCTCTCATTTTTAATGACTCCACTTGGTAGGCAGGGGAGGACTACATGATTGTGCAGGTGACAGTGACTTGCTTTCTTCCTTTTCTTTCTTCTCCTTTGTGTTATGGGGTAAACTAAGGGACAGCATGATACAGAGGAAGAACATGAGGGTTTAAGCCAAAAGGCCCAGTTTGAATCCTGGCTCTTGGCATTTTTCTGTTTGTGTGCCTATGGATATTCCAGTTAACCTCTTTGGTCTTGATTTGCTATCTGTAAAATGGAGATAATAACACCACAACCACCATCGTACGACATTTCTTATAAGATTACCTGTGGATGAAAAAATGCAGGTGGAAGCCTTTTGTAAAATCCTTTATGACTCATTGCTGTTTTATTTTACTATGCAGAATTGTTTCTTAGGCCATGACTTTGGCCTTTGAGGTATGGGGGGGGGGGAGGGAATCTGAGGGAGGGGATCCAAAATGATTCATTGGATGGAAGGCAGAGAGGGGACTAGCCTCCAGCCTCCCAAGTGTTGTGGGCCATAGCAATGGCTTGAGGATGCCGTATGCACGCAGCAGAGAACAAAGATCAAGGGTTCAATATCAAAACAGCTGTCAACAGATAGCAAGCAGTCTGGAATAGTCATTGTTTTTGACATTATAACAAAAGGGTTCTGGACCCAGTTGTTTTTAATTTCTAGGCTAGTTGATTTGTGGGCGAATGATACCAGGACAATGACAAGGTTTCTGGCTGGAAACAAAGGAGGACCCCAGATCTCAGGTAATGTACCTGTATTGTAAGCTAAGATCTGGGAGATTCAGGCCTTTTCTTGGCCTGTGCTGATTGGATGTGATCTTGAATAAATGACCTAATTTAAATGGGCCTCAATTTCCTTGGAGATCATAGACTGGAAGATCTCAAAGGTGGCCTCATTTAACAATTTAACATTTGGTGGAAGGCTCTTTCAAATACAGGAATTTAGAACTCCTGTAGCACTAAGCAACCATGTACATAAATGGAATTCAAATATAGTTTGGTGACCACCCAACTAACACCAAAGCCTCAGAATGAGCCCCTTTGAAACGGATGTTGTCTGGTGTCAGACCATGCATTCTCAAGGGAATGCAGGTTGGTGAGAAGATGCAGGTGACCACAGCACAGATCTCAAGGTTAATTCTCTCCTGTAAGAGATCTTTTTGGCTTGGCAATATCCTGACTAAGCTAAAAGGCAGTGATCCACAGATAGTGAGAAAAGGGGTCACCTCCTTGTAAAACAACGATATTTTTAATATAATTGGCTATTAGGCAATTGAGTGTTCTGCCAGATTGATTTCAGAAGTGAGAGACCCAATTGTAGAGTTTGCAGAAGTGACACACAGCAATGGTAAAGCATATTTGCATAGTGCTTTTAGCTTTTAGACATCCTTTCTCATACATTTTTCCCTCAATTTTTATTACATCATTCCCCAGGAAACTGCCTTGGGATAATTTATTTTAAAAATCTGAAATGATTCTTTTTAAAAAGGAATGAGTCTAGGTAAGCATGCTGCACCTTGCTTTTAACTATAGACAAGGCTTTGAAAAGCTATATTATATGTAAATATAATTGTGTGAGTCATATCTTAATGTGCTAGGAACGTTTAAAGACTGAAACCTTGCACAAAAATTTTAATATAAACTTATTCATCTGTTGTTATAATTTTAGATGTAAAAAAAAAAATCAGATTTTCTTAAAGTGGGGCTGCATGGCTTAGATTCCAAGATCAGCATCCATTGACCCAAATCTCATAAAAGTGGCGACTGATTCAATATGAGGGAGAGATTGCTGTTTCTGATGTTAGCATGGAGAATAAGCAACTTTACTCTTCAATATGTAGGTCTGTGAGGTCAGCTCTGCCATTAAAAAGCAGGGAAGCATGGGAAGTCCAGAAGTTAACAGCTGGATTATTTCTAAATAGAGTCTTTGCAACTCACCGACGTTACCAACGAGTCATTAATGTGTTGCTATAAATAACTTGCCATCGATAACTAATCTGGGTGAGAGAAGTTGATGATTGGAGTGTGAAGTTAGTGCTATATTATTCCGAGTAGCAACCTCTGGGACCAGAGCATGAAGGAAATTAGACTACAGTGCATGGAAAACAAGAGTGCTGAGAAAGCTTCCTGGTTTGCATTCTCTGTCCCCAAACTCTGGAAGATTTGGAGTCAATGATGCGATTTGTATAATGGCTCTGGACTTGGAAATCTCTCACCTCTGAAATTAGGCTTAAAGAATCTACTTATTTAGTATACAACATTGTGAGAATTCTGTAGTCGGTTTACACGAAGTGTTTCTGAATAAGGAAGGGCGCACCTCATAATCTCCACCATTGAGAATAACCATTGAGAATAATAGAATAACAGGGGAAACTTTTCTTTGTGTGTGTGTGTGGGGGGGCGTGGAATGGTGACTTAGGTGGAAATGGTTGGAAATCTTACCACTGTAAACACTGGAAACTCTTTTAAAAAGTTTTATGCTGCCAGACTAAAGGGAAATTGCTTCTCATCTTTATTGGCTGGATCTCAGCAACACAAGACTGCTTAAGGTTCAGACTTTCACTTAAGAAGTCTGAACATTTCTCATATATAGCTGGACGAGCAGTTGACGTTGAATTTTTGTAAGTACAGCCGAAGTTAATCTATGTGGGCATACGGTGTATGTACTAATTGTGTTTAAAGGCCATGAATGAATATTCAGGCACTATTGGCAAGACTAGCTGTTATTCTTTCTAAATACTGGTGTGTGAGCACCCATGTGCATGCACAGATGTGTGCCGTTCCTGTGCCGGAACAATTCAGAAACTAAGAATTGAAAATATTGTTCTCATTTGTTGAGACATTCCCGAAACCCTATATGATGAACACGAGGCTTATACATCTTTGTAAATTGAGGGCTGGTGATAGGAATCAGTGATTGTAAACAAAGTCACAGATTGAGTGACTAAAAACTCGAGAGGGACCAATGCCATAATTACTAGAGAAAACAGGAACTATATATCCAATACCGTATATATCATACCTAACAACACTTAGAATGAGCAATTTCTTTGGAAAGAGGGGAGTGGATGGAAGCAGCCACTCTCGGTTGAGGGCTGCTGATGTCAGCACCTCGGACAGTTCCAAAACAGCTCTCCCTCAAAACAAAGGGCACACAGTTTTTCTAGTGTCCTAAGTGTCCCTCTCATTCCAGGGCGTGTCTTGATAATCTGACCATCAGCTAATACTTGATATTAACTTGTAGTAACACCTTCTCCTCCTCTCTCCCCGGCACCCAGTATCTTTCACCCAATTCCACAGGACCCTCCAGTCACACAAGGAGACTGTCTTACGAACACCTGGTGTGGATGTTTTCACTCTCGCTTCTAATTGGTTGGGAAGCAGCATCTGCCACAGGCACTGTTTAGTTTCATTTCCATCCCCTGCATCTCACAGGAAAGAAATGGTCAATAGTTCAAATAAAAGAATTGTCCTGGTCAGCTCCAAAATATGGCTACTTGCATGGTAATCAGAGCAAGTCTATCAAATCAGTGGTTTCTTTATTCCTAAGAGGAAGGGGCTTTTCCTAAGGGTATGGTTCTACCGCCCAAGGAGCAGCTGTACTCGTCACAAGTAGCTGCAAAGGCTGGCACACCAAGAGGTCTGCTTTGGCTCAGAAACTCAGTTTGGCTCCTGCCACCTCTGGTCACCCCACTGTGGGTCTCAGTGGCATGTGTTCCACACACAGTTGGACAGTCTGCTTTTACTTAGGAGGTATCACAACCAGAGGTGGCCCCCGCTTGGGCCTCCACATGAGGACCTGGGCATCGTTGGCATTGGGTTTCACTAGTGCGTTAGGGGGGATGGGCTCCATCCGGCTCAGGATCCGGGGCTGCTCCTGCTGAGTCCTGCCCACTAGCCGGGCCCGCTGCCCCAACAGCTGAAGAGGGTCCACTTCAATGTCCACTCTCATTCTCCACTTGATGGTCTGCAGAATGATCTTCTCTTTGGTGGTGGTGTTCATGGCCACCAGCCAGGTGGTAAAACTTTGGTCCCTCTTGATTCTTGTGAGCAGGGGCACATTGCTGTCACTCACTGGCACTGCCCATGTCACACTGGGGTAGAAGTTATCATTCATGCTGACAGAGAACCTGGAGATCTTGTTGGTGGGGCCAACCAGGGTCACAGTTTCTGTCGTGTTCCCGTACCACGGGTAGCTCACCCCATCTGAGTCACTGATGGCTTTTACTCTCCCTTCCCTCAAGTCAGGCAGTTCCCAGCTTGACCTGGAAAAGCAGAAGGGATACACAAGAAGAGACTGAATGAATTTTTTAAAAGCTGGAGACATGCCCACCACTTACTAATACAGTCAAATCGGGCAAAATGGGAAGTTCGGAGGGAGGAGGGGGGTTTTAGATCAAAAAGTTCTACTCTGGGTTGTATCAGGATTAAATGAGAAAAAATAAACAATCAGAGTAGCATTTAAAAATAAGCAATGCCAAAAAAGGGATAAACAAGCCCAAGGAGATAGTGGTGAGACCACAAATAGCTATCAACTTCACTGGGATGATGGCAATGAGCAGTGTAGAGATGGCCCATGACTGGATGTTCCTTCTTAGGGGAGAATGTGTGTGTATAAGGGTCACTCAGGAAGAGGTGATCTGAAATTTAATGTACTTTAGAGGAGGTAACAGAAGGGGTAGAAGAGGTGAAGTTCCCCATTATATTAATTTCTTGGAAAAGCCACAGTAGTAGAATTTCTACTCAACACGGAATTTTTAAATTCTACCATTAAACCAACCCGGCACTCAGAAAACACAGACAAAGAAAAGCTGAGACGGAGTCATTTCTGAGAACTAAAATGCTTTGTGGAAATTGTAGGCTGGCATGCATGCCCCCTCACACGCTGCTCTCCATTTGGCTTCGTGTCCGGGCTGTAAGCTGCATTGCTTTGTTTGTGAGCCTGCCGTTCTGACTACCTGTCTATACTTCCTGTCCATCTCATCCTTGCAGAGAATGACAGGAGAACATTCCATGTCCCTCCTCCCAGGAGATGCCGCACATAATAATGATAATCGTAATGGTCACAACTGGTTATGGAGTGTTTACCCCACCACCACCCTAACCACTGTGTTAAGTACTCTGTCATCATAGGCTATGTTCAAACTATTCCACGCTATAGGTGGATTTTATTTCTATTATTTCTATTATCTCATGTTTTTCACATGAGAAGACAGAGGTTTAAAAATGTTAATATGATCAGTGTCCTACAGATTCTAAGAGGTTGGATTGTTTTACTCTAAAGTCTGTGAGTTTTGACCTTTTGACCACCATATCATATTGCTTCTAAGTACCCTTATGTGGTAATGGAAGACGCCAGAGTGAAGGGAATTTATACTGTACCATGATCTAACTAACATTCCTCAGCATGTAGGGCCCTAATTAGGGACATTCTACATATTACTATACGTGAAACCAGGAGTAGTAGCAATGCTTGGTAATAATGCCTAAGAATCAAATGATTAGAGAATGGTGAATTTTCCATTTATTAGCTAAGAGGTGGTGGCCTTGTTTGATATGAAGTTCTCCCCCCTCACGGATGACATAAGATCCTGTAGGGCTTATCCAAATGGTAGAGAAGGAAGTTGCATGCTCAAGTTTGATATTGATAATGTCTCAGCAACCCCTACCATCAGTAGGGAAGATGGAAACACTAATTGCTGTTTCTGGCTACCCCCATGGTACTTTCTATGCCAGTCATCCCATCATAAGCAAAGGGCGGGCTGGACCGCCTGTGGAGGAGGTGAGCCCACAGCTGCAAGAGGCTTTTCTCTTGTCTTCATGTCCTTGATAACTGTTGAGAATAATTGTAGTGTATTATGGTTGGCAGAATCTAAGTAACAGAGACTGACCTGACGCAAAGTCAAAGACTGCTCATCCAACTACCTATGCTGCTGTGCTGTGCTGGGTGGAGTGCCCAGATCACTCTGTGTTGCCTGCCTGCCTGCCTGCCTGCCCCCTCTCTTTCACTTTTTGAGACAGGGTCGTTTTATGTAGCCCCAGCTGTCCCAGCACTTGCTATGTAGAAAAGGTTGGCTTTGAACTCAGAGAACTGTGTGCTTCTGACTACTAATCCCAGTGCTGGGATTAAAAGTGTTCACCACCATGACTGGTGCCATATTACCCCCACTTACACACACACACACACACACACACACACACACACACACACACACACACACAGAAATTATAATTTCATTTCCCCTTCCCTCTCTCCCAACCCTACCATATACCAATCCCTGCTCTTTCAAATTTCATGGCCTCTTTTTAAAATTAACTGTTGTTTTACACACACATACACACACACACACCACCCCCCTACACACATGTACCACCCCCCCACACTCACACTCCTCAATGTATCCATACATAAATACACACACACACACACACACACACACACACACACACACTTGCACATGCCACTTCTTACTGTATGAAAAGGAGTGTTGCTGTTTGGGTGTTGTTTCTCTCTCTCTCTCTCTCTCTCTCTCTCTCTCTCTCTCTCTCTCTCTCCCTCTCTCTCTCTCTCTTTCTCCTCTCAATCTATCCATTTACACACACACCACTTCTTTTTTTAATTATTTCTTTTTATTTTATGTGCATTAGTGTTTTGACTGTATATATGTGGGTGGCAGATATTGGAGTTATAGACAGTTAATTGTGAGCTGTCATGTGGGTGTTGGGAATTGAACCCCGGTCCTCTGGAACAACGGTCAGTGCTCTTAACCACTGAGCCATCTCTCCAGCCACATACCACTTCTTATCATATCAAAAGGAGTGTGCTTTGTTCATGAGTCATTGCGGTAGAGGACCAAGAGGATAATTTGCTTGCTGGGTTCATGAAATGACCACATTGGAGCCCACTGTGCACAAGCAATTTCTCCATCCTTAGACATTATTTCCAAACCTCAGTTTTTCCTTTGGTTAATGGCCAAGCAGTCTGACACATTCTGAGTGACTGAAGGACAGGAATTCCCAGGAGAACCACATCAGGCTTGCTCCTACGCCCTTCTGTGGTATATCTAATCTGGAGAGTCTCAAGTGGATGCATGCCTTGCTTCACTATGATGCTGACCTTTTCAGGACTGGCTATCTTGATAGTCAGTTCAATTATCATGTCTATAGCTATGTTACCATTTACATTTTGCCTTCATCTTCCTTCCCAGAGCTGAGGGCAGAGACTTGGGCCCATATTCTGGAGGTCAGTCTGGTTGGAAAATAATAGAATTTAGTTTGGTTCCAGGTTTCCTCATGAATGGAGATATGATGAGGAGCTCAAGCGAGCCAGGAAGAAGGAAGAAACCTGTCTCATAGGATTCCCTGCAGTGCTGAAATTATCCAAGTCTTAGCCACCACATCAGAGCAAGGACATACCTGGTTGAGTGTATTCTCATGTATGTGGCCTTGTCAGGCTTATTGTGCCTTCTGTTCTAGGATTGTTTGAGTTCAAAGTGGGATCTCCCCCAAAACCCCCTATAGAACCAATACCTACCTTTATATACATCATGGGGGAGTAGCTTAATTTAGGAAGTAACCCAATTGAATATGACTTAAATCTAGTGAAGGGGGAGTTGTTTTCTATTAGAAAAGTATCATATCTTCATTTCTTCTATGAAAACTAGGTATTTGTTCCACGGCAGTGGCTTGAAAAAGCTTCAGCTATAAAATGCATAAGTACTTTACATAGAAGATAAGGGGGCTTGGTGATAGCTTTCAGAGAGGTCCTTGCAAAGTTCCAGGAATAGTGACCTCAAGATTCTCTCAGTGGCCATTAAAAGGACATCTTGAACAGGATGCCAGAGGCACTTCAGACTCCAGATGGTCCAAACTGAACTGCTCATCTCCACCGTAGAGCAGGACCTTCCCCTCTCTGCTGCATCCAAGCTTTCATGTCAGAAGTGAGAGTCATAGTGGCTCTTCCCATCCCCCACAGACCACCATAGCTCACACATCACCATGTAGCATTTTGTGACTTTTGTCCCACAAGTCACATGTGAATTTACTTCCTTTTCTCTATGTATCGCCCACTGCTTTCATTTAATCTAAGCCCTTAGCATCCTCTAAACAGTTTACCATCATGATCTACTAACTGGTTTCTGCACCTAATGCTGACTCTCTCCAGTTCATCTGTAGGCTGCACAAGGTCTCAAACTTGTTTGCTCTATAAATAAAACACTTCTAAGACTCCTTTACACGGAAATCACTGGGTCACTCATAGGATAAAATTTAAGCTCCTTATCAGCACAGACCTGGCTCACTGTGACCTGTCCTCTCTGACCTAATGTACCATGCTGTATCTCACCTTTAACCCTCAGGTCTTCCTTCATCCTTTGCCCACACTGCTCTTCCTCTTAAAAAAAAGTCCACTCTATCTGGCCATTAATTCTTTGAGCATTGCCACGAGTCACTCCTCCACAGGAAGATCTATATTTCAACGAGCCTATGGATGTGTTCAGATTGACAGATTATAATTTAACTTAACAGTTTTGTGTCTCTTTCTCAACTAGATGTCGATTTTCCTTGGAATTGTTACTAATTTTTGAATCAATATCTAGTACCTGGCTGACGTAGGACTACAACTTTTCTTGAATGGATCCACATCCATGGTTATATGAGCACCACAAACTAGATTCAGTAGGTTAAACACACACACACACACACACACACACACACACACACACACACACACACACACACACACACACACCAATATGAAGTTAGGAGGAAGGATGGAGAGTAGAGAGTGGATATGGGAAAATTTAGGTCCAGGAGGGAGTAGAAACACATTGTATGCATCTTAAAGAATTAATAAAATGTATTTTAAAACCCTAATATTTCTTCAAGGATTAAATATTGTATTTGAATCATTTTCATGCCTTTATTCATGAGGCTTGGTAGAACCTGTATACAACACAACTCTTTTATCACAGCTTTGCACTTTGTATATTTGCTTGCTTTAAGAAACCTAACATCTATTATTCATCTAGAATCTATTATTAGGAGAGCTGCACACCTTGCACTGAATGTTATTTGTCTTAAAGGGGAGGTGAGGCACATTTAAAGTGAGCAGATTAGTAAGCATGAATGTATTTCAGGGACTATTTTTGCCACCACGTAGCAAACACATGAAAATGAGTAATACAGACTCCGAGTGCTCCGGGCTCCGGATGTGCGGAGATCCACAAAGGCCGCAGCAGGGAGGAAGCTTTGCAGAGGGAAATGGGCTATGGGAGATGAAGATAGCCCTTCTCCGCTGGGAGGTTTCATCATGGGCCAAAGTAATCTCCAATGTGAAGCAGACTGTGCGGGGAAACAGAAGAGAGAGCTTGGGAAAGTGAATGTGGGAAAGAGTGAGAACGAGAGAGTGGGTATGGTGGTCTCAGCTTGAGAGGGGTGTCTTGAATAATGGGCTTTGGCATTTGGACTTCATCATATAGGTTGTGGGACTTGCACTGGAGGCTGCTGGGCCAGCAATAGTGAGGTTAAAAGGAGGAACATTTACAATGCTATAGTTGGTGTCTATTGATTAGCTTTTGTTTTTGGAGACAGGATTTCATGTAGTCCAGGGTGGCCAAGAATTTGCTGTGTGAGCTGAGGATGTCCCTAAACCTTTGATCCTCCCGCTTCCACCCCTGTCCCAAGTAATTGGATTACATATGTGCACCATCAGGCCTGGCTTACATAATCTTTAATGGGGCCTTCAAGTAAGCTGGTGGCTGAAGGGGAGGAAGGGTTACACCAGAAAGCTACTATCAAGACAGACCCACGGAGCCATGGGAGTCAACAGCATACTACAGATATAGGAAGAGATACAGCTGAGTGTCGCTCAGAAGAGCCAAGCGTGAGTATGTTTATGGTTCTCTGCTCCTGACACTCCACCATTATTCCTTGACTGCATGCATAACAGGGTTCAGGCTTTAAAGCTCCTGACTTCTCCATGGAACCGTGAGACATGACCATGCTTGTCACTGTGTCCTTCACCTAGAATGCAGTGCTAGGGACAAGGTACATGTGTAACACTCTTTGTTTCTTCCTTAGCTTTCAACTGTCTGGTCTTGCTTCATCTCTTAACAGTTTAACTTTGGAGGGCTCAGTCTTTTGTTCTTGTTCCCTGCCCATCTCTTTATAGTTTCTTAAGACCTAGTTGACCGCCGGCAAATCATTGAATCAGCTTCGGGCTCCTCATGTGTAAAATGGAAAGAGAACCAGCTCTGAGCATCCCTTCATCTGAGAGTTATTGCGAGGATCAAACAAAGTGTTAGTGTATGAGCGAACGGTCTATAACATATACCGTTCTCTGCCAATATTAGTTATCTCTGCTTTCTCCCATCACCTTTCTCTTCACTCTGATAAACAGTGTTTTCGTTTTAAACAATCAGCCATTGACCCAAAGCTCACAGCTAATGCACCCGCCGATGGGCCTAATAATGAAAGCATTGATTATTGCAACCTTCATGCTTTCTGCCTCCCTCGTAGAAGAGATGGATCTCAACCACATAGCTCACGCTCAACATTTCCTTCAAATGAGCTCTCTCTGAGTTAAGGTGCACATGCTCTTTGACCTGGCCAGCATCCCCAGTGTGAACGAGGGGCTGGAATGAGCAGCCTCTCTGAAAAGGGCCCACTCTCCTCTTCCCAATCCTGTGAGGTCATGGGGTAGGGGCTGGGCAGTGTTGTTGGACAGAAACTTGTTCAAAGTCATTCAGCTAGGTAGGGTCAGGACTGAGTGACAGAACAGAGGTCTGATTCTAAATCGTCCGCTTTCTCACAGTGCCTCATTGGTACTAAATGACTCTGGACTCCTGAGAGATCAGAGTAGTGGTCATGGAGGACATTGATGCACGCTGTCATGACCATGTTAGCATCACAATATGGAGACATTGTGGAATAGCTATTAGGCAGTCTCTCCTCCTCCCCATAGGGCCTTCACCCTGGCTACCTGGGTTTACCAAGCCTCCTCTCTTCAAAATCCATCACCTTCAAGGGTTAAGACAGGCAGAGCAGAGAACCTCCACCATCCAGTTCTCCTTGTGGGGCTGATGGTAAGTTCTGACAATGTCAGCCCATCATAGCTGACTGCAACATCCTCACTACTGATACAATGCTGAGAGTATGTGGCCTAACTGCTGGATTGAGCCTACTCTTTAAAGGGATACCAGTTGCCAAGTTGACCGTGCTGAACTTAGGGGGTGGGAAAGAGCCTCAGATCTTTGCTCTTAACCCTCACTGGTAGAGTCTAAGGAATTAGCATTCTGGGAAAGAGCATGGCACCTACTGTGAGAACTCCGGCTTTCCTATATCTAGTGCTGCAGAGAGTGACATACTTTAGGCTCTCTGTCATGTCAGGCTCTGTAGCACCTCTCCCTCCAAACTCCACCCTGATAGAATCTGCCTTGGTCCTCATCAGGTGGCTGAAGAAGAGAGAGGTATGGAGCAGGTGAGAGCTGGGCTCAGGGCTGGGGAGAGAGCTGTGGCGGAGGTGGTGAGGAGGGATGAAGGCCAAGGCTCTGCCTGTCACCCGATGAGTCACAAATCCCACTGTCTCTAAGCAGCCACCCAGCCTCTCAGCCACCAGTTCCCAGCCCTGGCCCTGGCCCTGGCTCATGTCCCAGTTCTCGGATGGTTTGCACCATGATTGCAGAGTAGGTTTTAAAATTAGGATTTTCCTAGTTCTGCATTGTTTATGTCAGACTCTGAGAAGCCTGTAAACACTATCCACCCACCTCCCCTCCACCTCCTTCCTTTCTGACCACATCCGTTTCTCTTTGGCACACAGGCAGATATATTCTTTCCCCCTTCTATCGCAGAAAAGAAAATTTCCCATGTTCCCCAAGATTCCTGAGTTCTTAGAGGCCTTATCTTTAAGTGGAGGTTTCTCTCATTTCCCATCCTCATGCTCTGGTGATACTGAGCTTCACCAGCGCCGTGACACAGGATTTGCTTGTCCTTCACCATGTGGAGGTCAGTTATCCGGCTTGGGACCCAGAAATCTTTGCGGACTTCTCTACCTGACAGCCCCAAGACTTCAGGTAGGAGGCCAGTTTTCTGGGTCATGTCTGAGGATGGTTTGCCTCTGACTTCAGTTCTAAGCTTCCTGGAGCAGAGTGCCTCACCTTCCCATGGCTGCACAAGCTAGCAGCCTGCACACAGAAGGGTGTTTAGTCACACCTGCAGGGCAGTTCTGCAAGACCCAGTGTGTGTCTCTTACAAGGATCATGCCCGCAGGCCACACAAGCCCGTTTAGTCCCTTAACATGCACAAAGCCCAGTGGCAGGCAAGGAGAGGTCTCTCCCCGGTCGTCAAGGAGGTCACAGCCCATGGGGTGATGGAACAGATGGCTCTTCCCAATAAAGTATTGCTCCTGCCTGGCTGCTCTGTGGACCAAGAGGAAGCAGTGCTTGGTGCATTACAGCTGCTTTTCAGGTACTGTCATGAATATTGCTCTTTTCAAACCAATGCTGAGCAACCATGGCCAGAGAGTCCTCAAAGGGAACTTTCCTCCCCCTATGCAGATGGGATTGGACTATTTCACTTTCATCCTGAGGAGGTGACAGGAGGTCAAGCAGCCACACTTCACTTATTATCCAGTGGGGACACTGAAATAGGGAAATGTCAGTCATGGCACAACTCCAAGAAAACACACTTTTCCAAATTCTTTTCACAAGGTTTTGGTGAGCACCTACTTTGTTCTAACATTATGTTTAACTTTGTGACACAGAAGACGTAGAAAACACATGCACGCACACACTCACAGAGCATAAACACCTTACAGGGTAAAGGTTACTAGCAGGAATTGTATGTACAGAGGCTGTTCATGTATCTTTCTGAGAGACTGTTGAGTTCCTACTCCCTTGCAAGCTCTTTCATTTTGAATTTTCTCATATATCCAACCAAGAGGGCAGAATATATACCTGACTAGGTATGTCTTGGGGCTGTACCTCTATACTTTGACTCAAGACGTTGGTCTTTATACTGATAGAGTTGGGTTCTGAGGACCATAAAGGGATGTGCCTTCAAACAAAGAGACGTCGTGTCTGTTCCCAAGAGATGAGCTATGTGTTTTATAAATGAAGATTCCATACAACAGGTTCTCCTGGGCACTAGGCTCTCTAGGGGCCCAGATGTCTATTCTCTGTCCTCTGCAGGCTTCTAGTTCCTTCAGAGTTTCCTGCATTGTCTGTAGCTGAGAAGATGCTGGGGCCCTGAGCTCTGACAGCTCTCTCCACATGCCAGGTGGTAGAAGGAGGTTCCACTCCTGCCTGTACACTGCCTGGAACCTCAGAGCCAAGCTTCTCCTAGTGTCCCTGCCACAATCTAGGATTCCATAGCTAGCTCCTAACTGTGACACTCAGTCTCTTTGGATCTCTCTTCCTTCTCTTCCTCCTCTTCTTCTTCCTCCTCATCCTCTTCCTTCTCTTCTTCTTTCTCCTCCTCCTCCTCTTCTTCCTCCTCCTCTTCCTTCTCTTCCTCCTCTTCTTCCTCCTCCTCTTCCTTCTCTTCCTCCTCTTCTTCCTCCTCCTCTTCCTTCTCTTCCTCCTCTTCTTCCTCCTCCTCTTCCTTCTCTTCCTCCTCTTCTTCCTCCTCCTCTTCCTTCTCTTCCTCCTCTTCCTCCTCCTCCTCTTCTTTCTCTTCCTCCTCTTCCTTCTCTTCCTCTTCCTCCTTCTCTTCTTCTTCCTCCTCCTCTTCCTCCTCCTCTTTCTCCTCCTTTTCTTCCTCCTCCTCTTCTTCCTGTTCTTCTCCCTCTTCCTCTTCTTCCTCCTTCTCTTCCTCCTCCTCCTCTTCCTCCTCCTCTTCATCCTCTTCTTCTTCCTCCTCCCCTTCTTTCTCTTTTTCCTTCTCCTCTTCCTCTTCCTCCTCCCCCTCCTCTTCCTGCCTTATCACCAACTGGGAGGAAATGTAGCTCACTTATTTGCGTTTACCCCATCCAAGTGGGGTTCCTAGTGTGAAATCTTGCAGAGCAGCCTTAGAAATGGACATTGTGGGGGGTCTTCCCATTTACTCCATAGTAGTTTGCCGACCCAGTCTGGGCCTGCAATTTCACTGCCACAGAGCACCTGTAGTTATAACTATTTATAAAGGTACAGCTAGATCTCTGGGGTTGAGTGCAGTGGTATATCTGTTGGTGACAATGAACAGTGAGAATGGTCAGTTGCGCAGGGGGCAGGGCAGCCCTTAAGTGAAGGAGAACCACCCTGTGAAGCCTTGAAATCTGGACCTAAACTTGTGTTAGCTTTAAAAGCTGAGGTCAGGACAGTTTTCTCCCCTTTCAGATTAGTTGGCCCAGAAGTAGTTGTGATTTTTCCACCTGTCTGATTAAGGAGAACACATCTTCAAGGCCAAGAACATACCGATGAAGTCACAGTTGTCAAATCTCCAGGATACAAAGAGAGGCATCAGACATTTATCATGTGAATGCATGAAGAAGAACAGTTTCCTGGGCCCACAGGTGGTAGCAGGGGAGCAGGGCCACTGGCCCCTACTAGGGCCAGACAGTGCAGTCACCCTTCTTCTGCTTTGGTGGCTACTGGAACATTAGTAATCCAGGGAAAAGTGACATGTTAAACCCAGCTCCTCTGATCATAGCCACGAGAGGCTATAATCCCCTATGTGCTCCATAGTATGGGGAAGGTGATGCCCCCAGCCAGCCCTATGGAAGGGGCAAGAGTGGTCAGGATGCACCAAGAGAAATTTCTGGGGCAAACAGAGTTGGAGAAAGAATAGACAAAACGTCTGAGGAACCAGAATACAATCTGGCAACCCTGGGCCTGGGTCCCCAAGCCAAGGGTGGGCCTGAGGAAGGACAAGATCTGAGGACTTGGGGGTTGATCAGTGTAGGCTGAGGTCCCTTGGCCTCAGTGGTCTAGCATACTTCTAAAGTCTGGAAGCCAAGAAATAAAGTCAGACTCGGGGAAATTTGTTTATTGGCACAAGAGCAAGGCCAAGAGAACCACAGAGCAAACTAGCTGCGGAGACTAACCTGAGATGCTCAGGGCAGACAGCGGGCAGGAGCCTCAAAAGTCAGATATTACAATCTCACCACTGCCAGTACTTAATGGATGCGAAGCAGTCTACCCAACGATCCACACAGCAACCTTCCAGCAGGCATGTTGTTTTGGTTATTTCATGCGGAAGCTGAAACTCAGGCAAATCACTTAGTAATGTCACACAGCAAGGATGTCCCAAAAGTGGGAGGGGCCTGGTACTGACTCCGTATCTCCAGGAGTACACTCTTCAGTCAGTATCCGGCTGTCACAGCCAGTGCAAGCCTGGGTCCTCTACCCTTATCCTCTCCCCACCATCCCCCAAGCACTGGTTCTCTTCACAGGTGACATCAGAGCTGAGGTATGTTCCCAGGGGAGGACAGGGTGCCAGAGGATCAGGACTCTGCCAGTGCTACTGGCTGCCTGTTGGGAACACTGTCTTGTTTCCCTGGTATCAAAGGTGGGAAGATGGGAAGAGTTCCAGTTCTGGCCAAATAGCACCCAGGAGGGAGGGAAGGGTGTGGGGAGGGACCAGGTTCATGGATGCTGAACAGAGGGGGGAGACAGGCATGGGAAAACAGAAGGATGGAGGTAGGGGAGGGTGTGGTATAATGGCAGAGATTTAAAAATCCAGGCTTGTTTTCCTTAACTTTCCACTTGGTTTTCTCAGGGTGCAACATCTCACTGCTTGCTGGGCAGGGCCACAGATGTGAGGGGTTAGCAACTGCAGTTCAGCCTGGGCAGGAGCTACTAGGGTGCTCACAGCTGTGTGTGCCCCGAGGACAGAATTGTGGAAATGTCCTACCAGCACAGCGTGGGTAGTGGGTACTCGTCTACAGTGGGCGGAGCTGGGGCCACACTGACACACACACAGGGACAGAGGGATTCACAAGGCAATCTCTAAGCTGTGACGGGAGGGGAGGCTGCAAGATTTCTCGGGGCATTTAACTGGCACCACATACGGCATGTTTAGATGGCAGGCCCTGGCAGCTATTATGGATGTAAGTGATTCACATCCTTGCTTCCGCTTGATCGACAGTGGCATACGTACACTGGATCACCAACCCCATTTGGCAAAGGAGGAGAGCCATGGAGAGCTTGTGTGATGTTCAGGATGAGAGCTGGAGTTAGTTGCTGTGTTAGACACTCATCTCTTGCAAAGCTCCGAGGGAAGGCCAGGCCTTAAACCCCACCATCCTTCACCCACTGCGTGGTGCTCAGGGCTTACTTGGTACTCCACAGTGCTGGAGGAGGAGGAGGAGGCACAGTTAGCCTTGTCTTGCAAGTGCTGCAGCTTGAATGTGGGGGAAGGGAACCTATGCCCACTAGATTTGCTGTGTCAGAGCTGAGACTTAGATGCATGAGAGAGACTACCACACCACGACCACCACGACGACAGCGACGGCAGCTTTGCCTTTCTACCAGTTGCATTACTTACCTGCATCCTCCCAACTATTCTGCCTGTGGGTCGATTGGCAAACCTTTTAAACAAGCAATTATTCAAGCCCTACGTGTCTAAGGCAGTCTATGGAGAGGGACATAAAGACACCCGTGACCTGGTTCCTGGCAGGCATAGGTCCTAAGTAGAGGACCACAGTAATGGAGGAATGAGAGCAGTGTTAGTAAGGCCAGAGGAGGTTCTGGGGTGCCAGACATAGCAGGCTGCATCGGTGTTTGCTGCTTCCTCTCTCTGCTCCCTGGGCAGGAGTTCAGAGATATTGCTTAGTAAAAGGCAGCTTGCAGGTGCTCTGAACCTGTTCTACTCACGCCATTGTTCCTCTCCTTCAAAGGCTCAGGGCCCTGGCTTTTGTCCTTGGATGGATCATCTCTGCTCTGGTGATTCTGGTGTCAGTGTAGAGAGCCAGCAGGGGAGCCAGCATGCAACACAGGGCTCAGGAACCTCATACTCCTTAGATGTTAAATTGAAATCAGGAGCTCCTTCAGTGGGGGGCCCTGTGAGCTGCTGAGGGAATCTGAGGAACACCAGCACACCTGCAAGGGGCTTTTCTCTACTCATGTCTTCCCCCGTGGTCTGTCTTCTCATCAGCAGACCCTGCTGGGTGGGGCAGAAACCACACTGGCTTTGGAATCAGATCTGGGTCTGTGTTCTGGCTTGTCACTCAGCTGTATAACTTTGTCACTGAGGCTCTACCAGGCCTCAGAATCCTAAGCTGAAAGCCAGGATAGTAACGGTCTCTTAAAGAGCACCGTGCTACACACCTTGGGCTTTGTTAAGTGGCGTCCAGCTATAGTTTAACCATTCCCACCACTTGGTCCTTTCTCGAGGGCTTCCTGATTCTTCCCATCTTCCTTATGCTGGAGGGTTCTGTGATTTATTTCACAGCACCTTTCTCCCTAGGACAGGAGAAACTGAAAATGACAAGTGGCTAATCTGAATTTTGGGTTGTGCTAGACAGGTTGGTATACAACTCTTGAAAGATTTCTTGTTGTCATTAGAGCACAACATAAACCCTTTATCTGTTCCTCAGAGACCTGCACAATCTAGTTCGCATCAAGGCCCCTGGCTCTGTCTTATATCACACTGTCCCATATTCTCAGCACTCCGCCACCATTAGCTTCTCATACACTCCTTACACATGCCAGTCTCTGCCCCAGGGCCTTAGTGTGTGCTCTGGGGGAAGTATACTTTTTGCCTGCCACTTGGTTAACTGTGTGTAGTCCATGGGGGGAAGTGTGAATTGATGTGTTAAGAATCACTTCCTCTGAGACGCCTTCCTTGATCCACCTACCTCTGTCTTCCTACACCGAACTAAATTAGGGCTCTTTCAGAACTCCATATCTTCCTGATTCATGCACCTTACTGCTATTTTTAGTTATATACTGTACACCCACTTATAGCTTAATGTCCATTTCCTCTGTGGGAAAGATGGTAGAGACTGATGGGAAAGCCTGGGTGACAATGCTGTGGTGGCAGCAGGGAAGGGCAGGCAGGGGTAGCAGGGGCTCAGAGGGATGACAGATCTGATACAGCAGAAAGCCCAAGAGTGCACTGTGTGAATTTAAGGCTTCAGAGGTACAGCTATGAGAGCCTCTGTGTGGAGAGATTCCAAGAAGGCAGAAGGTACAGCACTCCAAACAATGCCAAAGTGTGGGGCATCCAGAGTTTCCTGGGAACTCAGAGACAGGCCAGGAAGCAGGAGTGGGCTCCAGGGAGGGGCCTGACATCATTCATGTGGGAAGAATGGTCCTGCCTTGCAGTGTCTGAGAGGACTGGAACCTCATCAGTGTCCCTTGGACCCAGATGAAGGAGCTTTCTTGGGGAGACAGGATTATGCTACCAGAGCTAAGATATATGGGTGCAGGGTAAATTGTCTCCTTTCCTTGGTAGTCTGCCCTGGGCTAGACTCTGGGATTCTACTCCTGCTGTCTCTGAGCCATAGCAAGGCCCTAGTTTTCCTGGCAGCACTTACAAAGTTGAACGGCAGAGGCAGGGGAGGGTGGAAAGCCAGACAGGAAGCTGATAATTGTTGGCTGCAGAAGCAGCTGCTGAAAATGAATGAGTTCATACCCAGGTTAGTTATATAAAGCTCCTCCCATCCCTCCCAGAGTTCCGCAGTTCCCCTCAATGTCCACTCTAGAATCATGTATTCTGGTGTGGGTAGAAAGATACCAGTAGAAAACTTGGAAGATAGAGAGGCCTCCTACGCATGCACCATTAGGCCTCCGGTACCCATAGCCAGAATCAATCACGCTACATTATCCAGGCCAGAGCCATCAAAACCACCTGATCTCTCTCTGATACCTGAGCCTGCCACTCTGGGCAGGGAGAGCAATGCTATACCCCTAAAAACAACCCCTTATTTAGCATGAGCACAGGCTGAAAGGTGCAAGTCAGCAGGGCCATGGGTGTCAGGATGCCAGTTCTCCAGTGCTGGTGTAGTAAGAGCCCTTTAAGATCAAAAGGATGCCAAGACATTCTTTGGCTACAACCAACTGTATTGGAGAGAACATAGTCCCAGCCAAAGGGAGGAGTACAGAAAAGCACTTCAGAAAGACGGTTCATTTGACATCAGCTCAATGATATTTTGATTACTTACAATGGGCATGGCATCTTGTATGTGCAGGGGGCACCAAGACTCATAAGACAGTGTCCTTGTTCTGAGAGGGGGACCTCTCTTTTCTGGAGAGGAAAGACTTGTGGAAGTCACATAAACACAATGTGGGATACTTGGGGACAGAGGTTTCAGTGTGGATCAGCAGCAAAAGGGCCTGGGCATCAGGAAGAGCAAGATGTTGGTGACAATGACAACAGCTGATGTTGACTAAGAGCTCACACTGCCCAGGCACCATCAATACATCTTCATACAGACTACTTCATGAGGAACCTTCCCAGACATCTGTACATGTTCCTACAACATCTGTACTACCATGGTGCCTGTTTAAGGGGAATGAGGGCTGAGGGTTGGGGAGGTAGAGGAACCAGCCTTGGACAACAGAGAATTTGAACAGTGGCCGACTGGCTCCTTTGAACAGAGCTTGAATGTAAAATGAAGAGACAGGTGCATGCACAGTAGTCTCGGACTTGGTGCAGACAGAGAGAGTAACTGAACATAAAGCTGGTCCAAGAAAGGGAACAGGCAGAGTGGGACATGGTGGCCATGACAATGCCCCTCACCTGTCTGCCTGGGTGGTCCAGAAGGTGTAACCCACATGTAAATCTTCTGGTGTCTCACCATCTTTCCTGCTAGGGAGATGTTTCCTTCATAATTGGTAACTGAATTCATGAGAAAGGAATCAGAACCAGATATTCACTTGTACATTTCATAATCTCCCATGCTTACAGTAAGCCCATCAAGTAGCCATTATGTTCCTTTTTTTTTTTTGGTTTTTCGAGACAGGGTTTCTCTGTGTAGCCCTGGCTGTCCTGGAACTCACTCTGTAGACCAGGCTGGCCTCGAACTCAGAAATCCACCTGCCTCTGCCTCCCAAGTGCTGGGATTAAAGGCGTGCGCCACCACTGCCCGGCAGCCATTATGTTCTTAACGGAAAAAGAAACCAAAGCTCAGAAAGGTTGGAGATTTTTCTTCAAGTTTAACAGTAGTTCCTAAGTGATGGAGCCAAAGCTTGAATGTGTGCCTCTGTGCTTTCCACTGACCCATCCTGATTTTCACTGACTGACACCACAAGAGAACCTGGAAACTGTGGTCCGCCATTTGCGGCAGAGCCATCACTGTTTTCTGCAGAACAAAAAGAGTAAATTCCTTTTGTGTTTGAAGCTGCCTTCAAAAGCATTTTCCAGAAGGTGGCTTGCAGGGAGCCTGGTCCAAACTGCCTGTAGTACACTTGGTAAACAGGAACCAGAAATAATTAGCTAAAGAACCATCACTGGCGTTAACTGTCTGTGCCAATTCAGGCAGGTACTGACGTGGAGGATGAAAAGCATCCTTTGGAGAGTGAGGCCACGCTGGCCAGGCCAGTGTGTAGGCCAAATCCTTGACCTGACTCATGCTCCCAGTTGTGTCTTTTCATCCAAGATCGTCTTCAAAGGTACCTATCCTGGGCCGGGGTTCTCAACATCCTGTTCCTACAGCGAGATCCTTCCCTGCCTCTTCTGTCCTGGAGACCTTTCATCTCCATCCATTTTGTTTCTCTGCCTACTCCCTAGTTATGGCTTCTTTAAATCTGGTCTCGTCATCTAGAATGCAGACTCTGATCCTTGGTTATTCTGTATGCCTCAGCTGCAAGCCATCCTTGCCCACCTACAACTCCAATCCTGACCCTTGGGGCTCAAGGGCGTGGGCTCTCCACGTTCTCAGAGTGAATTCTGTAAGTCACCATAACTTTTACTTCTAATCATTTCAAATACGCAACTCTTAAATAAATCCGGTGACGTCTGCCCAGCTACTGCTACTCCATACTGATATAAGAGTAAGAAATGTTACTCGATACACATTTTAAAAAAGTTTTACTCAATTGTGTGTATATATGCATGTTGGTGAATGTGCCTGAGGAGGTCAGAGAGGTGTTAGCTCCCTGAAACTGGAGTTCCAGGCAGTTGTGGGCTACCGGAGGTGGGTGCTGGGAACTGAAATCAAGTCTTCTGTAAGAACGACATGTGCTCTTAACCACTGAGCAATTTTGCCAGCCCATCATATACGTTTTTGATAAATGAAGGTTGTTTCAGCCTTTCAACAACACTGAGCATTCTAGTTTTTACAGACAAGCACCTTGGATTTCGTAGACACTGTAAGTTGCCAGTAAGTGGCTAAGTTGGATTAAACTTGTCTCTGAGTCCCAGATCTATGTTCTTTCAAATGTTCTTGTAGACTCAGTAAAGGGTGTGTGGAGAAACAACTGAATGCACACAAATACCATCTCCTTACAAGGAGCATTGGGAAGAGGAAGATTTTAATGTAACATGTAAATAAGTGCCATTCATTTCTCTTGCTTTTTATTTTTGTTGAGTTTTTAAATCAGTTCTTGGAGACTATCCTACAATGTATTTTGATGATATTCACTCTTTCCTCCAACTCTCCCCAGACCCATCTCCTTCACTTCTTACCCAACTTTGTGTCTTTTCGTTAACCTATCGAGTATAACTTGTGCTGCCTACATACTCTTGAATGTGTGACCTTCCACCGGAGCATGGTTGACCTACCAGGCTGCACACTGTATTGAATATTGTATTTAAAGGCTGGGATAGAGCATGGCCCAGGGGTAGAGTATTTGCCTAGCATGTTTGTGAGGTCTCACAATAAACACACACACACATACTGGGTTTGATTCTCAGCATACGCACACACATACACATTGGGTTCAATTCTTAGCATATGCAGACACACATATACACACAAACACACATACACACAAATACACATACACACGAACACACATACACACACAAACACACTAGGTTTGATTCCCAGCATATGCACACATACACACACATACACATTGAGGTTGATTCTCAGCATATGCAGACACACACACACACACACACACACACACACACACACACACACACACACGAAGTAAACCTCCCTCCTCTTCCTTTCCACCTATTCTCCTAAAGTGGGACACTTTCTTTCAGGTTATGGGACTTGCCCAGCACAGGTATTAGGCAAATGGGTAGGACTTCGAGGACAGGTTGTACCTTAACTATGGGCATGAATGGCAGTTGTAAAGTGTAGGGGGGAAGGGTGGTGGCCTTAAACTCTCATTTCCAAACATCTGTTTCAAGGGCCTGCTCTTCCCATTGCTTTCCCAAAACACAGGGGCAGGCCACATTTTGTTTTCTTTACTTCCTTTTCCTCTGAGCTAAAGGAAGTGGAAAAAGCCCGAACCTGTTTGGCCCTCTAGGACCCATGGCTCCTGGGCCTCCATTTGAAGACTTTCTGTAACACGGTATCTCTCTATCCCTTCCCACATGTAAAGGCTTGAAGAGACTGAACCTGTGCTAAGTTAATAGAGGACAAGCCCACTAGAGAAAAGCGTGTCAAAGTAATTCTTGGCAGAATAAAAGAGTCCTTACCAGCAGAGGCTTCTCAGGGACCTGTGAATGGCAGACAAGCAGTCACATGGGAAGCGTTCTTTATTATATTTTTAAAGAAGGCAACAAAATCTGCAGGTGTAGACTGGGCACTGGAGAAAAGGCAAGTACTGATTTTTAAAGGGAGGATTTGAATTGTTTCTCAGTATTCCCTCACTGGTGGGAATGGTCAAGGACAGGGCTACCATAGAGGGGGCTTAGTTCACAGAGGAGTCTGGGGGACCAGGAGAGAGCACCTGTGCATGATGTTGGGTTCAAGTTTTATGGAGCCAGAGGGATGCAGGAGGTGGAGCAGAGGTGTTTATCTCAAACGTGAAAAGCCTAGTACACTCCCAGATACAAGCCATCTGGGCGGGCCAGTGCATAGAATGCCTAAGCTCATAGGCTGGAAGAGAAATGTGTCAAGTGAGGGTCGGTGACAGGGAGGTAGGGATGGTGACAATCATGTGGTTGGAGAGGAGAGTTGCAGTCGAGAGAAAAAGATAGACGCAGGTGTCCAGCACTCTGCATGGGGACAGGCACGCAGGTTGTGCCCTGTACTTTCCATGGAGAGGAGCACTAGGCTGTGGCATGATTCTCACCGGGCTGTATGCATGGGATGCTGACTCTGTACTGTGCACAATGCCACAGCAGGCATTTTCCCAGTCAAGGTGGCCCCAGAACTGCCCTTGGCCATGCTGCACTGTGTTGAAATCAGCCTATATGTTCACACTGTCATTGTTTTGTCTGGGCAGATTTTCCTTGGCTTCCAAGAGCCTGTGTGTGCTTTTCTTGGAAGGCTGATCGTGCTCTGCTGTATTTGTCTGGAGTGTTCCTTAATTTTTCTTCAGTGAATAGTTTGACCTTGCACTAATGCCCCCGTGAATCAGAATGGTGACACATTCTGGAGGGAACTCTATGAGAAACTGGAGAGTGGGGGAGGGGAGTAGTGAGGCTGAGCCACGCCCTCCCCTGGCAGTGTTAGCTGAGGCCAATAGCTCCTTTTAATGCCAGAGGAGGGAGCATGTATGGCCCCTCTTTTCAATCCTGAGAACAACTCTTCTGCTAGGTGGGACTGACCAGATCTACTTCACTGCAGACAACCTCTAACTTACAAAGCTTGTTTTGACTTTATGATAGTTCAAAAGAAGTCAGCATTCAGTGGAGACTAAGCTTTGAATTCTATTCTTCCTGGGCCAGCAATACATGGATGATGCTCTCCAGTGCTGGGCTGGACAGTGGCACTGAGCAACCTTGGGGTAAATATCTGACAATCTATGGTGTGCCATGCTGCTGAGCTGAGCTGCTCAGTAGGTTAGATATACCAAATGTTTTAAAAGAAACTTACGATACACTTAGGTTGGTTTTATCAGAGGTCTGAGAAGATGGCTCATTTGGTAGCTTGCCACTGGACTTGAGGTCAGATACCTAGCACCCAAGTAAGAGCTCCCATGGTGCATGCACCTTTAATCTTAGTGACATTCTAGCTGGATCAGCAAGCTTTGGGATTGGTGAGAGACTTTGTCTTAAAAAATAGGGTGGAGGGCTGGCAAGATGGTGCAGAACTTCCAGTGCAAACTTAGTGACTTGAGTTTGATCACTGGAATGCATGGTGAAATTGTCCTCCGACTCACCCATGCACATCACTGCACATGTGTGTCTTCATATGTGTACAAATAGGCACAGACATCAGACAGACTGACACATACATAATAATACACACACACACACACACACACACACACACACACACACACACATATATATATATATATATATATATATATATGCTGGAGAGTGATGGAAGAAGACACCCAACATCAATCTCTGCATACACATACACACACACCAGAACATTAAGTAGACCATAAGTTGAGGTGTATCAGTAAAAGCAAACAAGTTCTGGACACTGAAGAGATTTGTCCAAGGTAACTAAATCAACAGGTAGCTGAGGAGGCAAGGTCTCTGTGACATTCAGGACACTCCTGCTTCACCTGTAGGCACTGTCAACGCTGTGTGCTTGTGCTACCCTAGAGAGACCTTCAGGAGCAAAGCTCTTGACACAAAGCATGCAGCGTCTCAGAAGATCCATTCTGGGACTGTGAACTTCTTTGATTCCCAAAAGGGGCTGCCTGGGACTTCTACTTTATACACCAGCCTCTCCACCTTCCCAGTCCCACCAGTGGTGACAGGCCAGAGTAGCCCTGAAAAGGGCGGGGAGGACAAGCATGTCAGCTCCAGGAGGCCTTGGACTACTGAAGAGGTTCCAGGTACCCAAGTGAAACACAGGGTTCAGGGAGCAATCTGGAACAGAGCAGGAAGGAACCAGAACAGACTGGAGGACACACAGACTGGTGGAGCAGGCCTGATGCTGGCCAGAGGCTTGGATGTATGTGTCAGCAAAGGTATTCTACATAGCCGCCCAATGCCTCCAAGGGAGGGGAGTGAGGGCATCGGCAGCATTTTCAATGGGCTCATGACAGCCGGCTCTTCCACAGACTCTCAGCCACAGCCCTGTCAGAGAACACTCACTCTTTTGCCTATCTGTGAACCAATAGGGGGTCCCTGGTCCTTCCCTCTTTTTAACAATGTCTAGAAAGAAGCAGTGGAAAAGAGGCAGGGACCTGTCCAAGAGACAGATCCAGTGAGTGACACCCAGACTCTCCCAGGGAGAGGCCTCTGGGCCTGGAGCAGGTGAACACACAATTTGGCTGGTGTGTGTGAGACACTCCCCTGGGAGAGAGGGGCAAGGTGCCAGCTTCTGAGGACCTGCGACAGAATAAATGCAGAGATAATCAGATACTAAACACAGGAAGATGCAGGCAGAAGTTCTTCCCAGGCCGGAAATGGCATCACCTAAAAATACTGAGCCGTGGTTCTCCCAGGAATGCTCGGTGGCCCACATTCAATCTAGAATGGCTTGGGGATTACGGGTTAGAGTAAATAAAGAAGATCATCTAAGCAACATAACCATAGGTTTTTAGCTTAAAATGACATCTGGTACAAACATATTGTCTGTCTCTGAGAAACTCAAATTGCCAGTCGTCCCAGGAGTCTCTGTTGCTTTCAGCAAATTATCCATCCCAAGTTGCTCTAGCTGGTGGGAAGAACACACATTTGAATTTCAGCCTCCTTTTAGGTATTGGAGTGTCTGGTGTTACCCAGGAGACACTGCTGGGGACAGGCTGGTCATTGGAGAGAATACTGTTTGGCCACTCAGCAGAGGTGAGGCAGTGAACTTGGACTGTTCACGTTGTAGTGGTCAGCTTGCACCTGGCCAGCCATACCTCAATCAACTGTCTAAGACAACAGCCTTAAATGCACGATCTCTATGGATTTTCTTCAAGAAGGGAAATTCTTGCTCTGACAGGTCTAATCTGTTTCCACAATAACCTACTGGTGTGACCCAGGGTAAGCTGTTTAACATTTTAGGCAGCTCCTTCCTCATCAGTAAAGCAGGGGGTGTTCCTGACTGCCCCTAAAAGTGTAAACAAATGATCACTCTAACATTTTTGTCTTTCATTCCTAAACCTGTTATGGGCCCTCAGCAGCTGGCCCTGCATACCTGTGGCAGGCAGGTCATTCAACCCCACGCCTTCCTTCTGACCTTTGACCCGGGAGCACAGCTAGTTTCCAGGGAAACCAGCCTAGAGTCCTAGGACCCAGAGAAGATAAGAAGCGATCTTCTGGGTTTGTTACTGGCCCTGACCTCGTTATTCCCCAAATATCATGAAATCCCAACTTCAGATCCTCCCTTCGCACAGCTGGCCATCTTTGAAGAGTCAGGCAGGAAGAGACTTGGGCTGATTTCTTACTTTTGATGATTTGGAATTTATTCATTGCCTGATGCCACTGAGAGAGATGCGCAATCACTGGCCTTTCCTCTCTCTCGATGCTGATCAAAGCCCACCTAGTAGCTAACTTCCCTGTCTCCTTATTGATTGCCCAACACAGAAACATCTGCTACACCCTGTGTGCATATCAATGGTGGCTAGATGGAACAGTGACTCTGGTTGCCATGAAACTTGACACAAAGCCACGTGGAAAACACCGCAAATCTCCAGCTTTGGTGAAAATTCTGAGTGCGAGGCCCCAACTAATGGATCCTAGTTCTGACAGCTCATCTGTCAGAGCTCAGAAAAGTGAGCACATCTGGACCCCTGAGGCAGATGGTCCAAGAAGCCAGAGTGGTCTTAGGGCAGGCTCTGAATTAAGCTCTTAGAGTGAACTAATCCTGGCCCTCTATCACCCAGCTTTGGAAGGTCCTGTGTCCTGTACATCTCTATAGGAGTCAGAGAAATCGCAGAGTTTCCCACCAACAAATATGAATAAGAATGCAGGAGCCGCGATAAATAAAATAGTAAGTATGAATCATCGCCTTTTGTGTATGTGTGTGTGTATACAACGCAGCGGATCTCAACCTGTGGGCCACAACCCCTTTGGAGGCTGAGTGACCCTTTCACAGGGGTCACCTAAGACCATTGGAAAACACAGATATTCACATTATGATTCATAACAGAAGCAAAGCTACAGTCATGAAGTAGCAATGAAAATAATGTTCTGGTTATAGGGGTCACCACCATATGAGGAACTGTCCTAAAGGGTCCCCGCATCAGGAAGGTTGAGAAGCTCTGGTCTAGTTTTATGTGTGGGAACATGCATATATGTGTGTGTGTTAAGAGGCCATAGGTTGATGTTGGGCATCTTCCTCTCGCTCTCCACTTTATTTATTTATTTATTTATTTATTTATTTATTTATTTATTTTTATTTTTGTTTTTGACTCGGGTTTTATCACTGAGCCAGAGTGCACCTATTGGCTAGACCGGCCTGGCAGTGAGAACTGAGATCTGCTTGTCCCCACTTCCCTTGAGGCCTAGGGTTATAGCTCAGTTTTAACATGGATGCTGGGGACTTGAATTCCGATCCTTGTGCTCATGTTGCAGGCACCTTACTAAGTAGCTGTGTCTCCAGTCCCTGAACCACTAATTTTAAGAAACAAATTCATAGGATGGAAGGTGTGAGGTTTCTGTGGGAAAGAGACAAGCAGAAAGACCAGTGGATACCAGGGTCTCCTGACCATCCTCGAACACTGGTTATCTATCTCCCCTGGGTGAAGTAGCTGTGTGGTCCAGGTGGCTGGGCTCTGGTGGGAATAACAGCTTCTGTTTTCTGTCTCAGAGACCCCAGATTCATGAAATTTGTGAGAACTTTCTCCAAGTCAGTAGGAAAGGCAGAAAGGGTGGTAAGGGTGGCGCTAAGTTAGAACTCCTGTTTGTTGTCTGTACCCCAGCTGTGGGTCTCTGTTTTCTGTGCTTGGGTATCTGAGAGGTATAAAACACATGATGTCCCCAAGTGTGGAGTGACACCTAGAAGTCTCAGAAGTGTTCAGATCTCTTTGTAGCAGAGGCTGGAATTGCTGTCTACCACATGGGTGGACTACTAGGGACTGTGTCTCAGCCTGGCTAATGATCTGTTGCAGAAATGTGATAAGCCTCTTGATGTCTTTGCAAGTAACCAGGAATGTGACTTCTTTTCGGCCACCTCAAGAGGAAGAAAACTAAAATTCCCAAGGTCAAAGAACATATCTTATAACAGAAAAAGACCTGACTGGAATGTCTTCCTGCAGAGGGCTTCTGAGAGTGTCTGGTGAATATGGGTCATCTGAGTTCACAACACAATTCCTGACACATTAAATTCACTTAATAAATGTCCAATATTATCTAGTCTCCTATAACATTTAAAATACAGTGAGTCAGAGAGCAAGGCTCCTGGCTGCTGAGAGGGTACTTCATAGCTTGTGGCTCTCCATGGTTTATTACTTTCTGGCTAAATTTCTATCCAGGTCATGGTGATTTTGCCTAAGAGAATATAAATTAAGTTCAATAAGTTGCATGATCCAGGCTCTCAAAGACTTTATTAACATCAGGAGACATTACTCAGTGCCGTGGCCTCCCAGGCTATAATTTTGCAATTTTGTCTCAAGGTAGATAGAGGCCTCTCTGGCATCACCATCTCTGTCTACATTCTTAGGGTGCAGCTCTGCTATGCTTCTGTATTTCCCCTTCAGCTCACTCATTCCCATCTTTTAGATAGATTCACTAGAGACTAGTGTTGTTGTTAGCTGTTTACTACATTTCTATTATAATTGTGTCCACAAGCCTGGTCTCTGGATAGACTGACACAAGGCAGTCTGTGGTAGAGGAAAAGGCAGGTTTGAGTCCACAGCAGGGTCTACAAGCCCAGTCCGTTCCTTTTCTTCTGATCTCCATTTGCCCCATTTATGAGTTGCCTGATGAGGGTTTTGGGTGAACAACCTGCAGCTACTGAGAGAAACCTGGGAGCTCAAGAGTGCGCTGTGCTCCCTCAGGCTGCGCTTTCAAGTGTGCTGAGACCCAGCTCTGTCTTGGCTGAGACAGATTTCTAAAAGACCCTCCATGAAGCTGTGGCTGCTGGACGCTGCCGATAGCAAAGACGGCATGCAATAACTTCCCACGCCCGCCACTCCCTTCTCCACTATTCAAGGAGTGCCTGCAATAAGTGGGTGTTGTCACTGAGAGAGGCGGGTGTTGTCTAAACTCCTGTTCTCAAACCAAGTGCATGGGGTTATGACTTCCAGGCCCCGGACCACCCAGGATTCTGTGAGCATTTCCCACATGTCTGCCATGTGCTGAACACTAAACTAACAGTCGCCTCGTTTCACCTTATCAACACTTGTCAGAGGTAGGATGCCAGGTCACAGGCATTTTACAGATGTAGAAACTGAGGACTGTAAGGATTATGTAATTTACCCCAAGTCACATCAATAACTGCTACAGCTGGGATCTAAACCACTGGACTCTAATCTTGGGAAAACCATTTTAAGTGCATTGTTAAAATGGTTAAGTTAGAGATACGTGAGATTATAAACAACCATTTTCCAGTTAAATAAATGAAGATACAGAAAGGCCTCCTCTGATGGTCATTCAGCCGAATGATGGCAGTGTCCCCTAGACCCTAGGAATCCTCTTTTGGGAGGTGAGGGTAGGGGCTAGAGATGGCCAAGTAGGTGGGCAAGCTGACTCTCACCAGGGGCTCTGGACCAAACTGGCTGCTCTTGGCCAGCGTCCACCTTAAGCAGGTGCTCAATTTGAAGCCCTTTCCCTAAACATGTGATTGCTTCCTCCAGTGTTCCAGACTCCTGAGAGACAGTGTGGTGCAGGGCAGAGACATGCTGAGCAGGGAGATAAGGCTCTGTCAAAATCCTTTCTCTCTGCCTTGCAGCTTTCAGGCTACTGCTCCAGTTTCTTCAGGTGTTAAGTCAGGGCTCACAGCTACTTCACAGAGTTATAAAGATTAAATGTGTGGCAAGAGAACACTGAAGCTGTATAAACCTCAGTAATTAAGTCCATAACTAAATGTATTTTCATGAGGGTGTGGATAACAATTAGGATTCCAAACATAGTTGATCGTTGAAAGAGTAATTTAATAAACGAGGTTCCAATTAGGTGGTTGTGTATACGGCATCAGAAAGTCAAGAGTTCTGTACTCATTCAGCTTGCTCAAGGACTGGGGGAGGACTTGTCTGCCCTGCCTCTCTCTGGCTGCCCTTCTCTGCACCGAGCAGCTGATAGGCAATGACAGGTGTCACTGTCCACTGGGACCTGCATGTGGATGGACCTGGCTATAGAAGCATGAGGTCTTTACTCAGATTTGTCTCAGGTGGGGTGGGAAGATGTGGGTGGGATGGAGATGGGGGATGGGGGATGGGGGATGGGAAGGACATCACCTCACAGCAGTGTCAGCCTCCAAACCCCAAAAGCCAAATGGAGGCTGCCTAGCCACATTCAGATCTCCTCCCCAGCTTAAAGGCACCAATTAATTTTTGTGTTCATACGTGTCCGCATGTGTGTGAAGAATGCTCATGCATGTGTGTGTGCATGCAGAGGTCGGAGATCAACCTTGGGTGGCATTTCTCAGTTGATATCCACCTTGTGTTTTAAGGCAGTGTCTCTCATTGGACTGGGCTCACCTGTTAGTACCACAGGGTTCACCTGTCTCTTTACCACCTGAGCTATTTCCTAAGCCTATAAGAACTTGCTAAGCCTCCAAGACAAAACAAAATGGAAACAAACAAACAAACAAACAAACAGATCTTCTTGCTGCTTAGTGGAGGCTAGCCCTGGATCTCACTGTGTAGCCTAGGCTGCCTTAGTAGTAGCATTTGCTGTGATTTTTTCAGATCAAGTACACAGATTCTTTAGGTAATAAGACCTAGCACAAGGAATACACCAAATGGATCCCATCTCTTCTTTCACTATTCAGCCATTAGCATCTTCTGTGCACACTCTATGCTGAGTACCTCTGGGAGGTACTGTGTATGATAATAAAAACACTATTGCACATTAAAATTTTTTAAGGCAGTCATGCACACAGATTCTGAGTTCTTGAAGTGAACGGATAGATTTTAATCCCCACTTAGAGACTGGGTAACTGATGCTCAGAGAGAGACTGTCCTAAGACATAGTTACCAAATGCTGGAGTTTGGGCCATTGGTAGCTTCAATCAAATGGGAGTTAGCCCATGGGTAGCTTCAATGAAATGGGAGTTAGCCCATTGGTAGTTTCAATCAAATGAGAGTCAGCCCATGGGTAGCTTTGATGAAATAGGAGTTAGCCCATTGGTAGTTTCAATCAAATAGGAGTTATCCCATTGGTAACTTCAATAAATGGGAGTAATCCCATTGGTAGTTTTGATCAAATGGGAGTTAGTCCATGGGTAGCTTCAATCATATGGGAGTTAACCCATGGGCAGTTTCAATCATTCACTAGTTTACTGATTATTAAATAGTTGAGATGGTTCAGAATTGATTTTTGTGGCTGTTTGGCAGAGATCTGTCAACTTCTGACAAAGACTGGCATTTAGAAGATTGTACATGAATTTTGAATGTACTATATCTACCATAATGTTGAAACAAATTCTGCAGTAATTTCCAAGGAGAGAAGAAATGCTGTTTAAGTAGGGAAGTTTGGTGTCTGGGAAGGTTTCTAACTAGGAGATTCCCAGCAGACCTTGGAACAATGTGGTCTATTCTGCATTCTAACACAGTGGGGTTTGAGGTGGTGGTGGCCAAGGCCCACCCTTTCCCTGCTACTTATCTCAGAGGGCACAGAAAGAGATGACTTGGAGCCTGCCTAGGAGGGGACAACACCATAGATTCCCTATTTTAAAAGATAACACTATAGTTTAGATTCTTAGTTTTAGGTTTCTTGCTATTTATTTTCTATCAAAACTCAGAAACCAGAGCTAAGCCAGCAAGCACCTTCCCCTGGGTCTGACTCAGCATCTCAGGGGCTCCCGATGCCAGGAACACAGCTCAGTCTGGAGATTTTTTTGTATATGTATTTACTTTTTTGAAATTAAAATACAGTTACATCATTTTGTCCCTTCCATCCCCTCCCTCCAACGTGCCTCCTTGATCGTTCTCAAATACATGGTCTCTTTTTCTTTAATTATTGTTTTATGTATATGTGTACACACACATAAATATCACACACACACACACACATACCTTCCTAAATATATCAATGAAATCTGCTCATTCTATGTAATGTTACTTGTATGTATATAATTTCAGGCTGACCATTTGGATAACCAACTTCAGGACTCTTCCCTAGAGACGACTAATTATCTGCTCACAGCATTGCTTAGTTGCCTGTAGTTCTTTCTTTTAAGATCACAGGACCAAAGCTTGATCTTCCAAAATAAGTTCCCTTTAGTATTCACTACTTGACAACACAGAGGCGTGAGACAACAAGTCTCAGAAAGGTGGAGGGAAAGGTAAACAGTGGCAGAGAGCATGATGGGATGGAGAGACAGAGGGCATGATGGGATGGCATGACCCGACATTCCTGAACATTGGGTTCAGACATTGTTCTAAGTTTTAGGGTCAATGTGAACAATGTAAAGTCCTTTCTCCAAGAGACCATATCTATAGGCAACAAACAAACAAGCAATGAGAACAGGAGCTGCTTTCTAGTCTGAGGGGCAAAGATGGCTTCTTCACCTTTTTAAATGAATGCAAACTAGGAGAAGGGATATCTGGTGACAGATATTTTGACTACATGGACAACAGCAAAGGCTTGGAGGTGTAAATGTACTTTGTGCACTTGAGGCCAGCTTAGGGAAGGTAGGTAGAGGTGAAGTTGAAGAGTAGCGAGCACAGTGGTGGTGCAGATACCCTGGGCCTCTGGAAGCCATGTTGGTGGACTTGGGTTGTATGTCTTCTATGTATCTGTCAACCATTCTCAGTGTCTGGGGACCCAAAGACCAACAAACCATGGCTCTGATTTCATGCATCTGATGACTCAGCAAGGGACAATAGGCAAAGAAGGAGTTGAGCTGAAGATCCCTTGGCAAGTGATGGGGAGCTTGGAGGGGCTCAGGGCTCATGAAAGGCTTTCAGAGTCAGCACATTCACCTTTGTAGGGATGGTAGTGTTGTCTTACAGAGTGGCTGTGCCTCACACCCAGAATGGCCCCCTTTCCCGCTTGGTCTATTTGTTTAATCTTCCTGAAGTTCAAGTCCCTCATGCATTAAACGAGGATAACAAGGTTTTTCTCTAGAGAAAACAAGGCCAAGGTGTGAAAATGCTTTGAGGCCTGTGAATCCTAGATAAATGTTCTATGCTTGTTATTAGCGCACTGTACTCTCTCCTATCCACCCGTGACCCTGTGTGAGCATGCACACAGGCAGATGCACAAGCTCCTCATATCTCTTCACTGATCTATTCGCCCTAGTCTATAAGGATCTACAGTTAGCCTCCCATCTCAGGCCTGACGGCTTCTGTGCAGAGTCTGCACAGTGTGGGGCTGTCAGAGACGCTGCTGCTGTGGTATTTACCATAATAGTTAACTGGAATTGTTCAAACTTGCGTGCCTTATCCTTTTTGCTTCTGGGTGCCTCATCATCTCCAACCAGAACGCCAAGCAGCCCTCAGGCTCAAGGTGTTTGGGGATTTGGATTTCCATTTGTTTGCATTTGGGAGAGGGGTGTCTTGGCTTGGCCCAGAACTGTGTTACTCTATAGCTGGAGGCACTCAGCCAAGGAAAGAAGAACCTGTCCTCTCAGTATATTGAAGGGATAACTGGGGAGTAAATTTCTGTCAGCATATTGGCCAGGTCAGAGTTCAGAATGAAGCAACTCCCAGCAATGAAGCTGGAATGACGTATGAACCACTCACACTCTCGGGAGTCCCTTCAGGAAAGGGCCTGCTTCTCAGACTTATCCATCCCACCTTGCACCGCACTTTCTCTCCCCATCAGAGCTGTGCTTCAGTAAGTCTACCTCCTTGGCTGAAATGCCTACTCTTAGCTTAGAGGAAACCAGTGGCCAGGCTCCAGAACCAGAGACCTCCTCAGGTTCCAATGGCTTTCTATAATGAGGAGTGCTAGCACACAAGAGTCCAAGTTCTCTCCTAGCTCGAACCTCTTGGACTTCGTAGCCCTTTGTTGCGAATGGCAGTGCCCTGTCATCTACCCTCGCTGATGGTATCTCTTGACCATGTCCCTTGTCTATGACCTTGGCTTTGGCTTCTCTATGCTCCTTCTTTTTCCCTGTCTGTTTTGGGAAACTTGTAACTCCCTAAGTAAGACTTTTGCCTCACTCTGCATTTTGCATCTTGTGGCGCATGTAGTTTGCTATTGGAGCTCAGTAAATACGGCGGCAGATTAATAGGCTTCCAAATAGCACATTTTCCTTCCTTCATTTAGAGGATTGGTCATTACAGTCTCGGCATCTCCATAGCCCAGTCTCTCATCTGCACAAGCTGCCGTCTCTCTGATAGGCTAATAACAGTAAGTATCCATTTACTTCTATCTGAGAAATGCTACTCCAAGGGCCTTCACTTCATTCCAGTCTTAATGGTATTTATTTTTCTATGCATGCATGCATGCTTGTATTAGCATGGATTTTTGTTGGCAAGGCAGCTACTTGTTTCATTCATGCAGGAATTGCCAAACTGCGGGGCGTACAACGGGATATACTCAAGTTCTGATTGGCCTGGAAAAGAGTGGACTTCAAACACTTAAGGGCTGTTAAATATTCCAATCCTCTATTCTGAACAAACTGGGATTCAGAAGTAGCTCCCGGATGTCTGGAAAAGTACGCACATTGGGTCACTTGGGGTCAGGAGTCCGGCTAGAAGTGGACACTGCTCTAATACTGTCTTCCTCCCTATGAGATGCAGCAAAGGAGAGTATGCCCAGTGCAAGGCAATGCGGGCGGTGCTAACTAGGTTAGTGTGAAGGAGATAGAGCTGAGGCTTCTTGGGCTCATGAGGACAACAGCAGGCCCATCCATGGTAGGAGGGAAGGAGGAACCAAGGAGGTGGTGCACTAGGACTGTGAAGAAAAGTCAGCAGGAAGCAGTTCTGCTTTCATTAGGTCTACCGACAAGTGACTAGGGGCGTGGGTGGAGTATCTGTGTCTCAAGATGACAAGCCCTAAATAAATACACATAACCAGAGACTTGGTGAGGAGCTGCTAGCAGGGCAAGGGCTGGAACTTCATGACCTCTAAGGGCATTGGTGCCCTAACACTTTAGAAAGTTCAGCAGCAAGAAGGCAACAGATCGCACATTAGATAAAAGAACCAATAGTCCTACATTTAAATACTTTTAAAAATGACTTCATGTGATAAAATTCATAAACTTTAAGAAAGAATCTTATGTTTATGTAATCTAGGGGTTGGCAAAGTATGGCCTGCTCTCAATTTCTATGAATAAAGCTACACATGAAGGTGCACTGGCAATGGCTACTCATTTAGATAACTTTGACTGATTTCATGTTACAGTGACAGAACTGGGTAGCTGAGAGAAACGATATGGGCCCTGAAGATTAAAACATAATATTATCTGGCTCTTGAGAGACAATGCATTCACCTTTTGATCTAATCTCCCTGATTGCATAGGCAAAACTCCCGCTGACAGGTAAACGCATTAGTTCAGGTAAGCTAGTTGGTAACTGAGTCGGGTCAAGAGTCAGGGCACCGACACGTACGTGTGTGTGTGTGTGTGTGTGTGTGTGTGTGTGTGTTGGGGGAGGGTGACTCTATGTCAGCTCCAGCTCCTGGGGTTCCATTCCTGGATGCTTTCTTGACTAGTACTTCTTCACATCAAACACACTGTGACTTTACAGACACCAAGGCCAAGAGGGCCAACCTGTCTGTTGGGCCCCCAGCAAATGCCACTGGACTCGTCTGCTCTCCACAGGCCAGGCCTCCACAACCTCATGAAGCAGCTCCAAACTATCAAATATATACCAGGGAACCGAGGCAAGAAAGGCAGAGCGCGCTCTGAGAGCTCTGCAGACAAGAACTCCTTTGGCTCTGAGTCTCTCTCAGCATTAGCATTCACCTTCTGTTAGCCAACAAAAGGACATATTTACAACTGTCTCAGGCTCAGCTTGAGAACCCTTTTCATGGGTTTCATGGGAAATTACTCCAAGCAGTGCTGATGGGTTAAAATGATCTTAACATATCTAGTTGTCTTCAATTCCTTCGGCAGCATCTGCTACAAACAGCAAAACATACAAGAGCCTGATATTTACCTTCCTCTGAAGTGAGAGACTAAAGGCTATGCCACGAAGCGGGGAAAACACGCCCTCCCTGCCCACAGTTATGTCTAAAGGAACAAATGGCCACCTCGAGGGCCCCATTGGGCTTCCGCCTTCTAAGCGGGAGATTTCCCAGAGTGACAAGAATCAATCAGACCTCCAGAACAATCTACATTTATCCAGGACAGTGTATACTAAAAGCCAAGCCCTGACTTTAACCCTTCTCCCAGCTCTCCCCAGGAGGCTCTTTCATCCTTCTCTAAAGCTACACACCTTTTCATTGCCTGCATGCCCCTCACTTTACCAAGCATCTTTCTTACACAGACAGGAGTGAATATTCTCAGAAGAGATTAAAGTACATTAGCAGTCTGGGCATATCTGGCTGAGAGAATAAGAAACGAGTAATCAGAAGTGGTCACACGAGACTCCCCCAGGAAGTCCTGACAAAGCAATACACTGCACTGGACATGCCTGTGGTGTCCTGGGCCATAGAGCTTGGGCCCAGCTTGGGCCCAGCTTGAGTTTCCATGGTGACATTTTGCAGCCACAGAAAAGCCGAGGCTGATAGATGGATGGATACAATGGCCGTCCTGCTTGGGGCTCAGCTAGTGACTCTCTTGTCACCTGTCCCTTGGAGTTCAACCTTCCCCTTTCTACAAATCGGTTCCTCTCAGTGGAAAAACAATGTGGACCAAGGTGGAAGCACTGGGTGTGGCACTGGGGATGGAGACAAACATGGTCTTAATGTTTATATTTACTGAAAGGCTATGCCTGGAGCTTTGTAGATGCTGACTCTTTAAATCCCCACGCAGTGACAAGGTCAACACCATTATCATTATATATGTAGCACCCACACATGAAAGCTAAGTAACTGCAGCAGAGACATGGATGGAGCCAGTGATGGAATGGGGCATTCTGTCACATGGCACGGCCTCCAAATTCTAAAGATGTTCTTTTCCCAGGGTTGCAGGATGACTGTGCCTCACCCAATCAACAGGGTGTCCAGCAGCTCCAGGAAAAGGCATCCAGGCATAGACAGTATGCGGTAGAGCACACATAAACAGAACACACTGAAACAGAAGATCATTTGTAGAGCCAAGGCAGAAGAGTGGAACAAGAAAACACAGCTGATTTTCCTGGAGATATACTTGTTTATGTTGGTGTGAATTGATCATGGCTGTGAGACTGCCAGCGGTATAGAAAACTGTGTTCACTTGGGACATGAAGAAGTGTCCCTGAGAGAAGTTGCAGAGGAAGCTGAAGATAGCAAAAACAAACAAACAAACAAGCTAACAAAAATCCCTGCATTCCTCACTCCTTGCGTGCGGTGGGAAGGTAAAAATGGGAGGAGCTAAGAGCTGTTTCTAGGAGCAGGAGTGGGGATGCCTGATCTCTCTGGCAGATTCAGTGAACCATGGAGAATGGCTGGACACTGGTCCTATCTGCAGTTTCCAACCCTTCCTCCCCCATCCCCAGCCCATGGTGAGTGAAAGTCATGTGTAAAGTGAGTAGCGGGAGGAAGCAAGAGCACAGATCAGTAACTCCCAGGCAACAGGGTCACTTCCAAGCGCTAGGACCTCTGACCTTGCTTTTCACCAGCACAGGGATCAAGGCCATCCCTAAAACCACAGTCTTCAACAAGAATAAGACCAAACTCACCTATCATATACGACTTTATGTTTAAAAGTTATCAATTTAGCCTACAAGTTGCTAAATTTGAGATAGTCTCTGACCTCAAGAACTGTCTTTGTTTCTGACGAGCATTGAAATGCAGCATCCCAAGTCTACACCGAAATAAACACGCGGGTACCACCATCCTTAAGGAGCCATGTACTCACCATGGAACACAGAAGTGTACAGGATCAGATGCGGTCCACCACACTGACCTCCTGGCACCTTTGGGCCTTTGAGAGTTCACAAGGCAGTCTGAGTTCATTCTCAGAAAACAACTCAGACAAAGTCCATGTGGGTTCTGGAAACTCTAAGCTGTTTAAGTGGGAGATTCCAGAGTCCTGGCTGTCACTGAAGAATGGTCTCAAAGAATAGATCTTGGGCCTTCAGAACTTCAAATCCCAAGAGTGGAGTCATATAAGAGGGCTATAGTGGGGCTCACTGAAGCACGGGGACCAGGGCAGGAATAAGAATGACAGTAATTTTTGCTAATACTCACCATACATTGTATATTAAAGATGCCTATAACGGGTAGTTGTCCTAAGTAGGTTACATGTGCTGTTCCATTTCACACAACACTGTCAGATATTAATTACCCTATGTGTGGTTTTTCAGACGAGGAGCTTAGGACTCAGTGGGTAAGCAACTTCCCCTGAATTCTTTAGTAATGGAGGTAGGTCCTCTGGTTGTAGCTCTTTCCTCTTATTTATCCACTACAGTCCTCACATGGGGGATAACTCATTTTACGGACACAGTTTCTATAGCAGCCTCCCCTCCCCCCCCCGCCCCCACCAGGGCTCAGCCTTGAAGCCAACTCCCAGTCAGACTGCCTGCTGTATACTTGTGACTACATTTGTGAATGTCCAGAACTTCTCTTTGTCATAGCCCTATATTGACTACTTTTGCTGAATCATGGGTAAATTTCCTGGCTCTGAGTGGTGGATTTGCTGATGCATCATTTTGGGAAGCTAGAGGTAAATGCTCAGTCAGTGCAAAGCATTGGATCCCCACAGGAGGACACCGGTGGCCTGACACCATAGCTGATAATCAGAAAGCTTCTGAGGGCAGGGCACTGGCCAGTCTGAAGCAAGAGACAAACTTGAGATGAGCCGAGCTTCCAGCAGCCAGTAATAGAAATTGTCCTTGTGTTGGAGAGAAGTGTGAGCCAAAGGAAAAAAAATAACATGTACCTGATGTAGGTCCTCCTGAAAGTCTAACCAGAGTGGGTGACAAGGAAAATGCCACCCTATGATATGATATGATATGATATGATATGATATGATATATGATGTGTAAGGCTTACCATCCAATAATGCCCAAGCCAACTCTGGTCTTAGACATTATTGGACTTCAGAATGGGGACTGGCTGCAGCCCATTCATTCACATATGGTTGCCCTACAGGTGAAAGAGGCAGTGTGCTATGAATTATTCCAGGGTTGGGTTCAAACCCCATCCACTCCCTTGGCAGAGAGTCCTTGAACCTTGCTTCCTTACTTGCAAATGGGATGGTAAGTGTTCAAAGGATTGCGACAAGAAATAGATGCAGTGGTTTCTGGTGTGTAACAGTGCATTTAAAATGTCATGGCCCCCTTCTCAGGCCACTTCTAACCTCGGCATATCCCTTCAGCCTCTTCCAGCAGTTATCACTGAGAATCTGTGGAGAAGGTTGTTCACAGCTGTAGGTGACCCTGTTTTCTATGGGTCAAGCATGACCAGGCTGTAGGAGAAAGGCATAAAAACACAGGGGTGGGCGTACTCTGGGCAGGGAACTCTCTCAGGAAGGTAGAGCCAGACATGTAAATCTATGGGGCGTCCTTCAGTGGAGGAGACAGCACAGCAGTGAAGGCTGAACTTTGACCAGCAAGGTGACATTCAGGTGTGACAGCAAGGCTCAGACTATAGGAAAGAACAGACCTTGGATGCCTCTGCCAACTGCCTGCTTCTGGGACTAGACCTTTCCCATGCATCAACCATGTGTGCTCGGCCCTCAGCTCTGCAGATGGAAGCACAGCTGCCAATAAACCTTGGCTTGGTCACCCTACATCACCTCAGGCACTGAATGACATTTCCCAGAGCACTTCCCTTTTCTATTCCTATATATCTATCTCTGTATCTCTGTCTATCCCTATACATCTCTATATGTTTATCTATAGATATCTCTATCTTCTGCCTGTCTGTCTGTCTATCCATCCATCCCTTTTCTATTCCTTTCTATATTCTATAGCCTGGACAATGGCTCCTACTCAGAATGCCCATTTCCAACATCTTTTTCTCTTAGTCTTGCTTCACACAGCTGTCAGATTGACAGCTGTAAGATGTACAACTGACCCAAATTTAGCCCTCTCCATAGCTCTTTGATGCATGAATGATGGGATCCACACTCCTTAGTCTACTAGTTAGGCCTTTTTCATTCACCAATGTAGGAAACCAGATGGAAGAAACTTTTTTTTTTTAATTAAAAAAAAAAAAGGTATGTTGGCAGGATATTGGGAACATTCATAGGACAGAAGGAAAAGACACAGGGACTTTCCTGGAATGGATGACCTCAGGACTCTTGGGAGCTCAAGGGCCAGGCCTAGCATGGGGGCAAAGGCCTCCCATGGCCCAGAATCACTCTTTCCAGAATCACACGAGGGAATAGCTGCATTCTGCTGTCATCTGACAGAAATCCAGGGGAACATACGATTGGTTAGCTCAAGCCATGTGCTTTCTTCTCCATATTGTTGACAACACAACGAAAGAACATGGTTGGCAGGTACCTGGGTTTCAAGGCTAGGCTTAGTGCAGAGTTGGGGAGGGGAGTGGGATGTGGGCGAAAGAGGTCAAGTGGCGCTCAACTGATTAAGATAAAGCTAGCCACAATCTGACCCTCAGGCATCTCTGCTACCCACTCACTGCCCTCTACCTCAAATGGGACACCACAGCAATGTCAGAGCCTGTGTGTTAGTTCACCTCCTGCCAACTCTTGGTTATGGCTTCTATCATATTTTCTTTCAACAGTTTCTCTATCTTCTTTGCTAGGATGTACACTAGTCATCCTTAGAGATTCAGTTCATTGTCCTCTTCCAAGAGTCCAGGCTCTGAGACTAGACCAAGTATCGTATTTGGTGATCCTAGTACACCTATGTCCCTTTATTGTAGTTGTTACAGAGTAACAATGAACAGTGGAAATGAGGAAGGTAACAGAAGCAAACACATGGCAGACCTGCTATAGGCCAAGCCACACTCTGGGCATTTGATACATTTTAACTAAGATTCATGTATTTCCCACAACAGTAGGCAGTCTTGTCAGTCCCACTTGCTGAAGTAAGTAAACTGAGGTCAGGTGGTCCACATAACTTTTCTGAGACCACAAAGCTAACAGCAAAGTCATGTGACAGGTAGCAGAGCCACTATGTCTCTAAGTCTGTGCTCTGTAGAACTAACTCAGAAGGCCCCAGTCTATGAGAGAGGGCCTGTAACAGCCAGTGTAGAGAGAGTTTTGGTTTCTTTGAAAACCCAGTTGCTTTATGTGAATATGTTTTTGTTTTAATCCCAGGTGTGGGCTAAGAGGCTGATTCACAGCAGGTGATTATGATTTGCCTCATGCACTAGCAGGGGTGTGATCTTTGCCTGCTGCAGATAGTTAATTCTGGAGACTTTGGAGAGAGTATAAATGGGAGAGCCCTGATAGGGGCTATGGTGACTGCTGCTCCACCTGCTGCTGCATTTGCTGGATTGCTGGTTTGCTTTTTTGCTACTGCTGGATTGCTGGATGTTCTGATGACTAAGATTGAATTTGCCCCTCGGAGCCTGATGCCCCTAATCTGCAGAAAGTAATCTAAAATGGTCTGTGCCCCCTTTCTCCTCTAACCGCCTTTGTCTCCTACCTAGGAGGGTTGGGAAGGAATTAGGGTGGAATAAGGATTGGAAGGGTAGTAAATAAAAGAACCCAATAAACTAGCTAAAACAAACATACCAACAAGCCAGCCTCATACTTCTTGGTGCTGAGGCACTCATGCCACAGTGACAGAATGAAACAGTCTTCACTGGGCAGCGGCAAGAGAAAGGAGGAAAAGGAGGCTGCTTGGGTTCATGGGAGTTAGATTTTTAGGGACTTCTAGAAGAATTGGTCAGAGCAGCTCAGCCCCAAACTGGCTGTCCCGGAGGAGCTGCTGTGGAGGGGACATAAGACACCAATTAGTCCATCCAGAGCCTTGCACGCCTCAAGGTCACCTCTATGAAATGTCCCTTTCTGACACAGCCAAAACTCTTCCCATTCCACCTTGTATTCAGACGACATGCTGGATAACTAACTAAGTGCTCCAGTTGCACATGGAGACTCACTCTGATAATCTGCTTGTGGCCATGAACCCTGCCTCGGCTCCTGCCTCCAGGTTCCTGCTGTAGCTTCCTTCAGTCATATATCAGACTGTGATGTGGAAGTATAAAGAGATAGATCCTTTGCTCCCTGAGTTGCTTTTGGTCATGGTGATTCACCACACCAACAGAAACCCTTACTAAGACAGTGTACATGTGCATAGCTGGGGAACAGTCTAGGCAAAATGCTAAGGGTGGGAATACTTCCTGAGGTGCTTATGGGGAGGACAGAGATGGGGTTGGGGGGGGGGAGGTGAGGCCAGAAAGGAGTAGAGATGGGAAGATGAGCATAAGGTGTGATTTGATTTGAGGCCATATCATGTAACATGTGAAATGAACCAGTGTTCTCTTACACAGGACACAAGGTAAGTACCATAATTAGCCCCATTTTACAGATGAGGAAAATGAGGTAGGGAGAGGTTACATATCTTGTCTAAGGTGACATGACCAGTACATATCAGAGCAGGAAATGAACCCATGTGTTCTAAGTCCAGGCTCATGTCCTAAGATATGCCTCCTAAGACACTGCAAGCCAAGCAGTGATGTCTGGTTCCATCACACAGGGTAAGCTGAGTAGAACAAGAGACTCAGAATGTGTTTACCTGGAAGGAATCTCAGAGTTCTAATTCTGGTGTAATGGAAGGAGGAAAGAAAAGACTCCAAGGCTCAAGCCTTCCTTCATCTCGTTGGGTGACATGTGGCATAGTCTTTAGAGCCCAGTACTCCTACTATGCAATAAAGAATAACAATCCCAATGTTACAGGACTGAGGAGATTAAATGAAGTGATCAGTGTACAAGGGCTCTGACACTGCTGACAGGTCTTCCTTCACTTCCTATCTCCTTCCCCAGCTCCTTACAGCTATAGTCACTGACCATCACCAAGTTCAACCCTGTTCCAGACAGGATATAGACAGATAGTCTCCATTCCAGTCACCACATCCAATGAGATGCGTGTCCTGAGGACCTAACCTGGTGTTGGGGAGGCTGCACCTCAGTCCAGCTTCCTCAAAAGGTACCCAGAATCTGATGCTCCACATCCCTCTAGCCTTAAGACACCATGGCCTCTCTCTCACCAGGAAGAACTTCCTGCACATGCGTATAGCACTGTCTTAAGAGTTAGAGACACAAGTTAGATGCACTATACATTGTCAGTTGGTAGAACTGGAATTTGTTGCTGCCAAAAAAGGTATAGCCAGTCTGAACAGATATTGATAAAGATAACTTTGGTATGGAAGAGAAAGACATGCTTAGTTCACAGGACTGTCTGGCCACTCTTTGAGGTTGAAGGTAGTAAATCCAATATCAGAAAGCACAAAGAGAAAACCCATGCCGGATGACCTGAAGGCTGAGGAGGTCCCCAGACCTGATGTAATTTGTAACTGCCCTGGCTACGGTGGCAAATGGATCCACACAGACTTGTTTGGCTTGTAATAGGGATCATTTTAGAAACTAGTAGTATCAGGCAAAGAATTATGGTACTTGATTAAAAACAACCTGTGAACTCAGGAGTACAAACTTAATCTTAAGCACTGGAAGTTCCTAAGAAATAAAAGCTGTGGACAGAGAAACCAGATGATGTGCACATTCTGAAAACCAGAAAAGCTAGTTGTACAGAAACGGGTTTGACATTCTAATTAGATCAGTCAACAGGAGCCAGCCTTGTCTTTGCATTTCACTGCTTTAAAATTTTATCTAGTTAATTAATGGTGTGTGTGTGTGTGTGTGTGTGTGTATGTGTGTGTGTGCACGAACATATATCATAGTCCACACACATATAGGTCAGAGCACAATTTGTGGAAGTTAGTTCCCTCCTTCTATCATAGGGTTCCTGGAAACTGAACTCAGGTAGCCATGCTTGGTGGCAACTGCCTTTACTGGCTGGGCTATCTGACTGACGCTGCCTCTCCTTTTATTCTTTTATTTACCTATTACCTCATTTGTGCTATTAATTCATCAATTTTATTCATTTAGTTCATTCCTTCTGGTTTTACTTCTCACTCCACACACTCCCCAATAATAGTGGAGCAGGGAAGAGGGAGCCTGTGGAAAGAGATAGAAAGAAAACCCAGGCTGAGGCAGCAGCACAGCCTTGGTCGGTCTGGTCCTTCACGGTCACCTTCACCCTTTATAAAGCAGGGACTTATTACCTGTATCAGTTCTCACCATAACAGAACAGGCTTGGTGTTGAAGATGCCTACACAGTTGTGATGAACTCCCCCCAGGGAAGCCACGTTTTTTCCGGATATCAGCTGGAATAGGAATTACATTTGGACTCACTGCCACATTCACAGCTGGAGTGGGGGTGGGGCTGGGGGGGCAGGTTCCTCTCTGTCTCATTAGGAGTGAACCTAGCATGGGGTTCATGAATGAGCATGACAAGGAAGGATGGCTTTCCTCCCTGGGGTACATCTACTGATGCAAGAGTAACCCTTGGGTTGCTCTCAGATAAATAAGTCTACAGGGTGGATGATGGATAGGTGTTCTGGGATTCATCACTCTGATGCCCCTCCAGTGTATTTAAGGAGCTCAGCATTGTAACTGCATGGAGCATTGGAATGAAATAATAAAAAAAGAGTGGGGGGGGCGAAGGCAAGGTGATCCTGGGGACAGTAATGGATGAAAGTCAAGTCACCTATGGAGAAGACAGAATGGAAATGTGACCAAGGAGTCCCGGGAAGGATGAGAGCCTTTTGAGAGAATGCAAGCATGGACCCTGCTCACACTCTCTGCAGTCCAGGTTATGCCTTGCCCTCTGGCTGTGTGAACATAGTGGGAAGGCCAGCTGTAGCAATTCAGTGCCTGGAGCCCCCGCTGGGGACACTCTCCTGGGGTTACAGGCTCAGAGCATCCTGATGTGCTGCTAGAACATTAGGGAAAGCCAGCATATGGTACACGCACCACATGCAACTCTGTCCCTGCTGTCAACTCAGGGAAATCTGAGCTCTGGTTCTTTGTACTCAGAGTGAGCAGGAGACCAAGGTAAGCTGTTTTCCACAGAATCTAACAAAACAAAAAAGGAACCCTGAATGCTACTTTTTGAGGGTCCAGTAACTAGCTCTCCTTTCCAATGATAAATGGAATTGAGAAGCCTGTCTCCCAGGCAACAACAAATCTCTGTGGAAAACCCCATGTGCTTCCTCACAGGAAGTGGGTGTGGAAAAGTCCAGAAACCTTCCAGTCTAATGCTGTTCCCTGGCACCTGTCCAGTGCTTAAAGTTCCTGACTCCTGGCTCTTTTTGCTTACGGTTCTATTAATGGAAATCACTTTCTCAGGGACTCAGATTGTAATCCTACCCCTCGGTCGCCTTTCGCCTCCCATTCTTTACCCTTCTCCAACCCTGATGCTGCTCTCCTCTCCTAGCTTGTGTTTCCCCCACCTGGCTAGTGTTCGCTCGTCCTGTCTAATCCAGTGTGCACTTCGTTGTATCTGGCCTCCCACATCCTTACTCAGTTCCTCCTCCCTAGCAGAGAGAGCTCTGACCATGCCAGTCCACTGCTCAGACACCATCTCCCATAAGCACACCGTGCAAACCTGGCATCCAGAGCATTCATGAACTGACCACAAGGTCTGCCCTCCCCTTTCTCTGCCCCGCTGTCTTTTCTTCTAGTGCTCTCTACCCCAGACCATGCTACTCCTCTGCCTCAACTACCTTCAGGCTATACTGCCCACCTCTGCCCACTAAAATCCTGCTTTACCCTCAGTGCCCATCTCAATCATCATCTTTCTCTACCTTTTCTGCTACCTGGGAAAAGATACTGTTGGTCTTATGTCTGTGCACATTGTATTCTAGTCATTTCTGTGCTTAAATATTCCTCCCACAAGAACGCATCATCCAGGAAAGCAGGCACCATTACTTTGTGACTCTTCATACACAGCAGCTCTTAAATACATTAAAAGAGAGATGCTTCCTTGAATTGCGTAACGCAGAGGCTTATCAAGTTACTTTCTGGACCACGGAAGGATGTGGTATGAGAAGCTCTATCTCTTCTTGCTTTTACATCAGTTCAGACAAATCAGAGGAAACTAGCAGGAGGAGGAGGAAGAGGAAGAGGAAGAAGAGGAGAGCCACCAGGCTATATTTTCTCACCTGGAGAATGAATGTATTTTGCTAGACCTATGAGTTAGGACAGTCTACTTGGGGCAGCTTTACTACCAGGGGGACACCTGGTAAAGTCTGGAGGCAGTTTCTCTGTTACACCTGGGAGATGCTACTTGCATTAATGGGAGTGGCCAGATGCACAGGACAGCCGACAGGCTAAAATGTCAGTAATAGCACTGGCAAGAAAACCTGAATTAATGTAAGATAGCCACTAACTTCACTCTAGGTAAAACAGCCAAAGCACAGTTACACGTTGTTCCCAGGATAACAGCTAACAGGAGCAAGAACGAGGTCTAATCCTCAGTGCTTTTAATTCTGAGTAGTGTTTTTCCTCCTAGGTCATGTGTCCACCTGCATAAACAGATGCCACAGCAGGAACCAAGATGTGTCACACCTGATAAAGAATGCTGTCACTGTTCAGCTTGGTGGATGTCAAAGAGACCACAGGTTGCAGGGTGCACGCAGAGTAATGTGGCCTACCAGCTCCTCTCTGTGTGTTTGTTATAGCTACTTTACATAGAACAAGACAGTGATGGCAGCCACACTAGAGGCCCAGAGCACAGCTAAGCCTCACCTTAGTGGGCCAGGTAAGGCTGCTCCAGGGTTAAAGCAACTATACTGGTCCATGTGGAAGATAGGCCAAAGAAAAGAAAGTACTTCCAAAGGATGGGAAATTGGGCCTCCAGCACACGTGACTTTGCTGTGAAGAATGGTATGTGAAGGAAGAGACTGAGGGTCATGAAAATGTTTTAGGATCCGCAAGGCAGCCATGTGGATCTATGGGAGGCATCTTGAGGGGCTCTAGTGGGCAGGAGTTAGATTCATGCTGCACTTGAGTTTGCTGATAATTGTCTAAAATGACACAGTATCACTGGGGTTCAGGGTGATTTGGATGACTTCTAAGGGACACTAAAAAAGGTTCGAATTGGAAAGTTCCAAGATCTTATTCTGTTTTATGAAACCAAGAAGGAGGTTTTGCTGCGTGCTAATTGCAGGGCTTGAGCTGAAACCACAAGACCAAGCCCCAGCAGAGTACCTGATGCAACTTGGAACATCCTGTCCCACCAAATGGTAGGGGACTCTCAGTGTAGTGAAAGAGCTCTTCAGATAAAGACTTCTGCTTTCACCCAAGGCAGAAAATCAGGAAGAGTAAAACCAAAGCAGTCCCCCCTCCAAGCCAATTAAAAAAAAAAAAAAAACTTGTCAGAAGCTGGGCATGGTTGTGCATGCCTTTGATCCCAGACCTCTGGAAGCATAGGCAAGCATATCTCTGTGACTTTAGGACCAGCCTGGTCTATATAGCGAGGTCCAAGCCAGACAGGGATGCAAGTGAGAGTCTGTCTCAACAAAACAAAAATAACAAGAAACGAAAGTCCCCGATTTGTCAGAAAACGTCTCTACAGCAAGAGCAGGCTACAGGCTACCTGTCAGCCATCACCATGAAGCACAGTTATCATACAATGAATATGCTAGGGTTGGTGATACCCTGTCATGGCTACTGTATAACAAGCATTCGCATAAATAACAGACGGATACTTTGTTCTGTATTTGTTACTCAGAGGTCAATCTAACCATTCCCATCCTCCAAAACCTCAGAGTGTGAATATCAAGCTGCAGTGAGCTTGACTACCATTGCCTGAGCTCAAAATCCAGGGGTGTGATTTAACACGGCAACACTGGGTAAGTGACTTAATTCCTCTGCAGCTTTCCACTTTACTTCCAGCATCACTAGGGAGCAAGTGAGATGCTTGTGGAGAACATAAAATAGAGAGTGCGCACAACACACGTGTGCAGCAAATGAGAGAACATCAAGAGAGAATGTGAGAGCTAGTCAAGAGAACGGAGGGCTTCTCCATATATCACCCTTCTCCTTAATGGAGATCTCCTCCATCGCCCTATCTGATTGCTCTCTACCTTGCTGTCCTGCACCAAGTCATCCCACCTAATTAGGCAAAGATTCTCTCGTTTGTATGAGGTCCCAAAGTCCAAAAGACACTTTCTTCCAATTTTCTGTGAAGGAAGCACCATTAAACAAAAACAAAAAGCCAAACAAACCCAAAACACCCATTAGGTGATCCAATCAAGTTAACTCTGTTCTGTATTACTCTGGATTAGTTTGAAATAACTTGCAGTTGTACTACCAGCTCAACACAAAGAAGGCGTTGCTTCCTGGTATGTAATGACTCTCCAAGATGCTGAGAGGTAAAAGTTTGTGAAGTTGCCACTGTCTTAGTCAGGCTTCCTGTGTGGCCAGTCTCAGGTTATGGAAATCTGTCAAGAACTGAAGCTTCCATTAAAAATGGAAGGAGTGGGTTGCTTATTAAAGTGGCAGTGTCTTGGAGGGGCCCTGCTGACTTAGTGAGGATGGTAGAATGGTTCTTTTTCTTCTGGAGAGCAAGCTTTCCACTAGAGGCTGGACCTCTTCCTTCTCTACGATTCTTGAGTGGGCTAAGCCCAGCCCTTGCCTCAATCTGCAGCTGCACAGCAGTGCCAGAGACTCCTAGTTAAGTGTTGCTTTGGGTGTCCCGCAGAGCTGGTTGGGAAGGCTCACAGCAGGAAGGACGAATGTTGCTGTACAGGCTTCTGAGACGAACCTTGAAGAGGTAATTCTTTACAAGAACCTGCAATTTGCACACGCCACCAGTAGGTGGCTGCAATACAAACCAAACTGCAACAATGTGTATGCACAAATGTGTATTGAATTCTAGTGATTAATTAAAAGGCAAGCAACTTTTGAAGAGCAATCTTGAAAGAACTTGGACTTAGACTTAATATGGGTCATTCCATCTCACTTTCAGGGGTTGGAATGTATTCCACCACTGAGTACGGTTGACTGAATTAGAATGTGTCCCTGCACAGCTGTGGGGTGCAGGCTCTAACCCTTCCATACTACTTCCTTCAATATGGTGACCTTGTTGGTGACACTCTGAATGAGTACATGTAACACTTACTGATTGAGTCAGACTTTAGTCACCAGTGGGATGCTGGACAGGAGCCACACCTCTCTTTTTATAACAAAGTGGCAGGAATGGTATAATGATTAGTGGAGCCAGGATGGGGAATGAATATTAATCTGACCACTTGTTAGTGGCAGAGACAGAGTTTGAGCTTGAGTTTCCTGTCTTATTTAGGCTGACCATTCTCAATATTCTGAAGTCATTTCAGAGTTCTGAAGAAGTGCTCGCTTAAAACATCAGCACACTGAAGGGGAGACAAAGACAGCGAGAGTGAGCTGAGTACAGCGACTAACCTGGTTTAAAAAGAACAGAGCATGAATATCTTGACACAGCTCAGTAGGTCAGACAGCAGTCTGTCAGACAGCCTACTGTCTCTGAGGGTAGCATCACGATTGTCCTGGGAGAATACGGGTGACTTGTCTACAATGTTAACTTTAAAAATGTAGAAAATGTCCTGCGTCTCCTTTAATAACCCAGTTTATATTTGTCATCTGTGACTTTCTCCGAAAGTTCATTCCTGGGATCTATTTATAACTCCGGCCCATACTGTTTCTTAGAGTAACGGTTTTCACACACGGACTACCTGCAGCGTAAAGTACTACTTCCTTCTCTTCCATCCTGAAACTATCGAGCTCTCTGGCTTTGCGCAGCAGGGCAGGATGTGAAGCCATTAACATCCTTCACCTGAGGAATTATTTTTAAAGAAGCTAATTAAGCCGACAATGAAAACAGGCATAATACTATGCAAACACATTAATTAGGCCAATTTTGAGGTTTCAACAAGTGCCCTGGAAAAGTTCAGTCCGTTTACACTGTAACTTTCCCCAGCTGGTTTCCAGTTAGAACCTACTTCAGTAGGAATTTGCTTTAGACACCTGGATGGGCCTGGTTTATCTCTGATACAAAAGAGAAAATGCAAAAGTGATACTAGGGTGGCACCAGGGTCACATTGGGTCGGGCAGTGATCCATAGATTATAGCAAAAACACACCAGCGGTGACTCCTGAAAATGAATTCTTTTGTTTTCAAAGTTCAATGTTCTCAGGACAACCCCACTTTTGGTCCATGCTGGGTAGAGCTGACTGACTCTAGTATCTAAAGAGGGCAGACAGAATGCCAGGCGCTCCCATCCTGAGGAAGGCCCACTGTATTCAAGCATGTCTCCTCATAAAGCTTTGTTTCACTCATGGAGGAGTTGTCTCGGTTGTTGGTCTGCTCAGCTCGACAGCAAGGGGCATATTAGGGGAGAATGCTCTCTTTATCGATGAGGACAGGGCAGTCAGGTGGCATTCTTAAGTCTTCTCTTGCAGCCAGTGGAGAAAAGGGATGAAGGAGGAACCAAGCCAGAGAGGATTCCTAATGGAACATTTTCCATCATGGTCTGGTTCTGATTCACTGCCTCACCCAACGCAGCTGCAGGAAGAGGGTGTGAAACTCTATACTGTGACTTTGACAAGGGAAAAAGGGAAGGCAAGGCCTGGATGAGCTTCTCCTCACCAAACAGACACATTCTGGTGTGTGTGTGTGTGTGTGTGTGTGTGTGTGTGTGTGAGAGAGAGAGAGAGAGAGAGAGAGAGAGAGAGAGAGAGAGAGAGAAACAAAGGTTAACATCCAAGTATTTTAGAATCAGTTTAGAGAAAGCCTATTATCCAAGGCTGGTTTTTGGTATATTAAGAGATCTAGTTTCCCAAGATCTATGAAATCCCAAGAGGCCCCTGCATTCTCAAGATGGAGTAGAGGGCATATAGAAATGTGGCAAGCCTCATTTTAAACAGCCTTTTAAAAGGAGCCTTGTCACTCACTACTCTAGGTGTGCTAAGTACAATGTCTTAACCAGAGCCTGCCAGTAATTTGCTTGTCTATAGGACCAGCTGGGAACTAACCCAGGACACTGGAGATGTAACAGCAAAGGCTGTAAGAATTCTGATGCACGCAGGGTGTCGGAGACTTAATAAGAGTTCAATCTTTTAGCAATGCCTGAATTCACAGCATGGCTTTTCCCAAGGAGTGCCAAGTGCTTTAAAGATGACACGTTAATCTTCACAGAGCCTGGTAATGGAAAGCCTGAGCCTGCAGGGACAGGGTGAGGGCTGGGGAAGCTGACTTCTCGCTGAGTGCTGGCTTCTCTGGGCAGAGCTCTGATGTGGGGAGCAGGGCAGCTGTCTCCAGATGCTTCATCTCTGCCCTCTCAGCTGCTACTGTCCCTGCCAGTTCTCAGCCCCAGAGTTATTAAGAATCAGAGATTTCTCTTCTTTTAAGCAGCATTACTTTATCAACAAACGAAGCAAAGAATAAAGATGCAAAGAGCGATAAGAAAGCAAAGGGAAGCAAGAGAATCCACCAAAAGGAAGATGGTGAACAGGGTGCAATACCGTGTGCCCTGTGGTCCATGCTTTAGGCATCTGCTCATCCCCATCATCCCTAGAAACATCTAAATCTTGAGGCTTGATGAGGATTTTAAGTCCCTATTTGTTAGCACAGTGCCTGGCATGGACTGGGTACAAAATGAGGTCTGCCAAGAGAATGACCAGCACTGCACTTTACAGTTTAGAAAAGTATTTATCCACCATAACTACGTACTTTCCCCAACTACATCCACTCAAACACAAGGAAGCTAAGTTTAAAATGGCCAGAAAAGGGGCCTGACCTGAGGTCTTCTCACTGTCAGGCTGTTTTGTTTTTCTTCTGAACTACTGGAAAGGAGTGTTTGAGAGACTGAACTGAAGAAAGTGTGAGAATGGAAAGGAAGAAGGCTAGTTGTCTAAGGCCAGAATGTTAGCCTGGAAGAGAATGCAAATGGCTAGCTGATGGATGGCAAGCATTGTCGCTGCATGTGAGAACCGATGTTCAGCAAGGACTGCTGAGTCTTGGATGGTGTACACTGAGGACTTGGGATGTATCCGGCTCAGTGGGATAGTGTGTGGTGATCGATTATCCATGTCTGACCCAGACAAGGAAACAGCTTATCATTTCATAGATGTCACCTATTTGACCTACTTCCCTTTTCTAGTTCAACCTATTTTATAAATAATAGATTCCAGCACCAGAAAACATGGATTTAAAACTAGTTCATGTCCATACTGTGTTTCCATGGATGGAAAAAATAATAAAGACAGGCAGCTGTATAAGATGCAGGGCATTATAGGATGTCAGGCATATGGGGCAGTAGACTCTGCCTCAGTTGTACCTGTTGCATACAGGCTTCTACTCTATGTCCCTGTGCATAAGAGCCCGAGAAGAAATCAAGGTAAACCGCAGAAACAACTCCACTTTCCCTGAGGCATCTGGTTCTATGTAGTTTCAGGACAAAGTATGTAGTAGGCTGTGAACACTTCCATCAGGGTAGGATCCTGCTTTCCCGTTCTTCCCTGCTCTCAGGCTGAGTGTCCCAGACCTGTTCAGTGAGGATGAATTCATAGTTGAAACTTGGAATACTTCCTAGACTTCCATCTCCTCAAAGAAGGCACTGATGGCCGTAGGGCACCCTACTACAGAGGAGGGTTCCTCTAGGATTCCTAGGTCTAGGGTGGTTCACCCTTGGTCTGTCTCCCAATTCTGTCCCCTCCTCATTCTCTTTGCCAGAAGCTTCACTTGCTTGCCCTTTATAACCCCCTTCTCTTCCTTTCAGCTGACTTCTGTTGGTTCTTCAACCAAAATATCCAATTCCTACAGTCTCTTTCTTCAGCTTTAGAAGCACAATGATTTAAATTAAAAGCACCATGCCATTTCTAGTTTGTTCTTACTTTCTGCCTCATGGTTGTTGTCTTAACATGTGAGCTTTCAGCTACTGCTCCAGCACCATGCTTGCCCACTGCCATGGTCCCCACTGTGATGGCCACGTACTCACCCTTTGAAACAGTAAACCCAATAAACCATTTCTTTTATAAGCCATGCTGGTCATGGTGTCTTAGCACAGCAGTAGAAACGTTAGAGGCTCAAAGGTAATAGTTATCTTGAGTATCTGAGAAGTCTTTGACTTTTGAGCAATGCCAGAACTGTTAAACTTTTGGGGACTCTTGGAGATAGAATAAATGCATTTTGCATTATGAGATGTCCCTGGGTCTTTGTGAGATAAGAGCAAATGTTATGGTTTGGATATAAAGTGTCCCCCCAAACTTCAGGTAATTTAGGGCTTGTGTTTTGATGCAGGAATGTTCAGTGTTGGGACTTTGGACGGTGTTAGCTAGTGAGAACACCACTGATCTCATCATTGTGTTTCTCTATTGATGAGTTCCAAGCTGTATTAGCTATTACTTTCAGGGGTTAGCTGCAGGAAGCAGGCCACTGGCAGCATGCCTATGAGGGGTGTATTTTCCTCAGCTCTGTTCTTTTTCCTTTTACTGCTTCCTGAATGTTATGAGGTGAGCAGCCCCTTCCAGCTAAAGCTCCCAACACTGAGATATTCCCCCTTGCTTCAGGACTAAAACAATAAAAATCAGCTGATCTTGTATCAAGCCTGTGAAACCATGGGTCAAAATAAGATGTGATTAATAAAAGTAGATTTTTCTCTGGTTACAGTGACAGGACACTGACTAACGCCAGAACAACTCAGGAGCTCACGGGAAGCCCACACTGAACATCTGTGAACATCTGTGAAGCCCCTTTCCATTCCGTTCATTTGGTTTTGGATAAGCTCTTTTCATTAAAATGTAAATTCCTAAAAGGTATGGATTATTGGTGTTTTTTCCTCATCACTGCCTTGGGATTGCCCAGAATAGTGCACAACATATGGCATCTACTCAAAAAAAATATTTGTTGAATGAATTAATAATTGGTCTTGTTTATAGTCCTTGAGGCCTTTCAAAAAAAAAATCAAACCCTTTTCATCTTCTACATGACAGCCCCTGAAACAATCTGAGACAGCTGTCATGCTCCCTAAGTCATCTCCTTTCCTGACAAAACATTTATAGTTCCCTGAACATTATGTAAAGAAAATCTAGACCCCTTGCCTTATTGGAGCTTCAGAATCACAGAGCAGCAGGGGACACTGAGAATTTTTTTCTAAATCCAATACTCTCACTCTGAAGAGAAGAAAATAGAGGGCTATCTGATGTAATAGCTACACTAGAAGGAGAAGCCTGGGCTGACTATTTGGGAATATAAGACTTATATTGCCCAATTGGGGCAATATAAGAAGCAGCCGATATAAGTTCCATGATGCAGAAACTTTGTAGAAAAACAAATCTGAGATGAATGAATTTATAATCTTTTTGATGTTGTTCATGAGAGTAGCAGAATTCTTTAATATAGCTCAAATCAAATTATTGGAGATTCAGATGCAGTCAGGCATGCACGTGTCTCTCTCTCTCTCTCTCTCTTTCTCTCTCTCTCTCTCTGTGTGTGTGTGTGTGTGTGTATGCTGGAGATTGAACAAGGACCTTGTGCATGCTTACCACATCCCGCTCCCACCACTGCACATACTAAGAACATGTACTATGAACCACACTGGACTTTCAGAATGCTGAGTTGAAAAAACAAATCTCTACACATTTGGCACTTACATTCCACAGTCCCACAAAATGACCATAATGTTATAATGATGTCAGAAAGAAACAGAAGTCCTCAAGTCAAATGTTTCCTGGCAAAGGCAGCAGCATTTGAGCAACAAGCAGATGACTTTGCCTGGGTTAATGTCCTGGCTAGTCTTGCGTTAACTTGACAGGAGCTAGAGTCATCAGGAAGGAGAAACCTCAACTGAGAAAATGCCTCCCTAAGATCCAGGCATAGGGCATTTTAATTACTGACTGGATTGAGGAGGGCCCAGCCCATTGTGGGTGGTGCCATCCCTGAGCTGGTGGTCTGGGTACTATAAGAAAGCAGGCTGAGCAAAACCCTTGGGATCGAGCCAGTAAATAGCACCCTTCTGTGGCCTCTGCATCAGCTCCTGCCTCCAGGTTCCAGCCCTGTTTGAGTTCCTGTCCTGGCTTCCTTCAATGACGAACTATGTTGTGGAAGTGTAAACCAAATTAACCCTTCCCTCCACAACTTGCTTCTGGTCATGGTGTTTCATTGTAGCAATAGAGGACCTAACTAGGACAGTTAGGTTGTGAATAGCTTTTCTTTGCATGTATCTGGTATGGAGCTAGCAGAGGAGTCTGAAGGCTGGTTTTAACCATTGTGGAGAATCCCAGAGGCCACTCTTGCTGTGGACACTAGGTCTGTGCTGCCCTAGAAGTAGCAAAGCATTGTCATTTGCAGAGACCATTGAAGGGCTTTATGAGGGCCTTTCCTTTCTGTTACATCCTTATAAAATGTCCAGTTAGACTGCTCTATTCTGAGGATGGGGAAGGAGGGTGCTTTCTGTTAGATAGGAGTCTTTACCACTGCCAGGAGCCCCATGGGGGTGGGATAAGATGAAGGTCATGCAGAATGAGGAGGAAGGTAGACATGGGTTTCAGCAGATGTCTTTGGAAGACTTCTTTAAGCAAACAGGAAAGAGTTTAGAGCACACACTCCTGACACATTCTGGTGGGGTGGGACTATTCTAAGTTATGAGAACCTCTCTAGTTACAATGTAGAAGTTATGAATACTTCTGTGATTACAGTGTGGACATTCCATGAGCACAAACACCACTCCCTCCCCCTGTAAACCCTACAACATGCAGGTTGCATGTTGGTCCTTTCCCACAGCCTGATCCACTGTCAACTCATGGCTCTTAAGTATCGCCGTTCTGCTGGAGAAAGCAGGCTCACTTGCTAGGAATGGGCCACCTCTAGCCTGACAGCCACTTAGGTGGATGTAGATTGGACAGGGGAGGTGAACATGCAAATCAAACTGTAGACATCATTAAGGGCTAGAAATGGTGATTATAAATCTCAGAAGCCAGATGGCAGCTGTAAGAGCTCAGGGCTTTCAGGGAAAACAGCAGTTGGGGCCACTAATAAATCTGAAACTTGTCTTCTTAACTAAGCCAGAAGCCAGACAAAGGAGCCTCCATCTACACAGGGAGGAATGATGGGACTTATCTACAAGGGACCTCTGTCTTTGTACCCTTAGCTGATGCTAAGTTGTCAAGGCATGCGTCAGTATCTGTAAGAGCAAGCAGTGGAATAATGACTAATTAAAGTATGTAGATAGTCTCTCAGAAAATGTTTAATGATAAAACACAACCAAAGAGCTGCACAGGGCAAGAGTGGTATCCACCCTAATCACTGGGCTTCTGCTTGCCTGTCTTATGAAGAGGAAAGGCCTTGAAGTCTATACAATAGCTTCTTATAACTATGTTCACTTTGAAAACAACCCTGTGAGGGAGGTATACTACCATGCATCCATTTTTTTTTTTTTTTCCAAATTAAGAGGCCATGACTTAGAGGAATCACAGGAAACCAAGAGTCTACCTGAGACTACCATCTGCTCTTCTGAAAACAACCCTCCTGTAAGCAAAAGTGGCTGAATTAGAAGGACAATAAACATCTATAACATGTGTGTCCATTCAATGGTCAGAACTGCTCCCCTGATGCCATAGGCCAGTGAGGAGGTGAACACTCAGAAAGGAGACCCCGGCATGATCCCACCAGGATGGCCTACTTAGGGGTCAAAGGTTGATCTAGGAACTGAGGACATCTCTCTGTATGGGACCCAGATCTGATGATTTTTTGCAGCAGACACAATCAACATGCAGTTTCATCACCGGTAGACAAACCAATATTGGGAGCACTCTGATGGTCTGGGGACATGAACATCACACAGCTTACTCTATCTCCTGAGGTTCTAGTCACACAGATTATCCAGCTACAGAAAGAAGATAGAGTAGCCTTCCCCATGTTGCTTTTGCATGATTAGATAGTCTTTGTCTAAGAGGGAGATTTATTAACACTATTCCTAATTATTTACTATGTCTGGGAGCTGAGCTCATAACAGGTACTCAACAACTCAAGACTGCCTCTCAGCCAGAAAGTTGAGAGAGGGAGAGAGGAACAGGGGGAATAGAGAGAGGGGTGTGGGAAGGTGAGACAAAGAGGAAAGGAGAGGGAGGAAGGAGGGGTGAATAGATGCGAGGGGGAGAGAGAGAGAGAGAGAGAGAGAGAGAGAGAGAGAGAGAGAGAACATGACTTTTTCACAGATTCAGGCTCAGCCATTTGAATGGGAACAAGCTGTAAGGGAGGGGTCTAGGAGTGGTCTAATTCTCCTTATGAATGATCTTGATGTGGGTGTCACAGAAATGAAATCAACAGATGGCAATTAATTTGTAGAAAATGAAAGTGATGGAAATCCAGAGTCACAAGAACCCTGAAACTGCTTCTAGGCAAGGGATGCATGTGAGCATGAAATGTCTCCGAAAGGATCAGCCCAAGTCTGCCCCGCCTCCCTCTGGAGGTGCGAGGCAGGGATGGGGAGGAGGCTGGCTGCCCTCTTGATGGAGCTGGAAGGATCAGAGAGAGAAGGGGCGGGTGGGGAGTGGAGAAGACAGAGGTCTCCATTCATCTTAAACTGCTCCGATCCTGATAGACAGGGAGTGGGCGGTTGTTTATCTTTGAAATCTCAGCTATTTTCTTCAGTGAAGAGGTGTAAACTAACTTCCTTCAGGGCACAGTCTTCAGTTGCAGTAAGGAACATTAAAGGTATACAGCACACCGAGGAGAGGCCCGCCATTCCTTCCTACAAGACATCGTCCTCTGGTCCTCATGGAGCCTGACCCAGAGGTTTCTTTGAGAACTCATCATCTTCCCCTTAAAAAGGCAACCTCTCTTCTGGCTCTGGTTCATGAAGAATTTGGGGTTTCTCTGAAACCCCAGGAGTGGAGTGGAGCGTGAGGGAACTAGCCACAAATTAAATTTGAAGGCACACTAGTAATACCCGCTCCTTTGCATCTCAAACTGTAAGGGTTAATTTTAACTGTTAACTTGATGGGATTTAGAATTTTTATGGAAATAAACCTCTGGGCATTCTGTGAGGGAGTTAGATTGGGTTAAAAGAGGTGGGAAGAACTACCCTAAAGGTGGGTGGCACCATCCATAGGCTGGGTCCTGGACTGATGAATCCTAGGAAGGCTCACCAACAGCACAGGCTCTCTGCTGGCCAGCTTTTCAATCCACTTCACACAAGCTAGAGTCATCTGAGAAGAGGGAACTTCAACTGAGACAATGTTCTCAACAGACTGACTTGTGGGGTATTTTCTTGATTAATGATTGATGTGAGAGGCTACAATGTAAAAGAAAGCAGGCTGAGACACCCGAGAGAAGCAAGCCACTAAGCAGCATTCTTCCATGGCCTCTGCTTTAGGTCCTACCTCCAGCTTCCCAAGCTGAGTTCATGCCTTGCCCTCCCCCAGACTGTGGCTTGGGCCACGTAAACCAGATTGCCTTTGGCCATGACCTTTATCACAGCAATAGAAAGAAAACTAGGAGCCTTTACTTCCTGATTAGATACAATGTGACCAGCTGTCTCAAGCTCCTGCTCCATAATCTTCCTACCATAGTAGACTGTGAGCACAACAAATACGTTGTTTCTTTTCTCAGGTATTTTGTTACATCAACAAGAAAAGTAACTAAAACATAAACTCTGTCAAAGAAGACAGGTAGGTTGGGACAAATCCTCTCAAATCAGAGGAGTCCACTGTGTCACTGTAGTCACCATTAAGGATAGTCCTGGGCTATAGACCATGAACTCCTCTCTGATACACAAAGACTCAGGAAGTCATGCTGCAGGAATCACCATCTCTACTTCAGATTCCTCCCACTTCCATTAAATCTGCTCCAAATTCATTTATGCAATTTGGAGGGTGCCCTCACACAACATAGACTGGGGTGTGGGGATTTTATTTTGAGAAAGCTTTGTTATCTCACGTCTCTGATCCAGCCTCCCAGAGTATGCCTGGCATCTTCCATCCAAGCATTCTGTAAGCTGATGCCCAAGGCTATGCTTGCACTTTGTCTAGATTTTTAACAGGGAAGAAGGCTTCTCAGTAGACAGCAGGAACACAGGCCTGCAGGGAGGAGACATTCACCTGCCTCTGGGTTGTGGGGAGAAGGGGAAGACATGATTCAGATATTTCTCCAAAGTCCCTTCTAGCTGCTTTATGACTCAAAGATAGGCCACAGTGCATTTTCTCAGCTAAAGTTAGCAAAATGTCCAGTCTTGGAACTTCAACAGACTCAAAGACAAGCCCCAAGTCAGACACATTCTTGGCATTCAGCAGAGCCCATTCATGCAAGCTTTCCAAAGGAGAGGTGACTAATGCTTTCTTCTTATTGGCTGCATATTAAGTGGGTATTCAAATTCGGAACCTGAAGGCTAGTGGGATAATGTAGACAAGTGGCGAGTCAGAGACACTTCTTCAGTCTTTCGTCTGCTCCCCCTGTCGTGGACAAATCATAGAACTTCTCAGAGCCTCAGTTTCTTCATGGGCAACACAAATGATACATTCTCCGCCCTTCTCATACAGCTAGTGGGAGGAGCAAAGGGAAGGCAGGGAAGCGAAGCGCACTGTGCACATAGGACCTAGATGAAAGATGTATATCAGCACAGCTTGGTTGGTTCAGCATCTTCCCAGAGAACAATGCAGGGGGTTGGGAGCCTTAGAGTCCACAATGACCACCATTTCTTACAAGGGTTTTTGACCCCAAGAATTAATTTCTGTTCCTCATATGTTTTATGGTATGTAAGGACATCAAGAATTACATTTATCTGTCTCTGAGTTAAGCTTAAAGATTCCCATTGTTAACCCTCCCTCACCATTCTTAGAATAGTGGTTAATATAAATCTTAAAGACATTTGATAAAGTAATGAATAAAGACCAGCTAATGGGCTACTTAGGATGATATATTTCTCTGGGAATGAGGAGGGATGGAAAGTTAAGTTGTTCATATTTCCTGGTGTTAGAAGACTCGGTAACCAGCAGCACAAGTCATAGCAGTGCTGCGAGGTCCAAGCTTCGTCACGCCGAAGGTGAAGGTCTGAAGTTAAGGAGGCAGGAGGATGGAGTCTGTAAAGTTTCCAAGACGGTTTAGACAGGAAGTTAGGGAATACACAGTGGGTTAGGGTATACATTAAACTAATGCTCAAATTCAATTCCTGGAAGGCATCAGAATAACAAACCCTAGGAGACAACTCAGCCAAGCTCTTGGCCAGCGCTTCTCTCCCTTCCTAATCCTGTGGACCTTCAGTACAGTTCCTCATGATGAACCCCAACCCTAAAGTTAGTTATCCTCGTTGCTACTTCGTAATTGTAGCTTTCTACTGTTACGTATTGGGATGTAAATATGTAAATACCTGATATGTGACCCCTGTGAGAGGGGTGTTCAACCCTCAAAGGGGTCACGGCCCACTTGATGAAAACCATTGCTCTTGCCAAAGGGAGCGGGCACTGGCTGAAGATCTGTATCAACACCACTCTGCGTCATACAGAGTTACACTAAACAGTTGTCACGGTCTGCTTCAGACCCCTCACTCCCTCTGTACTCAGCACTCAGGCTCAGTTGGCCACTTTTGTCTTCTTTATGGTCTGTTCAATTTCTCGTAGATCTGATTCCAAGGTCCCCAAACCACCCGGGACACACATAAAAGCAACTGGGGGTTCCCAGAATTCTGAGCTCATTACCCTAGAGCTTTTAGTTCATTCTTGCCTGGCTGGAGTTCAGGAGAGACCGGGTCTAAGAGGAGATGATCAAAAAGAGCCTCAGCCCTGGAAAGATGTTCGGCAGGGAAGAAAGCTTAGCACAGTGGGAGCCACTCTGGACACAGGGAAACCTGCTGGACATTAGGACAGGAAGGGCTGTGATTACAACAGGTAGCCTTAGAGTTAGTTGTCAATGGCAAACGATGACCTCTCCTATTGGCATGCTGTGGTTCACCATGCTGAAATAATAACTTCTAGGCAGGCTTAGTGAGCAGGAGGGACAGTAGAGTCCTTCCAGGGATGCAGATGGCTTAGCCTGGAGCTTCTGAACCAAGTGAGAACCACAAAAAGGCACTGCCAGGATCTGGCAAGATTCTGCCTGCAGAAGGCTGGATGCAAAGGCAATGTATGGTGTGTTAAAGTCTTCATGGGTCCATTGGACTGCTTCACTTAGCATGGGCTTCACTGACTGGAAAGCCTATGGTAGATGTGCTTGGTATTAAGTACCAGGTGCACACCTAGGTAATTCTAAACCAACTGGAGGAGTCATACCATGAACATTTACCATATAACAGATATTCAATAAATATTTGTCTGTCTACTCTTTGGTGGGAAGGATGTGGGAGATTATTTATTGGAGCATGAACTTAATAGAACTTATTAGTGGCCATAGCACATGAAGATGGTTCATGACCATCATGACCATGCTACAAGTATGAACATCACTATCCTTTCTTCTAGGTGGGGAAGCAGATAGAGACATTGGTAGATGGTTGAGAGTAGGATTTGAACCTACTTACTAAGATTCCTTGGACCATGCTTTCTATACGTTGTCTCTTAAGAAAGGAGAGTCAAGGGCAATGAATTCTTGGCTGTTGGTTTCTGGATCTCTCTTTCTGGATCTTTCTTGGATTCTCTTTATTGAGTCACACCCTTTTATTAAAGTTAGACCTCCAACTTTAAAAACAGTGGATCCTCAGCACCGTGTGTTACCTACCGGAAAACCTCTGAGGGTACACAGGATGCTATGAGGGGCCCAGCGAGCCAAAAGCTTGTGGATCTCAATGCTTTGACATATTTCTTAGTGTTTGGCTTGTGGCTGAGTCGTCAATAACTTTTGTACAGTTTCAATCTGGGAGGAGGGTGGCAGTGGTTTTGTTTGAAATGTTCCAACTATTTGTGGTTTACGGTTTTGTCAAATCTTACTTATAATTTAATCTTTACTTTTTTTTTTTTTTTTTTAAAGATAAACACCTATATGCTTGGCAATCAGGTGTTCATTCAGAATTAGGAGCTTGGGTAAGTTACTCGATCTTTCTTTCGAAAGTCCTCATTTCTTTACATATGGAATGGAGGTAATATGTATCTGAATGAGCTTTAAATGAGTTTGAATTTGTGTAAATGCTTAGCTTCTCTTGTTCTTTTCTCCTCCTCCCCCTCTTCCCCCCTCTCTTCCTCTTCCTCCTCCTTGCTTGTTACTAGGTATCAGTGATGGATAGTTAACAGGGAGGAGCGTAGAAGTCAGCTCAGATTTTTTTTTAATGGAAGCTAAGCAGAAGGAGACAACCCATTCTGTGTCTTTGAACCAAGAGGCATAGGCAAAAATGAAAATAGGGCCTGAGATCCCTTCTCCCTATACAATTAATTGTCTATCAGACTGGGCCATTCCTGTGATAGAGTGGGCTTCTAAGAGAGATGCTAAGCATTCATAAAAATGAAATGAACTGAATTAAGATATTTTGAAACACAGACTTTTAAAAGCAGCGCCATCCGTTGCAGACCTCTGGGTTTTTCTGAGTGACTTTGGGCAGCCCTCCTTTCTTTGTTTTAACTGGTTCCCTTACCTGAGCAATAGAGGAATGTCACTGAAGTCTCCAAACCTTTAGCTTCTGAAAATCACTGCCCACCCCCACCCCCACCCCCAGGCACTAGCTATTTAAGGGAACAGTCAGTGTAGACTCAGATAGGGAGTGTCAGCACTTCCTAACTCTGTAAACCTGTCTGCTAAGTTCTGCTTGCTGAACCTGGTTTGCCAATGTGTGCTACGGAGAAGGATACTTCCACAACAGTCTCTAATGCTCTACAACCTGTGAGTGCTTCACAGAAGCAACACATGGCAGCATCTCTACTCCACTTGGTTACAGCCTGGCCTTTTAATTTGTTTCTTTGCTCGTTTTTTCATTTGCTTACAAGAGTGTAGGTTTACATAGTTTCAACCAACCTGAGAACACTGCATCCTAGAATAACTCAATGCAGGGGTCCTGTGCTCTGCTCCCCACATCCAGAGTCAGACCATCAAGTGCCAGGCTGACTTCAGTCATACGTGCCTCTTCAGGAGTCCCTAGTTGCATCTTCCAAATGGCAGGCATTTTGCCTCCTGGTCCTATTTTCTATCTCCACCCCATTCCCTCCTCTGCTGGTCTTTCTCAGAGCCATCTGGAAGAGAAGGAAGCAGACAAGCTCCTGCCTGCCAGAAGCCAAATGCCAGTGCAAAATGAGCCCTTGGGGCAAGGCCAGAGAACAGGTGCAGTAAAACTTGGAGCCAGCTGCTTGTGCCTCTCTTCTGCTGCAGGGAGATACTGAGGATTGCTGGACCCCAGGAGAGCCTGGAGGCATCTTAGGAATGCAGGTTTCCTTCTAGAAGAATCTTCTGGCTTATCATAGTAGTTTGGGCCTTAGAGTGTGTACAGTTGGGTGACAGAGATCACTGTCATTCATCAGAGTCCTTTATAACAAGTCAGAAAAACTAGATCTTCTGAGGCATCAATATGACCCTGTTGGTTGTGTCAAGTGCACCGCAGAGGTGATTGCTGGGCTCCCTTGACCTTGGCCTTAATCAGAAGACTCCCCAGTACCTTGGCTCTCATCTCAATTCCTAATACAGAATGCCTAGAAACAGTATTTCTTCTAAGAGTGCTGCCTCGACACAAATTTATTTGAAAACATACTCACTCAATCCAATAAGGGTAATTACAAAAAAGCTAACTCCTTTCCATAATCGAGTCATGAAGGATCTAGTGAGCAAACCATAATAAACTAAACATCACTGAAAATCTTCCCCATTATGATCTCTTCTTAATGTGTGGCTGAGTTTGCAAAATAAATTCCTGGGAGTCCAAAATGTAGCAAAAAACAAAACAAAACAAAACAAAAAAACCCCCGAAAACTCAAGACATAAGAAGACTCATCTTGAAAAAAAAAATCCTGTAAAGGTAAAACCTGAAAAACAGAAGAGGAGTCACGAGTACTTTAGAGTAGAGACTCTTCACAAGACCCTCTCTGTGACTGGCAGTCCAAGCAGATAGAATCATCTCGAATGTGCTACATTTTCAAGACACAATAACCTAGAACACAGAACATCTATGCAACCTTTACAACAGTTTTAACAACGACAAGTTTCCTATACAGCTTCGTTTAAACATCTACAGCAAATACTAACAAATCATAAGCTACCCGGGCACTGGGGCATATTGGAGTTACAGGACTTGCAAGGACCATGCTACACAGGTGGTGATAATGGGGGCCTAAGTTGCCCAGGAGATCTGAGGCTGCATCCTCCTTCAGGCAAGACAGGAACTGGGTCTTAACGCAGTCTTTGTTGAGAGTGGAAGTAAGGTTGGAATAGGGTCGAGTCAGGGGAGGCTGAGCACCTGACATCGCCCTGGATTTCCAGAGTCCTCCTGAGACATGGCCTGGAAAGTTACAGGTGATGGTCCTGGAGTTGTGACACATTGCTGGGAAGTCTACACTTTCCCCTCTGACAGTGTTCTTCTATCCTCACCTTCCGTCCTAAAAAGACCAACGCACATCTGAGTGGCTTGGACCTGTTCTCTGCAGCCCCTCTCCTTTGGAGTAAGCAGACAGAGCTCTATCAGATCCCTAGGTTAAATCCCCTTAACACAAAAAGAAAATGTTAAAAAACCAAATGGACAAAAAAACAACTAAAAGCCACAACAGAGGCAGAGTCCCCAGGCTGCTAGGATATCCCTCTCAGACGCCCCCCATCTGTTCTGCTCTCCAGGGCTTCCCAGCTGAGCCCTGCCGTTAGGGGAGGGCCCTTGGCCCCCTCACAATCTGTCATCTTTGACACCACTTGGATCTTGTTTCTTTTGAAGCTGCCAGGGGACATGAGGATACCATGCCTGTCTGTGGGCAGGGAGCCAGGAGGACCATGCCTGCCATCAGCACCTGGGTTGGGTGGGGTAGGTCTGAAAGAGCTGGAGAACAGGGGTTCTGAATTGTCCTCCCGCCATACTGTCTGAATCCTCTGGCACCCCAGCTGAATCCCATACCGTCCAGCCTCTCTTGGCTGCCAGGGCCTCATATTTCCTGCCATCTGTGATGGGTGTCTCTGGGGAGACCCTCTCCTTTCTAGCTTGCTAATAACTGTATACAGACACTGGCAATAGCCTGGTTCCTACTCCTGGCAATTGTGCAGACATCCATCCATTGGGCTGATCCTAGTTCCCTCTGTGCTGCCAAGGGATTTGACTCTTCCTGTGCTCTGTCTACGTCCTCTCTGATCAGGTGATCATTTCTGCCAGCAGACTTGAACTCTCAGCAAACAAGGATGTGTGTGCGTGTGTGAAAGTAGAAGGTAAACCCCTCTGTATACTGATTTTCAAACTAAATGGCTAGGTCACAGAGTAAGTTAATAGAAAGACCCAGGGATGGAAGCATTAGCAATGGCATCAGGCAAACCTGGGTCTGGATCCTGGTTCTATCAGTGAGTCATGTTCACATTCTCACACTGCCCTTCTTGGGTTCCAGTGTGCACCTCTGTAAAGTGTACTTCTGGGCAGTGTGATTTACTATGCTAACACCTGAGGAGGAAGAGGATTCTGCTGAAGTACCCGTTTCATTCTTTCCTAGCTGCTTTGCTATTTGTCAGCCTAGCCTTGCTGTGAACAAGAGCCGGCTGGGGACGGCTGATGGTGAGAGAGCAGGAAGGGCAAGGCGTACTGACTCAGGTGCTCATGCCCTTTCTTGGATTTCTTCCTAAGACCTTGGTCTCATCAGCATCAGATCCTGACCAGCTGAGTGAACAAGGCAGCTGGGAGGTGAGAACCCTAGGCAGATCCAATTTGGTTTAAGGCCTTTGTTTCCCAGGTCTCCTCAGCAAGGACAAAAGCAAGCAAGCAATGTCCAGAACAGTCAACATGCATTCATACATTCACCCATGTATCCACCCAGCCACCCAGCCACCCATCTGTTTATTTATTCAACTCTTCCAAGGCAGCCCACTACAGTGATTAGAATTAGTTTTAACTGTTTCTAAATCCGCCGTTTCCACTGCTTAGTTGCCTAATGTTAGACATGCCACCAGACCTCTTTATTCCTATTTTACTATTTTATTCTGAAGAAAACAAGGGCGCTTCCTACTTCAGAGGCACTGCACACAAAGCACTTGGCACTATTTAAGCATTCAACAAATAGCGCCGTAATAATTAAGTTGGTTAAGTTGTTTATGGTTGCACAGGCAGACATGCTAAGTATACCTGTCGATCACTCAGAGTGGATAGGTGTCCACATAAAAGACTGACTCCCTTTTTCCAAAGACCAAGAAAACATCTTCACCTTCAGCTCTGGGGTTTGTTTTGGTGGTACAAATCTCTCATCTTCTCTAAATAATGTGAAGATGGTTCATGAAAATTTGGAAGAGTTGAGTCATTTAAAACAACCAGTTTCTTGACTTGATGTTCTTGCCATTTCGGAATGGTGGCTCATGGTGTGACTCTCATGGAAAAAAAAAAAAAAAAAAAAAAAGAATGAGCAAGTCTGATCTTGTTTCCTCACTGAACCAGCATTTCTGATCCCCTTGAAGCTCCTACCTCCTTACATATTCCTGTTCCTGACACCCCCCACTCCATGGCAGAGGGCAAAACAAGATCTAATTTACCTGTTTCTGGTAGCTTTCAGCCTTGCCAAAGCCTGTTCCCTGCACCACTCATTCCCTGGCATCTCTGGCCCGTCTGCTCCTTTAGGAGGCTGCTGTGACTGCTGACTGAGGGTGTCCATTTACTGTTTCCCATTAGCCAGACCTCTGGCAGCCTTTGAGTGCCTTGGCCTGACACAGGCTCACAAGCCAGCTGGAGAAGGTCAGGCCCCAGGAGTTTAAGCCAGTGGCTGCTCCAGAGGCAGGACTGACACAGTCACCCACTCATGGGCCATTAGACCATCAGACAGCCTTATTTACTTTGATTTTACCGGACAGCCTGAATTTTCTCTTTGCATTTGTTGAACACATTTGGATGATCCTATCTTTCCCTCTCTGGTTTTCAGAAGCTATAAATGATGTCCCTAAACATGCTCAGAACAAACAATACACATCATACACATGGTTCTGAGGATAGTTTTCTCTAAGCCTAACTCCTGTGTACCTGTGGGCGGCACTGGAGAAGGGAGTGGGGGATCACATACCTGGCCTAATCCCACCAGCCCTTGCCTAGGTGACCAGGAACACACTATTGAATCTCTTTGAGCCTCTGCTTGCTTCTCTAAAATAGGGAATAACTGTTGTTCTAAAATCTGTTTCATGATTATTGTAAGATTAATTATGAGCCATTCACTTACAAAGAGATGAACTTGTGAAAAAAAATTCACAATTGGAAAGAATGAAGAATATTAAAAATAGCCTAGGATATAAATGATTTCATATGTTGGTTTCTGTCTTCTCTAAAATGAAAAAAACCTGTGACTTTCTTGGGTATGAAGTGCATGGCTGTGTCCCCTACTCCTTGCATGGGGTACCCTGTAGCTTCTTAAGTATAAATGATACTGTCACCAAGAGAGGGCTCTGTGAGGGCAAGTGGCCTTGCGGAAGTGGCCAAGCTTCAGGAATTCAATGCAGGGTCCCAAACACTTCGTACAGCACAGCTGAAAAGTGACTTTTTGATGGACCAGGGTGTCTCCTTCACTTTCCTCTCACCATGAGTGAAAAACATGGCCTTAGAGGTTCAGGATGAGCCTTTCCCTCTCCTCTAGCTCTGGGGAGGGCTGTTAGGCTGCTGCCATGTTCAGGTCCTCTAAAAGGTCTAAATGAGTCTCTGCCCAGGGAGGTCAGAGAACCATAACCTCAACTTTCTTCTCCCTTTAGGCTTATCTGGAGTCACTGACAGGTGAAACTAACTGATAAGCCCTATAATAATTGTGCTAATGTGTCCACACTATACCAGTTTGGAACGCCTTCGCAGTTTTCATTCTGGCTGATTCCTAGATCCAGTTGACTCTAGACATGACTGCTCACTTATGTACAAGCAGACTAGACACTGAATTTTGAAGACCCTGCCAAAGATCTCAGAACTGGCACTGGAATCCAGGTCTTCTGACTCTAGCTCTGTGCTGGAGAGCCAGGAGCTAGATTTTAAACTGGCACAGTGAATAGTTCCAATTGGTGCGTCTCCCAGAACTTAATTAGAATCAGGGCCCACCCACCAGTGCTGGTCTGATGGGCTTTAATGAAAGGAATAGTACATGAATTGTGGGAGCCAGAAACATGTCTGAATGTCTAAGGGTAGACTCACCAGAAAGCATCCCCCTCTGCTTCCCCAGTCATCCACAGAACCACAGGGGCCAAAAAACCTGCAACCCAGTCAATGGTAGTGGGGTGTATGTGTGTGGAAGGGTGGAGATGGCGCCTCTATTCCCAGAAAACATGAACATAGATGGAGCTCATTCCCTACTCTCTTTGTTCCCACCCTCTCAGAAAGATGTGGTTCTCACTGTTAATCACAACTGCTTCTCTGGGAGGGAGGGAGGGTGAGATGGAGACTCCAAGAGGTTTGCTTCCATGTTCTCTGAGCTCAATTCCAAAGCACCGAGGAAATTCACGAATCAGTGAAAAACAATGAGACTACATCCATTATTTTTATTTAGCAGAGCAAATCTGGAAAGCCTCCTTCCTGGAAGGCAAAGTGGTCCATTAGAAATGGAGGGGCCAGGGAACAACTGGCTGGCTTCCTGGCTGGGCTTCTCGATGGCTATGAGGCTTCAGGCAGGTTGTTAAGCCTCCCTGAACTTTGTACTAGGAAACCGTCCCTTGCTGGGTAAGGTTTCCATGAGGCCACATAAGGAGGGGACTCAGATTACGGCACACACACAGGCCTCTAACACGTAGGACATGTTGTTTTATGTTTATGGTGTGTGCTATTTATGTCTCCTCTCAAGCAAAACCACCCAGATTTCCCAGACATTCTTCCACACATGTCAACACCTGCTTTGTACTGAAATCCTTGACAACTATGGAGCTAGTCCTTAAATGTCCTATTGATTTGAACCTGCAGGAATGAGAGGCAGTGTGCCCCACGGTGCCTTTGTGGGTGCTGACCTCACGTTGTGGGTATCTCTGCTGTTGGTGTTCAGGCTCCACCCCCTCTCTTCCAGAGCCCCTCAGCTCTGTGTGAGCTCTGCCCCTCTTTGGAGCACTCACCTCAATGCTCTTTTACTTATTTTCTATTTTTTTTTCTTTTTAAAGGAATCCATAACAATCAACTTCAAAACTGTAGCCACTTCCTGCTGCTGTTACAACCTAAGCAACTTTTCTTAATGCAACAAGGTTAAACAGGAGGAGGAAGCTGGGAGAAGTGAACTGGGGACCTGCCCCCAAAGACATCGTGTACTGCTGCCTAGCGGAAGATCACTTGTATCCTGCAGTCCAGTGCCCTCAGATTACCCTCTCCCTGCTTTCCCTCTTCCTACCACAGCCATGCAGCCAGTCTAGCACCCAGGCACCACGTCCATGTTGTTTCCTCCCTTCCTTCCTCTGACCACGAATCTGCTCTGTCTCTTTGGGAGTTGTGCTTTATCTCTAGGGAGCTTAATGCTTTGCTGATAAAACCAGTTAATCCTCTGCTGCCCCTCTTTGGCAGAGATAGAGGAGGAGATTAGAGGAAAAGGGTTAGGCCATCTCCCCTCCAAGGGCACTCAGGACATGCAGCAAGGAATTGGATCTTGCTTCCCACCTGATGCTCTCTCTAGACTAGGGTCCCCTGTGTTTCCCTATAGTAATAGGAAGGGATTATGGGTAATGGTCAAGCAGTGTAGGGACTCACTTGATCCACAAAGAAATAGCAAATGCTGAAAGAAGGCGTGCCCATCAGTGAGGGCCACCCTCCAAACAACCCCGCGCATGCAGCAGCACAGATCCTGAAGCAAAAAGGTGAGCACTAGCTTAGGGGAACATGGCTCAACTAGGCCAAGACCTTCATGTCTCCATTCTCACAAACCCTGGGATTCACAGAATCACTGGTTCAGGTAGAACAATGGCTACAGGGTTTCTACGCCATGTTTCTTTGGGTGGACACTAAGGATCACTTTACAGCAGGTAGGTGAGATGAGAGTTAGGCTTCAGCGTTTGATGGACAGGATCCAGCTGAGATGGAGGAGGAGAAAGATGGAAGCCATATGCTGAGAAGCAAACCTTTCAGTGAAGTCCAGAGGAATAAAATGGACACAGAAGCTCAAGGATGTGTGTCAGTGCTAAGCAGTCACCGGGATGTCAGTTATGTGGATGCTGCTGAGGGTTCACATGAAAAGCTCATTTTGAAGAGACATGGTCTGTTGAAGGGGACCCTGGTGATTATAAGTGATAAAAAATGTCTCATGTATTTAACAATATTACACGTTTACTGGATATCTTCTATGGTCCAGGAAGTGGTTACGGAGGACACAACAGATATAATGTCTACTTTCATGATACACGTAGGAAGTTAGTCAACTGTTGCAGTTCACTGGCTGTAGGTATAGAAACAGGGCATTATGGAAGAGCAGAACTGGAGTGAATCCCTCTGAAACTGTGAAGTCAATCAATGGTGGCCTCTGAGGGGCAGTTGAGACTTGCATGATGAACAGGAATTAGATAGGATAGTGTAGGCAGGAGGAGCATTTCAGACAGCAGGCCAGCCTGGGGCGATGCTCTGAGCTGGGTAAAGCCAGTTCCACTGAAGACCTGGCAAGGCTTAGAAACAGAAACCCAGAGTGGAAAGTGTTTTATATGTTTTATACCACCTGCGATGAGAAGTCACTAAAACGTTTAGGTAGCAAAGGGACCACATCTGTGTTTGTAACAGATCACTCTGCCTGCCGTGTGGGGAGAGTCTGGTGCGAAGAGCAAGGTGGAGCTGGTAAGTGCGGCTGCAGAAGACTGCAGCCCTGAGCACACACAGGGAAACGGCCCTGTCCCTAACACGGGGACGGATCAGTCTGATAGACAGGATGAGCAGAGGAATGTCGGGAATGATACCGAGATGTTTTGGCTTGTGTAACTCAGGGAGTGGAGGTATACTTCAGTAAGATGGGGAAGGACAGTGGATGAAGAAATATGGTGAACGTTTTTGTGGAGAGAAAACACATATGAGAGAATCTGGGTGTGGTGCAGCACTGTAATCCTAGCGTGCGGGAGGTTAAAGCATGAGGTGACATTAGGAGGACTGCCATGAGTTCCAGACCAGCTAGAGCCTCATATTAAGCGCCAGACCATGTAGGGCTACATAGTACAATCTTTCTCAAATGATTAAACACTACTACCAAAAGAAATAAACAGAAAATGACTTAAGAATAGAAATCTTAAGCCAGAGATACCTTTCCACCGGTCAAGCAGAACTGCACACAAACACATGTACCTGGTCGCATATCAGAGACAGAGCATCGGCTGCTATTGGGGTGGATGGAATTACTCAGAGAAAGTGTAGAACAAGAAGGGAAATACGCATTTTGAGTGATATAAAGTAAGATTTACAAGGTAAGACAGGGGTAGGAACAGCTGGAAAGGGCCTGGGAGCTAAAAGAGAAGTTAACCAGAACAGAAAGCTGTCGGTCATACGTGCTCCATCGAAAAGGTGAGTGCATGGAGATTGCAAACTCAAAATTAGTAGGTTTCTCAATAGATAGAGAGCAGCTCAGATGGGGGTGAATAGGTCTCAGAGGTGGGGGGGCTAGTCTGACTAGATGCTCAATAGCTGTGGCACTGAAGGGGCAGGAAGCTAGGTAGGGACTTTCTCTTGAAAGTAAGGAGTGAGATATGACCTCCTGAATTTCACCTAACTCAACATTCCCCAGACGGGTAGGTCTGAGCCCATCATGGGAGAATCGCTTTCCAGCCTGAGAAGACTATGTGCAGGAGAGGCTCTCTCGCCACTGCCTTTCCCCTGCTCTTAGCTTCATCTCACTCATCCCTGGCAAGAAAGCTCCATTCCTGCTCAAAGGTCACCCAGGCAATCTCTTGGGTGTTGTGCTGAACACTCAAGGCTGTTCTTCTGCCTCTGCTGGACAGCCTCTGCATACCCACGAGGCATGAAGAAGACATGGAAACTTCTAACGCCCTGTGGTCATGAAGGGCTGACCTTAACTTTCCCCTTTTTTAGATTGTTATGTGATGCTTCCCAATAGGCCCTGACCTGCTTGTTAGACTCAGCTACATGCATACTCCACCATAGTCTAGTCTCTGTCCCTCCCTTGTTTCCCCTGTGGTGCTTGTACATCCATACACTTGGGAAATCTCTGTTCAGTGTAGGCTGATTGAGAAACTAATGGCTCTCCTTGCTGGAAGAAGAATACTTTGTGCACTCTGCTGAAGACCACATTAACCAGCTCCACCAGACCCAAGTTAGAAATAAACAAGTCATGTCGATATTTGCCATCCTGACTCCTCATAGCCCTGGGGAAATACCAAGACACTTGATTTCAAGTTCAAGTTACACCATCATGGCCATCGACTATTTAAAATATTCCTTTAGAGCCTACCCCTGGAAAATGGAAATTAAATCCACCTTGGGATTCTGTGCCACTCTAGCCAGAATGGCTATGAACAAGAAAATAAATGACAATAAATGCTGGCAGGATGTGGGGAGAGGAACCCTTATTCAGTGTTGGTGGGAGTGTAAACCTGATATATCCATCATGGAAACTAGTATGGAGGTATCTAAAAAGACTTAAGATAGAAATACCATTCCATTCCATACCAACTAATACAACTACCATAGGCATAGATACCCAAAGGATTCTATATTGGTCCACAGATACATCAATACATCCATACTGCTGCATCAAGAAGGAAACATAACTAGCCAGGGGTCCATCAACAGTAGAATGGAGAATGAAAACATGGCACATACACCCACTGGAATTTTACTTAACCATAAAAGAAATAATATTATAAAATCTATAAGAAAATAGACGGATCCACAAAGTATATTAAATTAAGGTGACCTGGACTCAGAAAGAGACAAAAAACACCCCCCCACACACAAACTCTTAATATCTCTCTCTCTCTCTCTCTCTCTCTCTCTCTCTCTCTCTCTCTCTCTCTCACACACACACACACACACAAATCTGCTCTTTCTCATATGCTGACTAACCTCTGCCATCCGTAAGTTTGTAAATGGGTGTGTGTGTGAGAGAGTGAGTTCAGACTCTGAAACTAGGTAGGAGACCACAAGAGAGGAACAAGAGCTGTTGAGAAAGAGGGGAGAGGTCAAAAGGTCACATGTCACATGAAAGCAGAAAGGACACTACTGGGGTTGAAGGGCACAGGAAGGAAAGGGGATGGGGTGGGGGTGGGGTAAAGAGAAACTACAACAAACATTTTGTTTTAAAAATGCCATAATGAAATCTAATTCTTTGTATGCTAATAAAAAAGCCTACTCCCCTCCACTCCAGGAAATTCAACATTTAAACCACAAAGACATGCTCTCTTTCAATCCTGGAACTAGCAGCTTCTTGGTGTTTTAGACGTGGATTTAGTCTTGTACAGTTCTTTCCACAATACAGAGAAGTCACCCTCCTAACCCAAACCTCACGGCACCATGCTTCTGTGAGAGAACACTGCACAGGAGTGAGCACCCAGGCTGCAGTGTCTGCCGCTCACGGTACTGGCTAAAGCAGACACAACAGACAGACTGCGTGACCTCTATGCAATATGAGTTCTCATTAAAAAGTTTGTATTGGAAAAGTTTTTGGGGCATAAATATTCTGTAGAAACTGGTTCAGTAAAATCTAGGCTCCGAAGTGGCCCTAGACACATAGCAATTATTACAACCACAAAGAGAGAGAGATCGACTCTGGATACAGATCTATAATAATGCAATTTATGATTTCTTGGGGACTATTCTTGCTTCCCTTCCCCAACAACACAGGAACCAGCAATCTTGAAATATTGAAAGTAGCAGTTAAATGAAACAAACAAAATCTTTCCAAACATCAAGTGCAAGAACTCAGCAAGGTATATCAGGAGAATACATTGTTAGGAATTCATGCCTGTGAAAACTGGTTCAAAGGTGGACACACCCTCCCCTAGAGACAAGGAAGTTCCACTATCATGTCTGTGTACAGCTCAACCTGACTTCTTTGGCAGAAAATATTTTATATTTTATGGAAGGCATATATATATATATATATATATATATATATATATATATATATCTTGTATTTACTGATTTACAAGGGACTTGAAGCCACAGAGGGCTCCCCCCACCCTGTGTAGTCATGAGAAAGATGGGTGGGGCACTGCTTCTGCCCTCTACCCCCAGACTTTCTTACTAGGAGTTTCAGGCTTTGTGACTGCCCCAGCAAAGTGAAGCAACACCCCTCCCCCGGACTTCCCCATCATGAGACAGATACCCTTTCCCTGCTGGGCTTTCTTACTTGGCTGAAAAGAATGAGTTTCAAAAAGCCCCAGTAAACAAACAAACAAGCCAATAGTTCTAACACACATGTTAAAATCCAGCCACTCTTTTCAGGTTGTGTCTTCTAGATGGCATGATTCACCCAAAATAATACGTCCCTCATATATAATATATATGTGTGTCCATATAAAATAATATGTTCAGAAAGACAAGAACACAGTGTGCACAGGCATATTGCAAAGCGGGGTTTGCATTTCTTCACCACCAATCCTCTCTCTCTCTCTCTCTCTCTCTCTCTTCCCCCGCCCCTCACCCAAGCTTTTATGCTTAAAGAGCAAAGTGCAAACTCTGGGAAGAAAAGGAAACAAAGCAATCTGTCAAAATTCCTCTTAGCACCTATGACTAGTGTTAACTTTCATGTTCCCAGAGTGCAAGAAAAAAGCCCAAGAACTGCTGCTAAAAAAGATGGTTTGACCTTTTAAAATGAGAACTCCCCCATCTCATATCCATATTAAGTAGGTAAACCTTGGGAGTGCCACAGTTTTAGATTAAAGAAATGAAATGAGGTTGAATTTCCAGAAAAGGGGTTTCCCTATAGGCTACAAGCTAATTAGGGTGTTCAAGACTGACACTGTAATAGTAAGTAGAATGCAGGCCCCAAATCTCCTAGCCAAACGTAGTGGCCAAGTGCACGGAGTCTAGTTCCGAAAAGGGGTGGGAGGGCAGATGAAAATATAGTAGGTAAAGTCCAGAACGTGACCTCTCAAAGCCTGTGTGGTTCCAGGGCAGGATGTCCGCCCCTGGCGGCGGCAGAGCCCTGGCGATCTCGGTGCACCGCAGCTGCCAAACCCTCAGCGCGCACTAACCGGCGCTGCTGAAGGAAGTTGGAGAGCTCCCAGCCAGCCGACTGGATAGGCGGTGGGCGCCTGGGAATCCCTTCCAGCGCCGCAATTAGGAAAGTTTTGAAAAGTAAAGACCCCAGACAGATGAAGGGACTCATCCTTTCCTTGAGCCCAAGAAACATCTCGCGCTACACCAGGCGGCTGCTAGCACAAGGCCACCAGTTCCTCTGGGCCCGGGAGCATCCCGTGCCTTGCCCCAGAACTGGTCCTCGGGGCGCATAGCTAGAGGGGCGTTCTGCTCAGCTGGAGGTTCCAGGTAGAGAGACGCCCTTAGGCTCGCTGGCCTGGGGGACGATGGCAGAACCTCTAACTCCCATTCCTACACCCTGGACCTTCTCTTCCAAGCCAGCTTGATTTTCTCCAAAAGACGCACGACACTGCCCATGCGCCCCAGGCACTCCACTTCTCTCCCCAAACTTCCCGGGGAGACCCACAAATAAGGACTGCGCCCCCAAACTCTCACGACAATCGCCAATCATCCCATCTTTGCCTCTTGAACCCTCCCAGTTGCGTTCTTCCTGCCCCTCACTATTCTCCTAGCCTCTCTGAGGAAGTCAGAAGCAAAGCACTAGAAAATGCCTTCACGAGGAGCCTCCCGTCACCCGCCCTGTCACTGAAACAAAAGCGCAGGGAGGAGGGAGGTGGGTGGGGAGGCAGGAGGAAGGTTCGGAAAGAGATGGGGGCAACGGTAAGAAGGGGTTGGGGAGGGGGGTCGGAATGGAGAGTGGAGAAAGGGGCCAGGAACCCGCTCCCGCGCCGCGTGGCGTGGCCGGTCGCTTACATGCCCAGGTCGCTGTAGGTGTTGAAGAACTCCATCTGGTTGCATGCCTGGATCCAGCCCACCACCCAGGTCTCGTGGCGGGGGATGGGGGGCATGACCACACGGGCCGAGGCTTTGAAGTAAGGGGTCTTGTAGCGCAGGACGATGGGCGAGGTCTCCTCGATGCGCGTGGGGCACTGGTCGATGGTGGCGCACACATCGTACACCACGATGTTCTCGCGCCGGATCCGCGCCTTGCAGGTGATGCTTTGGATACAGCCCATCCTGCCGCCCGGCGCCGGCGCGGCGCGGCGTGGGGCAGCGCGGGGGCCCAGCGCGGGCAGCCGCGGGCGCCCGTCACGCCGGCATGGCGACGCGCCGCACGCTCCGGGTCCAGCTCAGCTAGCGCCTAAGAGCGAGAAGCCGCCGCCGCGGGGCATCCTCCGGGGAAGCCCCCTCCCCTTTCCGCGCGCTGGGTCGCGGCTGCCCCGACGCCCGCCCACGCCCGCCTCCTCGCTCCAGCAAGGGCGCGCGGAGCGTGCGCTCCTAGGAGGCGGCGGGCGCTCTCGCCGGCTCCCGCGCCCCGGCGGAGGGCAGGGAGGGGAGCGGCGCTGCGAGGAGTGGTGCCCACCCCGGGCCGGAGCCCCCCGCCCTTCGCCGGAGAGGAGGAGGCGGTGGCGGCGGCATGGAGCTGCGGGAGGGTGGCGGCAGCAGCGCCCGGTCTGTCTGTTTCCGCGGCGGCAGCAGCAGCAGCAGCCGCCGCCGCCGCCGCTGCATGAACCTCTGCACCGCGGCTGCCCCCCGCGTGCAGCGCACCCAGCGGCGGGCGAGCGGGCGGCCCGAGCGGCAGGCGGAGGCAGGCGGCGGCGGCGGAGATCGCGCTCCCTCCCGCCCCGCCCTGGAGCCGGACAGCGCCCACACTCCTCCGTCCGGCTGCGGGGCCGTGTGGGGACCGCCAGGGGACCGTAGCCCCGGGCGGAGAGCCCAGCGGGCTAGGGCTACGGGGGGACATGCTCCGCGGAAGAGACTGGCTGTACGCCATGAGTTTGTCCCTCTTCGGCTGCCGTCCGGGGGGGGGGGGTTAGTGTGCAAGGGTGGGGGTGTTTAAAGGGACGCTAGCTCTCGGGCGGGGCCCGGCACGTGGGGTTGGGCGGGGCCGGGAACCCGGTAGGTGGCGCCCCGCGGGTGATAGTGGGGTGCAGAAGCGGGACCCTGCTTATTGGGATGGGTGGGGCCGGGAGGGTGCGGCGCAGTTCAGAGTATAGAGGGAACTACAGTGGGGCACGGGCGGCAGGAGGAGAGGTGTTTGAGGCAGCCGAGGGGTTGGAGAATCAGCTTTATCTGAGATGGATCCTTATTTGTGATATAGTTTGTTAGAGTTGGGTGTGATCCGGTATCCTACCCCGAGGAAGGCTGAAGTGTGAGCTCCAGCAGTGGCACTAAATAGATTTACTACATCCTTCACTGGCCCGCGTTTTCCTCTAGTCTAGTAGAAGCTCACTCCCCCCCCCCCCGCCCCCCAAGTATTGAGAATGATACCAGAGAAATCCCCGTTGGAGGCTGATAACTGACACAAAATCATCCCAACTGCCAGTGTTAGTCGAGGCAGGGGCTCAGCCTACTCATGTCCTGCTTTCATATAACCCCTCCACAACCTCTGGAAATATTCAATATTCTTATCAGAACAACACACAGTGGGGGATTGAAGCTCCTTGGGAAACACTGCCCTTTGAATGTCTTGCATCCTTAGACAAGTTGTACTTAGTGGAATCATCTAGCTAGACCAGAACGCTTAGCTAGCCTCCCAATGTTACCTAAGGTCTGTTACTTACAAGCAGACGTTTAGGACTTTATGGAACCCAGGAGGATTAGAGTAACCACTTGATCCTACAAAGTCAACGCGCCAATTTGTAGAAAACCATCCACGCTGTAGAAAGCTGGGAATCTTAGAGATCTTTTCTTGTCTTTGCCTCTTCGGAAGGTTCTTAGTGACCAGCACATAGTCATTTCCTACCAGTTGTGTCAGAGTGGAACCTTGACGGAAGAGCTGCCTGTCTATGCTCTCCGGATGAAAACCGATGCCACAGATGTGCTACACATTCCATTCTGTGTATCTGCCGTGTGTGTGTGTGTGTGTGTGTGTGTGTGTGTGTGTGTGTGTGTGTTATTGTGATCTCAGGTGTCAAATAGGAAGAATATATACAGATAATTTTTTTGTTACACATCTTTTCACATAGTTCAGAGCCAGCAGCTTCTTTTAGCCTTTCCCCCTTACAATCATTGAGCATTTGCTGGACCTGGTACTCAAGTGTGAACTCTTCTAACGGGCTGCAGAAGGCTGCTGGGGTTAGCCTTTAGTTAGGACAGATGAATTGCTCAAGTTCTAAAAGCAGTTCTAAAAGCAGCCTCCATCCTTGTCTTACCTTTTCTGACATGTTGGGTTCACTTTATAGTTCACAAAAAAAAAAAAAAAAAAAAAAAAAAAAAAAAAAGCAGTCTCCTTCTCTGATGCCATGGCTGGTTTTATGATGTAGCTGCAGGTCTCCATCACTGGTCCTTTTGTTCCACTGGTCCTTTTGTTCACTTCCTGGTGGCCTGGCAGAAGCCAAGTATTGTGCTAGGTATTAGCAACTCAGAGTTGAACCAATGCTCATGATTCACTTGAGAAGATAAATCTATTAACAAGTTATTACAGTCAACGGTGACACTGCTGTAATAGAAACTTAGATCCAGTGCCATGGGAGGCCAGACAGGAGAGCCACTGAGATTTATAGATGGCTCTACCGAGACAGTGACATTTGAATTAGATCCTGAGGACTGATTGAGACTGGCCAAGAAGAGAGGCGTGCGAGGATGAGGAGATGAGTTTGTGAAAAGCAAAATGCGTAGAGATGTGAAAGAGCTTGGGCACACTCGGGGAAAACCAGTCGGTAGTCAAAGAGTTTCTCAACGTTATATGTGGGCCATGGGCTTCAAATCTCTGTCCACAAACCAGTCATTTATCTTCAGAGGAAGCCAATGAAAGCAAGTTTCACAGTTTGAGGGGGTGGGAATTGGCTCTCTGTCAATGTGGAGACTAGAAGTAGGCAAGATATCAGGGTCTGTGATTGACAGATGATTTGACCTTTCGTTAGGGTAGAGCTATGGGGCTCCAGAGGCCTGACTGTATCTGAGAGTCATTAGGAGGTAAATTTGATTTACTCAGTGATTGATTAGTGTCAGAGGAAGGTTGGGGCCAACTATTGAGTTTTCCAGCTTTGGTGATCAAATACATGTGGTCAGAAGAAGGCAAAAGAAGGAACATGTTGAGGTTGGGAGTCAAATCGCGTTCAGTTGGAGATGCTCAAGAGATGGTTTGGGGGAGGAAGCCAGAGAGTGGGCTTCAATAGTTATTATCTTCTAGGAGATAGACTGAAAGAAAAACATGCAGCCGGAGAATTAGGTTATCTTTCTCATTTGAATAATTTGTCAGTCTGCAATTGTGTGGATAAAAATCTCCATTGTCTTCTGGTAGTACAAGCCAAGCTGTCATACACGGGGAGGGCACGTTACCTGTCTCCAACTTGTAGGAAAAAAATGTGTAAGAGAGAATATGTTTTATTTTCAAAACTTAAAAGACTTTGTTGTATCTAGTAAAGTGTCAATAAAATATATTATCTACAGACTTTGATCAATGACTCTCTTGATGCGTTCAGCCACGACCTTGGTGAATCTCCAGAATCATGAATGTTACCATGGCAATTTCAACCATAAAATATAGTACACTATAGTCATAGAATATAAGGAATCCTTTCAGATTTAATGGATCTTAAATAAATGAGGGACTATGATAATTTCTAAAGGTATTTACGTAAAGTTTGCAATTAAAATAAACTTACTTTATTCCAGTGCATTGTTACCTTATCAACTGTATTATCACCGGAGTCCTCAAGAAAAAAAAAAAAGTCAATGTGAGACTTACTGTGTAAATGTCAATGAGAAGAGTGAGCTAAGCTGTGTGGAAACACAAATGCTAGTGTGGTCCACACGTTGGATATATGGCTGGATATATGGCTGGATATATGGCTGGATATATGGCTGGATATGTGGCTGGATATATGGCTGGATATATGGCTGGATATGTGGCTGGATATATGGCTGGATATATGGCTGGATATGTGGCTGGATATATGGCTGGATATGTGGCTGGATATATGGCTGGATATATGGCTGGCATGGACTGTCTAGCCTCCTGGAAGCCCATTCAAATTCACATCTCAGAAAATTACATCATGGTATGGACCTTTTAGGTCCTTGACTGGGGATGGTTACCCTTGCCAACTGTTTGTTGTCAAATGCCAGTGCACCTAGGCATGCTGTGCAGATGAAGTATTTACAAGCTCAGCACCTGCTCCATGAGGTTACTCTGTGTTTCTCTTTCCCTGTTTTCTGGTGTTAGTGACCTACCCTAGCGCTGCCAAATTCCAGGCAAGTGCCATGGTCCTAGCTATACCTAGCCCCTCTTACGTTTCTCTTTCCACCTTTTCACATGAGTGGCCCTTGCCTCTGGCAGCACCACACACCTGCCTTGTCTAGCTGCCTCCATGCTGTTCATAGTTGTTTGCTTACACTAATCTCCTGAAGGAGGCAGTTTCTTGCTCAAGAAAACGCACCATCATGCTCTGCCCCCCAGTTCAGTGTCTAGAACTCAATAAGTGATTGGCAAACTTTCTAGTCTTGGAAATCTGATGAAGCCTGATTCCCCAGCCCCTCCCTATAATCTCTGCAAGCTGTCCTATTACCCACAGTAAGGATGCATTTGGATCCTTACTGGACCTTTCCCATCCCACTGCGTTTTGAGCATGCTTGCCTTATGTTAACTGATGCCCTTTGTCTTTAAGCACTGTATATAGTCTGAAGGATTCTCAATTCTGGGTACCAGAAGTTGGAAAACCCCCAATGACAAGACCTTGACAACAATCATTTCTTGTGAATAATGTCATTGCCACTTATTCTCAGGGTGCGGCACAGATGCTTCTTTGTACTCCAAGCTTTTGATGTTTTGGGGTAGAACAGAGGTCCTCAGTTCCCTAGCCAGGGCCCTCCAGCACACTCTGAGGGACTCAAGCCTGTTTGCCTCAGCTTCAGTGAGCCTGTGCCCTGACTTTTCACTAGAAAGGGATCTCTGGCTTGACTTTTCCTATCAACTGAGTCATTACTCAGCCTGCCAAGCACGCCTTCTTAGAAATGATGGGTCAGAGGGCCTATCTTCTTGTCGACCTTGTCAAGAATTTCCAGAAATCCTGGACAGATTGCCAAAAGTTGAGGAATTGCCTCTGAAACTGTTTAAAAAAAAAATGGAGATGGTGTTGCAACCTGGCTGAGATGGCCTGAAGACAGGCAAGAGGCTGGATGAAGCTTCAAGGTGCAAGGGTACGAAGAGGCGTCATTCCATCTAGGTTTATTACTTTGTTGACTGTGACTTTAGGATCTGAAGGACCAGATTTTATTCCAGATAGGTTAAGAAGCTCAGCATGAACCATGATTATAGACACAGGATTACCAAGTCTCAGCCTGAGATACAGGACTGCTTCAAATAGTCTGACAGCTTTGTGTTAGGTTCTGTAATACTCATGAAGATGTGCCCTGGATTCTCTGTGCTGTCTAAGATCCCATCTCTGACACACTCAAAAGTCTTCTTTCTTAGTCCTTATCAATACAGTTATGTTATTTCCTTCGTCTAAGCCCAGGGTCCCACCCCCTGTTGATTTCCTTCAGCTTCTGACTCCCTTATCTTCCTCCTGTCCCCCGTGTTTCCTAAGGGGTTCTCTTGGAGTCTTCAGGACTTTTACACACAATATCAGATTTGACTGTTATTGTCATGAGTGTCTTTCATGTCCCCCTCCCCCCCAGCCAGACATTTCTCCTCAATTCAAGGCAAGTGTTCCAGTCTACCTGGTAGATGTTTCTTTAAGTAGCTTCATATTTCTGCTGTATCAATGAATTGACACTCTCGTCCAGCCAGCCAGAGTCTCCTCTGACAACCATTTCTGGTTGAAGCTCCCCTCAGTATTGAAACTAAACCAACCTAGATCATTTACTCTCCTTTCCCCTGTTTTCTGTTTTCTAGTACATCATCCTTCTGTAAGGGACAAACAAGACACAGGTTGGTGGGGAGCCCGTCATCAGGCACTGAGAACCAGCATGCCTTTCTAGCCGTGTCTCTGCTTTCTACCCACCCTTGTGCTCAACCCAAGTGGACCACTCATTCACCCTTCCTGAAGAACCCCTTTTCCATGTTGGCTAGGCCATGCCCTCTGCATGTTCACATCCTATTCTGTGGAGATTGCTTGCTTGTGACCGTTATTACCATTGACTGCGTTGGGCATTGTGAGCTATGGACAAGTGGACAATGCCCAGTCCCTGCCTGTAGGGATGTCAAGAGTGATCAGGTTACCACAGTGGAGAGGTCTCCCAACAACAGCACCTCTGTCTTTTCTTTTTTTCTGCTTTATTTCCAAACTTGAAGAGATAAGCTGTAAACTGACTGTACAGATGTGGCCTGAGGTGAGATTACCACTTGCAAACAGACCCAGGTTTGTAGGCAACCTCAGTAGAAGGTAGGTGCCTTCATTAAATTTCTATTGGCTATTCACACTCATCAGTCTGATGACTCCATTCTTCTTCCTGTACGGTTACATTTTCCAACCAAAGATTGACTAACTGTGGGCTAAGTGTGCATCGCCATGGATCCTCTTCATAGATCAGGCGGTAGAGTTAGCTTTGGGGTTTTCCAGATCGGTGCTCAGAAATGACACCTTCGAACCTTCATTGGCAGAAGAAATAGGAGGCCACTCACTCCTCTGGTCTTAGCCATACCAGGGCAACCTCATTTTCAGGCTGATCCTGACCTAAAGCCTCACAGGCCCAGTGCACCTTTGAATTTCTGGTCCTGGTTACAGTCCCCATCACCCTTTTGTGTAGGAGCAGGCTCCTTTCTGACTTTTTTGAGGCACTTAGTTGGTTTTTCTGCATTTCATTCTCAGGTGTCCTGAAACTATTATATGTGTGTTCATATGCATGTGTATGTGCATTTGGTCGTGTGTATGTTTGTACATGCACATGAGTGTATGTATGTACATGTATGTGTGTACATGTGGATGCCATAGGTCACTTGGTCACTTTTTCAATTACTCTCCACCTTATTTTTTGAGACAGAGTCTCTCATTGTACCTGGAACTCATTGATTTGGCTGGACTGGCTGCCCAGCAAGCTCCAGGGATCTGTCTGTCTCTGTCTCTATAGTATTGAGATTACAAACATGTGCTGACATGTCCAGCTCTTTCCATGGGTCCTGGGGATCTGAAATAAGGTCCTCACAATTGCACAGCAGAAACTCTGCTATCTCCAGCCACCACCACCCCCCCACACCCCTAGACTACATTTTTTTTTTTTACACTGGAACTGACAAGTATCTTTTTGAAAAATCCAATAAGATCACGTTATAAGTTTTGAAAAAATACTGCACAAATACATCTCAATGATTTCCCACTGTTTTGGGGACCTCAGAGAGCCAAGGCTATGATGGCATCCTTCCCGATGTGGCCTCTGAGCCTTACCAAGCACCATCTTATCTAGTCCATTTGGATGTTCTCATTCTTTCACTTCAGTGACTGAGTCAAGCCGTTTGCTCCCCTCCTCTAGGCCTTTGTGGAGGGTCCTTTTCCTGATGGATCACGCTTCCTTCTTGTCTTTTCCAATCTCTGACCTCTGGCCCTTCGATTAGCTAACTCAAGTTTTATTAACGTTTAACTCACACATGTCACCCTCCTTTCTATTTCCCAGACCCAGCTGGGAATCATTACTGTGAGCTCCTGAAGTCCCCGAACCCCTTCACCACCTCAGCTGTCCTATGAGTACTTAACCATTTGTTTGGCTACTTAACTATGACTTGTCTTTCTTGCTAGGTTACGCACTCTGCAATGATAGGAAACTATGTTGATCTTTCTTCTATTACTTCTCTCACCTTCAAAACAATGATGGGCACACAGTAGGCATTCACAAATATGTCTCAAATAAATGAATGAGTGGGTTGCATTGGCAACCCACGTAGCATCCCACACCTTCTAGAGAGGTGGTCCCATCTCACTTTTGACATTCTCCCACCATCTAGAAGGATAAAAGATCTCCAAACTTTCCCTTGGGCATAGTACCCTCTACCTATCTCCTGATTTGAAAATACTGCCCATTTTTGTGGGTCTAGGTTCCACGATCCTGGGCTCCACCACCCAAATTGTGCCAAGGACAAGTGTCTGGAGAAACCACACATATAAAGGAGGCACTGGTAAGGTGGTCTTTGTCTTGTTTACTGAGACAGTGCAACACTGGGTGCTATGGCTCACACCTGTCATCCCAGCTCTTGAGACTACAGAACAAAAGGATTGTTGAAAGTCTGAGGACAGCCTGGGCTATGCCTTAGTCTCTATGAGATTCTGTTAGGAAAAAAAATACAATACGGACCTCAGTCTAGGTTAAGTAAATACAACATAAGAGCAGCAATCTTGGTGAACCTTTAGCATTGATGTATGTAATTATATTTTATTACTGCTGCAAACTATTGATTTATGAACAGAAAAAAACCCAAAACACATTATAATAAAGGAAATGAGCAGTAGATACAGAAAAAAAAAATAATACAGAAGAGAAAGGGAAAACCTGAAGTTCTCTTCAAATTAAGTATTGTATTTACTGGACTAAAAACTAATTTTACCTGGATCAGTTCAATAAGCATCACCCACAGTAGAGACAAAATAACATTAGTGTTCAGAGTTCCTGGGAAAAGTGAGGGCAGCACCCAGAATCCTGCACCAAAGCGAGACAAGCCAGGAGCAGGCCACACATGGCAATTCTATTTCACAGCCCTCCTGTGGAGCTGCATGGAGAAATCCATGCTGTTTCGCTAAAATGTTCGAAGCACAATTGATTGTATCTTAAAATAGGACAGCAGCCCAGCACTGGGACCAGTAATGGAAAACTGTGTCTCGGAGGCTTTGTGTCTTTCAGTTCACAAAGACTCAGCAGTTTTATGAACTCCTTTGCAAGCCTCAGTTTCCCTGTTTATATTCATAATTAAAAAATCTGCCTTTGTGGCTGTCTCTAGCTTCCCACCTGCTCTGCCATGGGAACAAACCTGACAGTTTCTTGGTTACCTGCTAAGGGTTCTGACTCTCCAGAGGGGCTGTTCTGTCTCACCCCGACACACCCTTACTCAGTGACCTTTACTGAAAGAATTTAAGACCTAGGTATTTTTTTTAAAGATACAACTACATGTTCTTAGAGAAATGAACATTAATTTAGAGAGTGGGAAAAGACTGAGTAGAGGAAGAAGACAAAGGAGAGATCAGAGGATGGATGCCTTCCTCTTTCTGTTAGCTTTTGGGTACTTTAGCAACCCCCCGAGGTCATCAATTTACAAAAAGAAGATATTTACATTGACTGACAGTTGTTTCTTTTCATTTGTGGCAAAGAAGCACATCATAGCAAGAATGTATCTTGGAGCAAAATCAGGGACTAACGATTTTGGCCTTTGGAGGGAAAGTTAAGATCCAAATATAGTTTCAATCAAAACGAGTAAGGAGGCCCACCTCTCAAAAGGAAGTCCTGAGGCTCAGTTTTTAGAGGGTTGTTTACAAGCAGACACATAGATTCACAGACAAACAGACACATTCACACACACACAGACACACAGAAACAGACATACAATACACAGACACATTCATATACAGACACACAAACACACACAGACACATTCACACATACACAGACATAGAAACAGATACAGATGCATTAACACACAGACACACACAGAGACACATACACAGAAACACACAGACACATGCACAGACACACAGACACAGACACACACAGACACAGGCAGACACACAGACACATTCACACACAGGCACAGAAACAAACAGAAACAGCCACACAGCTACACAGATGCATTCACACACAGAGACACACACAGACATACACACACACACACACAAACACACACAAACACACACAGACACACACATCCACACAGACATCCACTCATAGACATACACACAGACACACACAGAAACACAAAGACACAGACACACAAACAGGCCCATAAACACACACACACATACACACAGACATACACACAGACATACACACACACACACACACACACACAGACATAGACATACACACAGAGAAACACACAGACATATGCAGACACATGCATACACAGACACACAGACAACACACACATAGAGACAGATAGACAGACAGACACACAAACACACATGTACAGGAGCTACTTACTCTGTTTCTCCAAATTGGAACTCAATCTTCCCTACAATCAACGTGTTTCCCCTCTCCCTTTATTGTCTCCCTGCCACCTAGCTTAGGGAATAAGATTGAGTTCATGTCTGCATCTATTTCAACTCTAGGATAAAGACGTAGGAACAATTATGACTGTCACTAGAGTTCAAGTGCTGTGAGGTGACCTGAAGACAAATTCAGAGGAGAATGGAAAATTAAAGTACCCTAACAGTGACAGAAATCTTGCAAAGGGGAATGGATTTTCTGAGGGCTTGTGCCAGGTGCTTGAACCAACTGAATTCTTTCTCAAGAAGGGAGACACACGAAACGGGGGAAGTAAACACAGCACAGCGGCAGAGATCTCTGTGAGCACTAATTCTCGCAGTAAGGACCTCCATCACTGCCGCCAATGGCCTTGCGATCATTTCCTTGCATGCTTTCTTTGCCTATCAGACACACATGGGAGATTTCCTAAGTGCTACGTAACACGGTTTTAAGGGCTTAACATACTCTCCGCTGTGTCCTCAGACTTTGGTGCTAGTGATGGTGAATCTTGGTTGTCAGCTTGACTCATCTGAAATCACCTGAAGACTAACTGCTGGGAACTCCTGGGAGGGATTTTCTTGATCAGATTATTTGAAGTGGGAAGATCTACCCTAAATATGGGAGGTGCCTTCGGATACCTTTCCAGATGAAGAGATGTGAATGAAGAACGCCTTCCCTTTGATCCTTGCTGTCTGCCTACTCTCCTGTTGCTGCGGAATACATTCATCAATCCTAGAACCATTCGTGTGTGTGTGTGTGTGTGTGTGTGTGTGTGTGTGTGTGCTTCTAAATAAACGGACGCTCAGGAGTTCTCCAGGAACATTTCAGGCCTTTAGGGCCAGATTAAGACTTTCGAGTTCTGCAGCTCTATGGGCTAAGCAATTGATTCTTGGTCTCCCTAGTGTGAGATAGCCATTGTTGAACCAACCAGAACATATCCTGTAAGCTGATCTAATAAATTTCCCATATACCATATATTGCTGGATATTATATAATCACTTCTGTTCTTTTAGGAATCCCTAGCACAGGACTCGCTTTCTGATTTGCACTGTAATATACAAAGGTGTTCCTTTGTTCTTCATGGTTGTTGGGGATCATGGGCCACCCACTAGGAAAGCATCTTTCTGAACATTCCGTACAACTAGACTAAAAAAAAAAAAAAAAAGCAAACCTGAGGAATTTGGCAGAGGTCTAAAGAGACTGAGCAATTTGATGGCTGCAAAGAAAGAAATTAAAATATGACATCAAACAAATGAAAAAAAAAAGAATGATTAGTGGAAGGAAATTCAGATTGTTTTCTAGAAGACAAAGAGCTATGAGGCTTGAATACTGGAACCCAAAGACAGTTAGTTCTCAAGGTGAGAAAAGAGAGGCAGAAAAGAGAGAGAGCTTCTCTTCACAGGCACGTAGAAGCAATGGGGTAGTTGGGTAAAGACAAAAACAAGAAAGCAGAAATGTCAGAGAATAATGGGCAGGTGAGGGAAACTGGCACAGTAAGGCACACGTCAAACAGAGGGGCCACGCAGGAACATTAGACAGGAGCAGTGATCATCACCACTCCTGGGGTGGAGCACATGACTATGGTGGACCTAGTGGGCTAGTCTTGAGATGAAATGGTGGTTAGGATGTGAAGCAAGAAAGACAACGGGTTGTTAGTCTGTTTAGCTGTATCTAATCAATTTTCGTTCAAATACTCTTTCTCATTTTTTTTTAAATTAACATTTGGAGAAGAGAGTAAAGGAGGTAGCCTGTTGACCTGGAAATAAAATCAATGCCCAGAAAGTCTAGGGACCAAAGAGTTAACTCGGGTTGCTACAGGGCTGACTAGACCTGCCGCGGTTCATTTGGTGCAGAAGGTATATAGAAGGCAAAGGACAGACATAGAGATGGAATTCACAGGGCCTGAGCTAAGTGCAAAAGTTCTTAGTTTCTGCTCTCTGTAGGCAGGGGTGGGACCACAGCACATATGGGAAGGACAGAGTAAGGCACCACTGAGTACGCCCACTGCAGATGGGACCTAGCTGGTCTGCTTCATCTCACACCAGAATCTTAGGCATAGCTTTCTTCTTTCCTCGGTCTCCGATCAGAGAACTAGGCTTAACCACATCCCCCCTAGTGCCTCAGATAGGCTGGCATGTTATAAATACTTTGACATGGTAAGCCTATGAACACGTGCAAATTATGTGATGTATTTTTCAGTGGAAAAGTGATGTGTTTGTTTTTGGAACTCTCCCAGTCTCCAGTGGAAGGAACACTTACTTTATTTTATTTATTTTAATTAGTCCTCTCTGTGCCCTAGAACACTGGATTTATCTCTAGAAAGTACCAACTAGTCAATAGATACAAATCAATAGATACATAGGAAGGGTCGACTGTATGCTGGGCATGGTGCTAAGTATTTAGACTCAAAGATGCTCTGAATAGCACTTTAGATTTGTTGGAGTTTATAGTCTAGAAAAAAAATTAACAGTTAGTGATGCCTTGGTACAAAAGTCCTAATAGAATGTGGTGGAAAGAAAGGAGAGGAGGGGACGAAGAGCCTGAGGCAGAACCCAGGGCACATCTGCAACAGGATCAGTAAGAGATGATCCCTAAGAGGGTGACGGAAGGCAGTATTTGCTGTCACAGACCCCGAGCTCGTCATAGGCATGTGACAAGTTAGGAAACAGAAAGATGGATACTGTGAGTGAAACCTGAGCTAAGGACAGTGTGGGAAAAGATAAACGGTGACACGTGATATGTCGGTGGATGTCAAAAGCATTAAAGGAATTTGGGACACAGGAGAATGCACTGGAGTTTGAACACATTATAGCTTTCCTGGGATAAATCGCACTTAGTCATGGTGACTTGTCCTCTTTCCATATTGTAAGAATGGGCTTGCTAATTCGGTGGTGGTTTTGTGGGTTTCTTTACTGTAATGTTATGGTCTGTTTGGGGGTATTGAGATGGTGCAGGCCCTGTGGAATAAGTTGGAACTGTCCTTCCCAGGTATCAGTTTTGTGCTATTTCTTGTAACAGATTAACACAAATTTAGCAGTTTCAAACAATGAAAGCAAGCTAGATATGGTGGCATGAGTCTATAATCTCAGTACTGGGGAGGCGAAAGAAGGAGGACAGCTAGTTGAGTTCTGATTGGAATTAGTGAGCCATTGCCTCAAAAATCCAAATCTCCAAGCCACAAGCACCACCACTGTCACCACCACCACCACCACCACCACCACCACCACCACCACCACCATTATCACCACTGACTGAAACAGTAAAAACATGTTATCTCAAAGTTTTTGCAGTTCTGTAATTTTTTATTGAGTAAAATAATGGTGTTAGCAGAGTGGAGATCCTTCTGGGGACTCTGGGAAGAATTCATTTCCTCATCTTCTCCACCTTCCAGAGGCGGGCTCAGTTCTTCCACCTCTCACCCAGTCCTCTATCTTACTATGTATAGAAGCCAGCCACCCAGGGCTCTCAGCAACTCGCTCAGTCTGCTCTCCACTTTCCTTTCAGTTAAGTGGACAGTTGTCGTTGGGTTCACCTGGGTAACACAGGACACTCTCCTCTCATTAGTGACATTTGCAAACTCCCCCTTCCCATGCAAGGCAACAGGTTCATAGCTTCCAGGAATCGCAACATGGACATCCAGAAGAGACAATTATTTTGCCTTGTATAGTAATTTTCAATCTTTGAAAGCATTTGTATTGTGTAGAACTGATAGCACCTGCCAGGGAAGTTACTGAGTCTGGGGTTTTCTTTCTGGAAAGTTTTGTTTCAAGTGTGATTTCTTCAATGGCTATAGGATTAAAAATCAACAACTTTAATTTGAGACAGGGTCTTGTCAAATTGTCGGAACTACCAGCAACTTAGCTATCCCTCTTCTCCAGCCTTCTGATTATCTGGAATTACAGGTGTGCACTGTCTTACCCAGCTGTATTTTATAAACATCACTTACTCCTCTCTTTTCCATGCTGATTATTTCTGCTGGCCACCTCACCATGCAGGGCTTTATTTATCACAGGAGCACAATGTCCTTGTCTAGTAACTTTACCATCCAGACTATTTCCATGGTTGTCTCTGTTGCTGGACGTTTCCTTGTGGGTCACCCTTTTCAGTTTGTGTGTCTGATAAGTTTTCATTGGATGCCAAGCACTTCACCCTTCAGGCTCTTGGGTGCTGAAGCTTTGTACACCTTTCAATGCTCCAGTGCTCCTATCTAAGCAACAGTCAGGGATCAAATAGTGCAAGCCTTTTTAAGCCTTTCTTTTGAACTTGGTTAAGTGAGACCAGTCAATATTTTACGTGGGGCTAATTTGGCAGTGTTCTCTTGGCTGGCATCTCTTACTCCTGATGCTTTGCAGGGTTCTCTGCTCTAATTTTTTGGGAATATAAATGAGTCCTGGCTTCAGGAATTCTTTATCCTGCTTGGGCTTTCTCACATAAGATCCTAACCAGTGTAGGTGCCCCTGGGTATCCCTGGATTCCATGTCTGCAGATTTGTCCATTCTTGGATTGAGCATACATATTCTTAAGAAGTTGTGTTATAGCAAACTCTATAGTGATCCTTTGCTCCCCTTTCATGACTCCCCAAACAGTTCAACATAACCCTGACTCACATAGCATTGGTGTTGTAGTATGTATAGCCTAGTAATGAGCTAAGTGCTTCAGAGCATGTGTTCAGGCATGTGTGTGCCGTTCACTCAAGTGAACTATGTTATTTTGCACATTGAACTTACGCATCCTTAGATGTTGGTGTTTGTGGGACTTCCTGGAAACAATTCACTGTGGAGATCAAGGAGCAACTCTCTTCAGTCACACATGGAAGGGAAGTCCTTTGTAAATCTCTACAGCTCTCTCACTGAGCAAGTAAGTTGTATTAGTTACCTACCGCTGTAACAACAACAATAACAACAAATCTGAGGTGAACAACTTATGATGAGAGAGGGTCCAATTCAGTATATGGTCCTTTGGTTCCATTGCTTTGGGGCCTGGAGCAAGGCAGAGTATCATGGAGGGAGAGTGTTATTGAGCAAAATCACTCAGCCCAAGGTGGCCACGAAGTGGAGAGAAAGGGGGGAAAGAGGTTGAGTGAGCCTCCAATGTCCCCTCTATAAGCACAGACCTTCAGGGAACATTCTAGATGCACACTGCACCATCTATTCTCTCTGATAGTTCGCTCAGTGAGATCTAGCTGTTTTAGGCTTTTTAAACATACATTTTCATCTCTTCAGTCCAGGTAAATTCCTTTTCCTGTTGTAAGTATAATAAACTTTCCAGGCCTCAAACTGGCACATATTTAGTGTCCACTTCTATCTATCTATCTATCTATCTATCTATCTATCTATCTATCTATCTGATGCCTGAAAATTTTTTTTAATAGACTGTGTTCTGGTTTTGTTGTTTTCATAGGGGTAGTAATTTGGGTCATCTTTACTTCACCTTCTTGGAAGTAGAAGCAGATATACAATATCTAAGGGGGTTCATGAGAGTGGGAGAGCTGGCCCTGTCCTTAACGTGCTGCAGCAGTTGGGAGAATAGGCCTTGTACCTCACTTGGGCAGCACAGTAGAGCTGACCCTGGTGGCATGGGGCACAGAGCTGGACCTCAGGGCATGAGCTTCCTGGCCCTGTCCCTTGTTGACTGCCACACTGGGTCAGCTAGCCAGGGCAGTGCAGGAAAGCATGCCCTGGTGGTGTGGATGTGGGAGAGCTGGTTGGCTGACCAACTCAGCTACCACCAAGGCCCAGATCCAGGGCTTTGTGTTGGCCCACCCCAACGTCTACCCTGTCTATGACCTGCTGGAGCACATGAAGGGGACAGTCCTGCAGATCCAAAGCTGCAGGATCTCCATGACACAGGTCAACAACAGAATATCTGAGAAGAGACTGTGAGGACCCAGTATTGATGGTGTAGCAGAAGCCAGAGGCCTCAAACCAGACCAATGACAAGTTTGCAAGTAAAGATGTGTGGACAAAGGGATATACTGTGGGCTGCACTGTGACACACTACAACCTCCATGATGAAATTTTTGTTCTCTTTTGTTTTCATTTTTTATTTTATTTCAGGGAGAGGTTGCAAGGCTAGGGGAGGATACGAAGGGATGTGGTGAATGGGATTGGTGTGCAAGATGTGAAATTCACAAAGAATAAAATGTTAAGGAAAAGTATTAGGATGAGATTACTAAGACACTACATTTCAAAAGTACCTCAAATTCAAAGGAACAATACTATGGCTGCAAGAAATGAAATTACAGAAGCTTGGAGTATTAGGGAACATTAAAATACCTTCAATGTGCCTAAACTCTGCACAGTCAGCTCTGACTGCCACATGTCAGAACTGAACACGGGTCCTGCTGAAAGCTTGCATAGAGCTGGACAGGAGGGTCTTAGCTACATTGGAGTCTGGGATGCTAATCTTATGCACAGGGAACCAAATGTTCATGGGAGTCGGGTCATAGTGTATTTACCTGGTTTCCTTGAAGACTGTTTCTTCTCATGTTTCCAGGGAAACAGGCCTGAGCCCATGGGGCCTCTTCACACCTAAACATTAACCCATGACTGAGACATGAAACCATTTGCCATGGCTCACATATGCCTCTTAGGATGATGCTTAGTTCTGCAGCGAAATGAATTTTTTCCTTAAGATAATTCAGATTTTTCTAGAATGGAAAGACTCTGAAGATGAGGAATAAGGGCCAGGAGCCTTCCTGTGATGCACAGGGACTGGAAGTCCAGTGGACTGAGTGTCCCTGATGACTGACTGCCCTCAGGGGGAAAAGATGGAAACAGTTATCAGAAGAGTGAGCCTCTCTCCGATGCCTGGGCTCTCTTTCAAAGAGTCTGGCCAAACAGCCCATTCTTAACCTACTTCTCCTTGGCCTTATATAATTTCCTTTGTGACTTCCTTTTACTGCGGCAGATTCTGTAGGAGCTAACTGGAAGGTGTCGCCAGGGTGGTCCTGCCACAACTGCCAAGCAAGTTCTCACCTCCCAGAGTGACCATGAAGGTCTTCGTGTCAGGGCAAACTGTAATTGCTTCTGTAACAATGACAGATTGCTGTCATGATGACAGACTCTGGGTGTCATCTCTGTAAACATGACATGGGATGATACGGGCACTGATGTGTCCAATACTTCTGCTCAATAGACTATAATGCCAAATATAGGTCAGAGCACTCATAGGCACCCAGTCAGTCCTCACTGAATGTGTAAACAGAGAGCTTCATAATTACCATGACCTTGCAGAGGACCACAGTCACAGAGGTCGTACTGGCTGTGTGTAACAACAATGTACCCACACAAAATTGAAAATACTTCCTATGCCACAGTGAGTTCTCCAATATGGGGAGAATTATCCTACTAAGCACAAAGTTGTAAGGTTTTCAGTTATCCCAGCTCCCAAGTTATAGGAACAAGGAATTGCTTAGTGCCACCTTCATCTTTCACAGTGGCCCTCTCAAGGTTCGGTTTCTATTTATGGGATGCTTCCTGTGCATGTGACTCTCATCTTCCTAAGGAAAAAGCCAGGTATTTGTGTTTTTACCTTCTGGACATGTCCATAGATTCAAGTTTGACCAATTACATGCACAGATGGGAGAGTTTGGTGGGAAGAAAGGCAAAGGAGGAAATGGGACTGTAGACCATTTTCTGATGTGTGACTTTTGAGCAATAGAGACAGAATTTGAGGCTTCCACGACCCAACATCAGTGGTATGACTTGGCCCAAGTCATATCTGGCCATGATGCTTCCAAGCCTGGCCTTCTGGGTAATTTTTATGAATCAATCATATATTTTAATAATTTTTTTCTTCCATGACTGAAGTAGCCAGAAAGTTCTGCTACTCAGAACTGAAGACTTGGCAGATACAACTCTCAACTGTCCACTGTTAAGGGCTAACACTTCCTGTGTATGTGGCTGCAAGCTTAACTCATTTCTACTTTGACTGAAAATAAAATTTGTGAGGAATAGCTAGGTCAGAAGGAACAAGCAGCTTCCAAACCTGCATCTAGGAGTGAGTGGGAATCTGACTCCTAAAAATCTCCTTTATGGTTTCTGAACCCTCTGCTCTCTTGAAATATGTCCATCAGCTTGTTCCTTGGCTTTGCCATCTCTTTTTCTCCAAGGCCACTTGTTTGCTAAGGCCTGAGATATGTGATCTTCCAAGATCCTTTTCTCTCACCTTAGTCATTAACTTGTGGAATTTTATTTCATCACTCTTGTCATTTGCCCTTTTTCCTTCCCCACAGTTGCTACCCTGGCATTGTATTTGTCTTCTGGTTCAGCTCCCTGCCCTCAGCCTCAACAGATTTTGGGCCATTTTCCAGGTTGCCAAATTTTATAATGTTCTTTCTTTACTTTTGTGGCTCCAATAAATCCATGTATTTGAATACTTGGCCTCTGTGTTCTTGAATTCTTGGTCCCCAGTTGATGAACCTGTTTGGGAAGGATTAGGAAGTGTGGCCCTGTTGGAAGAGGTGTGTCACTAAAGGTGGGCTCTGAGGTTTCAAAAGCTATACCATTACTAGTCCCACCCCCTCTTTCTGCCTTGTTTTTGTGGATCAGGATGTGAGCTCTCAGTTACTGCTCCAGAACCATCCTTGCCTGCCTACTGCCATGTTCCCCACCACAATGGTCATGGATTCACTCTCTGAAACTGTAATCCCCAACAAACTCTCTCTATCTCCAAGTTGTTTGGTTGTAGTGTCTTCACGGCAGCAGAGAAGTAACTAGGGCACCCATCCAGGATGAAATCCTTCCATGGCAAATGAGGGCCCGAGCTCCATTGTGGTCTTCAACACAATGAGTATTTTCTACTAATTTCCTACTCTCTCATTTCCTATGTCCTGCCACCCACCAACCTCTAAACTTCAGGATCACATCACTGCCTCATAGGACTGTCTCTTCTTGAAAGGTCCTGTATGACATCATATATTTGGTCCTGAATGACATCATGCATTTGGTACTGTATGACATAATGTATATGGTCATGAATGATGTCATGCATTCGGCACATACCTACTCATTCTTCAGGATTTTGAAAGAATACCACCAACTCTGGGAAAATGCTCTTTCTTTTTTTTCTTTCCTTTCCTTTCCCTTTCTTTCTTTTTTTTTTTCTTTTTTCTTTTTTTTTTTTTGGTGTTTTTTGAGACAGGATTTCTCTGTGTAGCCTTGGCTGTCCTGGAACTCACTCTGTAGACCAGGCTGGCCTCGAACTCAGAAATCCACCCGCCTCTGCCTCCCAAGTGCTGGGATTAAAAGCGTGCACCACCACTGCCCAGCAAAAATGCTCTTTCAATGTTGGACTTTTTTTGGCATCCCCAAAGCATCTTTCTCTAATATTGTACTTCCATGTTGATGTGGTTATTATTTACACATATATCTTCTCAGTGGAGATAGAACAAGTGAGAGAGCCAGAGTCCTCTTCATTTTTTTTTTTTTTTGTCCCGAGGACTAAAAACAATGCCTGACTTGAGATCTTCATATGTGTTTATGAAATTAAGTAATCAATAACACAAACAATGGCACGAGAGAACCATAAAAACATTGGTAACTTTCATCCCCCAATGGGAACTGTTATTAAAGATTTATTATGTGCATACATGTTTTTCCAAATATATGTATGTGCACCACATGCATACCTGGTACCCCAGGAGGCCAGAAAAGGGCATGTGATCCCTTAGAAGTGGAGTTATAGAGATTTTTTAGCTGTCGTGTATGTGCTGGCGACTGAGCCCAGGCAAGTGTTTTTAACCTCTAAACCATTCCTGTTGCCCCTAGAAACTGATATTAAAGTCACTTGATTAGTTGAATTATTAGCCATAGCCATCCCTTTTCTCATGGGCTACCAGAAGAATTTTTCCTACACAGGCAGCAGCCTAGAGGAAGATCCAGAGAAGGAAAGAAAGCACCTGCTACTCTACACACAGCTAGGTATCTGTAACAGTAATTACCACAGAGATCACTAACAGTTAGGGAATAACTAACAGCTCAGAGTTGGCATCTAACAAAATAATGTTTTCTCCTTTTCCTACACAAGCTGTGATTTAAGTTGAGGATGTTCGAAATGGCTGGAAATGGAGAGAGGTATGTCTGAAAACACCACATATATTTAAAAAGCACTGCAACTTGTGGGTGGCCTTCATTGCTATCATTGACTAGGATGGCAGAGGCAAGCTTTTGCCAACCCCCGCAGGCCAAAGAGAGGTGCCGACCTGAAGGCAGGTCTCCTTTCACGCAGACACACAAATCTCTTATAGGAAAGGAAATTACACTTGGAAAGCAAACAAATTTAGAAGGAAGCAGGTAATCATTCACATTCCAAAAAATACCTTTCTCTGTACAAAAGGATCTCCCACAGGGCACTTTTAAATGGGAAATACCTTGGGAGGGCGTAAAATACCATTGAGTTTATAAGAATCGATTAAGAACTAATTCTTTTAGAAACTAATCTATTGCGCAATGGGGGCACCTTCGAACAGCAGCAGATCCAGTCTTTGCTTTGTTCTCAACCCTTTTTTGTTGTTAGAAATCTCTACAGAGTAATAATGCACAAAGGGAAGTGCATAGTTTGTCAGGAGATGGGGCTTTGAACTGGCTTTTGGCCATGCTGGCTGAGCCGAGGCAAATATCAACCTGTGCTCATGGTTGGAACTGGGGTAGCAACCTTAAGGGTAAACAAAAATTGGAATAAGTGTGCAGTGGCCTGCAACGTGGGTGATTATTCACACACAAACTCATTTGCCCAGACTGCCATAACAAATGACCGAAGGTTGGCTGCCTTAACCAGGGGAAACACTTCATTTTACACTTCTAGATAGTAGATATCCTAGGCCCACAGCTGATCTATGCCTCTGTTGTTGGCAAACCTTGGTTTTCCTTGGCTTCTCTTGGTCACCCCAGCCTCTACATCATCATATGCTATCCCCTTTGTGCGCACCTCTGTATGACACTCGCTTAACTAATTGCATTCACAATGATCCTGTTCCCAGGAAGGCTCACATTCGGAACTACTGGGGTTAGAACTTCAACATTGGAGTTTAGAAGCAGACACAACTCACACTAACAGTTTGCTGTTCGTCTAGCCTTAAGTCACTGAAATGATTTGTGGTTGTCGTTCAACATTTTGTTTTTTCTTGGCTGAGATGTCATTAAATGAAATGGGTTTTTATAGAAATAACAAGTCACAAAGAGAAGCCCTTGTATATAGAGACTAGGGCAAAGAGGAAGCTTTATTAGAATAAGAACTGGGTAGCAACTTGGACAGTAGCTCCAGTGGTGTGTGTGTGTGTGTGTGTGTGTGTGTGTGTGTGTGTGTGTAATACCTCACTATCTTTCTTATTTCTCTTTCTTTGGGGGAAAGAGTGTATTCTGGTGGATGTTGGTCACATTGTATATTTTGCGACACTATTCCTGTGGAACAAACAAGTACTCACCTCAGATAGGGAATCAAGGACAGACCAAAGTCAAGGTGCTATCAAAGTACACCTTGATGTTGTGCTGATCCAATGGGTTTTATTTGAGTTACTTAAAATATATGAGTGAGGGGTCACATTGTAAGAGCATAAATGACTCAGACGGCCGCACCACCAAAAGCCCACCCCAGCCTGTGACAGCTAACGAAAGCTGGCAACCAAGAATGCACTGCATAACCTGCAGGCAGCTCAACTGGTAGGGGTCTGCCTCTTTCAGAGATCTCAGATTACCAGAGCTTTTTCCAGGTACTTGGGCTGATAGCCCAGCTGACCCCTGCTTCTTACAGGTACACCAGCTGACCCCTAAGTTTTCCAGGTATCCTCTGCTTCTTCCAGGAAGCTCGGCTGCTCTGACCCTCTTTTAGGCAGGTCTGCTTTCTGAGAGTCTTCTGGGCAGTTCTGTCTGTTTGAAATGGTCTTGCAGCAATCCTTGCTGCTTGTGTTAGGGAGTTAGGAGTCCAATGAATCTAGTCAATTTCAGAGGGTTCCTGCAGCCTGTGAGTTGTTTATTTCCTCAGCTTAATGAGCTTCCCTCAGAGATGGAGGGCTCTGTCTCAGGCAATTGCTATACAGCATCTCTGCCAGGAAGAGGAGTGCAGGGAAGCAAGGTGCTGGTTCTTTGCAGGGAGATGTCTCACATCCTGTGGAAGCATGCTTCAGTCAGATGGAGTCAGTGCTCTGCTCAACCAGTCGCAAGAGCGGAGAATCGGTCATTTCTTTCCAAGTATGGCTTCTTACCTACTCCAAAGACCACCGACTGCTGCCACTGTCCTAAAGACAACATTGCTACTGGCTAGCTGGAGGTTTTAAGGTCAGAGGCTAGAAAAGACAACTGGGGATGTGGGAGTTCTCACTTTGGTCCCTACACAGTGATCCTGGGATACTGTAGCGGGTTGGTTGTAGTAAGGAGCCTGTTTATTCTCCTCTCTCCATGTCCACTGTATTTGATAATGGCTTCCCACACTTTCCCATGGTATAGCTATTAAACCTGCACTGGCCAAGTCACTTGAAAACATGCGGTTTCTTGATGCTCTCACAGCCTCTGCCATGACAATCCAACTATAAAGCTCAGAAGCCTGCTGGAGGAAGAGACACTCCAAGCAGAGGGAATTGGCTGAGTCATGCTTACTTCATTACCTAACTCATGGCTGACTCTCAGCTGCTCATAGATACCTGGGTGAGTCCATCTGATATTAGCAGAGCCTTGCTTGAGTGGGCAGAATAGCCCAGCTAAGCCCAGCAGACACTGCAGAGTCTCAAATTTGTGAGGTTAAATAATTTTTTTGCGGGGGTGGTATTTGTGTGGAGTTGTTGCTTTGGGGTGGCTTGTTATGTATGTATCAAAAGCATTCTAATGCTGGTATTTCCCAAGCATGCTTTTTTATTTTTCTTTCTTTATTTATTTTTTGATAGAGCCTGGTACTACTGGTGAGAGCATGTGTGTTATGGGTTTTAGGATCAGGTTTTTACACTGGGAGAACTTGACTAGGACATGACATTTATCACCAGTCTTGGATTTCTGTTCTTGGAAAGCACAGGCTTTGGAGTTAATTAAGTGTGTGTGTGTGTGTGTGTGTGTGTGTGTTGTATCTGTGTGTATGTACAAATATAATAAAAAAATTATTCACTCAAATGAAACTCACAGTGTCTTCTCACAATAAAATTGCATTTCTCTCCCACTTTCCAGTCTGTGGATATTTTGTAACTCACACATCTGTGATCAGCTGCAAAGAGGGTCAAGGATTGGCTAAACTTAGCTGGCTCAGCTGAGATGACTCGTTTCCACACCGTGTGGTGATTCATCTTTCAGAAATTAGTTTGAACTTGATCATGCTTACATATATCCATGAAGAGATTCAGGGATTATGTTGGTTAACTTTATGTTGTCAGCTTGATTGGATCACAGGATGTCCAGGTATCTGGTTAAATATTATTTCTGTGGACATGTGCCATGAAGAGACTAGAAAAAAGAAAGAAAGGAAGGAAGGAAGGAAGAGAGAAAAAAAAGAAGAAAGATTAGCATCCTGAGGAAAAGTCTATTCTCCTCAAAATGCAGTAGTCTCATCTAACTGGTTCACTGAGGGTTTGAATAAAGAAAAGGATAGAGAAATGGGAGATTCTCTGGCTTTACCTCTGAAGGCTTGGGTGGGAGCATTAGTCTTCTGTCCATAACTCTCTGACTCTCAAGGATTTAAACTGTATCACCAGCATTGCTGGATCCCCATCTTACAGAGAGCATCAAGTCTTAAGACTCCTCAATCTTTGTCACTCTGTGAGCCAAAATCGCACAACAAATCTGCTTATATGTGTATATCATGTTTAGGGTTTATGGGTGTGTGCATACACTTATACGTAGATTTATATATGTGTACATACATCCTATTCCATGTCTCTGTGGAACCCTAATGCATGGGCCTGGGCTTCTTTCTTTAAGTATTCCACTGTATCTTCTGCATTCATCCCCGAGACACAGAGATAGAACAGGTAGGGACCATCTAGTGGGACTTGTTTTAGGCACTAGTTTGAGGGGGGCATTAATTACTTTCTCCTCATTCCATTGGTGACTGTCAGTCCAGATGCAAGAAAGTTAAGATTATGATCTAGCAGTGTGTCAAAGGAAAAGTAAGGAGAGAGAGAGAGAGAGAGAGAGAGAGAGAGAGAGAGAGAGAGAGAGGAGAAACCGCAGTCTAGACAATCATGTGTTCACTCAATTCTTGGGTAACTCACTTAACCTCTCTGGACTTACTTAACTCCCTGACAAAGCAGGAGACGTCAATGCAGCTGGAGGTGATGGTGGTGAGAACTGAGTGAGAGCCTTTCTTCAAAGCACATGGGACCTGGCCCAGGAGACTGAGGCCTCTCAGTCTCATCTCACTCTTCTGTGGCCTTTGAGACTCAAGAGTGTATATGGCCTAGTAAGAGTAGTGGGAGTGGTTCACTATGGGAATATATAATTGGGTATTATTTCTGAAGATGAAAGTTTTGTGTAAAATATTTTGAACTGTTTATTTATTTGCAAGCTACTATAGTAAAGTTTATTTAAAACAATTAAAAACAAAAATGCTCATTTTTATTTTGATTGTTGTAAAAAAGCAAGGCTATCTGGGGAGGCGAGACTCAGGGAGGTTGTACAGTCTATGACTAAGAGAACTCACTCCAATCTGTCTCTTTATTCTGATATATAGCCATCTACCCTGGGGAAACTGAGGCCTCTCAGTCTCATCTCACTCTTCTGTGGCCTTTGAGACTCAGAGTGTATATGGCCTAGTAAGAGTAGTGGGAGTGGTTCACTATGGGAATATATAATTGGGTATATTTCTGAAGATAAAAGTTACGTGTAAAATATTTTGAACTGTTTATTTATTTGCAAGCTTACTATAATAAAGTTTATTTAAAACAATTAAAAATGAAACCAGCTGAAAATTGGTATATTTAAAAATTATCATTCTTTGCCACAATAGTTACAAAATGGTCCTTCCCAAAAGAAAATATTTTGTTATCTGAAGACCAAACAATTACTAAAGAGATACGTCGCCTCCTGAACTGACCAGCAGACAGAAGACAACGGACACGGGATCTTCTTCTCAACACGGTTTATTCAAGAACCTTGAAGTACCACAAAAAAACCCCCAGCTCTAGCTCCCAGCCCTTAAATCTCTGTGTCCTCTCCAATCAGCACCTGCCACGCGGTCATTCTCGATTGGTGCTGAGCACATACGTAACATGGCCTGATCTTATGTACCGATGAACAAGCAGAATGCATGCGCAGTAAAGCCTAGCCTATGTGCCACCCAGGCTTCCTGAAATGATGAGCCAACAAGCCAGGGGCATCTGGCACCCAGCCAGGCACCATCTTGAGTTCCGCTTCCCACAGAGATAAATGGTACATGTAAACTGTAGGTGGCCTCTAATAGAAGTGGTGTCAACTATGCATTTTGGGTTTAAAAGTGCATTAAAACAGCTAAACTATGAAGCCAGCCTAGGTGTCTAACAATAGAAAGATGGACAAAGAAATGTGTTACACACGCACAATGGGATTTTCTCAGCCATTACGAACTAAGTTATGTTTCTGGTAGAAAAATGGATATACCTGTAGATAATATTAAGTAATCCAAACCACTCTTAGAGTCTATGTATCTATCTGAGGGAACACCAAGGCAGGAGGCTGGGAAGATTGTAAGAGCTAGCGGACCAGGACATCTTCTGTGAAGACAGGGTCTTCTCTAAATGACAGGGAAGCCAGGCCCATAAGATCTCAAGTATATGGTCATCTAAATAAGACTGGCCTCGATGGGAAATCTCATCAAGGTCTTACACCTCGATGAAAAGTTACAGTTAATGGCTGCAAAGAGGGAGAATAAGTATTGTCCAGGAATAAAGCCTGATAGGTTACTCAGTGGTCAGTGCTAATCATATTTAGATATGAGCAAGCATCCCTGCATATACATTATATATGTAACATATTACATCTATATGTATGTAACCATAGTTTAAGAGGAAGAACGTGTGAGTTTGAGATGGAGTGAGAGAGACACGGGAGGAGTTGAGGGTGGAGAAGAGCTGCTGGCAGGGACCAAGTAACAACACTCACATATGGAAGTCTCAGAAAGTTAGAAGAGCTAGATGTTAAAACTATTGGCAAATATTGTACATCATCTGTGGTTTCTAGATTTTATATAAATACAGAAACCTTTGTCTCTGTGTCTCTGTGTCTCTGTGTCTCTGTGTCTGTCTGTCTGTCTCTCTCTCTCTCTCTCTCTTACACACACACACACACACACACACACACACACACACACACAGGAGTAGAAGTAAAATTGTCTGTGGGGAGGGGACAAAGGAAACTGACAGGAGGTGGGAGGGGCTGAGTGAAGTGGGGACAGAGGGTTCCAGGATACAATACACAGAACACAATATACCCAAGAGTGCAATCTGAAGCAAACAACAAAATGATAAAAACTCATTAAAGACACATCCGGATCCTAAAGCCATTTGAGCATGATTTTCAGATTCTGTTTCATTGCTTTAAACTTGTGAACATAAAGCAACAGGTCACACACGGCAGGACTGAAGCCACCCAAGTGTGGTTTCATTGTCACAGTGTTGCTTATTTTCCATGTCTGGTCTAAATACAGGAATACCTGGACCCACATTGATGGAAGACAGAAGGAAGCCTCTTCCGATGGCTTGAAGGATGCTGAGTTGTTGCCAAGTTACTGGTAAGGCATCAAGCTCTTTTTCATATGCAGTGTCCGTTTGAAGCATAAATAATGGGATTTCATTACTGTGCTTCCTGGATAGGTGATGATGAATCTCCTTTGGGTGTAAAATTGGGTGTGGTGTTTTGTCCTCTGTCCTGGTAGGACTTCCTGTCTTCCGTGACTCAGGGGTCATCTAGGAGTATGATGTCATCCCCAGGAAGAAGTCTGGTGAGACAGCCCTCTGGAAGCCCAGACCTCAGATCCAGACATTTATCACATCTTGGAACACGAAGTCAGTTGAAAGGTGAGGTAAAGCAAAGCTTGCTTCAAACGGGCCACTCACAGAAGCACATGGTGGGATCCTGCCTTCCTGTGCAAACTATGTTTCCCAGACACTTATTTGCTGCCAACAGCCTATAAGATAGCCTTGTTAGGTTATCCTCTGATCCAAATGAGTGTATTTCTGGGTGGATTTTCCATCCATTGCTGCTTTTCTAGCTGTCTCATATTCTTACATTTTTATATTAATGCCAACATTTTTTTCCTTCCAATCTCATTATTTTTAAAGTTCTATGTTTCCTCCAGCTCTCTCCTTTCATACCCACCTTGGGTTAGACTCAGATCTCTTCCCATTCAGCCCACCTCTATTCTCCTGCCAAATGAACATCTCAGACATCAAGTTACCATGTCACTGGTCTCTGGAGCAGTGGCTTCCTGCTGCTGCTATTGCATCAAGGCTCCCTTAAGGATGCTGAAATCAATAATGCGGAGATGCCTAGCTTTCAACTAAAACTTTTTTCTTATGTCCCCAGGAAGAAACATATATGTGGATCCGAAGGCACTCCATTTTTTCTTCATGCTAACTCAGGGGCTCAACAAATATCCCTTGAAGTGAGAGAGGACATTTGGATAGTATTGGAAGTCACAGTAAGAGATGCACCTTAATGCTGCTGGTTGTAGAATCTGGAAGTTTTCTTTCCAGAGATCTTGTCTGAAGTGAAGTTGGAATTCTTGCTTTAATGTCATAAAAAAGAATCTCAAAATAACTCAATTGCTGCAATTAATTAAGAGACTATTTTAATATAGATTTAAGCTCAGTATTAGAGGCGGGGCTTAGGAAAAGAACAATAATATGCGTCCTAGAGTGGACACAGGCTTTTCAATAGAGTTACATTTAAATATCACACACACACACACACACACACACACACACACACACACACTCTCACACACACACACTCACACACACAGTGTACAGGACTACAAGATGATGTGATAAAAACAGATTAAAAGGCCCTATTATCCATAGGCTATAAGGAGTTTGGGGGCATGTTTTGACTATAAACATGGTTCATAATTTGTTTGTGAGATTCTCTTGATTTGTTGCCAGCAGAGATGAGAGGTTTCTTTTTCAAATCAGATTACCATAAGTTTTCTTATGTTTCTAAACTGGCTTAATATCATAACAACCTCTGTTAAGTATCATGTTTTGCCCATAATCACCCACTGATTCTGATTTTTTTTGAATCAGTAGCTGTATTGGTAAACTGTTCTAAAAACCAAATGTTTTATTGTTTTTGTATGGTTATGATTGACCCAGCTCCGGCAGACAGTGTCATGCTGATCTCTTCGGGATTCCCTTGGGTAGGGGTGGTGGGTAGAGTCTTGCTGGGCTATTGGATTGGCTGGCCTTTTTTTTTTCTCTTCCTATCAGTCTCAGGACCTTTCTCTCTCTGCATGGACTCTCATATCATCCTGAAGGGTGGTCTTTCAGCCACCCTTCTTACACCACCAGACTTCTTACACAGAGGCTCAACATCTGAAAAAAAAATGAAGGAAATGGAGATTTTCAATTCTACAAATTTCCCAATAGTCAGCAGAGGGTCAGTTCCTCCAGATTCTGCATTGTCATCACATTATGTCCCAGGGAAAATAGGAGAGGTATATGTATGTAGTGACAGATGTAGAGGTTGTGGCCCTTTGAAGCCGCCTTCATGAAATTTCCCTCATATCTGCAATCCTCATGCTCTATAGAATCAGCTGAAAGTCTAGGATCACAATCCAATGTGGTTGAGCCTCATGTCCCCAGCTTTGGACCAAAGATCAAGAAAGAGAATCATCGTTTGTCCTCCACCACCAGAAGAAGAAGAAGAGAGGAGGAGGAGGAAGAGGAGGAAGAAGAGAGGAGGAGGAGCAGGAGGAAGAAGAAGAGAGGAGGAGGAGGAAGAGGAGGAAGAAGAGAGGAGGAGGAGGAAGAAGAGATGAGGAGGAGGAGGAGGAAGAGGAGGAAGAGAGGGTGAGGAGGAGGCAGAAGATGAGGAGGAAGAGGAGGAAGAAAGGGTTATAGCAATTCTGAAATCTAGGCTGGCATAGGTCCCATTTCTTTCATTTAAGGCAAGGGACATTCTATGTTCAAACCTCGTGGGTTTGTGTGTGTGTGTGTGTGTGTGTGTGTGTGTGTGTGTGTGTGTGTTTATTCCTTTCAGCCCTTGGTTTCAACCTCTGGACTTTAGGTCTTGTCTCTGAGTCATTCTTCCTGAGCCTAAAGAATGGTACGCGCTTACAAGAACATGTCTCTAAGCCTCTTGCTCCATAGGAAGGGGGAGGGCAAACCTCAGTTAACAATCTCTCCTCAGAGTCTTACTCTTTTGAAGCTGCCTCAGGCATTGAGTCACAGGTTGGCCCTGTGATCTGCTTTAACCAGTGGAATATTCCAGAAGCCTCAGCTCTAGGTCAAAAGCTTGAGAAGACCTGATAGCTTCTGACTGTGTGCTTTGGAATAACGTAATCCCCCATGTGCCATGTCTGTCTACCTCACTAAACTGACTCCATGGAGTTTGAGATGGGGTTGTAAAATCTTGAGGAGGGAAAGTCACCATAGTCTCTTGGTATAGTGTCTAGATAACGTCCCACCAACTGGCATCTGAGGACCATCACATGAGAGAAGGAAGAAGCCCCAAGGAACTTCCCATAGAATACAATCAGCATGTGGAATTATGGGAAAGAAAGTAGCTGTTGTTTGAGGCTATTAACCTGGAATGTTCTGTTCTTTACTAACAGATGATCAAGACTTATGCATGTTTCCATCCAGCGTTACTGTGCTTGATATCATTAGGCCTGAGTGGATGCAAAGTTTAATAGCACAGACTCTGAACTCCATCCTGGTGGTATACGCTAGTGAGAAATCTTGGTAAATAGAATAATTTTAATTTTATATTTTAAATGTAAAAGGTTTCTGCACAGAATGTAATTTTGGTGAAATTTTTCTCTTTTTGTGAAAGAAATAATCACTGAGATTGGTTGTATTTTTCATTTTTTTCAAGTTAGGGTTTTAAAATAGTAAAGTGTACCTGAACTTCTGTTTTGCAAATGTAATTCAATTTAACAAATATTTTCTGAGTGCTTCCTTTTATGTGTTTTTCAAATCTGTGTCCTCAAGTGAGATTGGCTTGAGATCAGGAGCTTTTTTCCATCTGACATCTATTAGCTTGAATGAGCATTATTGTCTTGAGTTACTTGGGATCCTGCTTTTGTTCATTAGCATACATTCTTGTACTATTATACTTTCCCTGGCTGTTTTCTTATTGCTTCAGGAGGAATTACATTCAGCTGTTCAGTTTCTAAATGACCCAATTAGCAATACTTCCCCCATTTCTTCATTAGAATCCCCTGCCTCCAGTTGGACTCCCTCCTCATCAGCCCTCTCTTCCTCTCTGAGTTTTACTCAACATTCTACTAATGAGTTCATGTTCCATTGTTGGTCCTCCATGGACTGCTGCCCAGGTGTTTGGAAGTCTCTTTGCCTTAATTATTGGGGAAGGGTGTTTCTCCTTCTCATTCCCTGCTACCTAGGTCTGCTAGCTCTGAGTCTCCAGTTGCTTACTTCCCACGTGTTGCTTGCTTCTACACAGGAACAGAGGCTGTAAAGCAGTAAGTCACCTTGAGAGAACACAGTTTGACAGATGAGAAAACTGTGGACTAGAAAACCAAGAGATTTGTTCAAAGAATCACAACCAGGACCAGATCCACGTCTTCAAACAAGAAGACCTGACTTCATTACTTCAACGGATGCACTATAGAACTACAGCACACTGATGCGACTGACCAACTGAAGATTGATACACTGATTAATTGATTAAGCTTTAATTAAATAAACATCTGTTCTGTTCTTAATCTCGAGATAAAACCTGAAGGAAAATATGAGAAAAATCCAGTGGATTCAGAAACTGTAAGATTTATAGCAATAAGTCATAATAATATTTTTAGAATTTAGAATAATGATAAATGCTCTCTTGCTTCTTACTAAATTATGCAATAAACATTTTAAAGGACAGTGATGCACATATATATATGTATATATATGTATATATATGTATATATATATACATTCACATCACACACATCACACATCTTTCTCTACAACTATGTTATGTCCTTTTACATGTCTTTATCATATATTTAATTACAAATTCCATGATTGTTGTAACATATTATAGATTGACTGTTTTGGAGGGAAAACGGTGATGTCATTTTTAAATAGAAACTTATCCTCACAACTGGCCTTGTGGTCACAATTCTTAGATCTATCAGAACCTATTCCATAGTAGGATCTCAAACACAAATGCATTTGGGGTCTACATAGTTAATATAGGCAAATAAATCAAGCTGAGTGTTGTACAGATGAAGTACCAGGATCCAAGACTGCCCGTAGACCACACATCTCCTTTAAAGTAACAGTTGCTAACCAGTGTCAGGTGACTATTGCTCTGTGGGAATTCCAAGGCCAATATTTCCAGAACTTCTGAATTTTGAAGAAATGCTAGCTATCTCTATTTTAATTTTCAAAATGTTGGTGATGATTTAGAAGACTTAAAAACCACTGCACAGACCACACTAAAGATGTTTATCAGATTTCTGCATAAGCAGTTTGTGTGCTACTTGCCATATATCTCTTCCTCATGTTCAGAGATGCAGGTTCAAAAACACCCATGGGATGCTCTCATTTTTTTCAGTAGTGAAAAACTTAGAGTCCATGACAATAGTCAATTATTCATAGTCTCTACTGATGCCTTTGAGAAAATCCACGTTCCTCATCATGATCCATGAGGAAATAGCAGCTACCTTTGAAGAGCTCCACCAAGGGATTCCCTTTGCTTAGTTTGTATTAGTTAAAAAGTATATTAATTGGTGCTGGAGGGATGGACCTCTGGTTAAGAGCACTGTCTGCTTTGAGAAGACTCCTGTTCCTTTCCCAGAACACACGTGGCAGCTAACAGCTGTCTGTATCTCCAGGTTTAGGGGATACGATGTCCTGTTCTAGACTGTGCAGGTACTTTACACAGTTACACATATATGACATATATACAGGCAAAACACCCAATACTCACACCATTAAAAAAAATCAAAATGTATTGCTTGTCCCACATGCATGTAATTCCAGTCTCCAGGAGGCTGAGGAATGACAGTAAGGCGGTCTAGACTTTGAGGGGTTACTGTATCAAAACCAAAACAGATAAAAATAAAACAAAAGATCTTACCACCGACAAAAAGTATTAATTACTCTAGAAAATTCAATTTAATATTTGCTTTGCAATATAATGAGTGTGCTAGATACTTGTTCTTGCATGGGCCATGCTAATGAACAGACATGTAGTATCTTGAATCACAGTCATATTTTTAGAACCAATAAGGAGAGTCTGCTCAAACTGTGCAGTTCAACGTTTTCAATTGTCTTCTACACTCCAGGTCTAATTTTATGGTCCTATTGCTTGCCTTGCTTCATTTTCTCAATTGTCAAATATTTTCAGAGTGTATTCTAGGTGTCAGAAAGGCTTAAAACTTAAAGGAGGCAGCAGTGAACAGCACAGGATGGTCTCTTCTTCAATAGGACCCACTTTCTGTTGGGGCCAGAGAGACAATAGCTTAACAAAAGGGTGAATTAACTACTCAGTTTTAAATGTGGATAACATGAAAAACAAAGTAAAATACAGCAATAAGGACTGAGGGAAAGCCTTTTCTGCAAAGTCATGGGGTGGAGACCTGCAGGGCCAGAAATATGTGGGGAGAAGGCTCTAATCAGGGGAAAGACCTGGGGCTATTGCCTCCAGGCAGGAATGGGTGTGATGTGTTCCTGGGTCAGAGAGCAAACCGGTTTGAGTAGAATGTCTAGCCTGCCCCTTTTCCAGCATTCCACAGTGTTTACAACTCTAGCACTGCTTGCCTGCTCGTTGTGCCTCTAAACCTGGGGTGCGGCTTGCTCTCTCCAAGGTGCTGAAATAATAGTCCCTTGTTGGAGATCGTTCTGGATCCAGAGCTTCATCAATTACCTCAGAGTTGTGTTCACCAGAGCCCGGCAGCTTACAATGTCTTGGAAAACTTGATATGTATAGGAGAAAACATTGCTTTTTTTTTTTTTTTTATTTTTCTTCCCAGAACTCAGGGATGTTTTTGCAGTAGTAGTCAGAAAAAAAAAATGAGCTGAACTTCAGTGTCTATATATATACTGGAGGAGTGGATGTAAGTGTTCAAGGTGATAATGATTCCAAAATATCAGTCTAACTGGGCAGGCGGTACCATATCCTGAGATTCAGGAAACCAGAGAAGTGGGTAGCATGTGGATTCAAAGGATAATTGGGGACGCAGTGAGAAGAGGGCTAAGAATTTCTTGTATTCAAAGATAGATCCTAGTAGGAAAATTCCTCTAAGTGCTGCCTGAGATTTGAATTCCAAATAAAAGTTCCTGATTTGACATTATTACAGTGAGAAGGTGGTCCTAAATTGTCTCTTGTCAGGGTTTTCTAGAGAAACAGAAGTGAAAGAATGAATATATATGGGATTTATTAGAATGGCTTACAGGCTGTGGTCCAGCTAAGTCCAACAATGGCTGTCTACCAACAGAAAGTTCAAGAATCTATCAGTTGTGTGATCTGTGAGTCTGGATGTCTCAGATGGTCTTTAGTATAAGCCAGAATCCTGAAGAAGTCAGCTGTAATATCATAAAGGAATGGACTTGTCAGTGAGACTGGAGGCAAGCAGGCTTCTTTCTTCAATGTCCTTTATGTAGGCTGCCAGCTAAAGGTGTGGTCCAGATTAAAGGTGGATCTTCCCACTTCAAATTATTTAATTAAGAAAAATGCCCCACAGCTGGACCCAGCCACTTAGGTTTTAGTTAATTTCAGATGCAGTCAAATTGGCAACCAAGAAAAAACATCACATAAATGGTACTGGCTACTATCATTCTTCAGTACCCGATAAAAGGATTTTAGCATTTGGTCTAGAAACCTATCTATTCTAACAGGATTACTTCTTAAAGTCAGAAGGCTCCAAATTTGTTAAAGGTAAATGTCTGAAAGGTAAAAACTGAAGCAATTCCTTGAGGTGTATAGATCAGTACTATCCAATTAGGTGGATTTTGCGGGCGTATCTGCGTGTTTTAAAGACTGGGAAACAGGTGGTGAATGCAACCATCATTCTATACTGGATAATGCTCTTCAATCATTAAACAAAATTTCCTGGGCCCTTACCATATGCCAGATATTGTGCTGGGAAATAGGGATGCTAAGATAAACAATGCCTTTCCAAAAAAAAAAAATTCTTCTTCAAACTAGTGGGTTTTTGTATTCATAACTGATAGACATTTAACATAAATATCTGTTAATATTTTAGGATTGTGTGTGTGGTGGGGGGCAGTGGTCTTTTTGCAAATCACTATCTCAGCAGACATTCCTTCCTTGATTTGTCAAAGGACAAAGTTCCAAGAGTCCTAGTTAATTTTCTGTTGTGGTGAGAACATACCCAGACAGAAGCTACTCAAGGAAGTAAGGCTTAATTTTGGCTCAGTTCACAGTGCTGTTCAGCACAGTGGAGAAATCAAAGCAGCAAGACCTTGGAGCAGCTGGTCGAATCACATCCCCAGCCCCAAGAAGAGAGCAACAACTGTTTATGCTCCTGTGAGGCTTCCCTCCTCATAGAGACCAGGATCTCATCCAAGGGAATGGTGCCACCCACTTTTAGGGTGGGTCTTCCCCAATTAACCTAATTAGGCCAACCTTTTCCAAGCATGCCAGAGACTATGAAGTTGACAACTACTGCCAAATAACTATCACAGGTTAAAATTGTCTATATTGTTATTCTGGAATCAGAGAACTATTTAACATATAAAATGGAATCAGTGTTCAGATGGGATGAAGCAGGATTTAAAGAAAAAAGAAAAAAGAAACAAAAGCAGGTTAGTTATTTCAAAGCCATTTACCATATAAAAGAGGACAGAGATATGGAAAGATAGGGAAAAAATGGTAGTTTATACTGGGTTATTTGAGCCAACTTTTTGGGGCATAAAGTTTGGGAAACAAGGGACATCATTATATCAACTAAAATTGTCAGTTTGGGGACTTTGTTAAATTTCTAATCTCAATTTCATCTTCCTGTCTCTTTAGCAACAGTAACTCCATCTTACTTTCTAGTCTGGCCTAAAACAATGGCCTGTAATTCCTATTTAACAGATTTGAAGAGCCTCTCTGTAGGTCACTTTGAGGAGGAAAGTTTAGCAGCGGTCACAAGCTGCTTTATATTGTTAAGAATTTGTTCCAGTTGGAAACAGTTTTCTTGGTTATTACTTATGAATCCTGTCACTGGGATCTCTGATAAGGCAGCTCCAGGGCCCATGTTCTGGCATTTTGATGGAATGGCTTTATTTTCTTCTCCCTGGGCACCAGGTGCCACTTGCTAAAAACAGCAGAGGATTGAATCTCTCTCGAAGCTTCCTGGTAGCTCTGCAAAAAAACAGGACCAAAGCTGGCCTTGGCTCTCTTTCTGTGTGTGTGTGTGTGTGTGTGTGTGTGTGTGTGTGTGTGCGTGTCTGTGTGTGTGTGCATGTGTGAAAGAGAGAGAGATAGAGACAGAGACAGACAGAGAGAGACAGAGAGACAGAGACAGAGATAGAGAGGCAGCATAATTCGCAGGAGTCAGTGCTATCCTCCCACCATGGAATCCAACTATCAAATTCAAGTTCTCAGGCTTGTGTTTTATCCATGAAGCCATCTTTCCCACCCAAGTCATGATACTTTCACATATTATTAATTAGTAGTATTAAACCAGTCTTAGTCTGCATTCCTATGAGATAATAGAATCAAGAGGTTAAGGCTCAGATCTATTTCTCGTTAACTCTGTGGTCTTGAACAAGTTAGTTAATCTCTTTGAATCTCAGTTTCTTTACTTATGGAAGAGGTAAAATAACATTATCCATTTCACACAATTTCTGAAGAGGCAGATAGCTTACTGTCATTAAAGTGCTTCCCCAGTGTTTAGCACATGGAAAGTATATGCTGATTAAGTGATTGCTTCCTTGTTCCTTCCATGGCCTGTTAGTGTTGCAGCTCTGTTCAACCTCGTTCATACAGTCATGACACCTGTGCCCATGTATGACCCACTGAGGACTATATGAAATAAACAGAGGGATAGCATGTATGAGTAGACAAGGGATTGAAGGACCCAGTTTGTTTGTTTCTTTCCTTCTTTCTTTGTTTTTTTTGTTTTTGTTTTTGTTTTTGTTTTTTAAAACAGGGTTTCTTTGTGTAGCCTTGACTGTCCTGGATTTCACCCTGTTGCATAGGCTGGCCTCATTCTCAGAGATCCACTTGCCTCTGCTTCTCAAGTGCCAGGATTAAAGGTGTGCATCACCACCATTTGGCTAGGACCTGGATTTTTAAAAAAGAGATTTTGTGATGTGTTCACGTATGCTTGTGCACACATGCATGCTCACACAGACATACACACACACACACACACATGCACAAGAACATGTGTGGGGGAGGGAATCAGAGGCTATCTTACTGGAGTTGGTTCTCTCCTGGATTTATTTCTGATACTTTGGTCCCTTGACTAATTGATGACTTTGGATGAACTCATTGTTGGCTGTCATATTATTGAAGCTCCCAAACAGATGAAAAAGTGCAGGTATACATCCGTACCCACACGTTACCAGAAACTCTCAAGTCTCCTCTACCTTTAAAACTAATCAATGTGTTATCTAGCCAAACATTTCAATAAAGTTTTTGTGTTTTGGGTCATACTTAAATTTCTGAAAGTTGTTCATATAGCCAGGTATAATGGTATATGCATTTAATCCCAGTATCAGGCAGGCAGAGACAGGCAGATCTCTGAATTTGAGGCAAACCTGACCTGCAAAGATTGTTTCAATAAAACCAGAGCTACATAATGAGATCATTCATCCCTTGGGAAGGTTGTTAACATTAATTTTCAATACTTTCCCACATAGTTTACTTCTTAATAAAACACAGAAACAACTGATGTCTACTCTCTATTACACTTTCTGCTTAAAATGAAAGTTACCCATTCGTTTAAAAATGGAGACCTTTCAGACCTCTCCTGTAACTTTTGGCCACAGAGAAAAGAAGACAAATGACCTTCATGGATGATGATGAATAATTCTTTCAACATTGAGTCCAGGCATAGTGATCCTCGATTCTAAAATCAAAATCACCATTCAAAGAAGTTTTGTTCTGCCAAAAACATCCCATATTCAGATAGAAAAATGTGAATTATTCAAGTAATCAAGGAAACTAGGCCTACTAAAATATCTTGCTGTGACACCAGGAACCAAGGAGTGACGTCTGATGACAGGAAGAGAGATGAGTGCACAAAGCAATCTGTTGCTTTGTTCTGGTGTTAAGTGACGGTGAAGTGTACACCCTGCTGCCATTGCACCTGAAGGGTCCTGATACAATCCAGACCATTGTCTAATCCTACCACTCTTGCCCAATCAAACCACATTTGTCCTGCATTACGTACCACCCAAACTGCCTTTGTTTAGGAGCTTCTACAAGGACCCAAGCAAAATGCTGAAGGTAGTCATTTACATCCAACAGACATGCTCACTGTCTCAGGGACATAGGCGATGTTTTTTGGTGAGGGGAACATTTTCCCTTAGATGTCCACCCCAACTGGAGCTGTACTATCTTTGTGATGGGATTTGGGGTGAAGCTGTTCCCCTGAGCTGAGATAGATCATGGAGGATGTCAAAAGGATCCAATGGGGCTGCTGTAACTAAATCCCAGACAGCAGCAACCGTGGAGCAGAGTGATCACTTGTTTAGGGATCAGGAAGATCCTGGAATGTGTGACTGGAGGCAAGTGTCATTCTGGTTACTGTCAGGAGTGAAAGTGCAATGAAGGACTAGATAAGGTTCCTCCCTCCACCTCAGCCTTCCTCCCTCCCTCTTCTTTTCTTCATGCTTCCCTGCTTGTGCTATGCGTCAACCCTACGGTCTGTTATGTTACTCAGATGGATACTCTTCCACACTGAGCTGGCTGCACCCTTCCCAGGCCTAGATTAGATGACGCCTAAGGTCCTCTTTAGTGTGGTGATTCTAAAATTGTCTTTTAAAAAATCTCTTTCCCCTGACTATAGATCTCTCAACTTCTTAAACGTATTTGATCTTGCTTGGTTTTCCCACTACTCTGCTTCTTATCTCCATACCTCTTCACCTACTTTCTGGCTGGTTCGTTCACCCTGAGATAACTTCAAGAAATATGTATCTCTAAAGCTAATAATCACCTTCTCCTTCTGAGATAGCACATCTCCCTGCCAGGTCACCACAGAGCAATTACCTGGTAAGTTCAAGATGTGTCTAGAATATTCACTCTTACAAAGCCAAGCTTTCTTCAGTTTGAACCCTTGGCCCCCTTCAGAGTTTGTTTACTGATGCTTGTGTGAAATACCAGCTGGGTAGCCATGTTTGAAATCAGATAATTTAACTAGGCTACAGGGTACTATGCTGAGTGTGCTAGTCTCCTCAGACCTCTGCTCTAATAATGCATTTCTCTAGAGGTATTCTGATAACTAAGATGAATATAATATGATACTATTTTTTTCTTCTGTGGTTCCTCAAATTCAAGCTGACAGGGGGCTGGAGCCTCTGCCAGGCAAGGTGATCTGCCAGTTGAAGATGTCAACAAGAATCGTACTCTTTTCTTGGTGTTCAGTTAGCACTAATACCATGCATTGTTTAGGAAAAAAAAAAAAAAGAAAAGCCAGGATGAATAATACTAAAAATACATCAAGTAAATTAAGAATATAGCAGTGAGTCCCTCTAAGGCTGATAGTTAACAGTCAGAGAAACATTGGCTAAGTCTTTGAGTATGCCCCAGATATTTCACAGGGTATTTGAAACACAAAATTAATCAGGTGTCCTGTATTTTCATTTGCTAAATGTAGCTATCCTATTTCTCAAAATAGAGTTAGATCACCACACATCGCATCAGCAAAGGGGACGGTAAAAGGCAATTTGAGGGTGCTTTCCAAAATCCTAAGATTCTGCGGTTTCCCACCTAAACCCCACATCTAGCCAATTCATCAGAGAAGTTCAAGGGGAGAAATGAAAGCATTTAAAGACATTCAAGGACTCAGAAAATATTCTCTTTATAGATTCCTTAGACAGTTTGCCAGGATGTGTTCTGGTTAAAGCATGGAGTGACTCAAAAGAAGACAGAGGGGTCATGAATGGGCAATTTGGGTTTAAAAAAAGCAGAGAAGTGGTCCGTAAAACAATTGGAATAAAGTGGGTGTGGTGCTGCATGCTTCCAATCCCCAGCACACCAGAGTGCCCGTAATTATAGCACGCCTGACAAAGATGCAGGGAGACCACACATTTAAGGACAGTTTTGTTTATTTAGAAAGTTCAAAATAACCAGGGCTATATGAGATCCAGTCTCAAACAAGCAACCAAACAAACAAACAAATGAGCCAAACCGTATGAAAAACAAGTTTAAGTGGACACACAGGAGTGTATGTGTTCATGCACACATACACTTACAGCCACCCCAACCCCCCTCTCTTTCCTTTATAGAACTTACATTCAGATTAGATGATAAACCAAGTGTGTAGGTGAAATGTATGTGATAGAGTATCTGCTAGTTAGCTGAATCAGCAGAGGGACCAGGCAGTGCAGGGAGAGGGCTAGAGAGATTCCTCAGTGAGAATTTCAATTCATCATTCTGTTCATCTGTTACAGAAGGGACCTGGGAGCCAGCCACACTCTCCACTGTGACTACAGAACAGCCAGTCCAGATGGAAGCAAGAAGACAGGGTCTCTAGGAGGCAGGCCTGGGGAAAAGAAGGACTTCAGAGGGTACCAGATATGACAGGAAATTTAGAAATTGGGTTATGATCAGGAGTAACAAAAACACAGGTGTAGGTGTACATTTTCTGCACCCTAGGGTTTGACCTCTCCTCTAGCCCACCATCCAGCAGAAGTAGTAGAAGAGAAAAGTTATTAGGATGTGGGGGAAGTGGACCTGTTCAGCAGTAGTTCTTTGGGGGCAAGCTCAATCTTCTTGGGTAGCAGTTCAGTCCCATAGCAAACACCAAATTTGATTCAGCAGCTGCTGACCAGTCCTTTTGGCAAGCAGACACCAGGCAGCATCAGCAGCTTGAAGAAACCACCAGGCTCACCAACCAGTCTGAGCAGAGGCTGCAGAAGTAGAAAGCTGTCTTAGGAACTTCACGGGCAGTTCTTGGGTGAGTTTCCCTTAATGGCAGCATTATCAGAAGTTGAGCTCAACGATTCTATGTAAGGCAAACCAATACACATATGTTGTTATCATATGTACAGCAAGGCAGAGCAAACCAAACCAATGTTTAGTGTTCATCTCCCACTGTCTGTGGGGTCATATTTATACTCCTGCATCAAGCGTCCTTTCATATGGCTGCTATATCAAAACATTTCTTCACCTGTGTCTGCTTCAGGAAAACAGTCTTTCCTGTGTGTGCTCCAGCGAACCATCCTTTCACCTGTGTGCTCTAGCAAATCATCATTTGACATAACTAACTTTCCAAAGAACCCTTAAGTTTCTATTTCACAACATGCTAGATCATATTTATAACCATTTAAATAATGGTGAAAACTCTGACATTCCTGATTCCAGAATGAACAGACAGAGAAAGTGTGTTGCACAGTAAGATTAGAGTTAGGGGCCAATCCAGAAGCACCCATGTGCTCTTTGTAACCAATGGAGTGTCAGGAGAGATTTTCTACAATAAGTGAAATAAGTGTGTGCTTCCAAAAATCCCCAAAGTAAAGAAGCCATTGAGCTATATAGCCTTTGCACAGGACTTGCCTGTAAACACTGAGAAATAGGTCTCGGACATGGAGGAACTGAGCAGACCATCACGAATCTACCACAGAGTAGGTGGGTGTGATGGGAGTGTGAGTGTGAGTGTGAGTGTGAGCTGAATAATCCACTATAAACTCATGCAGACGGTCACACTACAGAACTGCAGTGTGCCTGTGCAGTTAAGGAGGGAACATACTGAAATGTCAGTGGGTGTCTTTAGAGAAGTGTGAAGATGGAAGTCAAAGGCAAACTATCACTTCTTAATTAGTCCCTTGGCAAAGGCTCTGAACAGTGTCCATTCATCATTTTGACTTGATGAGGTGTCCGCTCCCCAATCTAGAACTTGCTTCTTCATTCCAAAAAGCAAAGGCTCATTATGGAAATTAAAACAAAAAATGAGACCACTTTCCAGTATTAAAGATAAGTTGTGGGCTTAGTGCAAGAGATAGAGATTTTACTTAGCATTTATAAGGCCCTGGAATTGACCCTTGGCACAATAAATAAGTAAACAAACAAGTCGAAAGAAATTGCAATCCTTAAACTACTGGTGTGTTTTTACCCAGTCTTTTAAACTGATTGTATTCACACACAGCTGTGATGATGTGGAATAGGCACTCATTTTGATGAATCCAGATTTACCAGTCTAAACTAATTAGCTTAGGTTCTGAAGATAATTTGTGTCATTTTAAATCTCCCTCAGGACTCGAAATCAGGACTCAAACAAACCTGGTGTTGAAGTCTTTATGTCAGAGACTTGACAAAACACAAGCAGCAGTGACATGAGCCTATCCATCAAGGAAGCTAGGCCCAAGTCAAGTTCACGCTGGAGCAACCCAGGCACTGGAAGCTATTAATTATAAGGTAATAGGACAGGATTAAATTACAGATGTTTCATATCTGTAGGTAACCACATCGATACCTCAATTAATTAAAGCATGTCTTTATGAGATGCTTCTCCCTCTGGCCTTGTCCCCTGATCCCCCTGGAGTCTTCACCTCATTCCCAAGGCCACCCTAACCTGGTGAATACCAGAGACTACCTTGAGCTTCCTCTTATCTTTGGGCAACAGCCATACTGATCCCCTGGCTTGGAAAAAAATGTTTCAAATACAATAGGTTGCAACAAAAATGTTCTGGTTTCTGTAATGTGTAACTAACTTCTTTGCAGACGTCTGATGCTTTTTTCTTTATGATGATATTGGATTCGAACCCCACCATGACTCACAGTATGAATGAACTGTAGCTTGGTTCCCACATTCACCTCTAAATGACCATGTGAACTTGGGCAAGTCACTTCTCCACTTTGTCAGTTTATTCATCTATAAAAAGGCACTGATAAATACCTATCTAGTTGTTACAGGAAGAATTATAAGAAATAACCCCTTAGTTACTTTTTCAGTGCTATGATAAGAGACCTTGAAAACTGTAGTTTAAGAAAGCGTTTATTTTGGCTTACAGTTCTGGGTGGACACAGTCCTTCATAGTGGAGAAGGCATGGTGGCAGGCAGGGAAGGCATGGTGGCAGGCACAGAGGCTGATCGAACCACATTCATACTCAGGGAGCAGAGAGCGAGCAGGAAATGGAAACAGGTTATAATGGCCCAAGGCTTGCTGTTTGTATTTGCTTTCTATGCTGTGATGAAGACCATGATCAAAAGCAACCTGGGGAGGAAAGGGCCTGTTAGGTTTTTAGCTTATGGTTCAACACTAAAGGAAGTCAAGAGCAAGAAGTCTAAGACAAGAATTTGAAGCCATGGAGAGGTGCTGCTTACTAGCTTGCTCCTCCTCACTTGCTCAACCTACTTTCTTATACACCTCAGAACCACCTACTCCGGAGTAGCTCATCAGTCATTAATGAAGAAGATGTTCTACAGATTGGCCTACAAGCCAATCTGATGGAGGTATTTTCTTAACAGATGGGTCTTTTCCTAGATGATCCTAGATTGTGTCAAGTTGACAAACACATACACTCGTTTCCTGTGCCCTGGACAGCTCTCTGCTGGACCCTACCTGCCCTTGGGGGTTTGGGGGTGAGCTGACACAGAGTCAATGGCACAGACTCTGGGAACGGGTGAGAAAGGCTGCACAGCAAGCTTATCTGAGCACTGCTGCAAGCTCCTTTAATACTCTCCATCCATGCTCGCTCCCATTGGTCCCAAGAAAGCATCTCTTCTAAACAGCAGTTCCTGATTGGCTGGCATTGTTTGCACCAGCAAGTCTTGATCTTTTAGGCAGTCTTCAATTAGGTCCTCCTGCAGGAATACTGGTGTCTTAAGCAGTCCTCAATTAGGTCCTTCTGCAGGAGTTGCTTTGTGGCTTCTTAGCCCCCAGTGTTTACATAGAGGCAGCTCCGTTGTTCCTGCTACACACACACACACACACACACACACACACACAACCCCAACATACTTGCCTCCAATGGCCCACTTCCTTCAGGATGGCTCTGCCTCACAACGTTTCAGAGTATCTTCAAACAGTGTCATAAGCAGGCACTCAAACGTTAAGAACATTAGCCTACAGGGGCCATTTCATTGTCAAACCACAAGAAATAATGTAAACAAAGCCTTTAGTATAGTAAGTATAGTACTTGGCCTATGCGGGAGCTCAGAGAGGTCTGGTACTTGCTACTGCAGCTGAACTGCTGCATTAATGGTTGGCTGGAATGTTTATCCACTGCAATTAGGGATTACAGTTTTCAGTCTTCCTGTCATTTGTCTTGGGGCAGCATTTGGCGTCCAATTGGAGAATATGTTTGAAGACTAACAAGTGAAGGAGTGGCTCCGTGATTGAAAGTGATTTCAGCTGCCTTTGGCTTTAGAACAATCATCTTCAAGGATTCTAGTTCTGAGAGTGGACCTTAGACCCGGCGAAAAGCCGGCCGGATTTAATTCAATGAACCAGGATTTTCCTAATTAAAAGAAAAAAAAAGTCCTAAATGCATATACTGACTTTAAGGTCTAAGTAAGAGCCAAAGATGTGGGAACAATGCAAAAGTTGCTTCTTTTCTATAACATTTTTCAAAGCTCCAGGATGTTGGTATTTCTAGTCATCAAAGATGCAGGATTAAGGGGAAAAATGTACTTGAAAGTGCAAGGAAGACAATTGTAAACCACAATTCGAATGGGTAGTGTTATCAAAATACTTTTTACTTATTCATCTTTCTCTATAAAGCTATGGGTAGTTTTATTTTACTTTTAATACATTTTTAATAATAATTAAAAAAATAGCTACATTCTTTCCCCCTTCTGTTTCTTCCTCCAGCCCTTCCCAGGTCTCCCCCATCCAATTCCTTATATGTCTCTGCCTCTTCACTCTCAAATTGATAGATTTTTATTTTACTATTATTAAATATGTACATATTAGCATGTCAATTGACAATTGTTATTGTATAGCCTTTGTTTATGCATCCATTTCTTTGACACACTGTTTCAGAGCAGACATCCTGGTGGTCTGGCCGTTTAAATCTTTCTGTCTCCCTCTTCTGTGATGTTCCCCACCATTATTGCAGGAGCTGGAATACATCCACTAGGGCTGGGTTCCCGACCATTAGTAGATGTCTGCATTGTGCCTAGTTGTATGTGTGTGTGTGTGTGTGTGTGTGTGTGTGTGTGTGACAGTCTCCATTTGCTGTAAAGAGACACTTCATTGTCAAGGGGTGAGAGCTACATTTACCTACGGTATAAAGACAAGATTTACAATGCAGTTAGGATTATGCTGGTCTAGCAAAGTGGAAGTAATAGATTCTCTTTTAAGGTCCATGACCTCACTAGTCCCAGGTTGTTGGCTAGGTTTCTAGTACCATGCATGATTTCCTTCCTGTTGAGTGTGCCTTAAGTTCACTTAGATGGCTGTGGGTTACTACGGACACTAGAGTGCAGCTTTATAGACATCCTGCCATGTTAGTCATTATTGTAGTTCATAGGTATCCCAGCTGAGTAGGACTGCTAATTACTCCTTCTCTTTAAAGCTTGCATAGTATTATCAGATACCACGGGAGCAAGACCACAGGGAGGAAGATTTCAGGTTAGTCATGTATCTTAAGTGTGTGGTATCTTCAGCAATAAGGATTTGTCTTTAACCTCTGGGTGACAACCAAGGACTACATCAATAGTCTATATTGCCATGGGAGTCACTTGGACTATAATAACCATCCAATCAAAAGGAGGTTTCTGTGTCTACTGGGGATTTTGTTAGTCTATGGTTCTTGTATGGAACATAGCCCAAGTGCCATAATGCCCTTTAAGGTTTAAGATATTATATATGTACATACATATATACAGATATTATATATGCACATACATATATAATATATAATATTATACATATGATATATATTATATATGTATGTACATATATAATATCTTAAACACACACATATATACATACATGCATATATATGTATATATATATATATGTATGTGTGTATAGTATAATTTTAGGCAAATAATAAATAAAGTTCCTTGAGGCTTTATCAAACAACCTCTGTATTATTTGTTTTAAAGAGTACCTCTGTTTGTTTTTTTATTGTCATTTTTCCCCTTTCCAGAGGATTATCATTGGTACACTCGGGTGACGCATGAAGCTCAGGTTGTCATTCATGCTTTTGTAGTTACATAGAATGGACTTATAACTTCAGGGACCAAAACTGCTGAGGGGGCTTCTGCTCTGACTGGGTTGCTCCACCCGACTCTCAGTGCTCTGACACCAGAGCTCTAAGGCTCCACCATTCCAATGTAAAGACGTTTTACTCCCACTGACAATCATACTCTACGGACAGTGCCAGATGCTCCAGTAGTTACTTGGGAGGATAGTTTGTCTTGCTTGTCTCCAAGGTTGCTGAGCAACTCCAGTGAGTGATTTTATAAAGGACAGAGTGATCTGCAGCACACGGGTTTATTATTATTAAAAATGCACCTCATTTGCCTGGAATGTGTAGACAAAGAAATGTTGGGAATGACAGAAGCTAAAGCTAAATGAGGATGAAGCATTAAAAAAACCCTAATTACTAAACATCCCACAAATACCACAAGCAGAGCGGGAACTTGACTAATTAATGACAGGAGCCTCACATTTAAGTATTTCAGTTTTACTGGCTTCAGTCCTCTTTGCCTATCAGGATTGGTTTATTTCCACCATCGAATACCTATGAAACCAGTGAGGCCTAACTGATGTGTGATTGATGTGGGCTCTGTTAATTATATGGCTGGGTTTTATGCACGAAACCATATCCTTGGTTTCTCTCCCTTAATTTACCTCGCTTTAACTGTTGGTCATAAAGCAGTTTCAGATGTATCTGCTGAATCCCAGAGCAGAGTTTTGCAACTCAGAAGGTACCCGAGTCAGTTTAGGCATCCTGAGTGGTACAGTCGACGCAGGGGAACTCTTGGGCCTGTAAGATGGATTGCTTGGCTTTTCCTTCCAGCCCTGCTGGCTCCCTCTCTGCAGCTGCTCACTGGTGCCGCAGCACATCTGTTATCATTAAATGCAAGCGCAGCATCAGCAGTGACAAAAGGCTTAATTGCTTCCTGACAGTCTATCAGATGGGGCTTTACTCACTCTCAATTTAGATAGCTAGTGATGATAACATCTGCCTACTAACATCTCCCGAGCATCTGTTACCCTTGCTGGTAGTAGCACCTGATTTTCTTCTGGGATTGCACTCATCTCTCAGGCTTCTTCTCTTATTATTCCCTGTGGTTCAATCCCATTGTTGTTGCTCCAGGGCTGGTTTTGGACAAATGGAATCCCAGTGGTTGGTTTCTGGATGGTCACATGACCCAAGCTTAGCCAATGAACAGACGCAAACAGACTTTGTCAAGAACTGTTTGAAAAGGACAACCTGTTCTTCTCTGGGATTTTAAGCCTTTAGGTCTTGGGCTCCCTGCGTCTTTGTTGCCACTCAGATGTGAGTGGTGAAGCCAGCACCTGGCTTGTAGGAGAAGCGAGAGAGGAGAGAGAGAGAGAGAGAGAGAGAGAGAGAGAGAGAGAGAGAGAGAGAGAGAGAGAGAGAGAGAGGCAGGCTCTGGTCATTATGGTTTGCATGTGTGGACTTCAGCAATGATTGAAGACAAGCTCATAAATGCACTACTGTATTATATAAGACAGTCTGAATGGGAGTCTGTCACTTAGTCAGGAGTCCTGACCCAGATGTTGAAACTTTAACCCAACACTTTCTAGTGCATGTAATGTATGTAAAGAGACTTAGGAAAACAGAAAGAAAGCGGAGGATAGAACATGGAGTTTAGAAGTTCACACACACACATGCACACATAGGCAGAAGTACACATGCATACATACGTACAAATACACACATATGAGAGACAGACATTCACACAGAGAGAGAGAGAAAAAAGAGAGAGAGAGAGAGAGAGAGAGAGAGAGAGAGAGAGAGAGAGAGAATGGGAAGGAGAAGGAGGAGGAGGAGGAGGAGGAGGAGGAGGAGGAGGAAGAGGAGGAGGAGGAGAAGGAGAAGGAGAAGGAGAAGGAGAAGGAGAAGGAGAAGGAGAAGGAGAAGGAGAAGGAGAAGGAGAAGGAGAAGGAGAAGGAGAAGGAGAAGGAGAAGGAGAAGGAGAAGGAGAAGGAGAAGGAATGTGAGACTTATCCCATGGCATCTGGAGGTAGAGAACACACTGTGTGCTCACTGGAAAACTCTGAGCATCATCCACCCGCTCAGCCATAGCTTGCTTGTGTTAGGTGCTGAGGATATGTCAGATGAGAAAGTCCATTTGCTCCTTTCATGGAAATGATGACTTACTAGTGACTCAAGACTAGGGACCTGGACAGACAGGAAATGAGCAGGTCCGTCAGTGTTCCATCAGTGTTCTGTATGGGCGTACAATCTCACATGGGGACAGGCCCTATGGTGGACTGATTGATTGGCTTTTCTTCCTTTCTTTCTTCTTTGTTTGTTTCTTTGTTTCTTCCTTCTTTTCTTCTTTTCTCCCTCCCCTCCTCCCTTCCTCTCTCTTTCTTTCTATATGCCCCGTTTCTTTTGAGACAGGTTCTCACATAGCTCAGGCAAGCCTTGAGCTTAATTTCAGATGCTCTGGTCCTCACATCAAGAGGGCAGATGTCCCACTGCACTCAGCTTTATTAAGTTCTGAGGAGCAAAACCAGGCTGGCAGCCTTGCCCAGGCTAGGCCAAGTACTTTACCAACTGAACTTTATTGACAGCCACTGCCACCCAGGTGTGCACTGAGATAGCTAGCCGGATTCTCTGATTAATGAGGTATCTTGATGCTATCATTAGCTACAGAAGCATTCTGCTGTGAGGTTCACTCTAGTCTGTTTTTGCTCTCAGCTCTTTTAACTTTCGACCTGCTAAAGCAATGGCTCCCAACCTGTGGGTCACTCACCACTAGGTTACATATCAGATATCCTGCATATCAGATATTTACATTATGATTCATAACAGTAGCAGAATTACAGTTATGAAGTAGCAATAAAATAATTTTATGGCTGGGGGTAACCACAACATGAGAAACTGGGTTGAAGTGTTAGGAAGATTGAGAACCACTGAACTATAGGAAGTTAAGGTGGGTTAACAATAAGTCTTGAGTACTAAAAAAATGCCAGTCATTAATCTACACTCTAAAATATAGGGATTTTTATGTGGGCTGCTAAGATTGGATTTGGACCACTTTTTCCTAGTGAGTGCTAAACATCTATGTGCTTGAACATACTTTATTCTCCCCAGTCTCCACAGCATTCAGGATTCATAGACGATAACACCAAGGTAGTGAAGGCTATGGAACTTGTGCATGTTGTCAAGTTAGAGGAAAAGACAGATCCTGACATTAGCCAGCCCTTGTGGGAAGCTGCTGTCCCCACTAGCCTGACGAGGCCTGAGACATGTCACTCAGAGATCTTGGTGTCTCCTTTTAGTTGCGTTTAAGTCTCTATCACTGATCTTTTCTGTCCCCATTGCTAATTAACCTATGTTAATTATGTGTATGTTTATTCCCTGCTAAAAAGATTTCCTGTGTGCTTTTCCTGCAGAGAAAAGATCTCATTTTTAAAAACAGTTTTTTTTTGTTTTGTTTTGTTTTTTTGTTTTTTGTTTTTTTAATCTAGGAAGGCAATGCCTTACTTGATCTGGGTGCCACATGACACCCGAGTCTCACTTCTTATGACTTCCTCTGGTTTTTTAGACCAATGTCCCACACTCCAAACACATCCTCTACTGACTGACTCCAGCTCTAGTTCCTTATTTAGACTATTTGGAGCGGTGTCCTATGCTTCTCATTCCCAGAACTCATATTTGCTAAATTTCTTTCCATCTTCTAGGGCTCAAGGAAAGCCCCCTCCCCCTTTGTTGTGAAGCTCTCGGAGATGGTCTCTGATTGAAGCAATTTCCTTGGAATTATAGTTGGTTTATTACTGCATTTGTTTTTCAAACCTACCCTGATATTTTGTTATACAGTGGGCGTTTTCTCCAAATGACACATATTTAAGTTTATCAATATAGGAGATCATGCATGAATCTTTGTGGTCTCTCCACTGCTTTGGTCAAAGAACTGAAAATGTAGTTCCTGAATGGATGCTGAGTGTTTCTCTCTCTCTCTCTCTCTCTCTCTCTCTCTCTCTCTCTCTCTCTCTCTCTCTCCCTCCCTCTCTCTCTCTTTCTCTCTCTCTCTCTCTCACCATGAAAGTAAACACTCTATGCTCTCTCTCACATCACTGAACCTTAGAAGAAGCTAGTCACATTATGGAATTTGCTTGTCTGTTCCAAGCCTCTTCTCTACTTCCTTCACAGCACAGTGAGGAAAATCCTTAATTCTGCTACACTCTACGAACACTGCATGAAGTAGTACCCCTTCTCACTAACCTACAATGCACATTTGTCTCTTCCCTCCCATCCTTCCCCTCCCCTCCCCATCTCTTCTCTATTAGAGTTCAGCTTATCATTTCCTTGAAAAAAAGATTCTTTTAAAAATATAAATATTTGATATTTATATGCACATATAATGTGTTTGGAATTAATTCATCTCCATCCCCTTCCCTCCAACTCCTCTCTGTTGCTCTTTCATTTTTCCCTCCAAATTTCAAGTGATTTCATTCTCACTTAAAAAAAAAAAAAGAGTACCTACTGAGTTCACTAGATGCTGCCTGTGTGTTCATGGGCACCACCTACTGAAGCATGGGTAGCCTCTCAGGCCCTGCATCTCTGAAGAAGTCATTCTCCCTCCCCAGTAACCAGCAACTGTCAAGAGCTCTTCAGATAGGGGTGGGACTTCATGATCCCCTCCCTCTCAGAGCTAGGGGTTTTGTCTGGATTTGATCTTGTGCATTAAGTCCCAACCTTTGTGAGTTTATGGGTGCAACGGTACCATCACATCTGCCAAATTCCGTTTTGCTACAGACATCCACTCCCTCTGGCTCCTAGAATCTTTCCATCCTTCCTTCTAACATGATTCCTGAGCCTCAGAAGACAGTAGTTGCAACATTCTGAATAATTTCTTCCACCTAATATTAATAGGCTTCAAGGAATACTGGTCTTTGGCTCTTAGTGCATCAATGACATCTCTTCTCATGTGTTCCTTCTGCAGGCAAGCCCCTTCTCGACCTTGGGGCTCCCTAGAGAGGTTCTCATGGTCCCTTTCTTCATGCTGTTGAGTCATAGGTGCTTGTGGAGTTGTTCCACTGTCTAGTCTCACCAGGCTTCCTGAGGGCAGAGCTGTGTCATGTTCTCAGTGTCTCATGGTGCTCTGTATACATTAGAGCTGTGTGGAAGCCACAGACTGAGGGTTTTTAATTAGAGGACCGGAAACTGACACTGGTAGTTTTATGCTTTAAATAGATCACTTGGGCACATAAGATTCATTCTTTAAAGGGCCAATTCCAGGACAAATAGGAGTGAAGTGAGGGACACATGGAAAGTAGGGGATTTTGAGGCAAAGAAGCCAGCTTAGGGACCTATCCAGGGGAGGCTTCTAAGGCAGTGTGAGAGAGCCTAATGCCACACTATGAAAAAAAATAAGGTTCTTCAGGATGTTTTTTTGAGAAACACCAAGGAGCAGGAGGCCATGTTCTAAGTCCCTGTGGGTCTCTCTGGGTTCCCCCATTGAAAATCTTCATCAGTAGATCCTGCATGCCCAAGGGTATGTGGTACAGGTACAAGCGCAGGTGCAGGAAGGAGATGATGCTCAGATCTAGACAGCCTCTTCTAGATCGACTGCTCCTGGTCCCCATGGTCCTATTTGATTAGCTAATTATGCAATGGCTCTCTTTGTTTTCTCCACTGATATTAGTGTTAAGCCAATTAAGATGGTGCTCTTTCAAGTAGGACTGCCTCCTTATTGATCAGCTGTGTCCTAAAGCCTTAGTTCTTAGTTGTGAGAAGCATGTCACTCTTGCCTAGAGACACAGAGTCTCCCGAGGTGACCTGACCCACCAGAAGAAGAGAGGCCTCTGCTGCAGGAAGCTTAGACACACAGATACAGGCAAGTGTCCCTCTCTGGGCTGCAGCATGGTTCAGGGCAGCAGCTTTGGGGACAAAGGTGGTATCTATACAATCTTATGAGAGTTTCCCTTTTAGTAGATATAATGTTTGTGTTTATCACCAGTGCTCAGGACCCGGGAGAAGTTGAGACTCTCTGTAGTTGCTCCAATTTGGTTGTTAAAGCTGACCAGACAATGATTAACAAAACTGGTTAACATATTCTTTTGGTGCAGGATCTCAACTACTGCTTGACCACTAACCTCTATTAGAGTTGAAAATCAGAATCAAGCAAACATGACTAGTCCACAGGAGGAAGAGATGCTTTGCAGTGTGTATGCCACCTAGCACCTAACTCTCCTGTGGCCATGCTGTGTGGCGAGGGACACTGGCCACATTCCTGCCCCTGCTCTTTCTCATTCTGTTCTCCAAGGTCTACTTATCTGAAGCATGCCCTCCCTTCCAGGTAGAATAAATACTGAATTATGTCTTCCTAGATGTACTAATTTCATTTCCTCCCAAGATAAATCTCCATTCATTATGTGCTGACTGGGCCTCTAGCCTAAGTTCTTTGGTGTTATCACCTGGCCTGAATGGCTGGTCTATTTCTATTCCCACAACTTCTGAGGACAAGCAAGGAATATACTTCTTTCCATTGAGGAGAAAAAGATGGAGAGAAAAGGGGGTGGGGAATCTAATCAGAAAATATCACAAGCAAACAGTGATCTATTTACTTACTGAGCAGGTTCATGCGATGAGTTGTTTTGGACACAATTTTCAGCAAAGAACCAGCCAAACAAATCGTAAATGACAAATAGCAAAATTCTGAGAGTTTTATGTGTGTTATCTCTTTCAAGCCTTAACCACTCCACAGGGTAAATATTGTTATGAACTCACTTTTTAATGAGGAAATCAAAGCAGAGAGTAGTTAATGCATCCAGTACAAAACATTTTGTGTTAGGGAGTAGATCCTATTGAGTTTACATGTAAATTATAGACTGCTTACATTCTAACAGTTTAAAAGCTTCCCTCTAGCAAATATGGAACCAAAACATTGGACAGAAACTGAAGGAGGGGCCATCAGGAGACCACTCCACCTCGGTATTCATCCCATGTACAGCCACCTAGGCTAAACACTGTTGTGGATGGCTGGAAGTGCATAATCTGAGGAACATGATATAGCTGTTTCCTTAGAGGTCTGCCAAAGACTAACACATTCAGAGAACTATGCTCACAGTTAACCACTGATATGATCAGGGGTTTCCCAATAGAGAACTTAGAGAGAGGACTGAAGGATCGGAAAGGGTTTGCGACCCCAGGAGGAAAGCAACAATACCGAACAACCAGAGCCCCCCAGGGATGGGAGGTTTCTGGGTGATGGGAAGAAGTGGGGTTAGGGGATAAAATCTGAAGTGTAAATATTACAACCAATTTTCAAAAGGGGGAAAAAAAGAAAAGTTGTTAGAACCAACATCTTTAAAAAGAATGTCAGCCCCCTAGGGGGGAAAATTTTTTTTTTCTTGATACTAAAATTGTTCTGAGAATTGTATATTGCAGAATACACAGCCTTGGTGTATCTACTCATCAAGCATACTGAGCAGACCTGCCCAAACCTCCGATGTCCTGGAATTCCATCTGGATTCAGTGAAGACACAGCATCAGAGACTTATCAACTTACTCTTCCCCCACCCCTCTTCTAATATCTCAACAGCCATAATCAGCTTGAAGAAGTTAAAGAAGAATCAGCGCCCCTATTCCCTGGGCTTGGGAACTAATGTGGTTAATAATGGTCTGTCTTTCTAGGGAAAAGTAGTGGTCTTGTTGGAACAGGGAGGATTAGCTAGGACTTATTACATAGCCATAACCTATTGGTAGAAATCTGTATAATTATTATCAAGATGAAGTTATAATTTCTTAAATGGTACAAAACTTACTTTGATTTCAAATTTAAGGTTTTCATTGGCACAAGCTTCTTATTAATATAAAAGTGAGATGAATATTGATACTCTCATGGACAATGTGCCTGTATAACACATTTAGGAATACAAGGCCTAGACCCAGTCCTTCTCTAACTTTTTTAACTGATTTGGGATGGTTAACCTATGAGTTAAGGGACTATAGCAAATTCATGGCTTTGAGTTTATTGTTAGGAGGTTTCCCATATTTTATTTAGAAATAGCTGAGAGGAGTGAACAGACAACAGTCCAGGTGACCTTACATGGATAGTTGGTTTTCAAAATGTCAGAAGTCCATAGAATTGACGCTACAAATATTTCTATATTAACGTTCATTCTGATTAGAGACCTGTCTGCTCCTGACAGCTTCCTGTTGTGGATTCTAAGAAGAAATTGAGCATCCTTGGTGTTATGCCAGTTGTGTGGTGACAGCCACTAGACAAGAATTGCCTCTCTCCATCTACAGACAAATTACTGTCCAGAAGAGGACACACTTGCAGAATAGTCGACTGATTATATCTGCCTAGACAGAGTAATCAGCCCTTAATAATTCTGCACCACTAAGGTCTGTCAGATGACTCTGGGCCAGAAGGCTGAAGATTTGATGCTCCAACGTTCGGTAGTATAGGGGCTTTTCAGGTGTTCAGCGGTCTCTATAAATTGGCTAAGTTTTAGAAGCTACGTTTAGTGTTTCCCATAACTTCAGTTAACTCAGTCATTCTGGATTTCTGACGGGGTTGAAGACCCATAGTCTCATAGCCAATCCTGGCTATTTACTTTGAGAGAACAGATCTGAGTATATAGTTTTCAGCTGACATTCACTCTAAAGCCAAAAAAAAAAAAAAAAAAAAAAAAAAAAAAAAAAAAAAAAAAAAAAAAAAAAAAAAAAAAAGCCAGGATCAAAAAGTAAGTGTTTTAGTTAGAAGAGATGACAGAGGTTCTGGTTAGTCAACAGAATGATGGACTGGGTATTAGGACTATCTTGTACCTCACTGGTACAATTAGGAATAAGTATGCTCTAACTGTATTTTGAGAGAAAAGTTTTACTTTAACAGGAAGAGTGATATGTAGGAGGAGCTAAGTGGGAAGGAGTATTGAGAGGAAGAGATGGAGTAAGGAGAGAAGATGAAGGAGAGGAGAAGCTAGGTGGTGAGAGAGAGAAAGAGAGAAGGGGCATGGAGGCACATGTTCACAGGTCTCCACCAGTCAAAGATAGTTTTTATATCTAGGTTGGGTATTGGGTTATGCTTCTGATTGAGCATTACCAAACTTATAAATCCTTTGATTAACATTTAAAAATATATATAAAAGCAAAAAGGAAAGGGGGGGCATGGGACAGGGGTTTTCTAGGGAGGGGAAATGGGGAAAGGGGAAGGCATCTTAAATGTAAATAAAATATTAAATAAAAAAAATTAAAAGCTTCCCTCTTAAGCTGAGATGTGGACATTTAACTATCTTGAGTATGTTTAGAAAATCCATCTGGTATAATTTTCTTTCACAAGTCCTATGACCCACCCATTTCTGGGACATCTTTCCACATACCTTCATAGGTTTAAGTCAACATGTACATCATAGGTGTACACACACACATGTATGAAACACATTTTGTCATACGTAAGATGAAATCACATTATAAACACATTTATGTACTTAATTTGTTTATTCATACTAATTAATAGAAATTCAATCTAGATGATGACTGGGGCATGGATTGTTTTTAGTGGCCATATGATGCTTTACTATATACAGGTATTATATTAATAGAAACAATCTTTTATAGGTCAATACTTTATTTCCATAATGTTAACAATCGCTCTAATTATCATAATTATTATGTTGCATGAGCAATGATGCAATACACATTCTTGAATGTATAGTCTTTTATAAGCAGGAATTATATTTCTGAAGAAAATAGTTCAATGGTCTTCAAAGAGTCACATAACCAAGATTGCTTTAGAATATTTATGATACCCATAGAGAAGACCTCTATCCAAAGTACAAATACAAACTTCATTGAGATCCCATCCCATCCCAGTCAGAATGGTAGTTGCCAAGAAAACAGAAGCCATGAGTGCTTTCAAGGATGCAGGGACAGGAACCCAATACCTGACTGATTTCTTAGAACACTAAGGACAGGACTTCTCAGTGGGTAAAGTGCTTGGTGTGTTGGCACACATGTGAAAAGCGTGGCTTGGTGGCATGTGCTTGTAACATCGAAGCTGCTGAGGGGGTGAGTGGACCTAGGCAGATCCTATAGGGGCTCAATGGCCAGTCAGTGAGAAACCAACCACATTCATTGAGAGATGATGTCTCAAAAAGTAAGATGGGGCTAGCTGGCTGGATAAAGACAGCTTGATACATGAATAAGGAAAATGTGGTATTAGCACAATGGAGTATTCGTCAGCTATGTAGAAGAATGAAATTCTGTATAGCAAGACAATGGAGAGAGCTAGAGGACATTATGTTAAGCAAAATAATTTATAGGAAGAAAGACAGGTGCTACATGTTCTTTCTTCTATGTATAGCCCAGGGGCTGTGGGGTGGTGTTGAGGAGATAAAGCAGAAGACAGTTGGGGAAGGTAGAAGAAGGAGAAGAGAAGGTAAGGGGAGGTCAGAATGATAGAAGTATACCATGTATGTACATGAAAAAGGCACATTGAAGTGCAATTAATATATACTAAAAATGTTAGGTTTTAAAAAAACCAATCTATCCAGTTGTCCACCTTTAGGTAAAAATGAGTCTACTTTGTCACCACAGATTAACCTGCTTTGGTCAGTTCGTGTAAATAGGGCCAAAATAGGGTGGTCTTTTGTGGCTGGCTTCCTTCATGTAGCATTACTTCAACGTTCGTGCATGTCTTAGTCAGTGTTCTACTGCTGTGAAGAGACGTCATGACCAAGGCAACTGTTTCTGCTTACAATTCCATTATCATGGCAGGGAACATGGTGTCATATAGGCAGAGATGGTGAAGGGGAGGTAGCTGCGAGTTCTGCATCCAGATCCAGAGGCATCAGGAGGAGAAAGACACTGGACCTGGCTTTCGCTTCTGAAAACCTCAAAGCTCACTTCCAGTGACACACTTCCTCTGACAAGGCTACACCTCCTAACTCTTTCAAATAGTCCTACTCCCTGGTGTCAAAGCATTTAACTTTATGAGCCATTGAGGGCCATTCTCATTCAAACCACCACAATACATGTATCCGCATGCATTAGTACATTATTCCTTTATACAGCTATGACATTAAAACATCAATAAATTGTATGGCTGTGGCAGTTTTTGTGACATTCATGGACACTTGCCAACTTCCTGCCTTCAGCTATCATGTGTATGGCTCCTGTGAACCTGAAGTCACAACACTGCGTGCAGGTTTTCTATTCTTCTGAGTCGAAACCTAAGAAGTGAATTGCTGGGACATATGGAGACTTGGCGTTTAATTGTTTTAGAAAACACCAGACTTTCCCTAAGCTGTTTAGAACATATCGCTCTTCTACCAGCAGTGTCTGAAAGGCCGATGTAACCTCATTTTTGAGACTGATCTTCCTTGTGGTTTCACTGGCAGCTCCCTGATGGCTGATTGTGTCACTGATCCTGTGTTAAGCACTCATTGCCACTTGCACACCTTCTTTAGTGGTACCTACTCAAACCATTTGCTTCTTTGAAATTGGGCCATTTGCCTTTTCACTGCTGGTGAAAAGAATGAATTCTTTACAGCTCTGCTGCATGACTTTTGTTGGCCACTGAATTTGCATGTATGTTCTCCCATTCTGAAGGCTTTCTTCTCAATTTTTTTGATGGTGGTCCTTTGAAATGTAAGTTTTAATCTTCATGAAATTATAGTGTAATTCCCTTATCATTGTCCTGTGCGAATTTGCTGACGTATTTATGAGGAACGTGCCTAATCCTAGGTCAAGACTCCACTGTCTTCTAAGATTTTTATAGTCTTAGCTTTTATGTTCAATCCTGTCACAGTCTATTTTGACCGCTATAACAAAAATATCAAGACTGCATAATTTATAAACAATGGAAATTTATTGCTCATAGTTACTTCTGGAAGCTAGACAGTCCAAGGTCTGGATGCCAGCATATTCAGTGTCTGCAAAAGCCCATTTCTCATAAACAGCACCTTCAAAATCCCTGCTTAGAGTTTCTTCTTTGTTTTTAATGATGCAGTACATTACTGCTATCAATGCTCACTCCATCATGCAGTGGAACATGTGAGTTTGAACTCCTAACTGTAACTGGGTGTATTAATTAACTTCACCTAATCCCACCCTCTTTACTGTTTGGTCCAGTTTTTGGTAATGATCCTCAAAGCCCCACCTTCTGCAAAGGAATGAGATTATGAAGTATTTGTCTGCTTGTGACCAATTTGATTTATTTAACACAAGTATCTCTGGATCCTGGGTTTTCATCATAGCTCAGTGGGTAGAGGCATTTGCACAGGAGTCTGGTGAACAGAACTGGATCCATGGATCCCAGTCCCAAAAGATATCAGGAGAGAACCAACTCCTGAGTGTCATTCTCTCATCTCTACATGAATGCTGTGGTATGCAAATAATTGAACTCTCTCTCTCTCTCTCTCTCTCTCTCTCTCTCTCTCTCTCTCTCTAATTTTATCAATTTTGTTGCAAATACCAGAATTTTCTCTCTTCGTGCATCAATAGCATTCTGTTGCACTTGCTTATCACATTCTCTCAGCTTTTATTGTGCATACTGCTGCAATAAACATGGACGTGCAGACACCTCTACAGACTGAGCCCATTTCTTTTGGATATGTGTCCAAGAGAGATAATGCTTGATTGTGCCACACTTGATCTTAGCCAAAAGGCTGTGAAGGAATGGGTTTGGGGTCACAGGAGCTTAGTTTCATCTTAAGGCTTCTCCATACATATCTACAGTGGCTACCCTAATTCATACGCCTGTCAACAGCATGAAAGAGTAGTCTCTGTTCCTCCACCTACTTGCTCATTTTTTTTGTTAGTCTTTTTGTGTTTTTCTAATGTTTTTTTTCTTATTGGCTGTCATAGCTTTGATTTGTGTTTCTCTGAATTGAGCCTTTTTAAAATATACAAATTGGCCCTTTATATATCTTCCTTTGAAAAACACCTACTTAGACCTATTACCCCTTTTCCCCTATTGAATAGAGTTCCTTATATATTCTGGTTATTAACTTCTTGTCAACTGTGTAGAATTTATATTGTCTAAAGATGCTATACTATTCCTTTTGGATGTGTTTTTCTTAATATTTTAAAAGTATTGTAAACTGAGTTCTTTCAAATGCCACTTAAACATTTTATGAATTATATGAATTTTATTTTTCTTTGATGAAAGTTATTGTGCTGATAGATTTTGTTACTAAACTCCATTGTCCTCATGAAATAATTTTTTTCTTTTTTATTGGATATTATATTTACATTTCAGATTTTATCCTCTTACCCCATTCACCCCACCACCCAGGAACCCTCTATCCCATCCCCCCTCCTCCTGCTTCTATGAGGATGTACCCCATCTACCCACCCCACTCCCACCTCCCCACCCTCGAATTCCCACCCACTCAGTGTTCAGCCTTCATGGGACCAAGGATCTCCTCTCCCACCTATGCCCGACAAGGCCATCCTCCCCTACATATAAAGATGGAGTCATGGGTCCCTCCCTATGTGCTCCCAGGCTGGTGGTTTAGACCCTGGGGAGCTCTGGTTGGTTGGTATTATTGCTCTCCTCATGGGGCCACAAACCCTTTTAGCTCCTTCAGTCTTTTCTCTAACTCCTCCATTGGGAACCCCTTGATCAGATCAGTGGTTAGCTGTGTGCATCTGCCTCTGAATATGTCAGACTCTGGCAGACCTCTAAGGAGACAGCTATATCAGGCTCCTGTCAGCATGCACTTCCTGACATCCACATCAGCATTTACCTTTGGTGACTGTACATGGGATGGATACCCAGGTGGAATGGTCTCCAGATGGCCCCTCCTTCAGTTTCTGTCCTACACTTTGTCTCCATATTTGCTCCCTTGAGTATTTCGTTACTCCTTCTAAGTAGGACAGAGGCATCCAAACTTGGTCTTCCTTCTTCACGAGCTTCATGTGGTCTGTGAGTTGAATCTTGGCTATTTCAAGCTTTTGGGCTAATATCCACTTATCTGTGAGAACAGAGCCCTTTATTTTGATGGGCTGATTTTGTTTGTTTTTATTTAAAAATTTTTGACTATATTTATGTAAGACTTGTTTCTACATTTCTGTGGTACTTCATTAAAAGTAAGTTTTTAAATTGAAGCCATACCTTTACAAACATAAATTGGATAATATTTCTTATTTACTCAAGTTCTTACATAGCTTATATAATATTGACAATTACCTCAATGTTAAAAGTTGAAGTAAAGCCTAGTCATAAATCTTTCTAATTCTGGTGACCTTAAAGGTGATAGTTTATCATTTATTCTTACCTTTTCCATCGTGTCTTATGTATTCATAATTTAGGGTTATTCTTGCATGGCTTTGTTTGTTATTATATTTGTCTAGAATATTATTTGTCTCTTTAGTTTTCTGTAGAGAAGAAAGGTTTTCTTTTTTTTGTCATTTCTACCTCTATTTTTGCTTTTCTTCTTTCTCCCCTTTCCCTCTCAGCCAGAGTTACAAAAGTTTCTTTTTTAATCTTTATGGTGTGTGTGTGTGTGTGTGTGTGTGTGTACACATGTGTACACATTTGCATGTGCACACATGATGTACATGTGGAGATCAGAGGACTATGTGTTGTATGGTCTCACCTTCCACCTTGTTTGAGACAGGTCCCTTGCTTGTCTGAGCACATGCCAGGCTTGCTTGCCTGCAGGTTTCTAGGGAGTCTCCTGTCTGCCTCCTTCTCACTCTAGGAATGCTGGCAATATGGAGATGCACTGCTGCACCTCATTTACATCAGAACTGGACCAGAACTCAGGTCCTGAGTGTACAAGTGGAGAGCTTTACCTACCCAAACAACCTCCCTAAGCTCAGATTCATCCAGTCTATTTTTTTTTTTTCACAACAAGTCAGGATAATGCAGGTCATTGCTCATTTTAAAATATTTTGAATTAAGAATTGTTTTTTTTTTTTTTTTTACTTTTAAAATTTTCATTGCTAAAATTAGATTTATTTTCCCCACATCAGTAGTTCAGTGTATAATGTATAAAGTCCTATGGTATCTTTCTTATTAACCTCTTCCCACACCCCCTAAGAGGTAGGGATTAAACCCAGGTCCCCACCATGTGCGATGTTTGCTCCACTGTGAGCCAAGCACCAGCCCACGCTTGATGGCCTCTAACAGTTTTTTTATTGCGACTTTTCATAATCTCTATTTTATCTAATGACAAGCTTAGAAAAGTTTGTGATTTCTATATTTTGTTGTTTTTCTCTTGACTATATTGTATGTGAGTAATTTTTTCTTTTGTCAAATTTGACTAAAACCATGGACTTCTAAATTTTGTCAAACCTATGATAAAAATTTTAAAATAAGATACTTTTACTGGCCAAGTATATGACCATTTTTTAGTAAAGAAAATATAATAGTTTTTGTTTGGTGAGTTTTAGTTATAAATATATCAACAATATCAGTTTTAATCTTTTATTATCCATTTTTCTTGATGTTCCTCTGTCTGCCAGCTCTTCAAAGATACATGATAAAGTTTCACCATACTTGAGTTTCTTTTGTTTTGTCTTGTTTTTTTGTTTGTTTGTTTTGTTTTTGAGACAAGGTTTCTCTGTGTAGCCCTGGCTGTCCTGTAACTCACTCTGTAGACCAGGCTGGCCTCGAACTCACAGAGATCCTCTGCCTTTGTCTCAGCCTCTGTCTCCTCCTGAGTGTTGGGATTAGAGGTGTGTGCTGCCACCTCCAGCTTCTAACAGCCTTCTACTTAAATATTTAGCAGATATAACTGTGTCTAGAATACAGGTTAATAAACCATAATATGTATGAGCTCCACCCTGTTTAATGCTTTAAATGATTACATGTCTTGTTTAATACCTTTAAATTAAAATTTTACCTTATCTGATATTAACTTCTCCTTGAACAAGAAGTTCCTTGGTGCCCATTTCTCTGAGCAATTGATAACTGATATATTTTCCTTGTTTTAAACCCATTTCCAGTTAGGAGCATATGGTCGTTTGACTGTTCTTTTTTTAGATAGGCTCTAAATCTTTTTAATTTAAATTTTATTTTTATTTCATGTATATGGGTGTTATTTCTGTGTACCATGTGTGTGCCTTGTGCCTGTGAAGTCGTAAGATAGCACTGGATCCCCTGTAATTGTAATTAGTGATGGTTATGAGTGTTCATGTAGGTGATGGAAATTGAACCCAGGTCCTCTAGGAAAACAGCAACTTCCCTTAACTGCTGAGCAATCTCTCCAGCCCTGATCTCTGTTTTCTTTTCTTTTATTCTTTTTTAATTTAGTCACTTCATATTTATTTGAATGACCTATATACATGATTATCTTCTTCACTGTTTATGAAAAGAAATCACCAGTAATTCCAAATGCAATAGACAGACACCTCCCCTTCACTCAGGAGGCTGAGTTTAATTCTTGCCTCACTTCCTGCTTGAGAGTTAGCTAGATTTAGTCCCTGGTGTCTCAAGAGTAGAAAGAGGAGAAGGGAATAATAGTAACTCTTTCTAGAGGAGAAGGATGGAAAATAGCAAGTGAGGAAGGATAATATTATCAGTGACAGGATGTGGGTGCCATGTTGTATGTGGCAAGGAGATCTTTCACATTTAGGGCATGCTTTTGCAAACTTTGACAAAACATCAGAAGATCCCAGGTGTTGGAAGGAAGAGCTTATAAGTGAAACTGTGAAGTAACTTACACAGGATATGAAGGCAGAGAGCAGAGGGAGGAATATTTATGGGTAGGAAGGTGGTTAGCAAGAGAGAGGTAGGATCATGGATCATGCATCAAGAAGGGGCATGAATTGTAAGGGTCTGTGACATCCATCCCAAGAATGATATCCCAGACTCAAATAGTATGCAACAGCAAAGAGTATTTATTCTTCAGAGAACCGGCATGCAGGGTCTACCATACACTGATATGGAAGACAGATCTGTGTGCTTTGCAGGGTCAATTATAGCCTCTTAGGGTAGGAGTGGGTGATTTTGACTTTTCTTTCCCTTGATTAGTTGGCTCTATCTTCAGGGGTGTGGGTACCTTTGTGATTGGTTAGGGCTCTGGGGACTTTTCAGGGTGGCAAGACATCCTCAGATTGGCTGCTCACAGCTGTGGTTGGCTGAGCATGGGTTCCTGGATCTGGGTTCTCATTTCTGGGAAACAGAAACTTCGGCCAAGTCTCCCAAACTGCCAGTTTGCAACCTGTCATGGAATCAGACTGGCTCTGGCTAAATCAGTCCTCTCAGAATAAGAACAAAATGTTATGATATACACACATAGAAAACACCACTATGAAGCCCATCACTTTGGGTGTCAACTTTTAAAAAAAAAGTGAAACAAACAACCCATCCCCAAACCATATATGCAAATATGAAATGTTATGTTTTTTATGCTTTTGAATAACTACACTAATAACTATTAATATGCAGTAATTTAAAAAGATTAGAAAAGAAAAATGCAGTGAGAAGTGCACTCTGCAGTTCTGTTGCTGGCTGCTCTCTGTTCTGCTCTCGCTCACCCTCACTTGTCCAAAGATCTGCTTTGCCTTCCCTTGTGTTAACATCCATTCACTTCTGGCCGAGAGTAATCAGACACATGCTTTTTCTATAGTTTGAAAGTGATGACATGTCATCTGTTTCCTCCACCAAGATGCACATTTGTCCCCATAAACATTTTATCTCCTGCTTCTCACCATGTTTATAAGATAAGAATTCTAGAAAGATTTTTTTTTTTAGCTTTCCCTTTTCTATCTCATTGCTGTTGTGTAGGTTTTTCAAGTGCTTTTGGTCTACACAAGTATCTAATAATGCATGTCACATTATTAAGAAGTTCATTGTTACGTATATTTAGAGTGTGACTCAGAGGTAAAGCACAAGAATGCCCAAGGCCCTGGGTTTTATCCATAGCAGCCCACCCCCAGGTATGTACATGCATACACATTCTCCCTCATATTTTTCCTCACACATCCACATTCATGTACACACACAGATACATAAATGCATACACATATGCACACACACATGCATAAGCACATGCACACACATACACATGCATATTCACATGCATACAAAGACACACACATGTGCGTATGCACATGCACACACACATGCACACACACATGCACACACACATGCACACATACACAGACACACATATGCATGCACACATGCAGACATGCAGAGAATCACACACACATGCACACATACATAGACACACACATGCATACACAAAATTTACTTTCTTTCCTTTCCTTTCCTTTCCTTTCCTCATTTCTCTTTTCCTCTTTCTCTATGGTCTCCTTAATCTCTGTAGTACTGATAATTAAATTTTGGGCCTCACCCATACCAAGCAATTGCTCTGTCACTGAGCTAAATCCCCAGCCCTGAAGGTACTAATTTAAATTTAAATTTTGGCTTTTAGAATTTGCAACAGACTCTCCCTGGCCCAGGTTAGCCTTGGAATTGCGATACTTTTGCCTTCTCTTCATGAGTGATGAGATTGCAAACCTGTAGTAGTTACTTTTTTGTTGCTATGATAAAATTTCCTGACAAAAACAACTTAAAGAGGAATGGGTTTACTTTAGCTATGGTGCTAAAGAGATAGAGTCCATTGTGATGTGGAAGGTAAGGCACCGCAACGGGAGCAGAAACTGGCTGACCACATTTTCATTCACACAGGAAGCAGAGCCAGAGCAAGAGAGCAGGAAGTGAGGCGGGGCTCTAAAAGCTCAAGTCCCGCCTCCAGTTACATACTTCCTTTAGCAAGACTTCACTTCCTAAAAGTTGTGCAGCCTCCTCAAATACCACCACCAGGGACTAAGTGTTCAACCACGTGAGCCTGTTGATCTAGTTTACCTCCATCGCTGTGATAAAACACCATGAACAAAAGCACCTTGGAGGAGGAAAGGAGTCATTTCATCTTAAGACTCTTAGGTCTCCTTCCATCACTGAAGGGAGTCAGGACAGGAAGCTGGAGGCAGGGACTGAAGCAGAAGTTATAGAGGGATACCACATAATGGATTCCTCTCCATGGCTGCAGCCTGCTTTCTTTCTTTTTCTTCTTCTTCTTCTTCTTCTTCTTCTTCTTCTTCTTCTTCTTCTTCTTCTTCTTCTTCTTCTTCTTCTTCTTCTTCTTCTTCTTTTTTTCATTAATTTATTTATTCACTTTACATTCTGATCACAGCCCCCTCCTTCCTTTACTCCTAGTACCACCCCTCCCCTACTTTTCTCATCCCCACCGAAGCCATATACCAACCAGCCCTGGCACATCAAGTCACAGCAGGAGTAAGCACATCCTCTCCCACTGAGGCCAGACAAGGAAGTCCAGCTAGGGGAAAGGGATCCATAGGCAGGCAACAGAGTCTGAGTCAGAGACCGCCCCTGGTCCAATTGTTAGGGGACCCATATGAAGAGTGCTATTTATTTGTAGGGAGCCTAGGCCCAGTCCATGGATGCGCTTTGGTTGGTGGTCAGTCTCCGTGAGCCTCCATGGGCCCAGGTTACTTGACTTTATAGGTCTTCTTGTGGTGTCCTTGACTCCTCCAGCTCACTCAATCCCTTCCCCAACTCTTCCACAAGATTCCCGAGCTCTGCCTAAGGGTTGACTGTGGATATTTGTGTCTGTTTCCGTCAGCTGCTGGATGAAGCCTCTCAGATTACAGTTATGCTGGGCTCCTGTCTGCAAGCATAGCCGAGTACCATTAGTGGTGTCAGGGGCTGGTTCTCTCCCATGGGGTGGGTCTCAAGTTGAAGCAGTCATTGGCTGGCCATTCCCTCAATCTCTGTTTTCTTAAACCCACCCAGAGGTGGCACCTTTCCTCATGGTCTGGGCCCTCCTCTATCAATTCTCAATCAAGAAAATGCTGTACATACTTGCCCGCAGGCAATCCAATGGTTTTATCAATTGAGGTTTCTCTTCCCATTTGACTATATTTGACTTACGTTAAGTTGACAAAAACCCAAAACCAAAACCAAAAAAGAAAACCAAAATAAAACAAACAAATAAGCAACCCCCCAAACCCCCAATAAACAACAATAAACAGGACAGGGACCTTTCTCATCCAAACCACCACAAACGTGTATCACCACACTCAGCTGAACTTATTTCTAAAACATCTTTGTTAAGATACAATGCTCTTAAAGTATACGATTTGTTGTGCGATTTAGTATAGTTAATCATACAATTACTGGTACAATAAGATTTCAGAAGACTTTTGGCGCACCTCAGAAGAAGCCCTATTCCTATAACTTGTAACTTCCTTTTCATATCTAATCCATCCCTGCAAGTCCCAGGAAGCTACTAGCCTACTCTGGACATTTCATATGATGTAATCAAATGGCATGTGACCCTTTGTGGTTGTTTGTAGGATACACCAATCATACTACTGTCATAGTTGAATTCTTCCTGGTTTGGGCTCCTATGATACTTATGGGCAAACTTTTGAATGAACAATGATTTTATTATTCTTTGTTTTATACATACATACATAAATACATACATACATACATACATACATACATACATACATACATACATATAAAATGACTGTCTTTAACATTTTGAGAAACTACCAAACTATGGGGCAGTCCTCTCTCTCTCTCTCTCTCTCTCTCTCTCTCTCTCTCTCTCTCTCTCTCTCTCTGTGTGCGTGTGTTTTCAGTGACATGTGAAGACATCGACTTTTTCCTACCCTACCCTTCTCCTATTTGGTGTTACCTGTCTTTTTATTGTTGCTATCTTGGTGTCTATAAAGTGGAATCACTGTGGATTTCATTCACGAGTCTGTAATGACTTACAGTGTGTCAGCACTAGCGAACTCATAGCCATGTGTTTATTGGCCATTTGCATGCGTATCTACTTTTGGAGAAATGTCTTTTTACTCCTTTTCACATTTTTAGATTGTGCTATCATCTAAAAACTGAGTTGACAAACATTAAAAAAAAATAGTTTGGCTCCAATGGTCTTATCAAGTACATTTTCAAGTTCTTTTATTTTTTTTTGTATAATCTAATTTATTCTCTTAATTGATTAATTCTGTGTGTGTATGCATGTGCACACGCATGCATGTGTGTAGATTAGAGGACAACTTTCAGGAGTTGGTTCTCTCCCACCTCATGGGCCTCAAAGAGTGAAATCAGGTAGCCAAGCTGACAGAAAGGACTGTTCACAGAGCCCTCTCATCAGCCCTTTTAAAAGTTTCTTGATGCTGCCCTTTGAATTATGAGTGTTTTGGGGGTTTGACTTGTTCCTTGCTTGTGACTTCAGTGTCATTAACGAGACCACTGTGAGTATTTTCTTGCTTTTTGTCTAGGAGTTCTTAAGTGTTTGGGCTTCACCCTTAGGTGGAGGCTCAACTTTGCGTTACTTTTCTGCATGCTGCTCTGTAGAGGTCTGACTTTGGTGCTTTGCTATTAGATTTTTTTTCCCCTTAAAAATGAGCTACAGAGAAGATGAAGCTAGATTTCTGCACACGCCCTGTTCATTTTCCTTCCATTCAGGGGGGATGCTTTTGCATGAGTGCAGGACCTCAGCTGTGGCTTAGCAGATTCTACACATACAACATACTCTTTTCATCCTCCAAGGCTGCAGTAAAGAAATATGAACAGTTAGGTTACTTTTCATCATACACCTTAAAGCCCTTTTGTCTTGCTTGCAAAGTCTTTCTTTAGCCCAGTTTGGAATGTTACTAGTGTATTCCTTGGTGTGGTCCTTTACTTTAAATTTAGTCTTGTGAGAACAAAAAGAAGTCTGAGCTATGACTTCCTCTCCTGGAATGCCTGCAATCCACACATGTGGCTTACATAGTCCCCAAGCCTCTTATCAGGATTTACATTTTTTTTTTGTATTTAAAATTCATTTCATATTGGATCATTTGGTCTCTAATGTCAATTTTAATAATAACCACTCTCTGCTTTGATTTCTTCAAGTTTCCCCTCCCTTCCTTTCTGTTCCTTTCTTTTTTCCTTCTTCCTCCCAGTTTGTAAAGTCTCAACCTTGAGCCAACACAAATGCAAAGCATTTGCTCTACCAATTAACCACATCCCCAGTCTAAGGGATGTTCTTGTTTTAAGGTCCCAGGAGACTATTTTGCTCTGGTTATTGCATATGTTGTAGCTGAATCTCAAGTACTCATTAGTTTTGTATTCAAAATATTCTCATTCTCTCTCTCTCCCTCCCCCCCCCCACTATTTCTCTTTCCTCCCTCACCTGATTTCTCTATCACTGCCACTGAACTCAGGAGTTGAAGGGACCCTCTTGCCTTAGCCTTATGCAAGTGCAGGTCTCCACATCTGGTAAAACACAGAAACTCATCAACAGCCCTATTCCACTATGCAGAATTTTGGTTTCTTCTGATAGACTCTTCTATCTCTGGAAGCCATATTTGAAGGATATTTGAAATCTCCCAGGGCTTAGAACTGCCTTACTATGGTCACAGTTTCTTCTTTACAGAGAGAGAGAGAGAGAGAGAGAGAGAGAGAGAGAGAGAGAGAGAGAGAGAGGTATGAATGATGTTCAAGGCTCTGGAAGAGGCTCTCTTGCTCCCTCAGGTTCTCAGTTGAACCTGCCTTGGGACCTCAGGCCGACTTCTGTGGAGGCAGCAGCTCTTGTGATGTCCCACTTGGTGACCCCGCTGGGCAGTGCTCCAACTCTGCTTCATTTGCATGCCCAGGCCATTGCAGTGCCAATTTGAGTGTTCTGCCACACTTAGATCCTCTCATTGGAGTGGGCTGTGTTCAGGCCTCCAGGGCCAATAGGCTTGGCAAAGTCAGAAGCGAAAAACTTAACTGTGACTGTGAAACTGCCACCTTCACAAACCGCATTGCCAGGGATCACGACACTCCCATCTTAATTTGATGTGCCGCAACGGGCCTCCTTTCTCTCTGCCACTCCAAACAGTCCTCTTGGCCTGTGTTTGAGTCATCTTTGTGTTTATGCATCCAGTTCCTGGCACACTGCATGAGGCACAATGGAGTTTCATAACAGTGTTTGGAATGAATGACTTCGAATACAAAGCTCCAGTGAGTGACTTGGTTGGAAATACATCGGATCCCTATATCAAAACAAAGCCTCTGGCCCTGCTAATGTTTCAGAAGGGCATTTTACTGGAATAATATTGAGAGAGGCCAGGAATATGGGAAAGCATAGGGAAGACTTGGAACAGGTTGGATCCAGCATATCCAGAGGCTCAGAGACTAACAGTCAGGACTGGTTGTATAGTAGGGACCTTCTGGTCAGGGTCAGGTCACTAGTGGGATGCTAGTCAGATTTGTCCTTATATTGTTTATTTAAGAATCAAATTTCTGGTAGAGAATACATCAGTTATGTCGCTGGAGAGCAGCAATGGTAGAGTTCCCAAACCTTTGTTTCCAAAGTAAAGCACTAGGTTTCCTATGCTTCTCTGGGCATTCTTGGCAGGAAGATTAGTTTCTCTCATAGAATATAAGTGTGCCAGGAAATGGACAAAAGTATGGAGTGACAACTAAGCAAGATATGTTCCAGGTCTCTAGGTCTCTGATTTCTAGCATGGAACAAGCAATGTCTTCCTCAACTCCATCCCCACCCTTTATGGTTGGAGCTCCCAATACCACTCTTGACTCAGAGAAGAGAGAATAGGAAATCAGGTGGCACAACAGTTTCCCACGCCCAGCCTGTGTCTTCCAGCTCTCCAGCCTCTGGGGATAGAGGACTCAGGCTACCAATCTTACAATTCTAGAGTGCCTTCTGCTCTGGAGTGGGACCCATCCTAATGGGAGGCATAAAAACTCCCAGAACTGGCTTTAGAGAGAGGCAAAAAGGCCCTGCAGTCCTAAAACTAACTTTTCTTCCTCTCTCTCATGCAAACTGCCTAGACGGTACATTTAGGTTTCCAAATTGAATAGGACTTGGTGGTTTGGCTCAAGATTCTAGCCGTAAAGTTGAGTTTCTATGTTATCTTCTTTCTTTGACCATTGGGGCTGATACAGCAGAGCGTCACAGAGTTAGTGGTGCATGCATAGCTTAAATCTAGATCATGAAGCTCTGGAGTCTGGGGAAGTCCAAGGTCAATAACTGGCTACCTTCGTGTCTAATGGGGGCCCATTTCCTCATGTATGCCATGGTGGAAATGCTGAGAGACCTTTCTGAGACCTCTTTTATAAGGACTCTAATTTCATTAGTGACAGCTCCACCCTCATGACACACCTCCCAAAGATCCCTTCTCCAAACACAATGATGGTGGAGTCGCAGCAGTCACATTTGAAATGGGAACCTGGACGTTCAGATCACAGTGCTCTTCTTCTACCGCCAATACTTACTAAGCACTGATCATTGGAAGCAAAAGTAGATGGTGGTCCTTTTTTTCATTCCCCTCACAGTCCAGTGGGAGAAAACATGTACTAAACAAACAACTGCACAACTAAACGTATATTAAACAAACAACCACACAACTAAATGTGTATTAAACAAACAACCACACAACTAAACATGTATTAAACAAACAACCACACAACTAAACATGCGTTTGTAAAATGATGTAGACCGATGCCTAAAGAACCAGACAATGTTGTAATACAAGCAAAATTTAGGCGGGTGAGGTATGAAGAGGCTTCCTCAGGGAGTGACACAGAGGTTACTCGATGGTTGGTTTGCCTAGGCAAAGTGCCTCATACTCAGATTTGTTTCTCCTGAGTCAGGGACTCAGACATTTTATCGTTGCTATTGTCACAGAGAATCACAGTCATGCCTGGAATGTACTGCAGAGAGGCAGGGATGTCAAATGGTTGCAGTGTGTGTATAGAGTGTCTCTCAACATCAATAACAAGAACAATGTCATCCTGGCTAGGAGGCTACCAGCATCCTTATCTGAGAAACTCAGCCTGCCGAAGACAAGCCTTTTCTAAAGGAGAGCCTCAACAGTGATTGTTGCTTTAAAAGTCCTGGAATAAAGACTTGAACAACTTGAATTCCCTGTCTGCCAAGCATAGTGGCTAGGAATGGAGTGGTGGGTGACTCAGAGTCAGGAGGAAGTGAATCTGCCAAGGAGAATTTTGGTGCTGTTTGTGGATAGCAAGGCAGGGCTAGATCATTCTGGAACTTGTAAAGGATTTGAGACTCTAAGAGCCCTGAGGAACCATGGAAGATAAACTCTATTTTAAATTTTAGAGGTTTCATTCGTTTAAATAGTTTTCCCAGACTCCTCTATGGAAGCTACAGTACATCTTTATGTCCCTCAGTTCTTTCTTATAGTTAAAGGACTGTACACATTATATTGTTATTGTTGTTTTTACCATACATAAAGGTCAATAGCAGAGCTATGCCATGGGAACCTCTCCTGCTGGCCTCTGACATTAATGGCCTTGTGAACTGCATACAGCACATTCCAGAATTTGCATTCTGGTTGGGAAGAAGAGTTGAGAATAAGAAAACATCCTTATCCACGGAAGTCATTGTTTTAATCTAATTAAATGCCTAGTGGAAAATCTCTCTCCATCCCAGCAATGCTTATGCCATTATGGTCAAGTCCAGGGCATTGCCAACATATCTTTGCAAATTTCATTAGCAGTGGCTGTTTCCTCCTTCTTCTAGGTCATTAATGAGTTTGTTAAACAAGGACAGTTCCAGTACCAGCCTCTGATATGCCCCAGAGGACCTTTTGCTTCCAAGCAACATAGTCCCATTTACTCCTGATTATACAGTCTTTCCACCACGCCGCATTCCATTCAGATGACGGTGCTCAAACACCAGCCGATTTCATTCTGAGCACAGATTTTATAGAGGTTGTCGTCAAATGCATCAGTGCCACCCACATAATGTCATTATCCCCCAGCCGTTGCTCACTCTTTCATTTTGTCTTTTTTTACCTGCTTGTTATTGCTATCTTCTTGGCAGATTTTAAAATGTCTGTTTTTATCACAATTAAATGCACACAGCCTAAAGGCTACCATCTTAACCACATTCAGACGGACAGTTCAGTGGACTACCCTGTTCATGTTCTTATATAGCCAAATCTGAAGGATGCTTTCATCTTTCAAAACCCAAACAACACCCTCTTCACACAGGGCTCCACGCCTTTCTCCCCTCTGATCTGACAGCCACTGTTCCATCCTTTGTCTCTATAAATGCTACTCTCATGGGAGCTCGATCTATTCAGAACCTTGCAACATTTGGCGTCTTGCTCCGGCTTTACTTCAATAAGCATGCCAGTCTTTGTAGTATGCGTCATAACTTCCTTTCAGTGTTAAAGGCAGGTTGATAGTCTGCTGTGTGTCTAGAACACACTGTGCTTATTTATTCATCCATGGATGAGCATGTGTGTCATTTTTGTATCTTCACATGTGTGAATAATACTGCTATGAATATGGGCATATAAATATCTATTCTCTTCATTTCTTTAATGTGTACACAGGATTGGAATATTGATCACATGGTAATTGCATTTTCTGCTCTTTGAGGAATTACCATAATGTTTTCCACAGCAGCTGCCCCCGGTTAGTCTCCCACTGACACTGCTCAGAGGTTTCAGTTTTCCTGCCTCCTCTCCAACACTTCTTATTTTCTGTGTTGGATGGCAGCCATCCTAGTGCATTTGGGGTGATGTCTCCTGGTGGTTTTCATTTGCATTTTCCTAATGGTCGGCAATGCCAGGCACCTCTACACATGCATGCTGGTCATCTGTGTGTCTTTTTGGAAAAGTCTTTTCAAGTCCTTTGTCTAGTTTTAAATTAAGCTATTGGGTTTTGTCATTTACGGTCTGAATATTCCCTCCTGAAGACATGACTTGAAATATTTCCATCCATTCGTAGGTTGTTTGTTTCACCTGTTAATTACGTCTGTTGCTGTGCAGAAGTTTTACATTTTGATAATTTCTCAGCAGTCTTTAAGGTTTGAGAAATTATCACTTTCCTTTTAAAAACCACCATTATTGTATGTTCCCTGTTTTTTCTCAACCATCAGGGAGAGAGAGAGAGAGAGAGAGAGAGAGAGAGAGAGAGAGAGAGAGAGATAGCCCAGTTAGTAAAGTGCTTGTTTCAAAAGCATGAAGCCTGAGTTCAATTCCCAGAGCCCAAGTTTTTAAAAAAAAAAAAAAAAAAGTCACCTGTGTGTGTGTGTGTGTGTGTGTGTGTGTGTGTTGCTACATTTTTGCAATCTTAGCATTTCCCTGGACCTTGTTGGAGGCAGTAAGCCTACGGAGGAATGATGCCCAGGTTTCAGTGAGTGACTTTATCATGACAAACACGGTGGAAGAGTTCTGGAGAACGATATCTGAGGTGGATTCTCGAGTTTCACACATAGATGCCACAGGCAGCACACTGTGCACACATGTGTACTCGTACACATGGTGTTTAGATAGGCACACGAAAAATAAAATAAAATAAAATTGTGAAATAGACATTTCATTGAGGGAAAATTAAGTGGAAAGGGTTATGGAGGTGATCTGAAGTAAAAATAATTAGCCATGTGTCTCATTCTGCTGGTAATCATTTTCTTCCAGCAGCCTTGTATTTCACTTCTGTTTCACTTTTTAGACAATAAAATGGAGACTAAAAAGGCATCTTGCTCAGATCCACAGAATCAGCATGCATGCAAACATCATCAACCCTTGTCCTTTGGCGCCATATCTCACAAAAGCTATTTTCAAATTCTTTTAGAAGAAGATTGCTCCTTAAAGCAGTCCTCTATTTCAGTGGTTCTCAACCTGTGGCTCTCGACCCCTTGTGGGGTTGTGGAACGATCCTTTCACTGGGGTCACATATCAGATATCCTGCACCTTAGATATTTGCATAACAATTCATAACAGCAGCAAAATTACATTAGGCGCTAGAAAGTTTGAGAACCACTGTTCTAATTTCACTTTGCCCTGTTTCACAAAATTGATACTATCTTATTCCCCAGACAGGCATTGTGTGGTAAACTCCATTTGTATTGTTTTTATAGACCCACACTGCACTGTGCAAAGCAGCCCAAGGACCAGAGAAATTAGAGAATTTACTCAAGGTCATGGGTCTAGGTAGAAGAGTAAGTTTCTGTTCCCAAGTTAGTCCTTTCCAGGACTTTTTTGCCTCAAGTTTAGCTCATCAAAGAGACAACTGAGACATTCTTAGGAGAAGCTACACTTTGCTTAAGTTGTCTTCACTAAGCAGTAATGTAAAAATCCCTTCTATTGAAGGCTCACCCTTCAGTCTCTGGGTCCTGCTCTGCTAAGATGGTTCTAGAGGAGAGGCATGCTCTTCAATCTGTCCGCCTGTAGTTAGGTAGCTAAACGGCTGCTGGAGTCATCAGCTTTTCTTGGGCTTGGTTGCTTCATCTGAAAACTGCCCATTGTGTCTTTTATCTCATGCTGTTGACTTGCGCATTGCATGAATAGTTTAAGTAGAGACACTTAGAGGGCAGCCCCCAGTAAATACCAGGTCTGATTGTTATTCATTTTTTAAACCTATTTGACCTAGATCATGGTTGTACATTCATATCCTAGTTTCCCACAATCCATTCTTTCTAAAATGTAATGTGTAGAGATTCCCAGTGAAAATTTTTGCTGGGAACTTTAGTTGCAGACAGATTCTGCATATGTTGGGACTCGAAGATGGCTATTGCATATTACAGAAAACCCCGAACAACATCAAACGATCAAGACTTACTCTCTTACCTCAAAGAAGTCCAGGGTCAGACAGTACAGAACTGGCAGGGCACAGCCACAGTAGTTTTAGGGCCAGACACTAATTTGTCTGCCTGACCCCTTCAAGAACATAGACTCTACCTTCAAGGTAATATAATTATTCAAAATGGCCCCTAAAGCATATGGTAGACAGAAAACGCAGACAGAAAACATACAACTCCTAGTTTTAAAGATTCTTTCTAGGAATTCTACTTACCTTTTTTTTGGAGACAAAGTCTTGCTAGGTATGATGGTTTGTATATGCTTGACCCAGGGAGTGGCACTGTTAGGAGGTATGGCCTTGTTGGAGTAGGTGTGTCACTCTGGGCATGAGCTTTAATACCCTTATCTTAGCTGCCTGGAAGCTAGTCTTCTAGCAACTTTCAGATGAAGATGTAGAACTCTCAGCTCTTCCTGTACCATGTTTGCCTGGATGTTGTCATGCTCCTGCCTTGATGATAATGGACTGAACCTGTTAGCCTTTCCCAATTAAATGTTGACCTTATAAGAGTTGCTATGGTCATGATGTCTGGTCACAGCAGTAAAACTCTAAATTTGAACTACAGACCCTCTTGCCTCAAGTACTGGGATTACAGGTATGCATCACCATGCCTGGCTGGAATCTCATTTAACACTTCTACCAATATCTTCTTTGGTCAACAGCTCATCACAGACCTCAATGTACTTAGCAGCAAGTCGGGATGGGAAGTGTAGCCTTTTTGTTGGTTGGTTGAGGCAAGGCAATGTCTTTCTATGTAGCCCTCCCTGGCTGTCTTAGAACTCACTATGTAGACTACATTAGCCTCGAACTCACAGAATTCCACCTTCCTCTGTCTCCTGAGTGCTAAAATTAAAGGTATGTGCCACCATACCCTCCCTCACACCCACCAGATGGAAATGTAGTATTTTATCCAGTTCTATTCTTACCCTAATTAAAATCCTGGCACAAAGGATAAAGGACCAGAGACCTGGCTGCTGATACCTGGAGGTTCTCCTGCCTGTTATTTTGGTTTTAGTTTGATCCCATGCCTGCCTCCAAAATCATGTTTTGACACTATTCCTTAGCAATTGGTACTGTTTTTAGAAGGCTGTGAGACCTTTAGGAGTGGGCCCTACTTGATAAGTGTAGGCCAGCAAAGAAGACTTTTTGAAGGCTATACTTGTTCTCCTGGTTCCTGCTCTTTTCTCTCTCTGCTTCCAGATCTACTTTAACGTGAACAAACTGACCACACAGTCCAGTTTCCATCAACTGATTTGCTCTTCCATGTCTTCCACACCACAGTGAGCGGAAACCCACCTAAACTGTGAGCCAGAATAGAGAATTCTTTCTTACTTTGTTCTGTTAGAGATTGTGGTCACAGCAGAGTCACTGTGTCCTCGAACCCTCTTTCTACTCTTATTGAACATGCCATTTGGGCATCTGGTTCCTGTAACAGATGCTACTGTAAGGCTTTCCATTTAAAATCCTGATTTTTTATTATGTTTCTTACTTAGGATCACTTCCTAGAGGTTTTATGAAACACAACTTTTCTGCCTTTAGCCCCAATTTCACCATGTCTCTTCATTACTGTGTGATCCCCTCCCATCACTAGCTTCTGAGATAAGGGAAGAAGGAGGGTCACAGAGAGACTGTTTCAGAAGCTCCAGCACACAGTGCTCGGAGAAGGAACATGATACTCAGGCCCTGCATGCCAGGCCTACTGGAATCTGTGGCCTCTGTCTAGGGATTGCTTTCTTAGGTGAGTACCTCTGCTAACATATTCCTATTGGAGTCCCATGTCTGTGTGAAAGACTAAACATTCAACAGAAGAATGGATGGTTTGTGTGGGCATGACTGTTCTGTACCTCAGTTCTAAGCCCATCGTGATACAAATGGGAGCCTCAAAACCTGACTCTGCCTCGAAGCTTGTTAAAAATGTAGACTATTGGGTCTTACCATAGGACTCTCTGATTTAGAGAGACTGGAGTGGGCATTGGATATCTGTGATTCTGAGAAACTCTTGTGAGGCAGCTGCTGGTTAATAGATGTCAATATGCAAAGAGAACAACTTTGTGTAAACAGAGCATGCTTTTCTATTGTGTCTGTTATGGGAAAGTGCTAGCTCTGTACCAAGGGCTATGTTCCAATCTTAGCTCAGTGAATACCTGCTATATACCCAATCTGATTAGTGGGTACTGGAGCTCTCTCTCATGAAGAGGTTGAACTTTTCAACTAATTTAAGTTACTCAGGGCCTGAGGTCACCCCCAGAGGGTGAAGTAGGATGAAGACTTGGCAGGGATTCTGTTAGGAATCTAGGATAAGAGGAAATCAAGGGTCTCTGAGGAATGGAACTACAGAAAGACACCGGGAACAGATAGAGGCAAAAGATTCAAGATTGTACTGACTGGCTAGACTGGCTGGCCACCCCTGGATCCTCCTGTCTCTGGATCCTAGTGCAAAATACCAAAGTGAGCCATTATGCCTGACTTTTTATGTGAGGGCTGGGGATGTGAACTCAGGTCCTCATGCTTGCACAAGCCATCTAACCCAGGGTATCATCTCCTCAGCCTCATGTCCATCTAGTTTTGATGTGGCACTATGTGAAGACCTGCCTAAAAAAGAAGCCTAGTTCTATTCTGATTACAAATATAAAATTCATATCCCTGCAAGACTATTGAGAGGGATTAGGGAACCCTGGGTTTAAAATATCTTTGTAAAAGGAGATGCTGCAGAACAGACAGCCATTGTGTACTTAGCTGTAATTTCTGAGCCTTCTATGTACCACACATTGGCCTGGGCATTTGAGAACACAGAAGGTGAGTACAAAGCCCATAGTGACTCAGCACCAAAGACAAAGGTCTTGTGAAAGAGTCTGAGCATTTGCCTCACACCTGTAATCCCAGAACTCAGGAAGCAGAGGCAGGAGGATCAGAAGCCCCTGGTCATCCTTGGCAATATAGCAAGTTGGAGTTTAACCGGGGATGCATGAAACAGCGTCTCAAAAACAAACAAACAGACAAACAAACAAACTTGTCCATTACTGCACACAATCTTGTATGTAACTTGGAAATTGTCAGGTATTATAATTTGCATAGAACTATATGCAGATCAGAACCATATGTTTAAGAATCTGGCCAGATTCAAGAGTGTCCAAGCTGGAGAAGGTCTTCAAAAGGGATTGGTTTAGTTTTCTGCAGTTCACTGATGAGAGACTGAGGTCTACAGAGAGGAAGGACTTAGAGCTGTTGATTAACTCTTACTACTTTACTACGTATTCATTATTTAATAGGGCATTGCTAAGAATTATTACAACATAAACTTTGTAGTAGAACAAGCCTGAATGTTGCCTGAATGTTAGTGCTAAAGTTTATGCAAGCATCCTCTGGCTCACTTTGCTGAATTTACTAATGAGGTACCGGGAGGTGCATTTTATTTTCCTTATTGCTGACTCAGAGCTTAAAGACAACTGCAGTCTTTGGGATCAGGAGTTGGAAAGTAACAGGACACCAGCCTTAAATATCCTTTTCTTTTTCCAGCACATTATTGATCAATTGCTGCTTAAATATATGTCCTTTCCTTCCCTGATTAATTGGTTTTATTCGAACAAATACTCACCAGTTAATTGGACTTTAGGAAGGTGAACAGTGAGCAGACATCTGTCATGAGTAGACAAATGATATAGGTTAGAATGCAATTGAATACAAAATGTCACACTGCCCAAAAATGAAGAAATGGGCACGCAATTATCCTCTATACCAGTGGTTTTCAACCTTCCTAATGTGGTGACCCCCCAAACATAAAATTATTTTTGTGGTTACTTTATAACTGTAATTTTCTACTATTTATGGATTGTAACATAGATAGGTTTTGGAGATAGAGGTTTGCCAAAGGGAACACACAATTTGAGAACCACTGCCCTGTAGCAAGAAATGTGAAGAGTGGGGATTATGGGATTAGGTGGTGTAGTGACTCTGTCTGTCATTTGAGACCTAGGCTTTTAAAAATGTCTTCCCTGCAATACCCAGCTACATTACAAACTTAGCTACTATATCGTGAAAAAATATCTAATGAAAGCAACATACTGGAAGGATTTATTTTAGTGCACAGTTTGCAGGAATAATCATCATGGTTTGGAAACACACGGTGGCAGGAGCATGAGGCCAGTCATCACCTGTGTCCTCAGACCAGAAGCCGAGAGCTGCAAATGCAGGTACTCAGCTTGCTCTGTCCTTTTTGTTTAGTCTAGGACCAGTGCATGGAACAATGTTTCCCAAATCTAGGTGGATCTTTCCACTTCAATGGACAGAATCTAGAAATTCCTTAGCAGATTTACCCAAGGTTTATCTCAAGTGGTTTTAGCTCTTGTCAGGTTGACCATAGTGCTACCCACTGCACATGGCTACACATTTGTCTGTGGGCTCAGATGCCCAAAGTACTCAATTCCACGCCTTATAGTTCATGCGAATTGTGCTTTGTTTACATATTGATACTCAAAGAAAAAATAAAACATAAAAAGGAAAATAAAGAAAAGAAAAATGGGATACAGAATTTCAATGTGTCCTTCGTTATGATGGAGCAAGTTCCTCCCAGTTCTCATTGGCTCCATATAGATTTGTGTCAGGTATCCACTAATCCCCAGCAAAGACAAACAGAATTGCCTTCATAGCTCAGACTCATCCTAGTTCATCTTCTAGGTCTGAAGGAGAACCTTTTTTCTTAGAGATGCTAGTTCCTTAACAACTTGAAGTTTTGTATAGGAAAAGCCAAGAGGGGAAACAGCATAAACCACATCACAGAGTCAACATCTTGGAGCAGTGTACTTACCGATAAATATTGCTAACATATACTGAAAATAAAACCTATTTACTTTCCAAGCAGGTCAATAGTTAAAGCAAGTAAACTTTAGATAGCTTAGATTTGAGTCTCAGCCATGTATCCATCTAGTCTTCAATTTTCTTATCTGTAAGAAAGAAATTATAGTAGTATTTCCCTCATATTTCGGGATATTTGTTTTTTGTAAGTAGTTAGGAAGCATAGTGTGATTTTTAATTACCCGAATCAGTGCTAAGCACACAGTAAGTCTTCAACAAACGCCAGCTGCTGGGATTTTGGAACCACGGGTGCTGTTTATCTTCATTTAAGTCAGAGCTGTGTATTCTCTAAGCCTGTATCTGCTGCCCCTTTCTAAGTGTAAGACGCAGAGTCTGGCATAACTGGTTCTCCTCCACGTGAGGTGTTTTGGTTTTAACTTGGGATGTACAGGCAGAATTTCTCTGGTTCTTCTTCTAATTTTCTGGCTGCCCCAGAGAGTGAGCCTTGTTTAATCAGCTTACTCAGGCCCAGAATCCATTTATTTGATCTCAAATTGGATGTTTGCCTCTCAGGCCCAGACCAAAACAACAATGCAATTTACCTTATCTGCTTTACATTTCTGGCTCCCAGAGAGGAGACTTGGCAAGCTCCTCCTCCCTCAGGACATCAGGACTCGAAGCCCAGTGAGCTTTCTCTCCCAAGCCCAGAAAACTGAGCTGATCTGGAAATTTTGGAAACTGTTAAAAGACTAACAAAATCTCTCTGCTATTCACTTTATGACATTGATGGCTGTGTACTGACTCGGACTCCAGATTCGGAGTCACGGATGATCTTGACAGGAAGTCAGGCTGGTTTCCAAGAGAAATGATTTTGTAGAACAGATCTGCTCAAGGTCCTTTAAGCCCACAATTGCCTTGACAAGCCTTGGCATGATTATTTGTCCAGACCTGACTGTGAGAGTCTCCCTGAGAGTTCTATAACCAAGAAGCCCTTAGTGAGAGGAGTTCCTGTCTTTGAAACAATATCCCAAGAGCAGTTGCTTCCTGTTCAATTTCAGATGATAACTGGCAAATGTCTGGCTTCCCAGCATGGGAGAGAAGGGAACTCTTGTCTTCCACCACAAACAAACTGTACAATTATATTGCAAACTCAGTTAGTCTTCCCCTAGAAGGGGGATTTTACTGACTTTGAGAAATGTCACTAACTTCATAAACTTGGATTTGGGGTAATCACCTTGGAAACCAGAAAAAAAAAAACAGGATTTTTTTGTTTTGTTTTGTTTTGTTTTGTTTTTTTGTTTAGTATATATGGTTTATTTCTTCTCTGGCTCCATTTCCTCACTTGCTGTCTGAATGATCTTCTATTATCGCAGCTTGTTGAAATTTAGGGATTATATTTCTGTTCTCTTGGAAATTATTCAAAAATACTTAAAATGCCTACTTAGTTTTTTTCCCCCCCCCCCCCCCCGTTATCTGGTTCTTTTACCATTTTTTTTCTGAGCAATAAATCATCTTAGGAAGTGAGTTTATCTTCTCTTTACCAATGTTGCAGGCTCTCATGCCTATGAATTTTCTTCCTGTACTTTTGGAATGTCTTTTGTTCCTACCCAACCTGTCCTCAACCTGCCCCAGCACACACCACCCTTTCTGCGGTTATAGCCACCAGTCCTCTTCCATCCATTCTGCGTCCTATGCTAGCCTTCCTAGAGTGCAGATCAGGCTTCCAGCCCACTTGTCTGGGTAGAGAGCACTGACCTTCCAGCACTATCCTATTATCTCCACAAAGAAATGGATTGTGGGAACATCCAGTTGTTCCCAGATAAACTACTGTAAGAAGAGGAGTAATTTTTACGATCAACTAGACCAGATTAAGAAACACTCGAAGTCCTGGGTGGGTATTTCCAGAGGGGAGGAGCTAAGTGGCAAACACTTGTGACTGTGGACAGCACCATCCATCTTTCTTGCCTGTGCTGACACTGTTTAGTGTGCTTACACACTGCGATGAGGCTGTGAGACTGAACAAATCCTCCTCCCTGAGTTGTTTATGCCAGATATTGTGTCACAGTGATGAGAAATTAGCAACAACAACAACAACGACGATGACGATGACGATGACACAATAAAAATACTTTTAAAAGCCAGGTGTGGTGGTTTACATGTTTAATCCAAGTACTTGGGCGGTGAAGAGAAGAAAATCATTGTCACTGAAAATTTGAGCCATCTGGTGTAGGTAAAAAGGTCCAGGTCATCTCGGGTTCCATGGTGAGTTCTAGGATTATCTGACTACACTGGGAGACTGTCTAATTTTTCTTAACATTTAGAGAAATTATTTAGTTCAAATGAGATCTGATCTTGGAATGTTGGTCATAGATTCTGTAAGACCCACAAGAAAACATGTGATCATTGTCATCTATGTACTACCAGACTTGATGTCATTATTGATGGCTTCTATTGCATTCATTTCCTGGTTGCCAGAAGCCTGGCACTTACCTTTCCGAGGCCTCCCTTACTTCAGGTGCTGTGACACCTTCCTGAAGAAGACAAGTATAACTTAAAAATTACAGTTAAAAACTGAAATGCTCTTCTGTTTGACTTTCAAAATTGGCAAGCATTTGTATATCCCATCCTGTGCCTGGCACACTGTCCATTCAACACGGAAATGGTACTACCACTGAACAAAGCATGAGAACCCTGGAGCCTTTTTTTTTCTTTTGAGATTTAACATTGGTAACATATAGAAAACAACATCTCCCTCATGTAGCACTGTTGTACAGTTAAGTAAGGTAATGCATTCAATTGTAGAGGGCCAGCAGACAGGGAGGCTCAGATACACCTTTTTGATCCACTCACTTGCTTGTGGTGGAACCTAACCTGAATTAATAAGGCTGATTATAATCTCTGTGAATTCCACCTAGTGTGGATACTCTTCAGTTTCACCGGATAAGCATTTTGTGTTTGCCTATGGTTGCCAACTTCAAATGTCTGTTTCTTTGTAAGATCTGAACTGCAAAGCTCATTTGAATTCACAGATTTTGTATGGGGAATTAAGAATCTTTAATGAGCAGAACACATCGACAATTAGAGCCAATGCTATCAGAATTGGACACGTGACACATCTCCAGAGAGTTATAGTGGGCAGTTGCCCGAGATTAGAGTATGAAGCTTCGAGGGCTTCCAAGAGTCAGAGTAGTGAGGGGAGCTGCTATCAGGTAAGTGAAGAAGATGCATTTTGAGGAAAGGAGACAGAATATTGCAGGGAGCTACAAGAGATTATATCCTATAAGCCAAGCTGCCTACTGGCTTGTGAGTATCTGGGAGAAGGAATGATTACCTTTAGGAGAGATCACCTTTCAAGAGGTACACATCACAGCTTGGCAGAGAAATGTGAAAAGAATCAACCCAAGTCATTCACTTTCTCTAGCCCAGGACCTATCCCTGTATTCTCACAGACCCCTTAGACAACATCTTCGTATGGCAACAAACATTTGTTGCATTCAAAGATGTTCTCTTAAGAGCTGGGTAAGCCAGCCTTCCTCTCTCCCCTGCCATCCCTCCCTTTTCCATATTCTCTTCCCCTTCCCTCCCTATCCCTTCCTTCTTTAATTTTCCTTCCCATTTCCACCCCCTTTCTTCTCTCCAGAGCCTCATGCATTTGAGGAAAGTGCTCTCCCACTGAGATACCCATCCTTGAAAGACAATGTTTCTAAAATGCACACCACAAACATTCCCCTATTTTCTCTGGTAGAGATGGAGATGAAATGATAAACTACCTGAGTAGGAAGGGAGTTCTTTAAGGCGAGGGGCGGGGGGATGATGAGAACTGGCTTATATTTTATAGAGAAAACAACAACAACAACAGGCCACTATGTGATTAAAAATGGATAATAGTAGACAGAAAAAAAATCTTATTTAACCAGTCTCTTCTATGACATAGGATAGTACTAGGCAGGAATGTATATTGCTAATTTCTGTTTTTAGTCTTTATTTTTGAGAGTTTTATACATACCATTTCTGCAGCCATAGGCAAAGCTGAGAGCAATCCATGGGCTAGCATGATGCTGAGTGTAGACCACAAGGCACCAGCTCTGGGCTCCAAGTCTAACACAGAGTGAGAAGGTAGTTTGTCTTTTCTCAGAGTTGTTTTCTATTTTATGGTCTGGGTGGTTCCAGGTCGGCGACCCGGCAGTATGGGTTGTGTGGAAACCAAGGAGTGATTCAAGGGCAGATGGGAGGGAGGTAGAAAACATGCAGTGGAAAGATTTCTTGAGATGAGAGAGCTCTGGTGGGGGAACAATTGTCCACTTAGAGGTGAGAATTTGCTGATTGCCCATCACTGTTGTAAAGCAGCTTTCTTCCACTTCTTGTTTATCCAGTTTGGTTATAGCTGAAGTTCTCCTGTACATTTGTTAGGAAGGGCTACCTCAGTGATGTGTATGTTTTCACTTAAGGGACCATCTTTATTTAAGGCTTGACCTTCTTCTCAGGTTTAACTAAGCTTATTTTATTATGTCAATGTGGTGTGTGTGTGTGTGTGTGTGTGTGTGTGTGTGTGTGTGTGTGTGTGTGCAGGCACACTCATGTGAAGATCAGAAGACAACTTTGTGGGATTGGTTCTCTTCATCCACATCTATGTGTGTTCTGAGAACGAAACTCACCAGGCTTGCATGGAAGTGCCTTTACTGATTAAGCATCTACGCAGCTCAGTTTTCATATTTTAGATTTCAGTAATAGCTGGTGCTGACAACAGTGTCTCATCAGTGTTGAATTTCACACGTTAGACTTTCCTGAACACTGGGTATGCTTCACCCCCACCCTTCCAATAACTTTTCCGAAATGGGCAGTGTAACCATTTGTAGTATTATTTGTTTAATAAATCCTGGTACGTGATTACTGCCTGCCTCAATAGTTTATGTTCCTGAATGAAAATCACACACACACACACACACACACACATACACACACACACACATCTTTTATTTTTTAATATGCCTTAATCAGCACAATAGCTGGGCAACTGCCTAATCTCCATGCTGTTAGAATCTACCTCCTGCCGATAACTCAGAGTTACTACTTACCAATTTCTATGTTCCATCTTGGCTACTCTTGACCCAACTGAGCAGCCCTCTGGGCCAGATTCTTTTGGCCCTTTTACATAGTGCTTTGGTTTTTTCTCCTGCTCACCTCCGAAGGCATAGAGGCTCTTTCTGCACATGTCATTCCCTTCCTCCTCCTCATGGTCCCAAGCCTGGGAAACCTAAATCTGACTTCTCTCTCTTCTTCCCAGCTATTGGCTGCTGGCATCTTTACTTACCAATCAGAATGAACTGAGGGCAGGTTTCCAGAAGCTACATGCAGACTCAGATCTTGAGGGCCCAGCACTTAGCACTACAATAACACCAAAAAGATAAAACCTCAACAACCATTTCCACTTACAGGTGAAGGAATGGAAGCTTTATAATGGTAAACACCTTAAGGACATAGGCTTGTAGACATTGGACAAAATGTTGATCCAGGAGGATGGGACAAAGTCTGTGCTGCCTTTTAAACAGAATTCTTACCATATTTAAGAAAGCACTATGTTCACATGGTAGGGAACTCAATATGGCAGCACACAATGTTGTGTCTTCAAAAAAGTATAGTTGAGAGAGAGGGGATAGGGGAACAATTAGGAGTCAAATGAAATTAGAACAAGATACAGAAAGAAACAAGATGACACAGTAGACTGTAAGGAGAAAGTTGCAGAGAGGAAAGCTGCAAAATTAGATGGTTCTGAGGAGCCCCAGGGAAGAGAGATGATTGGACTTTCGAAAGCCCAGTGAGCTGAATCCAAGAAAATTACTGGGTGATCCAGGAAGGGAGGGGGCTGTGCTGGCGCACATGTTGGATTTGGTTAACAGTGAGCAGGTCTGATCAACTGAAGAAAAGCTCAAGGTGGGGAAGAATTTTGGATTTAGGAATGTGAAAGGCCAGGAAAAGAAGGACTACGAATTTTCATTCTGTTAGTAGGTTGTTGGAAATAAGAAAGAGTAATGGAACTTTCCAATATTAGGTGACACGTTATTTCGGAGGTGTTCTGGGAACCATGTGCCAGTAAATTGCTAGGTGAGGCCCCTGGGAACCAGCTAGGAGAATGTTGCAAACGTCAGGGCATGGAGATACTCAGAGGCATGGGTCACAGCCCCTCCCCGCCCAAGCTGAATAAATTAAAGATGAGCGTATGATGTAACTGTGCAGAGTGGATGGGGCATCATTGCTTCCAATCAGGGGCAGCATCTGAATCAGCCACAGATATTTGTTTGGGGGTTTGTGCATGGAAAACTCACAACTAATTGATTTACTTATAATCCTTTTCCCAATCTAATTAATTTAAAGGGTTTTAAACAAGTACTGCCTCCTTTGATCCCCACAGTGGTACAGCCCATTTCTTGAGGTGGTTGCCTCTGATCTGAAGGGCCCTTCCTCTGGATGCACACACACCTACCTCTTATCCACACTGCTCAGCCCAGGCTTTTGAGGCGCTATGCTCTTAACTCAAGAACGCTGGTGCCAAGGGCTGGCATTTCACATGCTTCTGTGGGACCACAATTCCCTTTGACAAGCTGCTTTCAATTTCAGGGGTCTGCACATTTCTCGGAATTCATTATTAGCCCAGATTAGTCAACAAGAAGGATTGACAAATAGAGATTGCACAGAAATTATTTCCTCAAAAAGAAACAAGGTGTAACCACAACAATAAAAATCAAATGGAGAAGTGGCGGCCGTCTAAAGAGAATTACTGAATATTTTAGGAACCATTTCTCCTATACTTTAAAACACACTGCTTCTTGATATCTGTTGAGTTGTCTAGGCAGCTTTGGCCTTTGCATGTAGGTGTTTTCCCAACCTGCATCTCTAGTCTCTTGAGGAGCAATGTCTAGAATCTGGTACGTATGGGGATACTTAGTACCATGTACACTATGTCTTTATATGTGGAAAGAGAAGGAAAAGTCTGGAGGGAGAACTAAGAGCTGGGGAAGGTGGGAAAAGGGGTAATTTCACAGACCATAGTCGACATGGACAGAGCTCAGGAAGCTTGCTCCCTGGCAGCTGCCTGACCAGACACAAATCTAGTGAACTCCTCAGCTTCAGGGCTTATGGCCAAAAAAAGCTTTAAGTTTCTTCATGGCTGCACATTTGCTCCCGCCTCTGAATAGATTCAAACCCTGCCATCAATCTCTCCCCTCCTTTCCTTCCTACTCAGTTGCCTCTTCTGATTCTACTCACATGACAAAGGGGCCCGGGAAGGGATATGTGGCTGGAGTTGGCAGAGGAATGATCAAAGGACAGCAGAACTGTGAAAGGGGTTTCCTCAAGGCCCACAGCTGGCTGACAGCATGAGGACCTGGCTTGTTCCTCTCCTTTCTCCCCTGTGTTTCACAGGGTTATTAGAAGATGGATGATGCAATTTCTAAAGAAATGCTCTGTAAATTGCAGCCCATAAGTATCTATTATCAGCGTGAGTGTGTCTGTCTGTATGTGTCTGCATCATTAAGAGAAAGCTTTTGCGAGACGGTTAGCCAGATGGTTAAACCTCTGGCTCTAAAAACATAGGCTCACCTCTCTTACCCTGGCTCTGCTATCGGGAGATACTTAGCAGGTTTGAGAGCCCCAGATTCTCACCTGTAACTTGGGAGTGCCACTTTCGTTTTCTTGATGTGGCTCTGTCACTCTGTTGCTCAGGTCCTGGCACATAGGCAATTCTTACAGTAAACAACGTGAAAATAAATGAAGGCATGAAAACTCGCTTCCTCAAAATATGTAGATATTATCCCCATTTACTAGAAATTTCAACGCATTGCACCTATTGGTTAATAAGTGATTGTTGAGTCTATCCATAGACAAAGCAAATTGCCATTTTTGGTTGATATATGAAACCAGGGCAGGGTGGCTGGGTACTGACTACCCAGAGTAGGAGTGGTACTAGGGGGCAATAAGTAAGCCTGTCTACAGGAGAATCCCTGTCATAGGCTGACCTATTGGGTAGTAAATGGAGTTCAGAGTCTGAGCAGGGGTAGTCCAGAGACACAGGGAACCATTGTGTCATTGGCGGGGAGGGTAGGCCAGGATGCAAGTGGTAAGGGTTGGCACAAACCCATTTATAGGTAAGAGGTTTCTGAAGAACAAGCCTATATCGTCTAGCATTGTGTGGCTTTTCCTGGGGAGACATGAGCAAACATTTATTTACCCACCCTTCTGGGGGCACTGGAAACAGAACAAAGAAAAAGCTCTATTCACTAACTTAATGAACCAGTCAGTTCACAGAGACTACTTCTAGGAGCATGGGTAGAGGATGACTTGAAGGAGAATGGGTGCCTTGGGGACAGCTACATCACCAGAAAGCACCACCCCAGTGTGAATGACAACTTGTGACAGCTGCATCCCTGAAGTTTCCTGTGCAACTTCCAGGTCATTCCTCTGGCCAGATAGAATCTTCTCTAGAGACAGTGTTTACTGCTTTCATAACCTTAGGGAGGCATCTTGTAGGGCTTATAGCTTTCTGAGTTTTAAAAGTTTTCTTAGCTTAATGAGTCTTAAGAGCCTTTCTTCTTCTTCCCAGAGAGGATATTTCAATTAGGAAGAAATAGTTACTTAACACCTAGGATCCATGGGTTTCCTCTTACATAAGTAGCTATGTTATGCCTATTTTTATTAAACATTTGTATTTGAAAATTTTATTTTAATATTTTATTTGCATAAATGTTTTGCCTGCCTTTAAGTCTGTGTACCGTGTGTATGCCTGGTGTTCACAGAGGTCAGAAGATGGCGTTGGCTCCTCTAGGACTGGAGTTAGAGACGACTGTGAGACACTGCATTTTGGGAATTGTATCTGGGTCCTTTGGAAGAGCTGCTAGTTCTCTTGACCACTGAGCCATCTGTCCATCCCCCATATTTTATATTTTTTTCCTCCAACAGTGCTCTCTAAATTGTACAAGCTGTAGAATCACTGGTACCCATATCTGCCCCTGATTGCAATACGTCTGTTACACAGGTTGTCCTCCATAGAGAAAGAATATGAGAGTTGAGATATGACCTTTGGCCAAAAGTTTATACAAGGTAATATGAGTTTCGTTCCTAGCCTGTATTGTCTTGTAGTGGCAAGCAAGTTCATGGAAGGCATGGGTGCCTCCACTGTCAAAGCAAAAAGGTCCTAAATATATTCTAGGATGGAATTATTTTCTAAGTTGAAGCTCAGAATTTAGTTCTGGGAAAAGTTAGTGTTCTTAATAAAATGTTCAATCTTAGTTTTCTATAATCAAGAGAGTTAAGACTGTCTCTGGGGAACAAATTATCTACCAGCCAGCTGACCGTCAGTTAAGAACCTAGGCCTTTCATCTAAGATCTGTTTGGTGTCTTATTTGGCAACGGTTATCAGAACGTTATATTTTCATGTATAATTTGCTCACCAACAGGGACTCTGGATTAGCTCATTGCTGGCTTTGTTCATCAGAGCAAAATTAGAGCAAATTGTCACTCTCAGAAGTAGCCTTTCCGGCATGGTCTCCACCCCGCTTATCATCTTGGACTCACTCAGCATCTGCCATTCCCCTGTTCATTCTTCTGCATTTCTCATCTCTATCTTGATTTGTTAAATGCTTCTATGCAGCTATTGTCTTTCTTCAACTGAATAGGAAGCTTTGAAAACAAGCAACAAACTCCCAGGTACATACTTGCTTACTTCTTCCGAAATATTTCTTATTGCCTCACTCTTAAAACCCTGGTCCCTGGAGTCTGTCACAGGGCTGGGCCAGATGCAGGACTCCATGAATATTGGAATATGGACTGGTTATTTCCTTGGAGGATCGGGAGCTGAGCTAAGGCTCCGTCTTTTTCATATACCATAGTGTATCCCAGCTTACTTTGGTTTGTTGGTCAAGGCCTACAGTTCACACAACCTGTCAGAATATGGGTGCCCACAGTCATGAGCTAGAGCTGCAAACTCAAGTTAGATACAAACTCAGAGTTAGAGCCATCAAGCAGAGCCATCAATGCCTCCAGGCATTCTCATTTTGGGGAAAAAAAAAACCCTCTACTGGATTCTCTTTATCTTAGGTGGATATAAGCTAAGTAATTATTATTTTCGTAAAGATTTATTCTGACACTTGTGGATCCAAATGAAAAAATTTTACCTTGAGGCTTAATATTTTTTGCTCATGTGACATTATATAGTTTAACATGCACATGGTTTCAAGTAACCATTTTAATGGGGGAAAGATAGTAATGATAAATATATAGTTTAGTACAGTATAGTAAAGTATAGTATACAGATAAGTCAATGACAGAGTGGTTTGCTGTCATTATTAAGTATCAAACATAAGTATAATTGCATGAGGTAGACACTTATGTGATGGGCAGTGTAATAAGTTTGCACAACCTGACCATACTATAATAACTATCTTGTCACTTAGTGTGTAGGACTTTTTCAGCTCCAATATACTCTTTTTTAATAGTATATATCAATACTTTATTGCCAAATACAATTCTATAATATGGATTTACAATACTGCTTATCCATCATTTTCATTTATGATATTCAGTTATTATCAGTGGATAAGCATTTTGAGCTGGGTCAAATTGAGCAATTGAGCTGGGTCTACTTTTAAGGTTTTTATTTTATTTTTTTAATTGGATATTTTATTTATTTACATTTCAAATGTTATCCCCTTTCCCACTTTCCCCTCTGCAAACCCGCTATACCATCCACCCTTACCCTTCTTCTATGAGGGTGCTCCCTCACCCACCCACACCTGCCCTAGCATTCCTCTACACTGGAGCATCAAACCGTCACAGGACCAAGGGCTTCTCCTCCCACTGATGCCAGATAAGGCCCCTTCAGTTCCTTCAGTACTTTCCCTAACTCCTCCATTGGGGTCCCTGTGCTCAGTCTGATTGTTGGCTGTGAGCATCTGCATCTGTATTGATCAGGATCTGGCAGAGCCTCTCAGGAGACAGCTGTATCAGGCTCCTGTCAGCAATCACTTCTTGGCATCCACAACAGTGTCTGGGTTTGGTGTCTGCATGTGGGATGGATCCCCAGGTGGGGCAGTCTCTGGATGGCTTTTCCTTCAGTCTCTGCTCCACTCATTGTCCCTATATTTCCTTTAGACAGGAGCAATCCTGGGTTTAAATTTTGGAGATGGGTGGGTGGCCCCATCCCTCAACTGGGGGGGCTATACCTAACTTCTGAATATGGTCAAGATAGGTTCTCCATCCCGTTTGTTGGGTATTTCAGCTGTCATCCCCATGAGGTCCTGGGAGACTCTTGCTTTCCTGGCATCTGGAACTTTCTGGCTGCTACCCCCAGTTCCCCATCCCCCATTGATACACACCCCTGTTCAATTTCCTGACCCTCTGTATATCTCCTCCATCTCCTCCCATACCTGATTCTTCCCCATTTTCCCCTCCCCATCTTCTCTTCTTCCCAAGTTCTTCCCATTCTCTACTTCCTTTGATTATTTTGTTCCCCCTTCTAAGTAGGACTGAAGCATCCACTCTTTAGTCTTCATTTCTCTTGAGCTTCATGTGGTCCTTGACTTGTATCGTGGGTATTCCATGGTCTTTGCCTAATATCCACTTATCAGTGAGTACATACCATGTGTGTTCTTTTGTACTGAGTTACCTCACTCAGGATGATATTTTCAAGTTTCATCCATTTGCCTGTGAACTTCATGAAGTCATTGTTTTTAATAGCTGAGTAGTATTCCATTGTGTAAATGTGCCACATTTTCTGTATCCGTTCCTCTGTTGAAGGACATCTGGGTTGTTTCCAGCTTCTGGCTATTATAAATAAGGCTGCTATGAACATAGTGGAGCATGTGTCCTTGTTATATATTGGAGCATCTTCTAGGTATATGCCCAGAAATGGTATAGCTGGGTCTTCAGGTAGTACTATGTCCAATTTTCTGAGGAAATGCCAGACTGATTTCCAGAGTGGTTGTACAAGTTTGCAATCCCACCAGTAATGGAGAAGTGTTCTTCTTTTTCTATATCCTCGCCAGCATCTGCTATCACCTGAGTTTTTCTGTATGCAGCAAAATGCTGGGTCCTGTTTATGTATCCAGTCTGTTAGTCTATGACTTTTTATTGGGGAATAGAGTCCATTGATATAAAGAGATATTAAGGAATAGTGATTGTTGCTTCCTGTTATTTTTGTTGTTAGAGGTAGAATTATGTTTGTGTGGCTATCTTTTGGGTTTGTTGAAAGATTACTTTCTTGCTTTATCTAGGATGTAGTTTCCTTCCTTGTGTTGGAGTTTTCCATCCATTGTCCTTTGTAGGCCTGAATTTGTGGAAAGATATTGTGTAAATTTGGTTTTGTCATAGAATATCTTGGTTTCTCCATCTATGGTAATTGAGAGGTTTGCTGGGTATAGTAGTCTGGGCTGGCATTTGTGTTCTCTTAGGGTCTTTCCAAGATCTTATAGCTTTCATAGCCTCTGTTGAAAAATCTGGTGTAATTCTGATAGGTCTGTCTTTATATGTTACTTGACCTTTTTTCCCTCACTGCTTTTAATATTCTTTTTTTGTTTTGTGAATTTAGTGTTTTGACTATTATGTGATGGAAGGAATTTCTTTTCTGGTCCAATCTATTTGGAATTCTGTAGGCTTCTTGTAGTTTATGGGCATCTCTTTCTTAAGGTTAGGAAAGTTTTCTTCTATAATTTTGTTGAAGAAATTTACTGGCCCTTTAAGTTGGGAATCTTCACTGTCTTCTATACCTATTATCCTTATGTTTGGTCTTTTCATTGTGTCCTGGATTTCCTGGATGTTTTGGGTAAGGAGCTTTTTGCATTTTGCATTTTCTTTGACTGTTGTGTCAATGTTTTTTATGATATCTTCTGTACCTGAGATTCTCTCTTCTATCTCTTGTATTCTGTTGCTGATGCTTGTGTCTGTGACTCCTGATCTCTTTCCTAGGTTTTCTATCTCCAGGGTAGTCTCCCTTTGAGATTTCCTTATTGTTTCTACTTCCATTTTTTAGATCCTGGAGGGTTTTTTTTTAAATTCCTTCACCTGTTTGGTTGTGTTTCTCTGTAATTCTTTAAAGGATTTTTATGTTTCCTTTTTAAGGGCTTCTACTTGTTTACCTGTGTTCTCCTGTGTTTCTTTAAAAAAGTTATGTCCTTCTTAAAGTCCTCTGTCATCATCATAAGATATGACTTTAAATCATAGTCTTGATTTTCTGGTGTGTTGAGGTATCCAGGGATTGCTGTGGTGGGAGAACTGGGTTCTGATGATGCCAAGTAGCCTTGGTTTCTGTTGCTTATGTTCTTGCCCTTGCCTCTCACCATCTGGATCTCTGGTGTTAGTTTGTCTTGCTGACTCTGACTGTGGCTTGTCCCTCCTGTAAGCCTGTGTGTCAGTACTCCTGGGAGACCAGTTACCTCTGGGAGGAATTTGGGTATGGAGAGCTGTAACACAGGGTCAGCTCTGGGGCACAGACAGAAACAGGAAGGATTCTGTCCCTGGCTCTTTATTGGTTCCTGTGTACTGATGGCCCTGGGTAGGTTTCTCTTGGGCCAGGAATTTGAGCAGAAGTGGTGGTCTTAATTGTTTTCTCAGGTGTGTCAGCTTTCCTGGGAGACCAGCTCTCTCCTGGTGGCATTTGGGTATGGTACAGGTCAGCTCTGGGTGTAGATGGAAGCCGGAAGGTCCAATATACTCTTATGAAACTGCTTTCATGTATGCTATCATCCTCGATCCAGATGTTCTGCAGCAGGTGACCATATCATTGCTATTCCCACCTCCACCCCCCATCCATGTAAGGACCTGTTATATTTGGAGCACTTAGTAGAATGCACTTAAGAGTACCCATCCTTGCAGACATTATTAGACAAAATGTTTTGTGGTTTGCAAAAAATGTTACTAGCAACAAGTCTAGCAAGGTTATACATAGTCTTATCTACCCCCCTGGCAGAGAGCTTGTATATCACACAGGGGTCTCCTAAAGTCCAGGATGAGGTGGCAGAGGTGCGTGTGACAGATAAGGGAGCAAAGCCTCAAAAAGCAAGCTGGACCAGGAATCTTCTTACTCATTTGAGACCACAGTGACAGGATGGATCACACAGTACACCTCTGTCCCTTCATTCTGATATTTCCGGGGTCATAGTCTAACTCAGGGTCTGGTCCAATATCTGACCAATAGATATGAAGGTCCCTTCTCTGACTTTCTTTGTTATTCTTCTGATCCTAATTCACTGATTTGACGGTTTTCAATACAGATAAGTCTGTTAAGCTCTCATTTTCCATGTTGTGGACCCAAACTATGAAAAGATGACAATATCTGTTTGTCCTGTGGCTTGGGGATATAGATATGGGATCCCAATGCTGGCCCACCAGTGCACTACCTTTCTTCATTGTCATCCTATGAAGCTTACTAACACATTCTTATCAAATAAATACAGAATTCCTTGTTCTTTTCCCCAGAGGAATTCATTCCGTGTCTCATTAGGCATAGAAGAACTTGGCAGACAGAACAGATGTGGAAACCCCTCCTGCACATTTGGCACAGAAGAATATCAGTAAAACATTTAAAGATTTTAAATTAGATCCATAGCTGAGATGCGAAGACAGTGAGGAAAAAAATCTCAGGTAATAGAAAGGAGAAGGAGCCCAAGGCTTGACTGGCACATAGGTGCTGATCTTAGGATATTCAAGTGGGTCAGATAAAGGGCTTTGGAGGTAAAGTGCTTTTATGCACAGCTAAGAATGGGAAGCTGAGTCCTCAAGTCTCTACAAGACTGGGAGTTAAAAGGGAACTGCCTGCATTGAGCCAAAGGGCTGGTTTTTCCTTTGGAGAGAAGACTAGAAATTGGCTACTGGTCTGGGGAGTTTGCTATCTGTTTGAGATCTTGCATAGAAATAATGTCACCTCAGAAAAATCAGAACTCTAAATATGAATCATGTTTGGATATTCAGTTAAAATTCTACCTTGCCTTTATTCTGCAGAATGACACTTTGACAAGTGGGAGCAAAAAACAACGCCTTCACCAGGAAAAGTCCTGGGGTTGTGGCAAAGGCTGCTACAGAACTCCCCTAAGGATGAAGCCATGGGAATGCCTGCTCTTGAAAAGCTTAACATAAAAAAAAAATCATAAGTTAACCTAGGAAGTGTATAAATCAAATGGACCTAAAGAGGATGATGAAATAAATGCCTGTTTAAAAAAAAAAAAAAGCACAGTGATAGTATTTACTGTGCCACACACTGTTCTAGAAAAGCACTTTCCAGGCATTACTTTTATAGCTTAGTTGGTTTTTCTGTTGCTGTGATAAAACACCAACTTACCAAAGACAAGGTTTGTGTGTACTTACAGTTCCTGAAGGATGAGAATCTATGATGGAGGGGTTCAGGCATGGTGACTACAGCAACAGCTGAGGGCTCATATCTTGAACCTCAAGTATAACATAGATAACAATCTAGGAATGATACATGGCTTTGACTTCAAAGCCCGCCCCCAGTGACGAATCCCTCCAGTAAGGCCACACCTCTCAAGCCTCCTCAAACTGTGCCACCAACTGGGGACTAAGTATTCAAATTCCGGAGTCTCTGAGGAGCATCTTGGGGAGGGAAGTGAGAAAACTTAAGGTAGATTTTGTCAAATACAGCTTCAGTCAGCAAATGATGAAGGGAGATTTGAACAGCTGGCTCTTACATGATTTGTCTCTTAACTGCTATTTGGGGGGGGTCTTATTATTTTCTCCTTTTTCATACAGATGGTCTGACACAGGGGCAGATGGCTATCTGACTATTCTACCTCTCATAGCCTCTGTGGCCCTTAGGTAGGGCCACATGACCTACTTGTCTCTGGTGAATGAGATGGTACTTTTTGCATGGAACTGGAAATAGTGGTGTTTCTCTTCTAAGAACTCATTCTTTGCCAAGTTAGCTGCACTTCAGCTGTAGCAGAAATATAACTTCAAATATATACATAAGGACAATGTCGTACAATAGTGGCATAAATTAAAACCACCCAGTAGCCTTCACCATCTACCTCTGAATGTTGCCTGAAGAGAAATACCCTTCCACCTCCTTCAAGCTTCAGGATTACTGTGTGGTCTGTTATAGCTCCAGTGCAACTGGAAATCTGATTGGGTTAGCCATTAATCAGTTGCTTGGAAGGTGGCCATAATCTGTCCCACACTCTGAATACATACCATAAATACTGCTGATCAAAGGATAGGAAGCATAGGACAAAAGTGGGTCAGAGTGACAAAGAAGAGATGGGCTTTAAAAAGAACCAAATTGAGTTTTTAGAAATGAAAACTGCAGTGACAAATTGTCATACTGAAGGCTTTTGGAGGAGGACTTTGTCTTTGAGGCCTTAGTAGAATAAACAGAGTTCTGTGAATCAGGGACAAAAGGAAGGAGTTTGGTGGCTCTGGCAATGAGCTTCCAGGAAGAATGGTAGCACTCCTGTAGGGTGGAGAGGAAGCGTCAGGGATGTTCCTATTCAGGGTCTTCTAGAAAGCCGCCGGCTGCTGTGGGGGTCAGTGTCGATTTGGCCTGTGTGGAGGGGTAGGCTCATTCTGCCTGTTGGTGGGCAGCGGAGAGTCCCTCCCCGCTCTGCTGGTTCTTATGAGTGCTTCTACTTACTATCGGATGGTCTGGGTGAGAGAGTCCAGAGAGGACCCAGAGGACAGTGCAAAGGCATTTCTATCTGCCCAGAATAGTGGGGCTGCCATTCCTTCAAGCAGGGCACAGAGAGAGTGGGGATGCCCTTCAGTGCTCTTTAAATGTTCTTTTTCGGCATTGGAGAAATTGTCAAGCCTAGGATCTTAATTTGATCCTTTGGACTCACAAGGTGGGAGTAGCGATCCAATTCCTAAGTTATCTTCTAACACACACACACATACACACACACACACACACACACACACACACACTGAACAAATACAAGAGAAATGCCATTTCCTGATGCTGGATGTCTCTGTCAGCATTTGTGGACCACTGCAGGACATCCTTTAGAAATGATATTTGTGATGACTGCTCACGTCAAATACTTCTCTTGATTCTCTTTGTGTTTCTTCTTCATGATCATGGTCTGAAGAATACCAGAGAATCTTATTTTTTGAGCCTTTCCTGGAAGACAAAACCTACAGATTACTGGCCTCAGAAGGCAAAGATATGATGAATAACCACTGAAGAATTTTCTGGAACTTAGAAGTCTCTATGCTAAATCCAGACTGCTAACAAGAAAATCAGACTGCTTGGTCAACCTCCCAAGGGATTATGTGCTGGATCACAATGCACCTGCTCCAAGAAATGGAGCAGGTAACAGAGGAACTTTGTTTAGATCGTAGTCACTAGAGAAAAAGAATATTAGTGATTTTTTACCGAGATTTCTCTGGGTACCATGTTTCTTCTTTTCCTGAATGTGGAGTTGAGAGTACAAAAGCTGACTAGCACAGGCCTGTGCATATTGTAGCTGGGATAGTAATTTCCCCACAGCTGTAACCCTCACAACGTCTGGCTCTTTGTACTCATTCCTCTATCGTCTAGACAAATCCCTACATTTTAGCTTCTTAATGACCGTGTACCCAGAGTGATTGAAACCTAAGTCAATTGCCTATTTATTTCTAGCAGTCCTTGACACAGTAAGAAGCCAGCACACAGATTCTAGGCCAGTCTTTGGAGGTGAGCAGTTTAAGGCTTTGCCCCCACCCCCCACCCCCATGTCGCCATCTTTGTCTTAGTGCTTGGTAGAGGGTTCTACTAGGTTCCCCTGTAGAGTCTGCTTCCCATGTACTGCCTGGGAAAGAGGTCTGCACATGTTTTCAGCATGAGCATTTGGGCCTTGATTGATTTGTCTGGAGCAAGTAAAAGACATTTGCCAGTGATAAGAAAAAAAAATCACATTTATACAAATAGTGTGTGCTACAGATAGATTGTCCTGATTAACAAGAGTAGATGGTTAAATTTCCAGAAAAAATTGAGAGCTTGTTATTCAAACTCAAGTTAAGCAGTTATTAAAATATGTAACATATAAACTTATAATTAAATTATATTTAAAAGGTAATAAACAAGACTTATTACTTCATAATTATTTTGCTACTACCTATGATCTCAAGCTTATACATAGCTATTGTCCCTGTGTCAGCTATTCATCACTATAATTAATAATCTAACAAGTGCTTTTATGATGAATCATCATCATTGTCAACTTGCTGGGATCTAGAATCACCTAGGATACAAGTGTCTAGGAATGCCAGTGAGGTATTAGCTATACAGCTTGTAGCTCAAAGGCCTGCCCACTATGGGTTGTAGCTTTCTATGGGATGGGGTCCTAAACTATTTTGAATTAAAAAGTGAACATAATACTTTGTGATGGAATGTTACTATGTACCTCTACTAAAGGTCATGGTGCTGACTGTATATAGGATGGATCCTCAGGTGGGGCAGTCTCTGTTGTCCTTTCCTTCAGTCTCTGCTTCACACTTTGTCCCCATATTTCCTCCTGTGAGTATTTTGTTTCCCCTTCTAAGAAGTACTGAGGCATGCACACTTTGGTCTTCCTTTTTCTTGAGCTCATATGGTCTGTGAATTGTATCTTGGGTATTCCAAGCTCTTGGGCTACTATTCACTTATCAGTGAGTAAACCATGTGTGCTCTTTTGTGATGAGGTTATCTCAGTCAGGGTGATATTTTCAAGTTTCATCCATTTGCCTGCAAATTTCATGAATTCATTGTTTTTAATAGCTGAGTAGTATTCCATTGTGTAAGTGTACCACATTTTCCGTATCCATTCCTCTGTTGAGGGACATCTGGGTTGTTTCCAGCTTCTGGCTATTATAAATATGGCGGTTATGAACATAGTGGAGCATGTGTCCTTACTACATGTTGGAGATAGTGCAGATGCTTAGAAGTGCTTGCTGATGAGAGCCTGATATGGCTGTCTCCTGAGAGGTTCTGCCAGAGCCTGACAAGTACAGAGGTGGATGCAGGCAATCATTGGACTGAGTGTGTGGTCCCCAGTGGAGGAGCTGGAGAAGGAAGTGAAGGAGCTGAGGGGGTTTGCAGCCCCGTGGGGGGAGCAACAGTGTCAACCTGCCAGAGCTCCCAGGGATACACATGGAGGGACCTATGGTTCTGGCTGAAAATGTGGCAGAGGATGGCCTTGTTGGACATCAGTGAGAGGAGCGACCCTTGGTCCTGTGGGGGTTCGATGCCCTAGTGTAGGGGAATGCAAAGGGTGGGAAGGAGAGAGTGAGCAGGTGGGTGGAGAAGTACTCTCATAGAGGCAGGGGGAGGGGGATGGAAGAGGGGTTTTCTGAAGGGGAGACCTGGAAAGGGGATAACATTTGAAATATAAATAAAGAAAATATCCAATTAAAAAAAGGATTGTGGTGCTGAATATGTCCAGTACACCACAACAAAATTACTTATTGAAGAACAACTATGTGCTAGATACAGAGTAAAGAGGTTCATAAGTTCTTCTTTCATTCATATAACCAACACTCCCTCCTTATCAATAGTGCCGGTACTTCTAATATTAGCTAACAGTTGTTATGAACTCATCGTATATCTGACCTTCTGAAAGGCACTTTTTGCATTTAGCTACTTAATCGTTGGCTTATATATCAGGGAGATTCTGCTCTTATTCTCAACTTCCAAAAGAGAAAAAAGTGAGTCTGCTGCTCTTCCTGTTGCTAGGACAAGCTATCTGACCAAAGGTCCTTAAGGAAAAGGGGTTTGGTTTGGTTCAAAGTTTGAAAAGCCTACCACAGCAAAGGTGGTGTGGCAAGAGGCATGGTTGCAGCTGGTGTAGCAGGAACAAGAGGTACCTACATGTCAGGAAGATGAAAAGGGTGAACCTTAGTATTCAGCTCACTTTATTCTTTTTATTTCGTGCAGGGTTCTAGTCTATGAAGGTGTTGCCCACATTCAGGGCTAGCCTTCTCTCCTTTATGACACACTTCTGGAAACATACTCAAAGATATGCATGCCCTCTACCCTCTGTGAACTTGAGACCCAGAACATCATTCTTAAACTACAATAGTCTACCTATGACACTCAAAGGCTCAAGACCATCTCATGATGACAAATGTAGTCATTCTAACTTCAAATTTTTTTTTACAGTTTTAATAGTTTCAAAAGTCAAAATGCAGACAATTTAAGAGGACTTATGTAATCTCTTATCTATGAGTCCTTGTTAAAATGTAATGTTATTCCAATATATAATAATATTTAGTAAACATTCCAATTCCAACCGGTAAGAACAGACACGTAGTAAGACAAGATTGAGCCAAAGCAAAACTGAAATCTAGCAGGACCTACACCAAGTCTTGTAGCTTTATGTCTAACATCCAGGGCTGGTGATGAGAGAATCATTTTGGCTCCAGTGTTCTCAGATAACCCTGTTTCTCCTGCTCTGTTGCTTACAGCACATGTGAACTGTGACCAGTCTGACATCAGCTCTGTTCTGCATCTGTAGCTTTCTTTATGGGGCAGTCCAGAGTTCTAGCCTTTCCAACATTCTCTGGCCTCCATCCCAAATTATGGTTCACCTTCACAGCTTCACACAGTGGTTTTTAAGGGTTTTTCTGAAGGGAAACTGAGCCCCCTACAACTCACCCGGCTTCTGTGACTTTCTGGAGTCCTGGTGCAAGCCTCTATGACCCTGTCACTCTGGCATTTTACATTTACATCCTGAATAAAGAGAACCATGCAGGTGGGGCTGGTCAGTTTTATTGCTAGCTCAAGATATAATCTGTCACCCCACCAGGTATAGTGGTCTTGATGTGCCTCGGTAGCTCAACCCAGTGAAACGTTTCTAGGTGGAGCAGAGAACCCCTGTTGGCTGCAGTGTCAAGTCAGGAGGACCTCTGCTTTTCAAATACTCTGTGTTCCTCTGAGATGGGGCTTTCGATGAGTGGGAACATGACCTCAGGGTACCTTTTCTGCTGTCTCCTGTGAGATCTGTATTTAGTGATGCTGAGTCTTTAAGGATTATACTTTTTCCCTACTGCCCGAGTCTTTGTCTGCAACTCTATGCACTAAATCGTACATTTTCTCTTTTCCTGCTTTTTATCTTGTTGAAAACTTGAGTAAGATCAGTATGTAATAACCATGACAACAGCCCAATGATGCTGTGTTGAGAGGTAGAGAGCCACCAGAGAAGTGTACTCAGTCGTGGACTTGAGCCAATAGAAAATCTTCATTAGCTGGCCAGCAACTGCAATGAGTATTTGGGATCCACATATAGCCCCAAGCCTTTCTCAGGGTGAGCTTTTAATTACTAAAACATATCCTGGATTGACACATCCCAATTAGCAAGAACAATTAGCCAGAAGCGAAACCACAGGAGCTAAAAGTAAGATTTGTACACCTAGGGACTTTCCCAGATCTATGATCTTTTATGGATTAGGCTTTGGTTTGTGTTTTGACAGGTAGTATTGCCACGTCCTGGGTTCCTTGTCCTGAATGGCATTCCCATCATGGTGTCAGTTGTACTAAGGTCTGGGAGGCCTGCTAGGTTGTCTTAAAATTTTCTTCTGTTGTTACAGAAAAGAAAAAAAAAAAATCAAAAAAATTCAAAGAAGCTCCTTCCAAATAAAACCCCAAACAAAAACAACAACAACAAAAAAAAAACCCAAACAAACAGTCAGTGGTGGCACATGCCTTTAATCCCAGTACTAGGAAGGCAGAGGTAGACAGATCTCTGTGAGTTTGAGGGCAGCCTAGACAACAAAACAAGTTCTAGGATAGCCAGTTAGGGCTGTTACACAGAGAAACCCCATCTTTAAAGACAAAGAAAAGAAATAGTGTATTACTTTTGGATTAAACCTCATTAAGGTTTTAAGGGGCAGATAGAAAGCAGCCAGTTTTTTTTTTTCTTTTTTTGATAAGACTATTACAAATGTCCTGTAACCAAATTTCTAGTAGAGTTCTTATTCTCCTCTGAAACCTCAATAGGCCTTCACTGTCTTCATCTCTCTTGTCATCCTGGCCATCCACCCACCCATTAGAATGGTGATTAAGTTCTGTTAACTCTATTCTAGGGCATCTCTCCCTATAGCTCCAAGCTCTTCTACAATCCTCCTGCAAACCACTTCTAAGTTCTGATAACCACATGGTTAGATTTATCACCACAACCACCCTACTTCTCAGAACCAATTTCCTGTATCAACTACTTTTTAAATCGGTGTGACAAAAGCAATTGACGGAAAGAAGATTTTGTTTTAGCTGACACTCTGGGTGGAATCCATCACAGTAGAGATGGCAGAGAGCAGAGAATATCTCTACTGTCAATCATGTATAAGATAGAGGAGATGGAGACAGATATTCATCAGTATATACAGAACATGCAGATGTTTTAGAACCATTGGGTTAAAAGAGAGAGAGAGAAAACTGATAAACTACATTGAAATAGTAATGCATATTAATTCATGTTTTTATTACTTCTACCTTAGTTAGGGTTTTACTGCTGTGAACAGACACCATGACCAATGCAAGTCCTAAAAAGGGCAACATTTAGTTGGCTTAAAGGTTCAGTCCAGTATCATCAAGGTGGGAGCATGGCAGTATCCAGGCAGGGATGGTGCAGGAGGAGCTAAGAGTTCTGTATCTTCATCTTAAGGCCGTTAGCAGAATACTGATTTCCAGGCAGTTAGGATGAGGGTCTTAAAGCTCATGCCCATAGTGACATACATACTCCAACAAGGCCACACCTACTACAACAAGGGCACACCCTTTAATAGTGCCACTCCCTGGGCCAAGTGTATACAAACCACTACAACTACCCTCACTGAATGGATGAGAAAACAAGAGGCTAAAAGTACATCCAAGAATACAGACTTTATAAGTGGCGAAACTAAGATGTGTGTCTTCAGTAGCTTGGCTCCACATTTGCGTATTCCTTCTGCTTCACACACCTGCCTGCTTCACTTGACTTCTGGAGTTTCCTGCACAGACTCAGCTCAGCTAGGATCTTCCCTTTGCCCATCTTCTTTTGTGTCTCTGCCCTTCACAGCCAAAGCCACTTGAGAGGCTAAACAAATGTCTAGCTTCCAGTGTTGCTGGTGCTGAATGCTGGCTGTGTGGTGGGCCGCTGAGAAGTCTGCAGGGGTGAATGTAAGATCTTAAATGTGGACCCGGCCACAAGGTCCTTCTCCTCATTGGGCACCTGAGGGGCTTTGTTGATGAAAATAGAAATATTGTGGCTAATATGGGTCACAGGTGGCAAAGGCCAGGGACTGACAAAGAGTTTAACTGGATTCCATTAGCACTCAAAACATTGTGCTCAATGAATAGGCATTCCTAAGGCATGCTGGGGTGTGGGAAGAATGCTCTTTAAAGTACCCTGCATTTCCCCACTGGAAATACTGTATTTAATGTCAACTCGGTTTGACCTTTAGTTTTGGTGGCATTTGCTAATTCTATGAAAGCAGCCATTTCTTTACTTCCCTGAAGCCTAATAAGAAATCAGACCATTAGTTAAGCCCAGCTTAGCAGATGCAGAGATTGAAGGCTTGAGAGTATTTTCCCTACAACCTGTGAGCAGATATAGAATGACCTTCGATATTTTAGTTTCTTTAAAGTTCTGACACCAAGAAAATCAAAAGAAAGTGGCATTTAACAATAGGTTAATGTATCAGTTTGACATTCTAGGAATCCAATGGAAGCCAACTCTGGTAGAGTAGACTGTACTCTTTGGACAACAGAGAATATTCCCAGGTTACAAGTATTTTAGAATTCCCAATCACTCACTGATAACCATTTGGTAGATTAGTGTCCATTTGTCATAGTTGCACTGATCAGTAGCTTAAAACACAGTGATTCTTTGTCCCTTGTAGTTAGGCACAAGTCCAAGATGGCTCAGCTAGATTCTCTGTTAAGATGTTTAAAGTGCTAAGTTGAGATACTGGCCAGGCAGAACTTTTACTTGGATGTTCTCAGGCAGAGCGTATTCCTAGGCTTGCTCAGGAGGTTAGCAGAGCTTACTTCCTTGAACTTTACCGTTTCCTTCAAACCATGAGATGTTTTCACTCCTTGACTTAATGGCTTCTTCCAAGGCCAGCACTGGACTCTCATTGCTCTTTCCAATGCCTAATTCTCCTTCCAGCTAGAGGGCTCATGTAATCAGTTTGGGTCCACAGGTATAAAGAGTTGTCTCCTTCCCTTGCTCTATGCTTGATAACAGGAAGTTTGTAAAGTTCCCTTTGCTGTATGACAGACATCTGCAGGTTCCTGTGGTTAGGAAGTCAAACTCTTTGAGAATGAACATCTGTCTCTCATACTTGTAACTTTTATGATTCTATAGGGAATATCTGTGTGGGCATTTTAAAAGCTAAAAATATAATACACATGGACTGTTCAAGGAAAAAAACATTTTAGAAATATGAATACAGATGTTGTTAGAGTCACCAATTTTGGATGAGAACAGATGATTTTGTTAATATTGTGGTATCACTTGAAAGAATATCTACCCATTCATTTTTTTACAATATTTATTAATTCTTCTTATGTGCAAAACTATTCTAGATTCTAAGAGTATAATTATATAGAGTAGACAAAAGTCCATGTCCTCTTAAGCCCACAGTCCAGGACTTGCAAACATAAATATATAACATATTAATAAATATATAACATATATAATAGAAAGTATCATGAAGGAGAATAAAGTAGGGGAGATGGAAGGGAATGTTCTAATTGAGTAGAAGTTGATTGCATCCTTTTAAAAATTACATTGTGTGTGTGTGTGTGTGTGTGTGTGTGTGTGTGCGCGCGCGCCCATATGTGAGAAGGTGTCAGAAGACAAACTGTGGGAGAGAGTTCTTGTCTACAGTGTTGGTCCTGGGTATTCAACACAAGTTCTCAAGATGGCTGCAAAGGACTTTACTTACCTTTACTTACCGAGCAATTTCATTGTCACTAGATTGCATCAGAAATATGGTTTGTCAAAGCCTCACTGGGAAGGTGACATGTCAGTAGAACCTTGAAAGAGAGTTAATGTAGATGATCTTTGTAACTATAGAAGTTGTCCATGCATAGCCAATTTCTGATAGGTTTGTTAGCCATGAGTTCAGATGAATTCCCAGTGGGAACACATTTAGGTGTAGAATAGAAAGAGGTCAGAAGCTCTATATGGTGGTGCCTGCTTGTAAATCACAATACTTCAAGTTGGAAGTAGGCAGACTTCAAGTTGAGTCTGGGATTCATAGTTTGAGATCATCTTGGACTTCATTGTGAGAGTCTTTTCACCTAAAATAGAAAAGAATTTAGGAATGAATCTTGAGCAACTGCACAGTTGGAAGTCAAGGAAGGGAGGCTTACCAGCCAGGGAAAGGAAAGGTGACGAGCTCTCAGCAGAGAAGTTCAAGTGTGTCTGACAGTGTTTCCGAGTAGAGGACTTGTTACAATTAGTGTGCCAAGTATTACTGGTGGACCACTTAAGGTGAGAATATATAATTGAGCCCCAGACTCAACAATTCAAGATCTTTAGATTCTATGTCATTAGAACCACAGAAAACAGGAAGAAAGGATTTGAAGACAGCACTAATATAGAACATTCAGGAGGTTTGAAGAGGAACAAAGAAGGGATGAAATACCTGGAAGGAAATGTGAATGGGGGTGAATGGATAGTGTGTCCGTGTACTGATGATAGTGAAGCAAAGAGATGGAGATATGGGCAAGATAAGAGAAAGAAGGGGCATTTATTTCCATGAGGGACATGGAGCTGCAGGATTCAGTGTTTTCCCCATGCATCCATTTTGGTTAATGGATGTGGAGTAGAACTGTTTATTCTGTGACAGGCATGTAGACGCAGGGTTTGGTTTGATTTTTATAGGAACTTTGGTTAAGAGCTTGCCTCAAGTCTCAGAAGAAATTTGGATTCTGGGGGCAATTACTAAAGTGTTGCAACTGTTTAAGACTATGGGGACTGTTGAAGCTGAAATGAGTGCATCTTGCATTACAAATTGCTACAAATCTATAAGGACCATAAGGAAAGTTATGCTTTCAAAGGAGTGTGTTTGGGTGTCAGGTTGGCAAGGAGGTAGCACTGTTGTGTTTAATCTTAACTGTCAACTTGAGTGGATTTAGAATCACTATGGAATAAATCTCTGTGTATGTCTAAGAGGGATTATTTAGATCAGTTTATTGAGGTGTAAAGACCCACAATAAATGTAGGCAGTGCCATTCCATGGTCTAGAGTCCTGGACTACATGAGAAGGAGAAAGAGCTGAGAACAAACCTCTGTCGTGATGGACTGTACCTTTGAAACCACGTGCCAAAATAAACTCTTCTCTCCTAAGCCACTCTTCTCATTGATACATCTGTCTTGATGTATCAATTACATCTGTCTTGATGTATCAATGAAGCAAATTGATTGTACAAGAAAGCCATTTGAAGAGATGAGGAAGGGGAAAGGGTACATGTCAGGTGTGCTTTGGAAGGTTTCTGAAAGCTTCCTGTAGGTATGCATTTCTGCTTAGAAATCTCATTGTGAAATTATGTGACATCATTTTGCTACAAATAATGAGGAAATTTTATTTTGGATGGTATAGTTCTGAGTAGGATTCCCTAGAATATGCTAATAGGAGATTCTACATCAGGGGAACATCTGTACTGTCGGTCAGTGTTACTCTACTTATCTGCTTTGTATTCTTATTTCTCCCTGGTTCAGTGTTTCATGTCTTAAAATTTGATCCTCAGTTGTGTTCTCTAACTGCTGAATCCAAGAGACCAAGAGATAATTTATTGTGTTGTGCGCACAATAAAATGAGAGAGAACTTTGGAGGCAGATAGCCTTGGCTTCAGATCCAAGCTTCACAATCTACTGGCTCAATAAATTTGAGTAGTTGCTTAAATCCTCCGGCCTTATGTTGTCTACTGAATGGTGAAATTAAACTCAATTTACAAGGTTGTAGAGAATGAAACGAGATGGCCCTCACCACCATAATTGACATGCACACATTCCCAGTACATCTGTGATCCCTTTTTCTAGGTGACCTAGATGAAGGACAGGTCCAAGGAATCCCCAGAGACACCCCCCCCCCGACACACACACACACACACACACACACACACACACGGGAGAGAGAGAGAGAGAGAGAGAGAGAGAGAGAGAGAGAGCCAGAGAGACACGGTGGGAATTTCCTAAGTACTAGCTATTATACATACCTTTTCCTTTCCTAATACCATACAAGACAGACTTCTGTTGGGTCACAGTGTCTAATGTGATTGGTAACTTCTTCTGCCCCTTCACAACTCTAGGAGTGGAAGTCATGTGTGCGCGCGCTCGCGTGTGTGTGTGTGTGTGTGTGTGTGTGTGTGTGTGTGTGTGTGATATTTTTATGTGCTCTGGTTCCTGTCAAGAATTTGATTATTATTTCAATAATCAATTAAGTAACTGACTTAATGTGTCCTAAAGAAGCAACAATTCTGAGGTGAGCATTTCTTGGGAGAAGCTGCACCCAACGCTGTTGTGAATGAATGAGACAGAGGGCTGGTCTGCTATGGAAGCTTTGACAAGGTTAGTATCAAGTTGATGTGGTCTAATGTGACTGTGAACATCAGCAGTGAAGTGTTCTTGACTTTCATCATTTAGGCATGTCCCATTCTCTACCTCTTCTCACTGAAATCCATTCCTGGTTGAAGGCTCACTTGTTCTCACGACAGAGAAGTGATCTGTACCAGGGCTGCGTTGGCTGTCTTTGCTCTGATGGTTTTGTTAGGCTCTGACCCTGTACTGAAGATTTATTGTCTTTGAACTTCCGAAGATTCATGTGTCTCAAAGACCCTCACCTTGACTTGCTGTTCTAACAGCTATAATTGAGAAGTAGACCTGCTTTAACTTGCTGCACAAAGAAGGAAGGGAAGGCCCTTGGCCCGGATACTGGTGACTGGAGCAGTCTCCCAGCCCATCTACTCCCCTCTGGAAACTGAGTCCGGAGGCACCCTAGGGAGGGCACAGACAACAGAGCAGCAGGTAGGAGAACCTTAAGCCTTAGGCCTTAGAAGCACAACTGGCTTCTAAGACCCCAGGGTGCACCAGGCATCGAGACTCTGCCCCTGCAGAGAGTCACTCCCCTTCTGCCCCTGGCCCAGATACTGGTGGCTGGAACAGTTTCTCAGCCGATCTACTCCCCTCTGGAAACTGAGTCCGGAGGCACCCTAGGGAGGTCACAGGTCATGACCGCAGAGCTGCAGAGATACCCAAGAGAGGTCAAGGACTGCAGAGCTGCAGGCATCCTAGACAGGACACAGCCCACAGAGCTGCAGAGCAGGGGACACCATATCCTGAAGCATCCTAGAGGAGCAACTACATTCAGAGCAACAAACACCTAGTTGGTCTACTACCATGAAGACACCATGTCCTGAAATATCCTAGAGGAGCCACTGTACCCAGAGCTCAGGATCATAGAGTCATCCGGACCCCGAGGAGTTCTGACACAACCAAGATAACTGGAAAGGCAGACTCCAGTCAGCACCAGTGAGTGGGAGTAGCACTACAGCTAACCAAATGGCGAAAGGCAAGCGTAAGAATGTAAACAACAGAAACCAAAGTTACTTGGCATCACCAGAACCCAGTTCCCCTACCATAGCAAGGCCTGAACACCACATCACACCACAAAAGCAGGACTCAGAATTAAAATCACTTCTCATGATGATGATAGAGGACTTTAAAAAGGACATAAACAACACTCTCAAGGAATTTGAGGAGAACGCAGGCAAACAGGTAGAAGCCCTTAAAGAAATGCAAGAAAACACAACCAAACAGGTGAAGGAATTACACAAAACCATCCAGGATCTAAAACTTGAAGTAGAAACAATAAAGAAATCTCAAAGGGAGACTACCCTGGAGATAGAAAACCTAGGAAAAAGATTAGGAGTCATAGACACAAACATCACCAACAGAATACAAGAGATAGAAGAGAGAATTTCATGCGCAGAAGATACCATGGAAAACATAGACACAACAGTCAAAGAAAATGTGAAATGTAAAAAGCTCCTAACATAAAACATCCAGGAAATCCAGGACACAATGAGAAGACCAAACCTAAGGATAATAGGTATAGATGAAGGTGAAGACTCCTAACTTAAAGGGCCAGTAAATATCTTCACCAAAATTATAGAGGAAAACTTCCCTAACCTAAAGAAAGAGATGTCCTTAAATATACAAGAAGCCTAAAGAACCCCAAATAGACTAGACCAAAAAAGAAACACCTCCCGTCATATAATAATCAAAACATCAAATATACAAAACAAAGAGAAGATACTAAAAGCAGTAAGGGAAAAAGACAAAGTAACATATAAAGGCAGACCTATAAGAATTACACCAGATTTCTCACCAGAGACTATAAAGCCAGAAGATTCTGGACTGATATCATACAGGCCCTAAGAGAACACAAATGCCAGCCCAGACTACTATACCCAGCAAAACTCTCAATCAATATTGATGGAGAAACCAAAATATTCCATGACAAATCCAAATTTACACAATATCTTACCACAAATCCAGCACTTCAAAGGATAATTGGTGGAAAACTCCAACACAAGGAGGGAAACTACAACCTAGAAAAAGCAAGAAAGTAATCTTCCAACAACCCTAAAAGAAGGTAGCTATACAAACATATCTCCACTGCCAATAACAAAAATAACAGGAAAAAACACTCATTTTTCCTTAATATCTCTTAATATCAATGGACTCAATTCTCCAATAAAAAGACATAGACTATCAGATTGGATACATGAACAGGACACAACATTTTGCTGCATACAGGAAACACACCTTTGTGAAAAAGACAGACACTACCTCAGAGTAAAAGGTTGGAAAACAATCTTCCAAGCAAATGGCCCCAAGAAACAAGCTGGAGTAGCGATTCTAATATCAAATAAAATTGTTTTTCAACCAAAAGTAATCAAAAAAGATAAAGAAGGACACTTCATATTCATCAAAGGAAAAATGTACCAAGAGGAACTTGTAATTCTGAACATCTATGCTCCAAATGCAAGGGCACCCACATACATAAAAGAAACTTTACTAAAGCTTAAAGCATACTTTGCACCTCACACAATAATAGTGGGAGATTTCAACACCCCACTCTCAGCTATGGACAGATCGTGGAAACAGAAACTAAACCGAGACACAATGAAACTAACAGAAGTTATGAACCAATTGGACTTAACTGACATCTATAGAACATTTCATCCTAAAACAAAAGAATATACCTTTTTCTCAGCACCTCATGGTACCTTCTCCAAAATAGACCATATAATTGGTCACAAAATTGTGACCATATAATTGGCCTCAACAGATACAAAAAGATTGAAGTAATCCCTTGTACCCTATCAGACCACCATGGACTAAGACTCGTCTTTGACATGGATAAAAACAATGGAAAGCCCACATACACATGGAAACTGAACAATGCTCTACTCAACGATAACTTGGTCAAGGAAGAAATAAAGAAAGAAATTAAAGACTTTTTAGATTTAAATGAAAATGAGGACACATCATATCAACATTTGTGGGGCTCCATGAAAGCAGTACTAAGAGGAAAAATCATAGCTCTAACTGCCCACAAAAAGAAAATGGAAAGAGCATACATTAATAAATTGACTGCACACTTGAAAGCATTAGAACAAAAAGAAGCTAATATACCCAAGAGGAGTAGACAGCAGGAAATAATCAAACTCAGGGCTGAAATCAACCAAGTTGAAACAAAAAGAACTATACAAAATATCAACAAAACCAGGAGCTGGTTCTTTGAGAAAATCAACAAGATAGACAAACCCTTAGCCATACTAACCAAAGGGTACAGAGACAGTACTCAAATTAATAAAATCAGAACTGAAAAGGGAGACATAACAACAGAAACAGAGGAAATTAAAAAAATCATCAGATCCTACTACAAAGGCCTATACTCAACAAAATTGGAAAATCTGGATGAAATGGACAATTTTCTAGACAGATACCAGGTATCAAAATTAAATCAGGAGCAGATAAAGCATCTAAACAGTTCTATAACCCCTAAAGAAATAGAAGTTATTAAAAGTATCCCCACCAAAAAAAGTCCGGGACCAGATAGTTTTAATTCAGAATTCTGTAAGACCTTCCAGGAAGACCTAATACCAATTCTCTTCAAATTATTCCACAGAATAGAAACAGAAGGAACAATACCCAATTCGTTCTATGAAGCTACAATTACGCTCATACTGAAGCCTCACAAAGACCCAACAAAGAAAGAGAACTACAGACCAATCTCTCTTATGAATATTGGTGCAAAAATACTCAATAAAATTCTCACAAACCGAATCCAAGAACACATCAAAGCAATCATCCATCATGATCAAGTAGGCTTTATCCCAGGAATGCAGGGATGGTTCAATATTCGGAAATCCATCAATGTAATCCACTACATAAAAAACTCAAAGAAAAAACCACATGATCATCTCACTAGATGCTGAGAAAGCATTTGACAAAATTCAACATCCCTTCATGTTAAAAGTATTGGAAAGATTAGGAATTCCAGGTCCATACCTAAACATAGTAAAAGCAATATACAACAAGCCAATAGCCAACATCAAACTAAATGGAGAGAAACTTGAAGCAATCCCACTAAGATCAGGGACTAGACAAGGCTGCCCATTCTCATCCTACCTATTCAATATAGTACTGGAAGTCCTAGCTAGAGCGATTAGACAACAAAAGTAAATCAAAGGGATACAAATAGGAAAGGAAGAAGTCAAAATTTCACTATTTGCAGATGATATGTTAGTATACTTAAGTGACCCTAAAACTTACAGCCAGAGAACTCCTAAACCTGATAAACAACTTCAGTAAAGTGGCTGGATATAAATCAACTCAAACAAATCAATAGCCTTCCTATACTCAAAAGATAAACAGGCTGAGAATGAAATTAGGGAAATGACACCCTTCACAGTAGTTACAAATAATATAAAATATCTTGGAGTGAATCTAACCAAGCAAGTGAAAGATCTGTATGACAAGAACTTCAAGTTTCTGAAGAAAGAAATAGAAGAAGATCTCAGAAGATGGAAAGATCTCCCATGCTCTTGGATTGGCAGGATTAATTTACTAAAAATGGCCATGTTGCCAAAAGCAATCTATAGATTCAATGCAATCCCCATCAAAATTCCAAATCAATTCTTTATAGAGATAGAAAGAGCAATTTGCAAATTCATTTGGAACAACAAAAAACTCAGGATAGTGAGAACTATTCTCAACAACAAAAGAACTTCTGAGGGAATCACCATCCCTGATCTCAAACTATACTACAGGGCAATAGTAATAACAACTGCATGGTATTGGTACAGAGACAGGCATAAAGATCAGTGGAATAGAACTGAAGATCCATAAATGAGCCCACATACCTATGGTCACTTGATCTTTGACAAAGGAGTTAAAACCATCCAGTGAAAAAAGGACAGCATTTTCAGCAAATGGTGCTGGTTCAACTGGAGGTCAACATGCAGAAGGATGAAAATCAATCCATTCATATCTCCTTGTACAAAGCTCAAATCCAAGTGGATAAAAGATCTTCACTTAAAAGCAGATACACTGAAACTAATAGAAGAGAAGGTGGGAAAGACCCTAGAATACCTAGGCACGGGGGAAAAGTTCCTGAACAGAACACCAATGGCTTATGCTCTAAGATCAAGAATTGACAAATGGGACTTCATAAAATTGCAAAGCTTCTGTAAGGCAAAGGATATTGTCAATAAGACAAAACAGCAACCAACAGATTGGGAAAAGATCTTAACCAATCCTACATCCTATAGAGGGCTATATCCAAGATATACAAAGAACTCAATAAATTAGACTCCAGATAACCATATAACCCTATTGAAAAATGGGGTACAGAGCTAAACAAAGAATTCTCAACAGAGGAAACTCGACTGGCTGAGAAGTACCTTAAGAAATGCTCAACATCCTTAGTTATCAGGGAAATGCAAATCAAAACAACCCTGAGATACCACCTCACACCAGTCAGAATGGCTAAGATCAAAAACTCAGGTGATAGATGCTGGCGAGGATGTGGAGAAAGAGGAACACTCCTCCATTGTTGGTGGGATTGCAAGCTGGTACAACCACTCTGGAAATCAGTCTGGCATTTCCTCAGAAAACTGGACATAACATTACCTGAGGATCCAGCTATACCACTCCTGGGCATATACCCAGAAGATGCTCCAACATATAATAAGGACATATGCTCCACTATGTTCATAGCAGCCTATTGCCAGAAGCTGGAAAGAACCAAGATGTCCCTCAATGGAAGAATGGATACAAAAAATGTGGTACATCTACACAATGGAGTATTACTCAGCTATTAAAAATAATGAATTCAAGAAATTTTTAGGTAAATGGATGGATCTAGAAATTATCATCCTGAGTGAGTTAACCCAATCACAAAAGAACACACATGGTATTTATTCACTGTTAAGTGGATGTTAGCCCAAAAGCTTGGAATAGCGAAGACTCAACCTGCAGACCACATGAAGCCCATGAAGAAGGAAGACCAAGAGGGGATGCCTCAGTTCTACTTAGAACAAGTAACAAAAATACTCAAGGGAGCAAATATAGAAACAAAACATGGGACAGAAACTGAAGGAGTGGCCATCAGGAGACCATTCCACCTGGGTATTCATCCCATGTACAGTCACCTAAGCTAGACACTGATGTGGATGGCTGGAAATGCATGCTGTCAAGAATATGATATAGCTGTCTACTTAGAGGTCTGCCAAAGACTAACACATTCAGAGGACGATGCTCACAGCCAACCACTGATATGATCAAGGGTTCCCAATGGAGAACTTAGAGAGAAGACTGAAAGAGCAGAAAGTGTCACTACCCATGTCTGACCAGCAGAATAAGGCAACGGCAACCGTGTTCTTCTTCAAGTGGTTTATTCAGCTATCCCTGTACAGCAAGCTTCTTCTCTCTGCTTCTTCTCCCCAGCTCCCAAAGCCCCTTATAAGCATTGCCTTCATCCTATCAGCAGCTGCCACGAAGTCACTGGTGATTGTCCATTCTCAATGATTCGAGGTGAGGTGATCGGGTAACCATACCTCTCAGCACAGACAACTCCATATATGGAATTGTCCTTTCTCTCAAGCAATGCCTACGCCAAGCGCCACCTTGTAATGTCGAGAGCGGAGCCACTTCCCACAAGAAAGGGTTTGTGACCCTAGGAGGAAAGCAACAATACAAAACAACCAGAGCCCACCAGGGTCTAAACCACCAGCCTGGGAGCACATAGGGAAGGACCCATGACTCCAACAGTATATGTAGGGGAGGATGGCCTTGTCAGGCATAGGTGGGAGAGGAGTTTCTTGGCCCCATAAAAAACAAACACAGAGTGTGTGTGTGGGGAATCTGAGGGTAGGGAGGTGGTAGTGGGGGGGGATAGGTATGGGCACTGCCTCATAGAAGCATGAGGAAGGGGGATGGGAAAGGAGGTTTCTGGGTAGTGGGAGGAAGTGGGGTAAGGGGATAAAATCTGAAGGTAAATATAATACCCAATTTTAAAAAAAGATGAAAAAAAGGGGGGGGAGAAGGAGAAAAAAAGAGAAAAAAAAAGAAAAAATAGGAGATTTAATAACATAAAGGGAAGGATTTAGAAATTTAGGAGGCAATTTATGTTAATGGAAACAGCATCATAGAAACTGGAAAATCACACCCTCATAGAAGCACAAGGAGGGGGGACGAGATAAGGGGTTCCTGGGTGGTGGGGGGAATGGGATAAGGGGATAAAATGAAATGTAAATATTACAACCAATTTTTAAAAGGGGGAAAAAAGAAAAGTTGCTAGAACCAACATCTTTAAAAAAATGTCAATCCTCTAGGAAAAAAATTTTTTTTTCTTGATACTAAAACTTGTTCTGAGAATTGTATATTGTAGAATACACAGCCTTGGTGTATCTACTCATCAAGCATACTGAGCAGACCTGCCCAAACCTCTGATGTCCTGGAATTCCATCTGGATTCAGTGAAGACACAGCATCAGAGGCTTATCAATTTACTCTTCCCCCCCACCCCTCTTCTAATATCTCAACGCCCTTAATCAGCTTCAAGAAGTTAAAGAAGAGTCAGCACCCCTATTTCCTGGGCTTGGGGACTAATGTGGTGAATATTGGTCTGTCTTTCTAGGGACAAGTAGTGGTTTTGTTGGAACAGGGAGGATTAGCTAGGACTCATTGCATAGCCATAACCTATTGGTAGAAATCTGTATAATTAATATCAAGATGAAGGTATAAGTTCTTAAATGTACAAAATTTACTTTGATTTCAAATTTAAGGTTTTCATTGGTATGAGCTTCTTATTGATATAAAAGTGAGATGAATATTGATACTCTCATGGGCATTGTGCCTGTATAACACATTTAGGAATACAAGGCTTAGACCCAGTCCCTCTTTAACTTTTTTAACTGATTTGGGACGGTTAGCCTATGAGTTAAGGGAATATAGCAAATTCATATTTTTGAGTTTATTGTTAGGGTGTTTCCAATATTTTATTTAGAAATAGCTGAGAGGAGTTAACAGACAACTGTCCAGATTACCTTACATGGATAGTTGGTTTTCAAAATGTCAGAAGTCCACAGAATTGACATGACAAACATTTCTGTATTAATGTTCATTTTGATTAGAGACCTGTCTGCTCCTGACAGCTTCCTGTTTTGGATTCTAAGAAGAAATTGAGCATCCTTGAAGTTACTCCAGTTGTGCGGTGACAGCCACTAGGCAAGAATTGCCTCTTTCCATCTACAGACAAATTACTGTCCAGAAAAGGACACACTTGCAGAATAGTCGACTGATTATATCTGCCTAGACAGAGTAATCAGCCCTTAATAATTCTGCATCACTAATGTCTGTCAGATGATTCTGGGCCAGAAGGCTGAAGATTTGATGCTCCAATGTTCGGTAGTATAGGGGCTTTCCAGGTGTTTAGCGGTCTCTATAAATTGGCTAAGTTTTAGAAGCTATGCTTAGTGTTTCCCATAATTTCAGTTAACTCAGTCATTCTGGATTTCTGACGGGGTGAAGACATATAGTCTCATAACCAATCCTGGCTACTTACTTTGAGAGAACAGATCAGAGTGGACGGTTTTCAGATGACATTCATTCAAAAGCCAAGAAAAAAAAGCCAGGTTCAAAACTAAGTGCTTTAGCTAGGACAGATGACAGAGGTTCTTGTTAGTCAACAAAATGATAGACTGGGTATTAGGACTATCTTGTACCTCACCGGTACAATTAGGAATGACTATGCTCTAATTGCATTTTGAGAGAAAAGTTTTATTTTAACAGGAAGGGTAAAGCTAGGTGATGAGAGAGAGAAAGAGAGAGAACGGGGGGGGGGGGCATGGAGGCAGATGTTCACGTGTCTCCACCAGTCAAAGATAGTTTATATATCTAGGTTGGGTATTGGGTTACACTTCTGATTGAGCATTACCAAACTTATAAAGCCTTTGATTAACATTTTTAAAAATGTATAAAAGCAAAAAGGAGGAGAGGGAATGGGATAGGGCTTTCTAGGGAGGGGAAATGGAGAAAGGGGATGGCATCTGAAATGTAAATAAAATATAAAAGAAAGAAAGAAAGAAAGAAAGAAAGAAAGAAAGAAAGAAAGAAAGAAAGAAAGAAAGAAAGAAAGAAAGAAGGAAGGGAAAAAGAAAGGAAGGAGGGCGAAAACTAAGTTTTATTTTGTTGTGTACTGGCTTCTTGCCACGGGCTGAGTTTCTGCAAGTATTCTGGGTCGAGGTTAAAAGCATGGGTTTGAATCTCAGCCCAAGCACTTATTAGCATTGTGACCTCGGACAAATCGCTTAACCTCTTCAAGTGTGCTTTTAATTAGAAAAGTAAACAAAGCCAATGGTAAGCCTGGTATCACAGGCCTACAAACCTGCTGGTGGGAGACTGAAGCAGATGGATCACGAGTTCAAGGTTTGGTTGGACTATAGAATGAATGCAAGCTCAGCTTGGGCAATTTAACAAGTGGGCCTGTCTCAAAATAGGACAAACAAAAAGGGCTGCGGTTATAGCTCAGTGGTAGAATACTTGCCTTGCAGGTGAAAGGTCCTGGGTTCAAGCCCTAAACACACACACAAGGAAGACTTACTTTTCAGAAAATTGGAATATACATATTTAGAATAGTCTATAATCTAGTAATGATTCAATACGTGTTAGTCACGATTCTGATTAAGTTCCTGAGAGAAATGCTTATACAAGGAAACTCCCTCATGCATGTTGAGTATTGGCATTATTATTATTATTATTTTAAATAGTTTATTTTTATTGCAGCTTTAGGTTGCTACAACATTGAGTGGAAGACACAAAGCTTATGTTCCAGGGGATTTGACAGCCCCTTCTGGCCTTTGTGGGCACCACTGCACACATAGGGCACACACACACACACACACACACACATACACACACACACACACACACACACGCAGACAAAAGCTACATTCACATAAAAACAAAAACAAATCTCAAAATTGTCATTGTTATAATTAGAGTCATATTTATTATAATTGTTAATAATTTCTGCTTGTTACCCTTGTTCTTTATTCCCAATTAAAAATATGTTTTACATTTTCTGTCTTTTGTAGTTGTAGTTGAAAAGTTTATGTGATTTGATTTCCTCCCCCTTTTTGTATATAAATTGTACTTCTTTTAAAATTTTATTTTACTGTCCTATAGTTTGCAACTAATAGTTATAACTAATCCACACCTACTTCCAAATAAAACACATCTCATTTTGGACAAAGCTATCATAGTAACAATTGATGATATTTATTTCATATATATACATGTGCTACAATCATCAAATATATTGTTGTTGATATTATTATTTGCACAAACATATTAGATTAATTAAAATCATAAAAATACATTTTCATTTTCCTTTCATTGATTCTTTCCCCAGTGCTTTCTCTTTTTTCAGATAGATCCAAATTTCTAATCTATTTAATTTGTATTCTCTCTGAAACGTATGTTTTAACAATTCTTATTGGCCAGAAATAATTCTTATCTAGAAGTATTTTTCCCCATAACTATTTTTGAGATACCTTGTTGTCTTTGGTTTTCTGCAAGTTGACAATGGACTGAAGGGTGGAGATTTATCTCTCTGGGTGTTCTCTGAACTTCCTGGATCTGTGATTTTTGTATCTGACATTAATGTGGGGGGAAGTTTGGGGTCATTTTGCTTCAAATCTTGCATCTATTCCTTACTTCTTCCTTCTGACATTTCTGTTATGTGTGTATTACTCATACTATAGATACCTGACCATTCTGGAATGTTCTGTTCTAAATTTTGCAATCTTTCTCTCCCTTTACTTTTCTATTGAAGGCATTTCTACTGGCATATTTGCAAGCCGAGATTCATTTTCCAGTCGTGTCCAGTTTAATAATAAGCCCTTCAAATGCACTTTTAACTTTTGCTACAAGGTCATTGATCTCTAACATGTCTTTTTTTATAGTCTTAGAATTTCTATCTCTCTGCTTAAATTACCTCCTTTATTATTATATTCATTACAATATTCCAACTATAACTCGTGCTCTTACTGTGAGACAGGAGGAGGGACAGAAGAATCCTTAGAGACTCACAGGTCAGCTAGCCTGGTAAATGCAGTGAACAGCAGAAACCTTGTCTCAAACAAAATGGAAGATAAAGACCAACATCTGAGGTTTCTGTCTGATCTCTGTATGCACACCATGAAATGTGTGCATGCACACACACATGCACACACACCATAGACATACACATGCACACACATCATGCATACATCTACCACAGACATATACATGCATGCACACCATGCACACACACACAAACATGCACCTTCTTTCACTCCCACAATAAGCCTTCAGTATTGAGTATTAAGGTATGGAGAAAAAGAAAACATTCTACAGACTAGGATTGTCTCACTTGGTCTTTTAGCAAGCCTATGTCCTTAATCTATGAATCACACACTTGCTTCTCAGGTTTCCTTCTCCTTAAATGACTCAGGAGGACTGGGCTGAGATAGAGCTGGACACTCCTATCTCTCCAGCCCAGGAGCTCTACTCAAACCCTAATAGATTAGGCCCTGGTGAGAGAGCTTCTTTTGTGATCAGACTCCTCTATGAGAGAATGTTCTGGAACACTTCAAACTGACTACTTTTTCACTCTGGATGACATTAGTGCAAGGAGATTTTGTTTTCCTTTGATCTTCAGTATGTCCATCTGGTCAACCTCTTAGAGAAAGTTCACTAAAGGCAGGGTCCTTTATGAATCCTCCCCTTCATCCTTGGAGTTTTGTTTCTGAGGCTTTCCTCTGGTGCCCCAGAAGCTGAGTTGTGATTCTGGCTCTCTTCACTAATTGCTGTTCCCAAGGAGGTGTGTGTGTGTGTGTGTGTGTGTGTGTGTGTGTGTGTGTGTGTGTGTGGCAGAGAGAGAGAGAGAGACAGAAAGACAGACAGACAGAGCGAGAGAGAGAGAGAGAGAGAGAGAGAGAGAGAGAGAGAGTATTCTCCTCAATTGCAATTTTCTGAATTTGCTTGTCTTTCCAGTTTTAAGAGCATATGTTTGCCTCATGAGCTTATTTCTCTGATGAACCTAAGACTCATCAGTTTTTAAAGCTTGTTCAGTTTTTTTCCTTGTTGTTAATATTGAGTGGTGATTTCCAAAGCCCTTTTGTGTCAGGCCAGAAACCCAAAGAACCCATTACTTATGTAATTTTCACTACAGTTCTTAAGGTGAATGCTGGTAGTGATTTTTTAACAACATAAGAAAGTAGGCCTCGGCAGGCAAGGAACTTGTCCAAGGTCATTTGGCTTGGGAATGGGAGAAATGAGATCAAATTCACCTGGCATCCCAAAGGATGCTACCACACCAACAGTCCCTGCTTGTTCAGTGTTCAGTGCAGCTAACCCTGGCTTCTGGTTGATTTGGTAAGATTTGTCTCAGGACATAATTTGAAGCTCTTTAATTAAAGATAAAGGTGTTTTGACCTAATTTTCTCAATGAGTAGGTTGACTAGGGAGACTCAGCCTTGGTCACTACATAAACTTTCACCTAATTCCTTTCTTACCCATTCATTAGGGAAAAGAAAGAGAGTGAAGAGTAAGATATGCTTGCCATATTCTGTATTATCAATGTCTACCAAATTATTTAGAACGGCACAGTTCAAAAGAAGGAACCAAAATGCAGCTGCTGGCATGCATACAATTCTCATTAGTCTTGGCAAAGTGAAAAATGGACTCAGAGCCATAAACTAGAGTTACAGCTGAGTCCTGGCTTTGCCTTTGTCTATACACGAACCTGTTTCCTCAAATAACTAATAGTCACATTCTTACATTGTCATCATTCAAATAGGTCTGTCACCCAGTCAAGGGAGCTGGGAATAGTTCTTATTCTGCCTATTACAGAGTTATAGAATAAAGGTAAAGGTACTTGAGTTGGGGGTCTTGAGGGATGAGGAGGGATTGTTCTGGCAAATTTTTATGCTGAGAGGATATGTTCAATGGTGCCTTCTGTTAAAGGATTAGTAAGACTTAGTAATTATGTGCTGGATAAAGACAGAATTGAAGCTGGTGAGGGCAAGCAAGGCCAGGCCACAAAGAGTCCTGTATGTTAGACCAAGAAGTTTGAATCTTTTATTAGCAAAGCACTCATTTCACAAGAATGCAGCAGACTGTTGAGTTGGTCCAGTGGAAGGATGGTAAGGTCTCAATGATAGTAGAGACACTGGCATTCATCAGTGATGAAAAGCTTCTGATATTAGGGAACACTAACCCATCTGGTATGTTCATAACCTCTAGCTGGCCCAGCTTTCATGAACTTAATTGGATCATGACTGAGCTTCTTGAAACCTCCAGTTTTCCACTATCCAATGGATTTCTGATACCACTGTTGGCTTCATCTCTAAAACAAGGCTAGTCAGGCCATTGTCTGCATAGCTGTGAAAGACTCCCAAATACCTTCAGTATGCCCATAGCATCTTCCATTCAAAGAGTGATCCCTTTTTTGATCTCACTCTCACATCTTACTTGGTCATTGTTTCTAATGAAATCATCAAAGCTGAGCCAATTATTGAGCCACAAATGTCTCCTTTCCCAGAAGTCTTTAAACCTTTATAGAAGCCCATGTCACTACTGCCATCTTTTTTTTTTTTTCCTTTTTGAAGTACCTCATAGATCCCCTGGTACTCTTGCTTGTCAGTTTGACCTTAGCCATGTCATCCAATATGGTTCAGTAATTTTTAGTATGAGAGTGAGTGGTGGGGTGAGATGCTACACAAGATCTATTGGTCCTCAAACTTTACTCCCCCTTTTAAAACTCCCTGTCCTTCAAGCTCAGCTTCATGCTTTTATTACCCTTCCCTCTTGAGTGGGAGTAGAAGCCATGAATAAGGTGGGACATTACTTCCATAATTTGGTAATGAATCAGTTGAATGAACTATGATTTTACTAGATGGGTCTGATGTCATCAAAGGCACCTTTTTAAAAAATTGAGACTCTTCCTTTCTAGCCTTCATAAAGAAGGGATTCTGGATGTGTGATACCCTGGGAGGGAGACAGGATAGCCATCAAGGAACTGCAAGTGATTTCTAGAAGCTCAGGGCAGCCACTGGCAGCCATCCTGTAAGGGAATAGAGACATCAGTCATACAGTTTTACAAAACTGAATCCTATGTACCAAGGCAGGGACTTGAAAGAGAATCTGGAACTCCATGGGGGGAAATGCTTCCTAATGTTTGCACTGATTTTTAGGCAGAGTAGAAGACCTCACTCATTCATGTCTGGACTTTCAACCTGGGGGGGGGCAATCAATAGATGCTATTTGAGGGGGCTAAATTTTGGACATTTTGTTGATTGACAAAAGAAAACTATCATAAATAGAAGTCACTGTCTTTCCCACCAACAGACCTTTGGGATCCTTATCCAAACTCACCCTTGCCTCAGCTCTAGTCACCAAGAGGACCAGAGAAGACATCAAGCCTCAAAGTTGTTATCATCATTGTCTACTGAATACCTTTTTGTTTAGAGTTACATAACCAAAAGTGATCACTCTGAAAGAGGTTGTTCTTTAATAAAATTCTGGGTCAGAAGAACTTGCTGAGGGAGGCTATCTTCACAGAAGCAGTGCTGATAAGCTAGGTACGGAAGAAACTGGGTTTTGCCCCGCCAAACATTTTATTGTGATTGACAGTGAGTGGTGGTGTGAGATGCTAGGAAAGATCTGTTGGTCCTCAAATTTTGCTTCCCCTGCTTATCCTCTCTGGTCTCCAGGCTCAGCTTGATGCTTCATTATTCTTCTCTCCTGAGTCGGGGTGGAATCCACAAATCAGACATTACTTCTGTAATTTGCTAATGAATCAGTTGATTCTTGCATGGGTCTGAGTGAGATAGGGAGCAGGAGAAACTCTGGGGAAGGCAGTAGAGATTGTTGCACATAGTTTGTAGAATGTGTCACCAGACAGCAGCAACAACAGCATCAACATCCAGGAATTTTTTAGAAATGTGAACTCTTGGGCCCCATCCCAGAAGTACTAACACAGAAAGTGTGTTTTAAACAGTCTTCCAGGTGATTCTGTTGTGCAATAACTTCGAAGCCACTGGCGCTGACAAATCATCATTGGTTATACAAATAATAGAGAACAGATTTTGCTGAGGGAAGCCTTCTTTTAAAAAGGGACTCAGTGACAAAGGATGCAGGCCACACATAAAGCTCAAAGCTGCTCACAGTGTCCACAATGCTGTGATGAGCTACCCTTAGGCTACCATAGATCCCACATTAACTTGAAGGTCAGATACTCTGATAGAAAGTGTCAGAGTCATTCTGGGATGAAGCTGCTTTGAATTGTTGTTCAACAAATAATTGCGGATTGCATCAATAAACTGGGACCAAAGATCTTGTCCTTAGGTTGCAATCTTTTTTCCCAGGTGCTCCCGGATTAATCTACCCTCACTCAAGAGAAAGGATAGTTTTTCTCTAGTTAGGAAACTTGTTCTGAAGCAGTAGAATTATGGTACTCAGTGGGCAAGTGAGGAGCGCCTTGGTGTGAGAAAAAGAACCGCAGAGCAGGACAAAGTGCCATTCACGAGCCCAGCTCTTCCTCTTCTGCCTTCAGCTTGGCAGCTGTGCTCAGTCTTCTGGATGGACCCAGTGCTTCTGCTAGCCTAGGTAAAAATTTTGCCTGTCCCTTGAAGAAAGCCCAGGACAGAAACTTCTGTACTCCTAATGGAATGCTGACATTAAAGAGAAAACACTCAGCAGTGAGGCCTGCGTCAACACTTGGGTGATTTAAGGACTTTCTAGGCAGTGAAAGCCGCCTAATTCTGAAGGCGCAAGGCACTTTCTCCGTCTGGTCAACCAGACCTCAGTCCCTTCTGTACCATGCACTATTATGCAGTTCTTGTTACCTCAGAAAGCTCAGATAATTAAAACCGTTTATGTTTGCTGTTTCCAAGAATCCCTCTTGCTATTTACATGATTCATACACCCAGGGCTTAAAGAAGAAAATAACCTCATTGTTGTTTGCTCTGTTCAAGCTCTCAAGTGCTTGGCTTATTATTTTGTTATCTGGTAAAAATGAGTTTATCTCTAATTCTCTAATCTTTTCCATGGTAATTCTTATGGGATCATAAAAATTCCTTATTTAACCAGCAAAGAAACAGCTGCTCTTTTCATCACTTCCCCCTTTGGGAGGAGGGTGGGAGGGGGAGATACCTGCTGTCATATGCTAATTTTCTTATGTCAAGTAGCAGATTTTAGGAGAATGACAGAAGAGACAAGGTAAGGCTGGGCAGCCTCCTCTTATTCCTACACAGGAACAGGGCTCGTGGGTGGCACAGACTCTGTGACACCCTAGCTTCTTGATCTCCCTGTTGTTATATAGCCCTTGTTTTGCTTGCTCTGTGTTGCATGCTTCTGTTTACATGCAGAGCAGTTCCACCACCACAAAAATCCCTCAAGATGCTCTTCAACCCCACCTACTTCCCCACTGTTTTTAAGCCCTGCAAACCACCAAACTCTTTCTTGTTTCTGTGGTTTTGACATTTCAAGACTGTTGTGCAAAGGGAACTGTACAGTGTGGAGTATTCTAGGATTGCCTTAAAAATCAGCATAATTCCCTTGAGATTCATCCAAGTTGTAGCATGCACCAATGATTTGATTGGGGTTTCATAGTAAGGGTAGGCCCCGGTTTACTTACTAAAGAAAATCTGGTTGTTTCCAAATATGGACTACAGGTTCTTGAGAGATATGTGCATTCATTTGGGAGGAACGAATGGAACAACTTCCGGGTTGAATGACAGATGCGTTTTTAATTCTATAAGAGCACATCAAATTGTTTGCCAGATTACTTTTGCCTGTTTGCATTCTCACTAGCAGTGCACAGGTGATTCAGTTTCTTTACGTCCTCACACAACTTTGTGCTGACAACTATTTTGTGTGTGTGTGTGTGTGTGTGTGTGTGTGTGTGTGAGAGAGAGAGAGAGAGAGAGAGAGAGAGAGAGAGAGAGAGCACGCATGTGCAAGCACACATACGTGTGAAGGCCAGAGGTTGATGTTTAATGTTTTTCTTCTCGATTGCTCTTTACCTTGCTTTTCTGAGACAGAGTATTTTTCTGAACCTGGAACCCACTAAGCAGTTAAAATTGCTAGCCAACAAACTACAGGGATCTTTCTACCTTTGCTTCATCAGCACTGGGATTAGGGGACCCACTGTTGGGCATGGCATTTTATGTGGGTGCTGGGGATCTATCTCACACCCCCATAGTTACCTCACAAGTGCTTTACTGACTAAGCCATCTCCCTGGCCCCGTTGCTTTTTAAAGTCATCCAATAACCACGTACTGGTAACACATTGTGCTTTTAATTGTTATTTTCCCAATGATTAATGGCATGGAGCTTCTTTTTTATGTAAGTATTTGACATCAGTATATGCTTTTTTAGTAAAACATCTAGATATACATATATACTTAATTTGTATGATTATAATTTAATTCTAAAATTTCTCTCTTCTAGTTCCCTTCTCCAAATCATGACATATACTTTTCCCCCTCTCCTTCAAATTCATGGTCTCTTTTTTACAGTAATCATTTATTGCATGCATATATGTATTTGTATATGCACATATATGCTCCCAAATATAACTTGTTGAGTTTGTATAATGCTACTTGTAGGTATGTTTTCAGAACTGACTATTTGGCATTGGAAAACCAATTGGTCTGCTCATCCTTGAGGAAAACCACCTCTCCAGCTCCCAGCTTTCTTTAGTTGCCTATAACTTTTGTGTGTAGTACTGAGGCCTCATGGGCTTTCCCACTGACCAGTTTGTCGTGCTCATTGGTATCATCTTTGTTCAGCTCACGTTTGGGCAGTCATGTTGATGAGACCTAATGGGTGAAGCTTCTGATGTTATTAGGAGTCACAATCTCACAGCAAATTCCCTGATCCTCGGGTTCTTGCAGTCTTTCTGGCCCTCTTCCACAATGTTCCCTGAGACTTAGGAACAGGAGTGTTTTGTAGATGTATCCATTGGGATTGAGTGTCACAACTCTGTATTATGATTAGTTGCCATTTTTCTGTAGTAATACACACACACATGCACACACACATGCACACACACATGCACATATTTAGATATTTTCTAATTAAATTGCTTGTTCTGGAGGTAAAATTAAAAAAATTGTGAGCTCCTTATGATTCTAGATATGAGTCCTTTGTCAGATGTGTGATTTCTAGTACCTTTTCTTTTAGTGACTGGCTTCTTTGAATTTAAAATAAGTACATGGTTATTTAACCAGAGCCTACTTTTCTGGCAGTTAGGTGTGGTTACGTGGCAAGTTTCAGGCCAATGATGAGAGAGTGGACATGACACAGACAAAGTCATAAAGTATAAATAAGGCTGCTTGCTCTGAATGTCTGTCTTCTTCTCCTGGGACACGAACTTCAGCAGCCCAGCTTTGACCATGCAGATGGAGCCAACACTATAGGGTGAGGACAAGCTGTTAAGAGACAAATGGCAAACACTTACTGCTTGTGGGTCTTGTGACTTCTTTGGGAGAATTTCAGCTCTGCCATTTTAGTATAGTAGCAGACATGGGCGATGTAGTAAGAAATAGGGTTGGGTACGTAAATATAAAGCTGTTTATAAAAGCAGTCTATTCAGGGACTATAATTTGCTGACCCCTAAAGCAAAGGCACAGACTGTCACAATCTGGATTCCAGAAGATTCTTCACTATACCACTCCATCCTCATTCACAAGGCACATGCTGTACTAACTGTACAAAGAGTAATTTACACATGCTCCTTTCCAGACAGAACTTGAAATGGAATGACAAGAAGATCCCAGAACAGAGGAACAGGCCTGAAGCCAAGTTATAAAGACAACATTGTGAGAGTGGGAAGGGTGACTGTGAAGAGGGAAGACCCTGAGTCTGTAACATACACAGGGCTTCAGTGTCATTACATCTTCAAAGGTGCAGCAAAGCCCGTGAAATGCTTTATTTCAATTTTAGAAATGAAAGAAAATAACCAAGTCTCTGAAAAATTATTTAACTTTCTCAGGGGCATAGCTAAATTTGAACTTTGAAAAGTATCCACTCTGATAATGGATTTATTCATGGTTCTAATTCAGAGACTGACCTGCATGTCCTCTCTCTGGAGCACAGCCAGCCGGTTCCTTCCTCGCTGCCAGGTAGCTCCCATCAGCACAATTCAAGCTCAATAGACGCTTATTAAGCTGTGTCTGTCTGTCTGCTTAGAAGCAGAGCTGGGACCGGGACCAGGGAAGCTGGAGGAATGAGGGAAATGAACTGACCTTTAAAAGGAACAAAGCTGTTGATGACACCACACAGGAATCTTTCTGCTCTCCTGTGTTTTGTGGTGACCAATCAGAAAGCACCATTCTATTCTTCTGTGTTCTAGAAGAAAACCTGTCTCCATTCTTTTTCATGATGCCCATGAGATTTGTGGAGATGCCCATTTATTTACCTGCAGCTGTAGAGAACCTTCTGTCCTCTTCCCCTGTCTTGACAAAAATGAACACTTTCTCTGTTGGAACATTCTGAGAAGATCCATCTCCTTTGTTCCCTTGTGTTTTCTGTCGTTGGCATATTTCGTGCTGACTCAAGCAGGATTACCCATCACTTTAAAAAAAATTAAAATAATAATTGCATTAATAATTATTAATTATTAATGTAATTCATAATTTTAACTTGCACAAATATAAATATATAAATGAAATAATATTAAAAGTAAAATATAACTACATTAACTTTCTCCCCTTTTCTTTTTCCAATTCCCTCCATGTGCTTTCTCTTATTTTATCTCAAAATCATGGCCTTTTTTCCTTTAGTTATTATTGTTACATATCTATGCATAGATATTATGCCTAAACATATAAATATTACCTGCTTAGCCTGCTAAGTGTTATTTGTGTGTGTATGATTTCAGGACTGAGCTCTTGGCATTGTATAACCAATTAGAGGCACTCACCTTTGAGTCTCTGTGCCCTCCATGTAGGTAGCATGAGTTCTCAGAGTGATGTGTGGTCCCTCTCTCACTTGTATTTCATGGACCCAGTTCCTGTTCCCTCACTCTGCCTGGGCTCCTGTCTGTTGGTGGTGGCATAGTGAACATTTGACTTTACTCCTTTTTCAGTATGCACTTGACATCTGGTACTGGCTTCCCTTGGTTTTGTGGCCTGACAAATCAATTTCCACAGCGAGTAGATTAATGTAAATGTAATAGATGTGATATAACCAGATATTTTCCTTGTTGGATGAAAGGTGACAAATAAGCCGGTCTAGCGGTCTTTGCAGGTCATGTGTGTGTCTAGTTTGAAGTCAAAAAAGTTAATAATTTGTGCCTACTATAAAAAGAATATACAGAGGCTCAGGAATTTGAACAGAGGTGTGTAGCAATGGAGGATGGGGAACTAGGGGTAGCCACCAGCAGGTCCTAGATGCCAGGAAAGCAAGAGGCTCTCAGGACTCAACGGGGATGAGATTAGCTGAAATGTCCAACAAAAGGGATGGAGAACCTGTAGAGACCATATCCAGAGGTTAGGTAAGGCCCCCAGTTGGGGAATGGGGCCACACACTCATCTCCAAAATTTTAAACCCAGAAGGGCTCTGTCTAAAGGAAATAGGGGGACAAAGTGTGGAGCAGAGACTGAAGGAAAGGCCACTCAGAGACTGCCCCACCTGGGGATCCATCTCATATACAGACACCAAACCCAAACACTAGTGTGGATGCCAAGAAGTGCTTGCTGACAGGAGCCTGTTATAGCTGTCTCCTGAGAGGCTCTGCCAGAGCCTGACAAATAAAAAGGCAGATGCTCGCAGCCAACCATTGTACTGAGCACAGGGTCTCCAATGGAGGAGTTAGAGAAAGGACTGAAGGAGCTGAAGGGGTTTGCAACCCCATAGGAAGAACAACAATATCAACCAACCAGACCCCACCTCCCCCAGAGCTCCCAGGGACTAAATCACTAACCAAAGAGTTCACATGGAGGGAGCCATGGCTCCAGCCTCATATGTAGCAGAGGATGGCCTTGTTGGGCATCAATGGGAGGAGAGACCCTTGGTCCTGTGAAGGCTCAATGCCCCAGTGTAGGCGAATGCCAGGGTGGTGAGGTAGGAGTGGGTGGGTGGGTGGGTGGGGAAGCACCCTTATAGAAGCAGGGGGAGGGAGGATGGAATAGGGGGGTTCTGGAGGGGAAATTGGGAAAGGGGATAACATTTGAAATGTAAGTAAATAAAATATCCAATTAAAAAAAGAATTTGTGCCCACTATGAAAAAAACAGATCTTTCATGTAAAGTTTAGAGTTTTATATCTTGTATTGTATAACAGTTTTAAATCAGTGTGTGTGTGTTTACTGTCTATATTTTGAAGAGACCTTTACCTCTTATTAAGTGTGCAATATTTTCCTACTTCATGTTGCTATTGCCATATTAGAGTTTAAATTTTCTTGTTAGATATCTGGTCTGAATAACTTAGCCTACATAAATTAAAATTTCTAGGAATCAAGGATTTAAACTTTAAATACCCTCAATGTGGAGAAAAATACTGCTGTGTTAGCCAACTCAGAGATGTATCAAGAGTTCAAGGAGGTCTTTGGCAAATAAGACTAGTTTAAATAATTTTGGATTAGCCCGTCTGAACTTGGGGACCACAGTGGGGGAGCTGGCAGAAGGACAGGAGAAGCAGAGCGGGATTGCAACCCCATAGGAAGAACAGTGTCAGCTGGCCAGACTACCCAGTGTTCCCAGGGACTAGATCACCAATCAAGGAGTGTACAGGAAGGGATCCATGGTTCCAGATACATATGTAGCAGAGGATGGCCTTGTCTGACATCAATGGGAGGGAAGGTCCTTGGTCCCAGGAGGTTTGATGCAACAGTGTAGGAGGATGCTGGAGTGGTGGAGTAGGTGGGTGGGGAGCACCCTCATAGAGGCAAAGGGGGGGGAGAGGAATGGGGGGGTTGTGAAAGGGTAACTTGGAAGGGAATATCATTTGAGATGTAAATTAATGGAATGATTAATAAAAATAGTTCTGTATTAATATAAATTTAAGTTATTAATATTACAGTAGAAATTTACCTTTTTTACTTTACTTGCAATCTGGTCTTTAAGCTTCTATAGGCTTATTGTCCAGATAAACTGATATTATTTCTAACTAATGTTTAAGATCTTTAAAAAAATATAGGTTTGTATTTAACCAAATTGAATCATTAATCTGAAAAAAACAATATTTTCTCACTAGGTTTTATACTATGAGAACTTGAAGGTAATTTTGAAGACCTTTGAATAACTCAAAACCTGACACTGCTGCTGAGTTAAACTAATTCTGAGATACTGTTATATATTTGCAGTATTTCTATGGAAGATAGAGTGTGGAAATATTTATTGTTAATAATAATTTAAAGTTTGCCTATTATTGACCCATTCTGCCAAGTGGCTGTATATTTTGAATGAGGTAAAGAGCATGTTCCTTTTTTCCCATTTTGAAGAACTGTGTTATTAGAGACACGTGGTTGTAGGAAGCTGGGGGCTTGGCTGATCTGGAAAACGCTGATGTGTGATAGACAATTCTCAGTTATCTGATTCCCCAATTTCTCGAAGGAATAGAGAGATTACTGTGGTTAAAAGTTACGATCAATATATGTGAATGAGCTTCCAGTAGGAGCAATATTGGCAGAGGGACAATGTTTTATGCAAAGTAGGAAGAGCAGGTTTTCTTTAATGAAAACAGAGAGCAGTTTTCCCCTGAACTGAAATGACTGGATGCTGCAGAATGAGAGAGCAGAGCAGGATCAAGACTGAATGAATAGAAACATGTGTGAAGATTTGGGGAATATTATAAATAAATATTGTATTATTTACCATTGACAAAACCAGGATTTGATGGACTTACTAGGATTTCAGAAAGTGCTTCAATATCAAATATTAATCAGATGCAAATAAAACCTTAGTTCCCACTTGTTACTAAAACAACAAAAAAATTTCTTGAATTATCAGTCTCTTTTTGATACAAAGGTATAAAATAATTTTCTTTACCCTCATATAATCTTCTTAGATAGCAAAGACTTTGCATCTGACAGAATAACCAATGAGTTGTCAGTTTTATGATATTTCTGATGATTTAAGCAAAAGTGTTTTCTCACTTAGGAAAGGGGTAAAAAAAGTCTATGTAATGTTGTCTTCTATGCTTATTTTTTTTATAGTAAGATTCTGTCCCTCAGCCACTCCAAAATCCAATTTTTCCTCTTAGGTGTTCAAATCTCCTAACAACCTTTGATTTTTACCTTTCTCAAATCAAATCATGAACGATATCTTTTACAGCTGAAATTGTATTTAGGAGGCCCTGGAAAAGCACAACAGATTTGTTCTTTCTCTCTATGAAAGAGAGTTGTTAGAGAAAGATAAGGTCATTATAGGGGTTAGGTTTGATGCATTGCAGAACTGCATGCAAGCAGATGGAGGCTTAGCCTTCTTAAACCAGGTGGGTTAGGGTTTTAATGTTATAAACATATGCCACGAGCACAGTAACTCTTATAAAGGAAAACATTTACCTGGGGCTGGCTTACAGTTTCAGAGATTTAGTCTATTATCATCATGGAGAGAAACATGGCACCTTTCAGGCAAACATGATGCTGGAAAAGGAGATGAGAGTTCTAACATCTTGATCCACAGGCAGCAGAAGCAGAGTGTGCTTCAGACTCGGGGTGTTGCTTGAGCATGTAAGACCTCAAAGCCTGCTGCATGGTGACACACTTCCTCCAACAAGGCCACACCTTCTTTTTTTTAATTGTTATTTATTAGATCTTTCATTTACACTTCAGATACCATCCCCTTTCCCCATCCCCCCCCCTAGAAAACCCTGCCCCCTTTTCCTTTTTGCATTTATACATTTTTTTAAGAAATGTTAATCATAGGCTTTGTAAGTTTGGTATTGTTCAATCAGAGGTGTAACCCACTACCCAACCTAGATATATCAACTATCTTTGACTGGTGGAGGTACGTGAACATCTGCTTCCCTGTCTCCCCCCTCTATCTCTCTTTCATCACCTAGCTTCTCCTCTCCTTCTTCTTCTCCTCTTCTTACTCCTTTTCTTCCTCTCAGTACTCCTCCCACCTTAGCTCCTCCTACACATCACCCTTCCTGTTAAAAGGAAACTTTTCTCTCAAAATACAATTAGAGCATAATTATGCCTATTTGTACCAGTGAGGTACAAGATAGTCCTAATACCCAGTCCATCCTTTTGTTGACTAACCAGCACCTCTGTCATCTATCCTAACTAAAACACTTAGTTCTGAACCTGGCTTTTTCCTTGGCTTTAGGATGAATGTCAGCTGATGACCATACACTCAGATCTTTTCTCTCAAAGTAAATAGCTATACGTTTTCAACCCCGTCAGAAATCCAGAATGACTGAGTTGACTATAATTGTGGGAAGCACAAAGCATAGCTTCTAAAACTTAGCCAATTTATAGAGACCTCTGAACACCTGGACACTCGCTCTACTTCAAAACGTTGGAGCATCTGTTCTTCTGCCTTCTGGCCCAGGATCATCTGACAGACCTTAGTGCTGCAGAATTATTAAGGGCTGATTACTCTGTCTAGGCAGATATAATCAGTCGACTATTCTGCAAGTGTGTCCTTTTCTGGACAGTAATTTGTCTGTAGAAGGAAAGTGGCAATTCTTGCCTAGTGGCTGTCTCACCACAACTGGAGTAACTCCAAGGATGCTCAATTTCTTCTTAGAATTTAACATAGGAAGCTGTCCGGAGCAGACAGGTCTCTAATGAAAATGAACATTAATACTGAAATGTTTGTCATGTCAATTCTAAGGATTTCTGATGTTTTGAAAACCAGCTATCCATGTAAGGTAATCTGGACTGTTGCCTGTTAACTCCACTCAGCTATTTCTAAATAAAACATAGAGAACACCCTTATAATAAACTCCAAGTCATGAATTTGCTATAGTCCCTTAACTCACAGGCTGACCATCTCAAATCAGTTAAAAAAGTTAAAGAAGGACTGGGTCTAAGCTTTGTATTCCTAAGTGTGTTATATTGGTACAATGCCTATGAGAGTAACAATATTCATCTCACTCTTATATCACTAAGAAGCTCATGCCAATGAAAACCTTAAAATTTGTAAACAAAGTAAATTGGTGCCATTTAAGAATTTATATCTTCATCTTGATATTAATTATACAGATTTCTACTAATAGGTTATGGCTATGCAATAAACCCTAGCTAATCCTCTCTATTCCGACAAAACCACTACTTTTCCCTAGGGAGACAGCCCAACATTTACCACCTTAGTCCCCATGCCCAGGGAATAGGGGCGCTGACTCATCATTAGCTTCTTCAAGCTGATTATGGGCGTTGAGATATTAGAAGAGGAGTGGGGGGGAGAGCAAGTTGACAATCCTCTGATGCTGTGTCTTCGCTGCCTCCAGATGGAATTCACGGACCTCAGAGGTTTGAGCAGTCTTCCCAGCTTGCTTGTTGTGTAGATACACCAAGGCTGATCATTCTGCAATATACAATTCTCAAAACAAATTAGCGCAACTCAGACATCTGCATCTTCAGGGGAGATTCCTGCTCAAACCACCACACCAGGTTTGCATGGCTGACATTAACGACACAAATGCCTGACAATCAGACACTGATTGGGATTCCCAGGGATTTTTCAAGCCCTTGCTCTCTGTACCACTTTTCTTTATTCAAGTCTTGGTAGTGTTTCGCTTGATTTTAAACATGTCAGTCTACTTTCTGCTACTACGGAAATAACACCTGTGATTAACAGCTTGTAAGGAAGAAAGGTTAAACTGGCTCACAGTGTCAGCTTTCAGTCCACAGTTACTTGGTGCTGATACTTTAAGGCCTGTAACTGCACGGCATAATATGGCGAGAACACTGGGCTAGGAGGCTCACACACTCTGTGGTGGCAGGAGACACAAGGAGAGACAAGAAAGGGACTGGGACTACATTCCTTTTAAGGTCATACCTTTCAAAGACCTAACTTTCCCCATTATATCCCTCCCTTTAAGGGTTTTGCATCTCCCTATTGGGGGACAGGCTAGAGACTAAATCTTTAACATAAGCTTCTGGGGGACAGTTTAGGATCTAAACTTTAGACTAAAAGTAGGTTAAAACAGCAATAGTGTACGGTACGTAACAATTCCAGATTTTTAAAATTATATTTGGACCTTCCGGTTTGGGCCCGAATGCTCAGCAGATCCTGGGAGATAGCTCTGCACCCAATCTCACAGAACCCAAAGGAAGAGGGGCTCTCAGGAGCTCTAATCCGAGCAGTATCTTAGGTAAAAATGAATCACCCATGATGTCTGCTGTTAAAAGTTCTAATCCTGATGCTGGCCTCCAGACTTATACTACTCAGACCTTCGATGGGCCTTTGACAAGGACATCAAACAGCTGGAGACTGACATCACTAATCTGAAGAAATCCCTTGTTTCGCTGTCTGAAGTGATCTCCCAAAATTGCAAAGGACTTTATTGGACTTGATTTACTCTTTTACAATTGAAAAGACTGTGTGCAGCTCTAGACTGTGCACAGCCCTTAAAGAAGAATGCTGCTTTTACATAGACAAAACAGGGATGATTAAAGAGAGCATGAAAAAGGTCAGAGAAGGTCTTGAGAAAAGACAGAGAGAGAAAGAGGAGAGCTGGTACAAGAATTGGTTTTCAACTTCTCCATGGTTGTCAACCCTACTTCCTTCCATCTTGGGACCATTGATTGGGTTATTTTTGCTTATTTCTTTTGGTCCCTGGGCCTTAAATAGGCTAACTTTGTGAAACAACAGATAGATAATTTGATAGCAAAATCTATTCAGATACATTATCATAGGTGAGCTATGGAGGACCACGAGACTCAAGATGAGGTTGTTACTCTATCCAGGGTGTTCCCAAATCCCATCTCCACCCAACCTAAAAGTGGGGACTTCTTTCCCTAGACCAAGCAGAGAGGGGCCACCCAGAACCCCTCTGACTGGCGATCTGAATTCTTGCTCAGGCTGCGAGGCTAAGCACTGCAAAAGAATATAAATAAAAGTTAAAAATATCTTTTTGGGTTCCCTGAGGGACAAGCCTGACTGCATAGGGGTTGATGTCAAAAGTATCCCCTCTCCAGAAAAAAGACATTGGGATGGGTATGGCCCTCATGCCTCACGACAGGAGGACCGAAGCTATTACAAGGTCCCCTTCAATTACTGGAGGTCAGGCCTCTATCCCAGTCTTGGCAAGATTAGAATCACCACGGCCCTTCTATACTTGAAGAAGGGAGGAGATGTTAGGGGTAGCCCTGCTTATATACTGGAGGCTTAAAATCAGCCGTAAGCCTAAAATCAGCAATAGGCCTGATGTACATGCCTGCTAACACAAAGTCTTGGGTCTCTGTGGAAAAACACTGAAATAGATGGCTATAAGCTATTGTAAACAGGCAGCTTCTGTGAAAATTTACCAGCTTGAGTAGTTATAGACCTTGTAAATAGGCAGCCTTGGTGGATAGTACCAACTTAGATAAGGACAAGTGAATCATAGGCAGAGTCATAGTGACCTGTCCCCTGAACCTTCACCCAGCTGATACCCTGTTCTGAAAGATATCTATACTCCCCCTATACATCTATGCTCCTGTGTCATCCCTTTCCCCACACCCTGCCTTTTTGTGTTTATAACCCTTGTGTTAAAAAGTAAAAATTATGATTTGATAATAAAAAAGAAATAAATTTCTATATGATTCTAAAGAAATATATTTGCTGCAATATTTTTTCTTTCTTTTTAAATTTATTTATATGCACATGTTCTCCTGCTCCTGTTCCCCCTTATGTGTGTGTATACATGTGTGTGAGTTTTTGCTTAGGCCAGAATAGGGTGCTGTATCCCCTGGAACTGAAGTTACTGATAGTTGTTAACTATCTGATGTGGGTGCTGGAAACCAAATTCTGTTTCACTGCAAGAGCAGCACGTGCCCTTAATAGCTCTAGTCTTGAGATTGGTTTCTTTGATTTAAATCTAGCATTTTCTAGGCTTGAGATTTTTTTCAAGTAGTTTTTTTCAGCCTATGAAATTTTATTTAACACATTGAGTATATAACATGTTGACCTATCCCTGGATTATTGAAACCTTTTACTTAGTATTTCTGATATGTTTTTGGTATTTGGTAACATGTTTGGTATCTTTGTGATATATTATACATCTGATTCATTATATCATCTGTATCATATATTATATATAATATCAGATATATTATATATCTGGTTTATACTAAATTAAACTTGGAGACATAAACTTGAAGACTTAAAAATTGTTTACCCTCTTTTTAAAAATTAAATATAACATCTATTATTCTTTGGAAATAGAGTTAATCATTATATTTTATAGGCATTTTGTTTAAATTTTTTGGAGGATTTACAGTCATTCACACCAAAAATTCTAGTCATAGTTACACTCTTCCTGTGTGTGTGTGTGTGTGTGTGTGTGTTATGTGGGTTAGCAGAGTGTACACAAGTGCATATCAGCGGTAAATATTAAATATCCTTCTCTGTTAATCTCTACTTATCTTTTCAGACACGGTCTCCAGTGAACCTGTTACTTACCAATTTCTAGACTGGGTGAGCATCAAGCCCCCAGCATCCTGTCTGTCCCTCTTAGAGGCAGTATTACAGGCACACACTGCCTCACCTGGCATTTCATCATTGGTACTGGGAATTTGGTACTGGGAACCTAAACTCAGGTCCTCATGCTTTTGCGGTGAGTATTTTGCCCACTGAGCTTTATTCCCAGTCCTTGTAGACACAGTTTCTTTGTGGGCAACTTTTCATCAAATTATCCATTTTTAAAATTATATAGGTGAATGAAACATAAGAATAGTGTCTTGTCTGATAGCGACTTTAATGATCCCCTCCACCCCCCAATGCCCGATTAAAGCTGGACTTTGACCAGGTTGTCAGTATACACCAAAATTTCAACCTCTCAGTATCTGGCTACCATCCTCAACATTACCTTTTTCCTCTAATTTTTTTGTTTATATTTGATTCTCCCTTGAGTTAAAAGTTGGCTGTCTGGATCCTTATCCAGACTCGAGGTTATCTCCTGGCTGGTCCTTTGTCCTGGAATCTGAAGCAGCTGTGTAATCTGAAGCCAGACAGCTTGATCTAAGCCATGAAGGGTTATGTTTAAGCCCTGAGGAAGCCTTGTAAAATGAGATCATGCTTACTTCAGGTAACCAAGACAGTGGATAACATTCCCCCCAACGCCAACACCCAAGCTCCAGAGCTTTAAAAGAAAGTCAGAGTGCTGTCAGCTCCCAGCTTTCTCAAGTATAATTCTTCACACCAGCACTTGCTTTATCCATCTGTTTTGAAGATGTCTGAACTCCAGACCAACTGACCTTTGCTAACAATCACTCTCCACAGATGTTTCCGCCAGTTTCACATAAACCTCATAAGAGCATATAGGAGAGTGTGTTATGGGCTTCCTCTCCGCATTAGGAGGGTTGTCAGCTCTTCTGAGCTATCCAGGGATTAATGAGATTTGTCTTGAACAAAACTAACAATTTTGAATTTTTGCTCAGGCACGTGATCCCTGGAAGTTGTAACTATTGAGAAGTCTTCTGTACTACTTTGTGACCCAGGATCTCCTAAATACAGAGGACTACACTGTCTTTGTATGGTTGCATATCCCAAGATAATGTCACCACCATCATTCCGTGTGACTCTTAATAAGACTCATGGATAGATAGCTCTCATGCTAACGTGTGTATTATGTAAAACTCCAGCTGTCTGTCTGTCTTTCCCTTTTTTGGTGGGGGTTGGGGGATGTTCATCGAAAACAGTTTCCTTTCCGGAATAACATTTCCTTAGCTTTCGGGATATGGGTCTGTCTCCTATACCTTTTATTTTTCCCATTTCTGTGATGGAATCCTTTCAACTTCTTTCTTCACTGAGCCTTATTTCCTTATCACCTGAGGATTATTACCTCCACTTCTAAGTGGTGTGAGGATTAAATAAGATAATGATGAGAAAGACCCCGAGGACCAGTAAGTGCTCCACTGACATTAGTTATCCCTCGTAGATAAAATCCTCCTGATGTAATAGGCAGTAAGTGGGAACTGGTTTAAAGAGAGAGAATCAATGAGCAAATGCCCCTCACAGAAGGAAAAGCAGTCCAGTCAGTGCGCATGCACAGAAGAGAAGGCAGTCCAGTGCAGGCGTGCCGCCAGAGCGAAACACACAGGGCAAGAGCGCCAGTTTCTGTATCAGTCACTAATCTATGGAAGAAATATCTTTTCCTCCCTCTCTCCTTCCTTCCTTCCTTTTTTCCTTCCCAGAAGCAGATACCTTGTCCATTTTGGTTTTTAGGAGGGGGAAGGAAGCCTGTCTCATATTAACACCCAGATTGCCTAAAAATACGTTACCTTTATGACACTAAAGCAAAGAACATCACAACTGGTAGATACTCTCTTACTTGAGCCTGTCTGGGTGGACGAGGACTCACATTCTAGACTCTGCGGTTCTAAGGAAGCCCTAGGAACTGCCTGGCAGGCGGGAGTGCCAGACTGGCTGTGTGAGAGAAGCAGGTGTAGCCACAGGTGAAGAGGGAGTGCTCTAATAAATCAATACGAGGTTGTCTGTAATTCTCCATGCTGTTTGTGGAGCCTGGACAAGCCAGCTGGCAAGGACTGTCCTCTGGTAACCGTATAGAGGTTACTGGAAAGAAGAGCTAGAGAAACTGTGTACATTACATGGCCGATTACAAGTAATCAAATGAAGTCATTACTCGATAATTCAATTGGAAGCTCGAATTGATGCAGTGACCACATAGGGAATTAGCAGCCATCGATATATAATTGCAAAGTAATCACAAAACATTGGCTCCTGGAGGGTGATTACCCATGGTGCTTTGCATTAGGCTGTAATCAGCCCGAATAGAAAGAGCAGTCTCTAAACTTCAGGAATGCAACTTTTCAGGTACCCAGTTGTGTTTGGGGACCGTGGTAAAGGTGCATCTACAGTTCCCTCAAACCCACCATTCTGTCCCCTCAGTGACGCTCAGGGTTTTTCACATTTTCAATTTCTTTCACCCTATCATCACTTTTTAATCTAATTCTGACCCTTATCTGGGCCAAGTAACTATAATAGATGCAGTGTCTCAGTCCCATAATACACTAAGGGACCACCGAACTGCTTTCATTTCCTCCAATCATAATAAAAAAATTAAGTCCATGATAGCGTTTAAAAATACACGCTATTAACTATTTTTATACATATGCATAAAACACAAATTTACATATGGTTATGGAGATGGGAGTTAATGAAAGCAGAAGTGCTGGATCAAACCAGCTGTGTCTGTGGGTTTAGTTTTCTCCCCAAGGGAAGGGGTCTGAAAGCTTGGAAAGTACCAAATTCTTTACTGCATATTCTGGATTTTTCCTATTTCTACCTCTGTCTCTTTCCATATGTATACACACACACACACACACACTTATAGATGTTTGTTTAATCTTAATGATACACATGTTACATTGTTATATATGATAAATAATAGATATTTATTATCATATATATGATATTTACTTTATAATGTAGGTATAGTTACAGTAAGACTATTTTATTTTTTAATAAATTAATTAAACTCTTTACTAACCAAATCCAACAATGTTGAAATGGTTGAGATAGTAAACACGAAACTTAAAAATCTATCTTAAAAATAATCTGTGACCTCAAAGCAGACTCCAAAATAGATGAATGGGTTAAATAAATCAATTTAAAACTTGGAAGATTTCCAATTATTAGAGACCTGCAAAAACACAAAGATGTTGGGGCTAGGGTTGGGAAATACTGGGAATGAAAAGTTTAGTAAATTACATTAAAAAAAAAAATCAGTGTAAGGCATCTCCAGGAGACTAGACCAGACAGAAGAGAGAATATCAGGAACTGAAGGTGGGACGGAGAAATTTATATTCAAGTAACAATAAAGAAAATCCAGGCCTTTGGAGCATAACTAAGGAATCAAAACCCTTTCAATCAGTGAAATTATAGCAGAAAATTTGCCACATCTAGGGAAATAAATAGGCGTCCAAGTACAGGGAGTATTTACATTGCCAAGTAAGCATGACCAGGACAGACTCACTCCATGTCATGCCATGGCTAGTGTCAAGGCTACAGAAGAAACAAAGAATACTGAGAGAATTCCTTCTGAGTTGCTGCTGGACTCTATTGGAATCAAATTTAAAAAAAAAAAAAATGCCCACTTTTTTCAAACTACCCAATAGAATAGAAAGAGAAAGAACATTTAAAATAATAGTTAATAACATAGAAAATTATAGCAATATACTGTGAAAGTAGTTATGGGAATACGCACTCTCATGAAGTATCTTATTATCTTTCTACTTCAAGGAAGCACTGTCTGATGCAGCCACGTCACTGGCATCATTACTAATGTGTTTGGGGCCATAATTAAGTAAAATAAGTGATACTGGAAAGCAAACAGCACACTAACAGGGGACTTGGTAACTGAAATTGTTGTTGATTGGGAAGGCAGCATCTACATTATGGATTCCTAGCCAGGGGAATACGTCATTTCCTAGGAAGGCTAGATGGTGGATTCAGAAACTTTACCATACTTTTCAGAATGGCATATAATAAAACTTGTAGTTTGAAACATCTCCCATAAGCTCAGGTATTTTAAACCCTTGGTTCCCAGATCGTCATCTTGTTTGGGAAATTTGGGGACCGTTTAGGAGGTAGGACCTCACCAGAGGAAAGGAGTCACTGGAGGTAGACTGTGGTTTTACAGCCTGGCCTCATGAGCTGTTCACCTTTTGTTTGCTGAGTGTGGATACAATGTAACCAGCTGTCTTCAGCTCCTGCCGCCTGCGTTCCTAGCTGTGATGGACTGTTGCCACTTAAACTGAAAACTAAAGCTAATCTTTCTGTAATTTGCTTTTGTCAGGTATTAGACCACAGTAATAATAAAAGTAATGACTACATTTACAAATTGATTCTGCAATTTTCCATGTAATATTTCCCCACCACATTTAGCTGCAAGCAACTTAAACTACAGGATATGAAAACTTAGAGACACAGAAAACCCCAAAGCCCTCTCTCCTCAGGCCTCAGCATCTGAGCTGGGGACTCTGCTTTGCTGAAGAGCATAGTGAACCTATGGAAACTGTTAAGTCCTGACTCCATGACTCCATGTGCTGGCTCTTAGGTTGTGGAAATTGCAACTTTCTGTTGGCAGTGGGACTCATTTTGAACATGGAAAGGACACTTCTGATTAATCTATTTTTTTTAAAGCAAAAATCTCAAGGTGCAAAATCTGAAATAGGATTTCCTCCTATATTTTTACCAATTTAAATGGGAATTATTTATGTCCTTTATTACAATCTTAAAATGAGAAAATACCACAGTCTACCCTGTAAAGGGAGTCAGTGGCCTCTTCAGCAGTCTCATCTTTGAATCCTTGTTACTCGGGAGCCCCAAAAGCTCCAAGCTTCAAGCATCAGTTGGCATCAGTTTTCTTCTCTCATGGATTCAGTGTCAGATACTACATGGGTGGTCTTATATCTTTTTTTCTTTTGAGGGAACACATTTAACATTTTTTTGCAATTGCTATGCTGGGTGCTCATCAACCACTTAGATGGAGGAATGTTGCTGCAATGTCTCTTTTCAAGCTGACTAGAAAGGTCTGGGTCTTAGATATTGAACTTCAAATTACTGGAACATTTTGAATTCAGAATGCCAGTGAACGTTCCAGGTATGGAAGGGTTACTTCTAGATAGTTGGCTCTGATGCTGGTGTGGGAGTCCCACAAATGTTAAGTAAGACCTGCTGGGAGACAAACAGAGAGACAAGAAGGAAATCTGGCTCAGCAGAACTTAGCTGGGCTGGTTCAAACTTCTGGAGTCGGACAGCAAACCCATTGTTTGTTTATTTATCGACATATTTGAAGACATTACAACTCTGGGACAGGGTTTTCTTATGACAATTATCACAATAAAGGCTAAGGTGTGACTACATCCTTTACAAAGTACCTCTCTTTTGCAAAGCACCTGCTACATCTTTTATAAGAATGGGATCTATTGACAAGAGACAAGGCTCAGAGTAAGGGCCTAAAGGAGGAAAGGTTTGCAATAAGCACAACAAAAAAAGCTCTTTTGCAAAGTACCTGGGACCGTTTTCATAAGAATGGGTGATGCTGGGCTCACCAGGCTATACAACAACATCCACTCCCAGCCTTCTGTATGGGAGACAGGTATACCTGGTTGTTCAGGTGGAGAGAAAGGCCTGTATGTTTAGCAATTCTGTTTGTTTTTAATTGCTATCTTTAAGCGTGGGGGCCTGCTATCCTTCTATATGCTGGCCCTTCAGTGAGAGAGCTCTCAAAGCTCTCCACACCACAAATGTGTGTCACAGGCCCTACCCAACTCCAAGGGTTGGGTTATATGGTTTGCTTGCTTGACATGCCCTTCCCCTCATCTCTCTGGTTCCTGGGTCCAGCTCAGGTCCCGTTATTTGCAGTCAGTCTCTTGAGGGCCTCACTTCACTCAGGCTTTTCTCTTCTCCACATCTCTGCTATATTTCTGGAAGTAGCTGAGAGGGGGAAAAATTAAACTCTATTCTCCTCACCTTCAGTTCTCAGATTTGAGTGATCTAAATAGCAAAGAGAGGTCTAAACTCTTCACCATCTTCCCCACACTGGTCTTGAGTCAGCTTTCCACCTGAGCCCTGTCTATGGCTGTCTATCAGCTAACATACAGAGCATGCTCAGAAACAGTGCAGGGGCTTTCAGAGATCAACTTTCCTCTTTTCTCCCTGGGTTTCAAGAATGCCCCAGAGGCCCCATTGAAAGTCCTGCCTTTAGCAGCCTCTTTTTAGAGACCCTTTCAGCAAGACCAGGATTGTAGCAATGTCTGTCAGATACTAATGTGAATCAGCATGGTCAGCTTAGGATGAGGATGGTTTCAAACTCATCATCTATTTCTTTCCACCTGTGTTATCACGTCTTACCAACCAGACTACACATTCTTTGTGAGTCCAGTCCAGACTTTTATTTGGTACCATGGGTCAGTTTCCTCTTCGATAGACCAGTGCACTGTGTGATTTTCTCTTGTCTCTGATGAGAGAAAACCAGTGGATATGACACCGCCTGCTCTAATGAAGCTTACCTCATTGCTCTAGAAGAAGGTGATGGCGGAGGAGTGTGGTCCTTCAGGTTTCTCTGGACCCTCCCCACACCAAGCCTCTCCTCCATGCAAGTTCTGTAGCAGTGTTGCTCCCTGTGTTGTCAGAGTTGACGGGAACCCCTAAAGAAAAACAAAAGACCCAACATGGTTAGCACTCCTGAAGATTAAATTTTAAATATTAAAAATGCTGTAGGTGCTAATAAAGACAGAAAGGAAGCAGAGGACAGTATAAAAAATCTTTCCAGCCACTTCTCAGCAGGCTGCTGCTTCTTTTCATCACTTTTAACTTCTGCCTTCTTCTTAATGCTAGGTCATGAAGATTGACTAGGCTCCTTCTCTTGGATGCTCTGCTACCATACAGTAATTTCTGTTCCATGGAGCCCCAAATAAGCTGAAAGCACACAGTAAATCAAATTTCTGGAGTCAGGGGATCTTGGCACCAACAAAATCCAAATAGATGATGTTTACTGTCCTAGAAAAAGGACACTGGCATAGTCATTGTGTGTGTGGTTTCTTCTTTCCTTCTAGTCTACTTACGTGTGGCTTAAGGAACAGAGGTAAGAGACGGCATGAAGCACTGGATTATTTCCTGGTCACTGTGAGCAAATGTTTAAGAAAGTACTTAAGAGAATAAATATTTGTTTTGGCTCATGGGTTCAGAAGGTTCAGTCCATGGTTGGTCAGCCACATGTACTTAAGCAGAGCATCACACTGGGGAGAAGATATGGTGAAGGACAGCCATTCACACACTGTGAAAAGGAAGTGAGGATGGGCGGGGCCAGGGACAAGGTTCACTTGAAAACATATGTCCTGTGATCTTCCCTCAGTGATACCTCACCTCTTAATAGGCGCCGACACTTTTCAAATTTGAGCTACCAGCTAGCGACTAAATAAAGCCCATGACCCTGTGAAAGACATGTCATATTCAAATGTAATGTTCAGTCTCCTGACACCAAAGGCTCAGGGCCATCTCATAATGCATCACAACTGAAGCTTTACCCTTACAGCCTGGACAACTGCCCTCTCAAGGGGCTCCTGGTAGGAAACATGACTCTTCTACATAATGTATGCCCTCCACTGAGTGGCTTTTCTTAAGAGTTTTGGTGGGAACTTCACGATCCCACAACTCTCTTGCTCTGTGTGTTCACAGAATCACAGTGTACAGATAACACAAAGGTCCCCTGACACCTCAAGCAGTAACTATGGTTCCTTGGACTATGGGTTCTGGACCTTTATGTGCTTCGGCAACAGAATCCAAGAAGTCACTTATGTAGTTACCCTTGTTAAACAAAGAAACAGGAAACAGGGTGCCTCAGTAACTTTCTCTTCTCAATGAGTTTTAAAAAACGCATAGATTTCAGTACCTGTAGTAGGCAGAGTCTGGCTAATCCTAAGATGCCTTGAGAACATCTTTCTATTCCCTAGTGCCTAGTATAGGCATGCTTTTAATGATATCAATCTCGTTAACAGCCATACATTTCTTGTCTACAACTTGTAGCTTACTCCCTTTATGGCTATATGGCATGCTTTCCAAATCCTTCTTCTTGCTTTTTATTTCAAATTATTCCTGTAAATCTGGCTAAAGGAAACCAGCCAAAACTATGTGACAGGAGCACCTTGAAACTCCACCTCCCGTAAGGACAAGACGGAGAGAAATGATTGGCCAGAGTATAACATAAATGGCCTCCAGTTCAGGTCCCATCAGAGTTCTTCTGAAACTTTATGGGTGCATCTTTATGGTCCACATTCCTGCTAGCAGCCTAGACTTCCAAACTCCCACCTGCATCATTAATTATGCTCTGCTTATGACAGTCTACTAATTCTCTGGCCTTCATCTCCAAACTCTTCCAACAAACTACTTCCAAACTAGTTGTGAAGGTCTAAGAACCAAATGAGAGAAACTCACTCGAGATACCAATACTTGGCTCTAGTTTCTTATTACTGTGATCAATACCTGACGGAGACATTTATTTTCATTTTCTATTTGTTTTCATAAGACTGTATCTTGATGTTTAGCCCACACTGACCTCAAACTGGTAGTCCTCTTGCCTTGGTAGGGTTACAGCTATGCACCACGACATCTAGAGAGTCTTCTGGTTCCTTTCTGTGGGCGCTGAGTGAGAAGGGTTTGTTGTTGTTGTTTTATTTGTTTGTTTGTTTGGCTCCAAGGTTCACAGGGTTCAGCCTGTGGTTTCTTGATCATAGCAATAGGAGTGACTGGCAGAAGAAAGCTGTTCACACCATTACTAGACAAGAAGCAAACTAAGAGAGACAAGTAGGGGCTGGGGATAAGGTACACCCCTCAGATATGCACCAATGATCTTACTTTCCTCTGCTAGCCTCACCTAAAGTTCCCAAAAATTCCCCAAAGAACTGTTATGACACATCTCATAACATACATAACAAGGTTTCTTTTGTAAGTGGAGGGAATCAGGTTGAGAGTCTCTCAAACAAACAAACAAACAAACAACAAAAACAAACAAACAAACAAACAGATAAGCAAAAATAAGAGTTTGTGACCCATTTGTAGTAGACACTCAGAGTACCTGCCTGAGCACTTCGATTGTACCTTTTTGTTCCTCTAAATCCTTTATTTCCACAGTCAGTGAGACTTTAGCCTACTTAGAACTGCAGGGGTTTAAGTTAAACGGTTATAACCACGAGCAGTTGGCATAACTCAAAAGCCACTCAGAACTGAATTGAGTCTCCAAGAATCAAAGTGGTGGAACTTTGTACTGGTAACAAAGGGTGCAGGGACCAAATAATTCTGAGTCAATTTATAACCCAAACTTACATTAAGTGCTAATACGGTTTTTCTCTTGTATGCAAATACTATTTTACTTTTGAGTAAATGATATATGAGCATGGTCTGAAATAAAAGTGTTCAGGAAAGCCGACGGTGAATGGTAGGATTGTTTCACCATATAGATTTCTTTCTGCAAAGCAGTTGCCACTAGTAGATTCTTACATATCCTGCAAGTCATGTTCAATACCTACACAAAACATGCATATGTTTTATTTCTTTTCTTTTCCTTTGGTTTCTTTTCTTCAATAAAAGTCTTTTATTGCCTCCAAAGAGCCCAAATTGTACTTGTGATCAGGATCTTGTTTCTGGAGCTAGGAATCTGAGGTCTCACCAGCCTGCTGCATGGTTTCCATCTCAGACACATAGATGCCGTCGAAAAACTTCCTGATATCCTTGATTTTTAACTGTTGTGGCTTGCTGAATTAGAGCTGCTGGATTTGAAACAAGTTCAATAGCATTTTCTTCAAGGATTAATTCACCCTTCTGGGCTTGAGAGAACAAGCAACACCTGTCCTCCTCATCCGAACTCTGTGGATGAATTTTTCACCCAAGAAATTTTGGATTTCAACCAAAAACCCATTCTCCTGAATAATGACGACATTGATGGGGAAATGAGCATACACAGACCTCATCTTGTAATGGAAGCCCAGTGTAACACTCTTGGTTCTGAACATGACTGCAGATAGATGGTTCTGACAGTGGCCAGTTCCTTTCTGTTACCCCACCATTTGTCAACCCAGAGCCTTTTCTTTTTTTTACCAAGAAGACTCATCTCTACATTGACGTGATTGAAGTCCCTCCACAGAGTTCCCCTGGGGCCCTTCACAATGACTGTGCCCCCTTCAGAGTGATGTCGACATTTTCTGGAATGTCGACAGTTTGATTGCTGAGAATGGTCTTCATTCTAGAATAGATGGATCAAAGAGAGAATGTCCTTTGTCAGCATGATCTTGTAATCCCGTGTATGTTTCTTATTCCTTTAGAATATGAATGTTAGCATTGTAGTCTGATCTTTTTCACTCAACAATATAGTGTCCTTGATGGTTCGACCATGTCAACTCATATTCAGCTGACCCATTATGCTTTAATGGCTACACACTATTCAATTATAATAACATATCAGTTTGTTAAGTTCTCTACTGATACGTTTCCAACAGAGTGTGTCTATAAACAAAGCTTCAGTGAGTTACAATTGGCATGCTGTCCACATGTGTACTGCTCATATATGTAAAGTCCTAAAATTATATTTACTAAGAAGATGTACTCATACCCACAGACACACCACAGTCCCACACATATACACATGCACACACACACACACATACACAAGCACACAGACACAGAGAGAGAGAGAGAGACACAGAGATACAGAGACAGACAGAGTTTTGATAGATAATGCCAAATTTATTTGACCAAAGGTTTTATCAATTTATATAACCATCATCTATGTGAGGAGAATGTATCTAGCTAGTTACATCATTGCCAACATAATATATTCCCAATATTATAATCTTCTATTATGTAGCTGATTATAATAGGAAAGCTTATATGCTGTTTAGTTGCAATTGTCAACTCGACACATCTACAATCATGGGGATGGAGTCTTGGTGAGGGATTGTCTGGACTAGGTGAGTCTAGTGTGCACTTTCTGTGGGAGATTTGCTTTTATTCCATTAATTAAGATGGGAAGACCCGTACAGCACTGACATTTCTATCTCAATGATCCATCCATTGATAGAAGCAGGCCTTGGGGTCCTCAATTATTTTTCTATTTGCTTCCCCTTTAGGTCTAGTGTGTATTTTATACATTTGGACACCACAGCATCTGATCTGTAGTATTTACAAGTGTTATTTCTTCCTGTTGAGTCCTTTATTATTATGTCATTTATCATACTATAGTGACCTTGTCTGTTTTTATGGTTTCTCACTCTTTATTAGTTATTACATTTTATTGTTTATTATAGCTGCTGCAGCTCTTATCCATACTTTTTTATCTAACTTGCTGAGTTCTTTAGCTCCAGGATTTTATCTTGATTCTCTCTTGTAAATCTCATTTTGTTGAATTTCTCACTCACCCTATGCATTTTCCAACTAGTTTTGTTGAACTGACACTGTTTTAAGAATCTTTTTCCTTGAAACTTTTCTTCTGAATTATGTATTTTGTTAATTTCCTTTTTAAAAATCAGCTTCTTGTACATTCCGTTGCAAATATCATGCTACCTTAATATTTTTACTTGTGTCCCTCTGTCCGTATTTGTATGTACGTCTGGTATGTCAGTTTGCCTATATCAATTTGACCTTAATAGCAAAAGTCTTTCTGTTTGCTTGTGCCCCAGGGTATTGTTTGATATGGTCTTTGGATTTGGTTCAAGTGGGCCTTGATGTCCATGCAGTTTCTTTAGCTGTAGTCAATGTTGGCAACATCAGTGAGTGTCTGGGTGGCCTAGGGTCTAGGAATTATGGGATTATATTAGTTACTTGTACGCAGTACCCTAAGGTGGGCTGTGCTTGTTGGCAGTTCTGAGCACAGTATTCCTGGTTGTGGGTATGAATAGCCCATCAATTTCTATATGTCCAGTGAAGGTCATTCTGATGGAGTCATGTGACTATAGCAAGGTCTTCCCAGTCCCATTCCTTACCGGGGCCTTAGAGAATAGACTTCTTAAGTGTCTGAGTAAATCAAGCCATTCTGAAAAGGCAAGGATATTTTCCCAGATTGTATGTGGATGAGCATGGACTCTTCTCTGTGTCTGAGAGCCTTTTGGGGCCTCTTTGGCTGTCAAGGCTGATTGCCTGGCTGCTTCCCAAGGCTGACAACATTTGTATAGGGTCACTTGGCTGCTGACTGGGCATCAGTACAGTTGTGTGGATGCTTCCAGGATGGTGGAAAGATTGGGAAACTATCCAAATATTTTCTTGGGGCCTCTGTAAGATGAAGCAACCATAAGATGTGGGCTGCTTCAGTATTGTGTGGCACTATGGGAGGTTAGGCTGAGCCTTATATTGGTGGGCAGGATTTGGAGGAGTAGCTGTTGGAGAATGGTGAACATTGGCTTGACTTTTCTCTGTATGTGAGTGGCAGCAGTGTGGAAACACAGTAGTTTCCCTAAGTGGGCTCAGGATCTGCAAGGGCTACAGGGTGCTCCAGCAATAAGTGGTCCATGGCTTACGTGAGACTTCCAGGGGCTTCTGCTTACTCTTCTGCTGGCCTGCTGAGTCTCTTTTAGTGGGAGATGTTAGCACATATGTTGTGTGTGTGTGTGTGTGTGTGTGTGTGTGTGTGTGTGTGTGTGTGTAGGTATAGGTATAGGTATAGGTATAGGTATAGGTATAGGTATAGGTATAGGTATATATAAACTCACCATGCAACTCTTTGGCCTTTTACATCACTGCCATTTCCCTTCTCTCCAATGCAGCCCCAAGCTGGAGAGTTGTCCTAGTTAGGGTTTTAGTGTTGTGAGCAGACACCATGACCAAGACAACTCATGTAAGAACAACAATAAGGGCCGGGCAGTGGTGGCACATGCCTTTAATCTCAGCACTTGGGAGGCAGAGGTAGGCAGATTTCTGAGTTCGAGGCCAGCCTGGTCTACAGAGTGAGTTCCAGAACAGCCAGGGCTACACAGAGAAACCCTATCTTGGAAAAAAAAAAAAAAAAAAAAAAAAAAAAAAAAAAAAAAAAACCAACCAACCAAACAAAAAGATTAAAAAAAAAATCAAAGAACAACAATAAGGGTTGGCTTACAGGTTCAGAGGTTCAGTCCAGTATCATCAAGTTGGGAACATGCCAGCATCCAGGCAGGCATGGTGCAGGAGGAGCTGAGAGTTCTACATCTTCATCTGAAGGCTACTAGCAGAATACTGACTTCCAGGCACCTAGGGTGAGGATCTTAAAGCCCACACCCACAGTGACACACCTACTCCAAGAAGGCCACACTTATTCCAACAAGGCCACACTCTCTAATAGTCCCTTGGCCCAGCATATACAAACCATCACAAGAGTCAAAGTGCTGTTATTTTCCCTTCCTTTGGGCCTCTGTTGGGGAGTGAAGTGGAAATGTTCCACGTCCTTTCTTCTGCTGTATTGGACCTGGAAGCTATTTATTCACTCTGATTTCATGTTTTTTTTAATTTTTCTTTTCATTTCATTTACCTTTTCTCTGTCCTGATGTTCACGTTCTTTGCTACGTTCTCAATAAGATTTCTTTGCTCTTATGGTGCTTTTAAGTTTGTTTGTTTTTTTTTTTTTTTTTTAACTTGTGATTGCAGGATTTTTTTTCTAACTCACATTTGAATTTCCATCATCTTGCTGTATCTCTCTGTCTCCTCTGAGCCTTTAAATCCCTTCTCTAAGGATTTGTTAATGTGATGATTTTTTTTTTTTAAATTGTAATAGTTGTTTAAAACTTTCAACCATTTTCTTCTGCGTGTTCTCTCAAGTACTTGCACTTTCTGCTTCTTTTGGGTTTCTATCCACTTACTCCTTAAAGTCGATACTCACTATGGAATAGTCTGTCCTTTCTGGGTGAGCGACATGCCAGAGATCTGTGTATGAGTGGTGGTGGGTGAGTGGATTTGTTCAAGCATTCGGGGATCCTTCTTATGACAGGATGCTGTCTGTAGAGCTTGTTCCTCCAGCCTTCCATTCTCCTCAGCCAAACCAGATTGGAGCAGCAGTGTATTCCCAATATAGAGTCTCCCTTCCTCCTGCCATTCTGACAGATTGCCTCTTGCAAACAGCTTGCTTGTATGATTCCTCATTCAGTTATCCCTTCCTGATTTATCAAGGCTTTGTATCAAAAAGTACCAAGGAAGACTCCTTCCGGACTCTGGTTCTGCCCTGTAAGATGTACTCATGTTTTGGGAACTCTAGCTTTGCATCGGTTCTAAAGCCATAAGTATCTCTTCTCAGCTGCCGTTGTTCTTGCGAGATCTTTAATTTATGAAGTTTCGTTTACAGAGTGCTTCATGGTTACATATATCTCACAGAAATCAATGTTCTTCAACAGTAAGCAATATGCCCTCAGTACATCGATTTTGTAACTCAATAAGTGGATGTTCACATATCAGACCCAGCTTGGGGTAGATGGTTCTCAGGTCAGTTTGCAGCCATAGGGCCTGGGGTGAGCTGCTTAATTTATCCAACCTCCAAAATCTTCCGATCTAAAATGCGTGTAACTGAACTCACATTCCGGGGGTATGAATGGCTTGAACAAGATCAATAAAATGTTTTACATAGCACTTGGCAGAAGAAATGCACAACGATTATCAGTCTTGCTGTCCAGAGAGTTCTGTGAAGTGCAAGCTCCTGGGGTCAGTAAAACTCCCAGCAGATTCCAGGGCTAGAAGCCTAAGTACTGGATTTGAATCCTCTTTGGAGGTGACAAAGATGAGCAGAGCTGAGCAACAAGGCACCATGCCTCTCAGACTCTGCAGTGGATCCGAACAGTGCCTGTGCCTGCCTGTGCTCTAAAGGTCAGGAATAGATGCACGTCACATGACTCGTAGGCAGCACTAGGCCACACAAATGTGAACATTACTATGGCTGATGAAAAGACCTCATTGGAAGAGGGTAATCAAAATCTTAGAGGGGTGCCTTTACAGTGAACACCTGTGGCATCCAAGGCCCAGAGAGAACAGGAAAAAACTAAGCTCAGGCTCAGAACAAGGCTGGATGAAGATGACACTTTTACCCATTGACTGTGAGGACTGGGAAGTTTCCTGCCTAGGGAAGCTCCAATCTCCTTAGCTGTACAATGAGGTTAACCTACCACTTCATTCATAGGGTAGTTTTGAGTATGATAAATCACTAAACTCTCTGAACTTTAAGACTTCGAAAAACTGTTTAGCAGTGTTTCGTAAAGGCTGGCTGGGATTCTGTTGGGTTGACGTGTGGGTCCCACGTCTGTCTCACCATGGGGCTAGGGCCACTCATAGAAGACAGAGGCTTGGGAAGTTTGTGCTCTCCCCACACTGGCACTGAGTGGGCACAGGGCTATGGGAAGCCACAGGACCCTGCTCTGGGGGTTGGGGAGGATGCAGTCTGAGGTCCCTGGGCACTGCCAGAGTTGGCTGGGGGTCCCCAGGCCAAAATGCAGCCGGGGACTGGCTGGTTCTTAGGCTCCTGGGCCTCTAGGCGCTGCTAGAAGCCACGGAAGAGCCAAGAACAAAATGGAATGTCAGGGCTGGATTGGCTTGCAGCCGAAGGGGAGAGGGGGAGAAGCTCTGGCTGTGTCCCACAGGGATGAGAGGCTCGCTTGGCTCAGCTGCTCGCTTGGCTTGTTTGGATTGGTGGTCTCCGTGGCTGGGAAACCAGAGAGGTCTTCTGGGGGGAGATTAGGCGGCTTTGTCGATGAAGGCGTGCTCCACTCTTCCCCACTGCGGAGCCAGAAGAAGAGAAACAGTCCATGGTTTTAAGATGTTTGTTGTCACGGCAGAAAGTAGATGAAAACTGTACCCCAGTTTTCTCAGGACAGGCTTGAGGTTAAATACCTTTTGTAGAGAGGAGGGTCTGGGAAGGAATGCTTAATTGGCTACGCCCCTCTGGCCTTTAGAGACCTCATTAATATGGACATTTGTCTTGAGGCTTTGTGGCCTGTAGTCATGCCATCTAACTGTGGAGGGGTTAGGGGGTGTTATCCTTACAAGACTGAAGGAAACAAATCTATGGAGGACTTAGGCCTCATGTCAGGAGCCTGGAGCCTGGGAGCATGGCAAAATGCCTGCCATCCCTTGCAGGGACCCTGCTGGGTCTCCAGCGGTTTCTAGCTGGTGCTCAACCAGAAACCAGGCTGCCTTTCACAGTCCTACAGGATTCCCTTTCTTCGGAGCAGGATATGACAGTTTCTTCATTATTCTGTTTCCTTGATTTTTACATGATTTTGTTCTCAGCCTTTGTTCCAAGGTCAGTCATCCAGCACTTCTCGTGTTTCTCACCTATGTGAATGAACTCCATAATAACAGATTCAAGGAGGAATGCTTTTAACCCAACTGCGGGTGGGGGGAGATAGCACGAAACACCTAAATTTAATTTAGTCTGCACCCTTGAAGTGAGTGATGAAGTGAATAAAGAATTTCCGAGTCTGCAAATATAAATATGCATTGTCTTAAAACAAAGAGGTACAGATTTTCCCAAGTATTTCTAGTACAGGAATGCAACCTCTTTATTGGAAGTGATCAGTGAGCATGTAATCCTTCACTGAGAACAGCTTCCTCTTGGTCTTAGGGATGATGTACTCACCAGTATACATGCAGAGGCCAGAGGTTAAGGTTGAGCTGCTCTCCACTTTAAATTTCACCTTATGAAAAATTAACTAATTCTTTGAGAATTTCATGCAATGTATTTTGAGCGTGCTCACCCACAATTCCCTCTCTTAATCTTGTCAGATCCACCCCTTCCTCCCACTCACATCAACAAGACCCCAGGATCCCCAGTCTCAGCTTCCCAGTGCTGAGGTTACAAATGTACATTACCACACCCAGCTTCACACCAGTGGGTGCTAGGAATCCGAACTCAGATTCTTATGTGTGCACAGCACGTATTTTAGCCACTGGGCCATCTTTCCATTGCATAGATTGGTTTTCATGTGATTATAGTAAGGTCAGTTTACAACGAGACAGAATCCTAGACTTACAATGCTGCTAGCTATCTGCGGAGCTGGCTTGTTGAGGTTTTCAATAATCGTGTGTGCCATGTATGATTTCCTTATTTGTACTTGAGGAAGCTCAAGGTCCAGATGGATGGTTAAAGCATCGTGGCCACAGAGGGATTTAAACTCAGCCTGAAAATTCTAACCTTCTGTTCTTTCTAACAGAGGTGCAACCCACTTGGCATTGGGTGACTCACAGTGGCATTTCCGCTTAACCCCACATCATGAATGTGAGTTGTGCTATGGGAGGTAAAGGGACAGCTTCCGGTTCCTACTGTGAATAAATGCTAAGTTTACTCTAAGGCAGACCTTCTTCCTCTGCTGTTCCTTCGTTAAGTGGTAGCAGTTTAAAGATCATTCAGTCTTTGAACCTTAAAATGAGAATAAGCATAAGGTTGTTCTGAGAGGTGAACGAAATGAGTGCATATGGCAAGCCTAACCCCAGTGTGGCACTTGACGTGTGGCACTTGATTATTAAAGGTAAATGTTTTCAACGACGGCAGTAGCGACAGACAACAGAACTTGTTCTGTGTGAGTTCTGGAGCAAGACTGATTTGCCATCGAAGTAGTTTCAACATACGGAGACATGGATTTTACAGGCAGTGTACTTTGTCCTACGAAATGGGCTAGCCTTGCCTTCGTCGGTAGTGTGTGTTCACATATATTTCTGTGCACTGTGCATTTGCACAGATGCACTTGAATAGTTTCACTTCTTGGCACCTTCGACAATTTCCTGAGCCTCTTGAGAAACTTGGAGCCGTACTGCCCCCTGAAATCCCACACTGCCGCTCCATCTGACAAGACAGCCTTGGCAAGTCCAGGTTTATTACTAATTCCCTAGGCTCTAGGAAGCAGGGGTCCTGCTAATTTGCTTCATTCCAGCTGCCAGGGCCCTCCCCTGCTTCGGGAACTTGCTCCCCTATGGCTTTCAAATCCTGTTAAGGTAGCTCCTAATTGTCTCTGGCTTCTTGTCCTTTTTCTCTGTGAGTAGAGCTCTGTGTGTAGATCATTTTCTGCTAATCAGTTAGTTAATGTGCCTTCCATTTGTCAGTGGGCTTACATCTGCACCACTCTGTTCTTTTATGCTGGGGCAGGTGTATTAAAAAAGGTCCTTATTATCCTCCCAATCTCCCCATGGCTCACCCCTCCCCCTTCTCTTTCTCCCTCTTTCTCTAAGCTTTTACTGACACAGCAGATTCTTAACTTGCTTCCTTTGATTTTTTTTTTTTTCAAAGTACAGGCGGTTGCTTAACCCCTTGGTGTCAGGAATTGATTTATAAAGCCTTTCCTGATTCTTTTCACGTTTGTGTTTTCCTTTATCTGACGCTAACTTTAAAAGGATTCCTTTTCCCCGTCCTAGAGTGAAGAATGCCTTAGAGTATAGAGAGGAAGCCGAGCAGAGAGGTTGCTTCACCTGCTATTTGATGTTTCTTATTCCCTTCTGTTATCTATTCCTTATCTGTTATCACCTGTATGACTTTATCTATATTTATAGTTCTACCAATATCCATGTAAAATGTTGGTTGATATTGAGTCTGGCAGCCTGGGAGCAGACCAGGCATGGTGAGTATTCATAAAATTGGGATTCAAGGGCATACACTCAGACCCTATAGCAGAGTCTTCTCCACAAGTGGAGACAGGAATGGCAGCTGGTCATCTTGGGCCGGTTTCTCACCAGCATGTCAGACTATTCATCAAATGCTAGGATTTCAGTACACGATGGAGTTTAGGACCTAAGTTGCTCTGAAATGTCTCCCCCATCTCCATCAAAAACCATCTACTTTTCCTTAAAAGACTATTTTTTTGTTTTAAGTCTTCTCTCTGGAGTCTTTCTGGTGCACTTGGCGTTTGCGGCGCAGATTTTTGGCACGGTGGCGGGTCGTTTTGTATCTTCCTGTGTGTTTGGGCTCATGCCAAATTGTTTAGTATGTGCGGAATTACAACCGCGATGAAACGCTCTATATCACGTAAATGCAATGCTCTTGAGGCTTACGCATCTTTCATCCCTCTGTCTTAATCTGCCAGCAAGTTCTTAGTGCATGTAGGACACCCTGGGGACCTGCATTCAAAAGATTCCGGCCTTCTTCTTCGGCTAGCTGAATCCCACATTGCAGGTCTTAGGGACCGGAAATGAAGTGAACTCCTGGGCCACATACTGCCGTACTACTGCTAACAGGGATATCTACAAGATAGCTTTCATCTTTCTCTTCCTTGATATTCTTACCATTTTCTCGCTAAGCCAGGTCCATATCCGTGTCACTCAAACACACATGTAGCTTGCGTACATACATGTAATTTTCTTGCTTTTAAAAGTTTTGAAAACTTTAAGTTTTTGTTTGTTTGTTTGTTGTTTTTCGAGACAGGGTTTCTCTGTGTAGCCCTGGCTGTCCTGGAACTCACTCTGTAGACCAGGCTGGCCTCGAACTCAGAAATCCGCCTGCCTCTGCCTCCCAAGTGCTGGGATTAAACGTGTGAGCCGCCACTACTCCGCAACTTTAAGTTTTTAATAAACTTAAACTCTGTAAAATGGATAAATGCATAAAATATATTCAGTACTAAAAGTGTAAAATTTAATATGAAGCCCCAAGGTGGATTTTATTTTGAATGCCTATTCTAACTTTATAGAAGTTCACTGAGCTGTCTAGAGTTGGGGTTTGATTAATTCTGGCGTATAATTTTTTTTTTTTTTTTAGTTTTGAATACTTGACAGACATTATTAAGTGCTTAAGTATGACCCTGTCTCGAAAAAACAAACAAACAAACAAACAAACAAACAAGTGCTTAAGTATGTGCCAGGCTATTGTAGTGCCAACTCTATTGTAGTTAAAGAGATAAGTAAACTGTGACTTTCTAGGGCCATCGACAATGCTGAGAGGAAGACACATATATAGCCTACAAACAAAGGACAAGGCCTTGAATAAACCACAGCTGCTTCCAGGCTGTGCTTAAAACATAGGTGTTCATTTGAGCACTCTTCGGAGATATAAGCTTGCAGTCCATTTTTCTTTCTTTCTTTCTTTCTTTCTTTCTTTCTTTCTTTCTTTCTCTCTTTCTTTTTTTTTTTTTTTGTGAAGAGGAAAATGCAGCTAAGCAAAAATAAAGAGAAAGAGAACACGGTATCTATCAGATACCAACACTCCTTCCACAATTCAGATCCGTGTTCTTCAGCCTTCTACCCAACGGTAGGTATACACTGCCCCTGTGGATTGCGGGCTGCTCATTGGGTGGCTGAGGCCTTTTAATTAAGTACGCAGTAGAAATGATCTGTCTTCACAGGTACGCAGGACGCAGATTTGCCGTAGGTTGTTGTAACCCAGGATCTGTGGTCTTGGGACGTAGTCCTGGAAGAGTGGTTCGGCTGATTCATGATTACCATGATGCGGAGAAGATCAGCAATTTCCACTGACCCCTGGGGCACTCTCATTTCTTGAAACAGAGCCTGCATTTCAGAATATCTAACACTTCAAAACAGCTTATTGTTAGGGGTACCATGGCAACAAAAGGAGGCTTTCTGTCATTTGTACCAAGTATACATGGAGGAGGGAGAGGTGTTTGGAGAGCAAACAGCAATAGTCTGCGGTTTGGCAGGAGGGGGCATTTGAAGAAAATGGCAGGAGTAACATCTTCCTTTGCAAATTGACAGGATTGTTCTCTCTCCTCTGCCTCTGGTACTATGCCGTGAGCCTTACAATGCAGCAGGCACTGGGGGCAGAGTGGCCTTCTTTCTGAGTCATCTTTTCCCTATTTGTTCTTGATATGAGCATTCTTTTCTAGTGATGTGAGACAATGTTTGTGCTAATGCCTTGGCTATGGGGCATTATTCAGGTTCAACAAAACAACAACAAAACCCAGCTACTTCTGCTGTGGGCCACTCTAAGTTACATCCATCTCTTGCCCAGCTTCAGCTTCTTATAATACAAGTGACTTAGAGTGGATTAGTGTTTCCAAGATGGGATGGGCATTTGATCAGCTCAAAAATCAGGTCATAAGTAAAGGTTTCAGAGACCTCACCCAATGCTACTGAGAGCCATGGGAAAATATGTTGTTGGTTTACATGCTTGCAGGCTTCTCTCTAGCATTGAGAGCCCCATTCCAGTTGCTCTGCCCTCCTGGCTCTGATCTCCAGTGTCCAGCCTGTACCCAGCTCTCTCTTAGTCCCTCTTAAGTCCGTCGGTCTCTTGTTTGGCGACTCCTTTGGTACTAGCAGGCTAAGTGGCAAATGCTCCCTTTGTAGGTCACTCATCACCACCGCTGGCAGATTGCTGAGTAATGGAGGTGCTTTGCAAAATAACACACCGTCTTTGTGCTGAATTTACAGCTTCTTTTCTGGTACTCACACGTATTTCCATGTAGGACCAGACTAAAGGGCTATACATCTAGCTGTGTGGCTGGAAGACTACAGAAAGGACAGAGCCAGGGTGATACAGAGCTGCAGCTTCTAGGGTGAAAATCGACAACAGATGAGGCTTCAGAAGCATCATTGTGTCTGTGAATATGCTGAGCACAGCACTCTCCCAGACATCCAGGAGAGCAAAAGTCACACCAGGGGAGGAAGACCAGGCAGCTGATGTCCTGTCTGCATCCTCCTTGGGGGGGGCGGGTGGTGGAAAGAAAGAAAGAAAGAAAAAAGAGAAATGATCAAAGAAAAATAATCTCCTTGAGTTTTTAAAATGTGGTCCATTGCTGTAGTGTGATCTGTTTCTTTTCCCTTAAGGGGAACTATACTGGCACAGGGCACACTTAGAAAGCACAACCCGATTCAAATCAATAGAGAAGAAAGCCTGCTTTGTCAGAAATGAACTTACCAGTAATCCGGGAGTGTGTTCCTGATGAAGACTTGGCAGGTATCCAATTGAAGTGACCAAGGATTTTCATGGCCAGCGGGTTTCCACGGAGACCTACAATCAAATCAACAGTGTAGTGACCTGCCCGAGTGAAGGGTGTGGATTGTGTGGCACATGATAATGAGAGTCAGGCAGAAGGGGTTTATTCACTTACTTAGCGAGATGGGAAGCCTGTCAGACAGACTGAGATGCTGTGTCACCTAAAGACCTGCATCAGGAACAGTGTCAGCATGAAAAGAATTATGTTAAAACATAAAGTATGTGTCTGCAACTACATTTACTAAATATTTTTAACTATACATAGCAGTAGATTTCATCATAACAATTTGATACACACACACACACACACACACACACACACACAAAATCTCCTTTTACGCTATCTTGTCTTCCCAATTCAGCTGATCCCTTTACTTTTTTCCAATTAGTCTCCATTTAATTTTCATTTTTTTTTCATGATCCAGAGAGTCTCATCGGAGTTGCTTATATAGCGAGGGGTTTTTACAGAAGCATGAATACTTCACCAGTGACTAAAACACTGAAGAAGACATTTCTCTTTATCAACCATTACCTGTATATAAATTCTTAGGGTATCTTGAGCCCTTCCCCGACTCCATGAGATAGAATATTGATAGGCCCAGTTCTGTACAGACCTTGTATAGATAATCACAGAATTTAAGAGTGCAGGGGCCATATCATTAAAAACTTTGTAAGAATAATATGACATAAGAGCATCATTATCTGTACTTTTTGATGAGGAAATTGTTGACTACGGAGTTTTCTAAGCCAGTCAGTTGGAGATGCAGGATTATAAAGAAAGACCCGACTGTCTCTAGGGCAATGGTATTGGCTACTCTACTCCCTAGCATCTTGGTTCTGCTTTCCATTTCTCCTTAGCTGAAGAATGAGCACATTTTCCAACTGCTGGTCACTGATACCATGGTACTGTGATTTCCAGAACCTCCATACAGCGAAGGAAGGTGTTTTGATGGTGGGGATGGTTATCATAAACAGCTTAGAATATTCATACCCTACTAATCTGCTCAGTTAGAGATGCTCCTCACGAGTCTACATGAACGGATAGGCATAATAGAAACACCAGAGTCTGTGGGTTAGAGCTCGGGCTCAATACTTGAAATGGCCTGGGTTTTATTCCTGAGGTCAATGCAGATTAGCCACCCCTGACTTTCAGCTCTTTCATCTGTAATGGATATGCCTGTAGTTCACACTCGCCAAAATGATTAAACAGAGGGTACTTAGCCCAGGTCCCAGCATGTGGCAGGCGCTCAAGACACATTTCTGAATTGCATTACTGAGTCCATGAAGCCAGGCCTTGGTCTATGGTTATGTCTGTGGAGCTGTCATCAGCTCTAAGCCATTCTCTCTGGTGAAAGCTTTTTGGCTCTCACATACAGTAATATCTTTCCTGGGCGCTCATCCTCATAAAATATGGTTTTCACTTATCCATATAACTCTTTTCAAATACTGTATTGTTTTCATTTTTAATGCAATATAAATATATTTCATTATATATTTTAGTACATGAATACAAAATTGAACATACATCTTACTAGCTTCAAGGTCTGTAAAATGATATGAAGCTAAGACTTGCCACCCTCCCATCTCTCTACCTTTTTAAATAAAGCATTTATGCACCGTAAAGGCATTACATTTGTCTTTTTATCTCCCAAAGGTGACTCTTACTGTGCACAGTGCTCTTTAATCTGTTTTTAATTTTTCATTTCTTTACGTTTTTTCCCTCAGTTTACAAATACAATGAATAGTCTCTCATGTTAATTGCCAATTTTCAGACATAGCTCTAGGTTATCATGAGACTTTTCTATTGAACCTAATTCTTCAGGAAAGGTTATTCTGTACATATACATGAACTACTTTTATTGGATTATTTTTGTAGACTATCCTAAGCCAAAGTGATTCACTGTTATAATTAACCTCTCTCTCTCTCTTTCTCTCTCTCTCTCTCTCTGTATCTCTCTCTCTCTCTCTCTCTCTCTCTGTGTGTGTGTGTATGTATGTCTGTCTCTATCACTCTTGTTCTCTCTCTATCTTTTATGTTTTTCAAGACAGGGTTTTTCTGTGCAGCTCTGACTGTCCTGGAACTCACTCTGTAGACCAAGCTGGCCTCGAACCCAGAGAGGGCACCTGTCTCTGCCTCCCAAGTGCTAGGATTAAAGGTGTGCACCACTTCTGCCCGGCTCAGACCATTCTCTTTTAGACAGCTAAATTTGAACCAATTTTTTTTTTTTACTGATTAGTTAAAACATGCTATAATAATAGCCGTTGATATCACTTTGCTTTTGAATATTTTAGTATTTTTCCTCATTTTATTAGTTCTTTGAAAAATCTATACAAAGTATATTTTGAGCATAATCCTTTCATACTCCTACTCCTTCTCCCAGATCTGTCTCCCAGTTGTCTCCTCCTTTATCAGTTTTATTAAATAGTTTTAAAAATGAAAACCTAATTGCATCACTCATTCTTTCTCTGTCCTCCCTCCAACCTCTCCCATGTTCTCTCCTTCCAACAATTCCCACATCTCCTTTTCTCTTCCATATCTCTCTCTCACTCCTTTTTAAACCCATGGCTTCATTTTATTATCATTTTTACACATATATGCACAAATATATAAATCTATCTTGTTGAGTACATTTAGTATGGCTTGTGTGTATATGATTTCAGAGCTGACTACATTTGATTGAATAACTAATTAGAGACCTCATCCCTGGGAGAAACTCATATTCTCTGTCTGTCTGTCTGTCTGTCTGTCTTTGTAGTCATTAGTTGCTTGTAGTTCTTTGTCTAGAGTGGGATCCAATGGGATTTTCCCTGTGTGTGTTAGCATGTCTATTGATACCATCATTGTTTAAGCAGCCATGTTGTTGAGATATCTTGGGTGAATTTTTCATTTTTAGAAGATAAAATTTCACAACAGACTTTCTATGTCTTTTAAATTCAATTGGAAAGTGTTTGTTTACTCCATCAACATTCATGCCACAGTCGCACAAGCAGGCATGTCTTGGCAGATCAGTGATTGTTGTAGCTCACAGAATTCACAACCAGGTGAGACTGGTGACTACTTTCCACTAGCAGCAGGCATAGTACAACTTCCAGCCCTATGAACTCTAGACCATAGGAATGAAACTTTCAGATGAGTACCAGCTCATCATATAACTCAATGTCATATAACTCAAGTGTGTGCTTTCTTCATCAATAGGGTCTTATCATCAAATTCTGGAGTATAACCAAAATATTGATAATAGCCTTTAAGATATTTGTTAGTAAATAACACTAGATATTATAGTAAGATATGTTGTAGGTCAAGAAACACTTGCATGTGAGCTGTACATCATATCTGTCTCCTGATTATATGACTCATCTTACAGGTGAGAATGCCTAAAAGATTGATTGAGTCATAACCTCCAAGTGGTAGAGCTAAGAGTTGAGCTCAGGTCATTTTGAATTAAAAACTGAGAGTTTATATCAAGTTGCCTTTTATTTTGAAATTCTTGACCTATAATGGGCTTGTTACCAGTGGTGTGGTGGGGAGGAATGACCATGGGACCATAAAAGTAATATGGTGAGGAGTGAGAACTACCATGGGACCTGAGGACAACCATGGGACCATAAAAGTTATACATATATGTGTACATATATATATATATATATCTATATCTATATCTATATCTATATCTATATATATATACCTCTATACCTCTATACCTCCATCAGTGTAAGGAAAATTTCTGAATTTGTTTAGTGGTATTTACAGTCTCCTTGCTACAGTCTCCTTGCATTGAATAACAGTAGATAATAACCCATTTTATATATGGGAGAGACGAGGCCATAGAGGATTCATATCTATCTTACCTGCTTGAGATCTTGCTTGGTACCAAAATCTCCAGTAAACTGTTTATTTAAAAACAGTGTTCTTTCTCCAATCAAATGATGATCTAAGAAATGTAAAAAGAGCAGGCAGGGTAATCCAGTCAACAAGCTAAGCAAGGGGAACCTTCAGGAGATGGAAGACTCCTGTGGAAAAAGATAATTTTGTGAGTAAGACTTCCTTCAGAAAAAGGATTATAAAGTTACTTCAAGGACCACTGGGTCAAAGGACTCTCTGGGATAGCTGGTCAACTTTGACACTAAGAGATTTGAGAGTCAGGAATAGCTGCAGTTCAATAAGTGGCAGATCCGTACTGGGACAGATGCTAAAGTAAGAGAGACCCTGATGTGGCCTAAGGAGCTCAGGTTCACTGAGGCTAAGTAGGGCTCTAGGAGCTCTCAAAACACGCCATGTTGACTCTGAGCATCCTGAAATCTCAGCACTGGTGTCCTTTCTCTGACAAGTCAACACATCTGGTAGGATTTTGTGGAAAGAGATGAGTAACGACCTGGTGTGGGATGGAAATGAAGTATAAATAATAGCCACATTTTTCATTAACCTGAATTATTTTGCCTCACAACTTCCTCTTCTCTTTTCTCTCTTCTGCTTATACATCCATTCCTTCTAAAAGTTATTTGTTCTAAAAAAAAAAAAAAAAAAAAAAAAAAAAAAAAAAAAAAAACACCCTCTGGGCATCCAGATATTTAGGCCATCTGCTTTATTGCAGGAAGTGACACACTGCTCTCCAGATGCCACTTGATGGCTTAAGGATTCCCTGTTGCTTCATCTATTATATTCCTATTTAAACATCTCAGTTGACAGCTAGGTACCATACAGGCTGTTTGCTCTTATTCTTTGGTGCTCTCCCCTACTTTCTTGGCTCCTTGGAGAAGAAACAAGAAGGCTTTAGACAGGACCTTGAGAAGCTCACAGTCTCCAAAGTTCCCATCAAAGACTGTAGTGGTGCAGCGGGAAATGTGTGTGTGAGCCACCCTGGAGTTCTCTCTTTAGCTTGTAGATGTAAAGTATAGAAACTCCCAATGGATGACCTGCTCCTACAGAGCAGTCAGAGGATAGTGTAGAGAGTCTGTGTAACCATGCAAGCATTTATCACTGGGAACAGCACCTCAAGAAGGAGAGCCAGGCTTTCCTCACATGGGTGGATCTGCAAGTGTGCATCAGGATGAACACCGGCTCAGAGCTACAGCAAGCATCCATGAGGGACTCTGAATTCATCTTTCAACACTGCAGCTCTAAGACCCAAGAGGCTTTCCTCAGAGGTAACTTCCTGAAGGATGTATATAGGTAACTTCCACCACTGAGGGGTTCAATTAGGAAGCAGAGCACCACAGTTATTAGGGAATTGGGAACACATTGGAATAATCAGTCCTTATATACATATGTAAAAGCACAAGGAAGTAAAAGCCTGAAAGAAAAACTTGGGTGTTCTAAGATAGTTATTAATCAGTTGTCCCAGACTTCTAATGTGGATACACAAAGTTAGAGTTTACAAGGAAATTTGCATGCCAAGCATATCCAGCTGAAATAGGGGGACACTAGAAGATGAGGCATGTATATGCAGGTGTCTATTCTGAGCTTGAATTCTATAGCAATTAATACCATTAGACTATATAGAGCAAAGTGGAAAACTTGATGAGGGTAGTCAAAGGATATCAGATGAAGTGAGTCTTTGATTGACGTCACATCAGTCTTTTCTTTAATTATAAAGTTGAAGCTTTATCCTATGAGAAAGGTATCACCATTGAAGAGTTTTAAGCAGGAGAAAGAGAAGAAAGCACACTAGGGAAGAGAAGGCAAACCTAGTGGCTGGGACATTGGGAAGCTGCTACAGTGTCTTCTCAGACTTATGTCTAACAGATTGAGATGCAAAGTGTGATGGAGATGTCTGAGGATAGAGAAATGACAGGTAACATGGCTGGATTCTAAGTGGAAATTAGTGTAAGAAAGGAGCCCAGGATGACTGACTCTAAAGAGGTTTAGAGAAGAAAAGGATGGGTGTCATTTGGAATAGTGCTGAATATACAGATCTGGACCCCTTCCCATTCAGGCCCATGACACTTGAAGTTTGGTTACTTTCCTGCAAGGATACTAATTGCTTCTTGCTTGGGCTTACTGCCAATCTTAAGCATGAAAGCCCTCACTTTGTCTGGGCTTTGTCAGATGGAGATACAAGACACCTCTGCATATATGCTCAGGGGTCTTCCCTGGAATCCAAATATGAATAAGCTAGATATTTGTATGGAAATGAGATGCACACATTTGGATTATGGGGATGACCAGCTTTGAAAAGACACATGTCTTTTCCTGTCATTTGTCCAAACTTCTCGCGAATGGAGATGTGATGTGCTACACGGATTCATTTTTTTCACCTTTAGTAGACAATGTTTTAAACCATAATTTGAATGATTTTCAGGCTTATTTTCTGGGTTGTGAAATTTCCTAGTAAAATAATTATGGTTGCAGAGATACAGATTTTAGTCATGACCACAGGCACGGCGTGTAAATAGTTGGCATCAGGTTTAGCCTAGACCAAGACTAATGAACTCATAGACCTGCATGTTGGCTGAACTAAGCTATACTTAGATGATTTGGGGATTGACTTCACTCGTGTGTTTGGGGGATTGATAGAGACAAATTTATTTTATCAATTTTTATCTTCCTGGAACCAACAGGTTGATATCGGACCAAGCTGGGAGGCTCTTTTTCTGGTACAGCGGAGAGAAAATCTTCTCATGTTTCTGCTCATCTCATGTCTGGTTGAGGATGGGAGTGGAGAGCAATACCAAGATATGACAGCACTTACAGGGAAGGACAAAGAATTGGAGCCATAGATTTAATCTGTGGTATTGAGGCTGTTGTGTAATACAGCCTTATAGGCTAAAAGTTAGAAACCCTCTATTTTGAACCCCCAATTTAGAAGTATCCTTGAGTACTATCAAATAATGAATCTTTTTATCAATTAAAATCATTCTTTGGCAATGTCATATACATACGCATACACATACGTATACGTATACATGACATTCTAATACTCTCACTCTCATTATTTCTTATCTCCTGCTATCATCTACCCTGCCATGCTTCCTATAGATTTCTTCCTCCTTCATATGTTTTTTGTGTGAGACACTGAGTTTGACCATGGATCGTGGTTTTAGAATTATCCATTGCAGCCTGTAGGCTCACCAGTACATACACAATAGAAGGCAAGGATTCTGTATTCCAGAATATGTAGCCAATAGTTTAGCAGGGAGAGACAGAGGCCATATTTGTATCCATCTATATCCTTATGTTCATGGCTGACTATGGACAAGGTTGGTTTTGCGCATGGCTAAAGCAGGCAACTGTAGCTAGTGAGAGTGCATGATTTTAATGTCTGTGTTGTGCCTCAAAGATGGCATTTCACAGACATTCTCCCTGTCTTCCAGCTCCTTTTCCTCAATGTTCACTGAGCCTCAGAGGAGACAATTATCAATGTCTTGTTTAGGGTTGAATACTCAACTGTCATTTGTTCTAAGCACCTTAGACAGCTGTCTCTGTATTCATAGTCGTTCACTGTAAAGTGAGATCTCTCTGATTAGAGTGCAGCATTTGTTAGGGGATTTAAACATGGATATTTATAAGTCAGTTCGATACTATGCCAAGTTTGATGATCAACAGAAAGTCTCCCTCCCCACTCACCACCCAGGGCCTGTGGTCTCTCTTGCTATACACTTTTGACCATATTTATAATACTAATTGTGGTATTGTGGAATGGGCCTCAAAGCCAAGCATAAAGTAGTTGGTTACCCACAGAACAGTCATGCCACTATTGCACTAATACATATATCTAGCATGGAAGTTTAGTATTATAGTGAACAAGATGCACAGGCTGGGTATACCATGGATGTCTTTTCTCCCTGTAGCATGTAATTATTTAAAAAAACAAAAACAAAAAACAAAAAACAAGAAAAACAATCTACGCTATGGCCGGCTATGCACTGGCAACTCGGTCTCCCCTCCTCCATTGGGAGCTGACAGCCTCAGTCTTCCCAGGTCCCTGAAGTTAGCTGTTGCCAAACTGCTCGTATCATTCCAAGCCATCTGCCCCCTGCTAGCCCTGTAAAATGAAAACTCCAGAGGCATATAATTTACCAGCCAGATGTATAACAGTAAATCCTTAACCCTCAAAATGCCCACACAAAGAACTCAAAAACCCAATTAATATAAATACAAGCTGCCCAGCTAGATGGGACAAATGTACCTCATTCTATTGTCCTTCTGTGATATTCATAGCAACTGATGGCTCTTTTAGGTCACGTGGGTCTGGTTTATCATCTTCCTCCATCTTCTCTCTGTCCGTCTCTGTCTCTCTGTCTTTCTATCTCTCTGTCTCCTCTCTAAAACTTTCAGCTCCACCTTCTTTTTCCACTGCCCAATCACCATGGGCTTTAGCCTTATCTGACTAATTAAGGTTTTTCCTGACCTCACCTGCATACAGACAACAATCCACTTCTCTCCCCCTCACACACCCCCTGAAACTGGCCAAAGAGTTTTTAAGCACATGAACGCTAACCAGCAGGGGGGACATTCCCTGCTCAGCTTCACTTTGTACTGTTTTTATCTGCAATCATGATGTGTGTGTGTGCAATATGTTTTCATTCATCAGTAGGCTCACTTCATCCAGGTCTGGTGGGGAATGAGATGAATGACAAGAGGCTGTGCTCACCGACTCCTGTGGCAGTATCCCACACCCCACTCTGGGAGTTTGGTTTAGTAACCCACAGTGTTTAGAAGCAGTGTTATCCAGCTAGGCAGACTATCTCCCTTCAAACTTTAAAGTTATGTTGCAAGGTAATATGTAGCCATGTGGCTTTTCATATAGCACTTGTTTTGATTAACTTCTCTGACCCTTCGTTTCTCCCATCTTCCCATCCCACCCCTTCTTGTACTTTAATGTTTTTAGTATTCCCTTCTCTATTTTTATTTTGCTAATGTCCTACCTCCACCCTGTTCTTATGGCAGCTTCTACCCCATTGTCTTAGTTAGGGTTTCCATTGCTGCGAAGAGACACCATGACCAAAGCAACTCTTATAAAGAAAACATTTAACTGGGGATGGCTTACAGTTTCAGAGGTTTAGTCCGTTATCATCATGGTGGAAAGCATGACAGCATCTAAGCAGACATGATGCTGGAGGAGCTGAGACTTGGACATCTTGATCTGCAGGCAGCAGAGATGACTGTGTCACACTGGGTGTAGCTGGAGCTTCTGAGACCCCAAAGCCCCACCTCCACAGTGACACACACACTGAAACAAGACCATACCTTTTTTAAAAATACATCCTACACATCCTAATAGTGCCACTCCCTGTGGCCAAGCATTCAAACACCTGAGTCTATGGGGCCCTGCTTATTAAAACCACTACACCTATCATGGTTTCTTTCTAATGTATTGGCTTCCACAGATACTCCAATTAAACATGCAGAACTAAAAATGAAGCTAAGATCTGCATATGAGAGAGAACACATGGTGTTTGCCTTTCTAGGTCTGGGTCGGCGCATCAGCATCATTTTTTCAGTTCTATATATTTACCTGTATATTTTGTGATTTTACTTTCTCTATAGCTGAATAAAATCCCATTGTCTGTATATAACATATTTTCATCATCCGTCCATCAGTTGATAGACATTTAGACTACTCCCATTTCTTAGCTAGTGTGAACGGGAGCATCAGTGAACATAGCCGTGCATATATCTCGGCAGTAGGATATAGAGTCCTTTGGGTGCATGCCCGGGAGTGATATGGCAGAATCATATGGTTTCTAGCTTTGTGAGAACCATCTAGACTCATCTCCAAAGTGGCTGCACTAGTCTGCGCTCCCGTCAACAGCGCATTCCCCACGTGTGCACCGGCATTTGTTCCTTGTATCCTGGATGGCGGCCATTCTGGCTGAAGTGAGATGGAATCTTTTCTAGAAGTAGTTTCACTCTGCATCTTCCTGATGGCTGAGGGTGCCAAACGCTTTTTAAAGTGCTCACCAGCCACTTGTGTTTCTCCCTTTCTCTTGCCTTATTTACATAGACTTTTTAAATTTGGGTTTTTTATTTTTTTTGTAAGCACTCTAATACAATCTGTATTTCTTTTAAATTTCGAGTCTCTCTCTCTTCTTTCTCAGAAAGTAATTGGCTCAGTTTTAAATCACTTCTTCCAGTATCTTATATTAACTTTGATAGGAAAAGTTATAATCACAGTGGTGCACTGTGTCATTGTCCATTAAAGTAACAATTAGTGTGTTATGTACCATATGAACTCTTTGACATACCTTGGCTCCATTTCCAAGACACTCATATGGAGTGTTGATTTAATATTCACTCATTTAATTGTGGAGGGAAGGGAGGTTTAGCGAACTAAGGCAGCCAGCTCACAAATCCCAGCTCTCCCGGCTGTGCTCTGAGCCTCGGGCTATCTTGCCCCTATCCCTTCACTGAGTTTGTTCCATTCTGAACCCACCAACCTCTCAGCATCATTGCATGGAGACATTGTTTCACTCATGGCAGGCATTGTGTGCTATGACAAATTGTGTCCATGAGGGCAAAAGCAGAAACGAACTACAGACCTGCTTGATTATTTGGATTCAATAGTAAATAGTTACTGCAGCAAGTTTGTGTCATCTTTGGTAAATGCAAGAGAGAGAAAAGTTGATTGCACAACTGGCTAAATTATTTAGGCCTCATAGATAAAAAAAAGGACTCTTCTGTTTGTTAGGTACTATCATGGGCTCCCTAGGAAGTTACCAACCATTGCTACTCAGAGACATTATTTAAAACATCCTCCTTTTCTCCTTCCTTTTTCCTTTTGTGTGGAGTCTTTTCTTTCCAAATAAACTCTGAGAAGTAATTCTATCCTTTTATCCATTTGTCCCACAAATGCAGAGCCATAACTATGCTGGACTGAGGAAGTATTGTTGAACGGCAGCTAAAACACCACCCTTGGGTTCTAGTCTGGGATCTGCTCTGGTTGCAGGAATAAAAGGCCCCAGTTCAGTTTCCTCCTTCCTTCCCTGTCCCTAATCACCCCACAATGCCAACACCCTGCAAACTCCATGGAGATAACTGTCCTGTAGAATGAAGGGAAGATTCAGGTGTAGATACCCTCCTTAATCCCCATTGCTTCATCTTGCTCTTGGAGGGTCCATGGGGTTCTTGGGATCCCATGAGCCCACATGTTCTGTAAATGTACACACATGCTTGTGTTTGGGGAATTGTTTAAGACAGAGCTTCCTGGAAGGACAAAGCGGACTCTCTTCTTGAACTTCTCTGCCATTCTCCCTCCCACCTTCTGTCTCTGTCAATCTACCTTCCCCAGTGGTCTCTGAGGCAGCTGCTAGAGTTGTCTCCATAAAATTTCCAATGGCTCCCTGCTGACTTCTTAACACAGTTCAGTCTTTTAAACAAATGTTCAGGGACCTCATGATCTGCATGTACCCCTTACCTCTTTTTAATGGTCTCGGTTCCATTGCAGCCATTAGTGCATGCTGCATGCAGTCTTTATCAGTGATCACCTGCTCGATCCCCAGGCATGAAGAGGTTCCCGCCTCCCACCTGTGCTTGCCCCGGAATACCATGCCGGAATCAAAACCTTTGCAACCTTCAAGGCTCAGCCCATCCGAAAGTCTTTCCCTATCACTCTGCCAGAATTAATTGCTTCCTTCTCCGAGTTCACACAGCCCACCTTATTCTTCTGTTTAGCCCATTTATTTTTTATTTTTTATTTTATTTTTTTTTATGTTGTTTCATCCAAAGAAAATCTGCTTATGTTTCTGTAACCCTCTTGGATGCTTCAGAATCAAGGTCACGGGTTCACGGCCGTTATCGTTGCATCTTCTGGTGCTTTCGTTATAAAACAACCTCCACAAAATATCACACATTACTGGATTACAATCACATACTAAGTTTCTGCAAAATCAGCTGTGGTCCGTTGCATAGGTAATTTCATCTGTAAAAATGTATGCTTGTAACTTGGCATGACAGTGCCAGGCTGAAGCTCATTTCTCTACTTACTTTATAAGCTATGATGAATGACTTCAATTCTTCGATCTTCATTTTTTTCTTGTTTGAAAGTGGGCATTACATTTAACTTAGTAAACTGTTATGAAGATAAAAAGCTAAGTGTTTACAAGATGCCTGTCACTTCATAGTCAGGAATATGTAATGACCATTATTAACATTTTATTTTAGAAGAAATCACAGTTTACATTACTGACGTCTCACTGTGTGTGAACTTGTCTCTGTACTTCACTGTTTTATTTCATTTCCCAGCCATACCCATTCCTCTGACAGTTTACTATTGCTATAGATGAAGAAACCAGGAGGTCAGTATCCGGGCTTATGGGCAACCAGGGAGGGGTGTGCATTCATGGGATTCTCATCCTCAGGCCGGTTGTTTGTTTGTTTGTTTCTTTGTTTGTTTAATGTATGTTAGTGCTTTATTTGCATGTATGTATGTGTGCCATCCATGTGCTTGGTGACCATGGGGCGCATAAGAGACCATCAGTCCCCCTGGAACTGGAGTTACAGGTCGTTATGAACCATTCTACGGGCGTTAGGAACTGACTCCAGGTCCTCTGCAAGAGCAGCCAGTGCTCTTAACCACTCAACTGTCTCCAGAGCCAACACACTCTTAACTATCAACACTATTAGGTGGGTTTGATAATTATAAAAGAAAAGGTTACTATTTTGATGGGATAGAGAAATTGTATTGTGGCACTGTCCCTAATCAGAACATGTACTATAGTAATGTGCCACGAACGGTATTGGCGGCAATGATATCTTTCAACACCACTGCACTGACAATCTTTCTGGCTCTCCACATAGTCTTCACTTATTTAATTTTTTCAAGACAAGCTAGGTTATTATTCCCTCAAAACCTTTCCCCAAATTAGAAACAGGTCGAAGTTTAGTCAGATCGGATGACACGATGCCTTTAACATATCTAGATTTTAATAATCAGTCCTAATATTCCATTTAGTTTCCTAAGAGTTTCACTGTGGTCAACAACAATGGTGCCTCTTGTATTATTCAGAGTTGTATCTGCCATCACAGTTGCTGCCAGGGTTTGCTATTTTATTCACCCTGAGACTGACTTCATATGAACTAGCAATTTTCTATGGTCTAACTAAACACTGTTTGTGTTATATTTTATTTTAAATAACTCCCAGGTCCAAATCAAAGAAGTATCCAGGAATCTCTTATCTCCAAAGCTTTGGAACTTGCATATTCTTACTTTTCTTTTAATGTGTTTTTTTTTTTCCTTTTTAAAAAATTTATAGTTCTCTGAGAGTTTCATTCATGCTTGATTATAGTCACCCCTCCCCAACTCTCCATATCCACGCCTCCTCCTTCTCACTCTGTGTCCTTTTCTTGTCTTTTAAACCCATCAAGACCAGTTTGTGCTAACTTGACTACTCTTGAATGTGTGACCCTCTCTAGGAGTATGGTCAACTTACCAAGGATTATACTTTCTGGGAAACTGATTCTCCCTCTCCCTGCGCTAACCATTGTCAGTACCTCCATGGCTAACATGGCTAACTGTCCGACTTCCCGTCCCAAGCTTGGATTCAGTCTTAAGCTTGCACAAGCCATGCACACGTTATTGCAACTTTTTTAGGTTCCTATGTGCAGCTGCACTGTTGTGCCTAGAAGATATGGCTTCCACAGCTTTTACACTCTTTTTGGCACCTCATATGCAATGATCTCTGAGCCTTAGGAGGAGGTGTATCTATTATAGTAAATGCAACAGTATATATGTTGTGTGCCTTGTGTTCTTTCATTTCCTGTGCCTTGGCCAGTGTGAGTCTCTGTGTTAATTACTATGTGTTGATGAGGACTGAGAGATGTATTACTTCATGGGTATAACTGTATGTTGTTGGGGTAGATTTGATACATGTCTATCTAGCAAACTAATAGTATTAGGTTCTCCACAAGGTCCTATGGCCTCTCTAGCTACATGTTCTTAACATAAATGGTGCCGGATAATGGTTTCATCCTACGAAGCGTGACTTAAATACAAACAGAAAGTTGCTGGTTACTTCCATGATGGTTTCTTGTCATTTAATATTTTCCCTCAAATATTCATAAATCTAATATCTACAAGTGAGATTTTTACAGTTGGATTTTAAATTTTGTACAATACTAAACTCCAAAGCTTTCTTCTTCCTCTCTCACCCCTTCCTTCTTTTCTTCAATTATAGATTAGTAAAATATATATGATAATAAAAATGTAAAAAATGTTGCTCAGGCATACTCTTAAGTGCAGTCTTACTATGTATTAATTTCAACATTTTCATAATTAAAGGACACTTGTAAATTTATATATATGAATAGCTTATTAATTTTTCTCTTCATTTGCAATCTCATTTGAGGGTTTTTTCCTTATAAATATTTAATTAATCATTTAAAATTTGTATTCCCCAATTGTAAACATAGTACATTATTTATTTTGCAAAGCTTAAAACAAAGGTTTGAAGTGAGGTTTTACATTGGGAATGCTGAGTCAACTGAATCTTATTTGTATTCTCTCCAGCCCTTGAAAATGAAATGATTGAGATATTGATTAATTAGTTAATTAGTTAATTAATTGTGTATGCAAGTATGTGTGTGCATGCCATACATATGTAGAGGTTAAAGGAATTGCCTTTTTCTTCCTATCAAGGGTCTCAGGCAGGATCAACCTCTGGCATGGTTTACCCACTGAGCCTCCTCACCAGACACTGACTGAGATTTTTAAAGGTATTAATTTGGAAGCACAAAATGAAATTAACTAATTTTCATACATTGAAAGCAAGAGAGAGAGAGAGAGAGAGAGAGAGAGAGAGAGAGAGTAAGCTCACTGACCAAGCCGAGTGCCTATAGAGAGGGATTCTGATTAAAATAAACAGATTCACTGGACAGTCCCTAAGTGTCAGTATGTCTTCAGGGAAGATACCTCATGGTGCCTCAATTCAGTAAATGCAGCTCTCTTGGAGTGACAGAGAAGGGACTGGCTACAAGATGCTTCACAGAGACACAAGATCGTCCAGATCTCCCTACTCACTCTACACAACCAAGTGACTACACATCTCCTGACCTGTTTCTCCCTTTAGGAAGTAACATTTTCAAAGTTGGAAGTAGAAGGATATAGAGAAGACTAAAGGGAGGGGACAAATAAGTCTAAATTATGGATGGAGCCTTCATCATCATGTCTCCCTCCTCTGAATTTGCATGTCCCTCTAAATTGTCTTTCTTGTTCTGTTTCTTTCAGAATGGACAACAAAGACTTCTTCACTGAATACATACTGACATTCAGGGGGTTTTCAGTAAAGAGTCTGCCCCACCCACAAGTATTTTGAAGCTCAACAGTTGACGATCATTTCTTTCATAAAATTGAAGAGAACATAAGATGAAGTACTGGATTTTCTTTGAGGAAATGTTTTTTAAAAAGTCAGTACTGGGAAACAACAAAGAAACAATTCTAGAGAAAATTGATAGTTCTTCAGAGAACAGAAAAAGCTAACAGTTAGAACCACACTATATTTCTACAGTATGCCATGATCAAAACAAAACAAAATAAAACAAAACAAAACCCCTGGAAAAGTAATGAACTCCTATAATTAAAAGCAAGAAATACGTGTGCGTGAGTGCATATGCATGTGCACGTGAGTGTAGTGCTCACAGAGGCCAGAAGAGGGCGCCAGATCTAGAATTACAGGCAATTGTGGGCTGTCCCACTTGGGTGCTGTAAAGGAAATTCTGTTCTTCTGCAGTATGTACTCTTAACCACTGAATCATCTCTCCAGCCTGCAAAATAAACACTTAAAAGAAAGACTTCCAGAAGAGACAGCAGAGGGACAAATTATACACAAATGCCAAAACAAAAGCAATAATGATGCGAAGGAAGAAGACAGGAGAAAAATCAGTAATTACCACATCATCCTAAGAATAGCATTCACATTTAGTGCAGGTTTTAATGTTTAGAGTGTTCACTGTCCAGATTTTACACCTAGCTTTTATACAGCTGTATTTATACAATCGGCTGCTGTATATTTCTTAACCTGTTACCACGAAATAACATTCCACCATGTTATTTGTTTATAATTTTTATTTTATTTTATGTGTTTGGGTGCTTTTCTTTCACATGTGTCTGTATACTATGTGAGTGCCCGGTGCCCACAGAGGTTAGCAGAGGAGAGTGGATCCCCTGGAATTGGAGTTGCAGATAGTTATAAATGATCAGGTGGGTGCTGAGAATCAATCCTGAGTCCTCTAGAAGAACAACCACCCCATCACCCCTCCCCATGTTATTATATCATATTAATATTGAAAGGCACTTTTAAGTGTCAGCAGAGAGGGGTTGGGTTCCAATTTACTTTTACCATTGCCACGTCTGCTTCTTTGCCCCCAGCACTATTCAGTGGATAAACCCTCAACTCTCAAATGAACCTTTGCTCTTCCTCTACTTCAGCCGTGTGATTAGGCGACAGCAACCAGGCTGGGTGAGGGCTCCTATTTAGTATCCACCTTCTCCATCCTTTGTCTACCATGCTGAGAAAGGCTGAAGTAGCTCATCAGAAGTTTCTTGGAGAGAACCCGGGTGAGGTGGGAATGTAATCCTGGAGCTACCATGTGAGCCTGGGATCCCAGAACAGTCAGCCTGAGAACTTCAAGCATAGAGACATGGAGAGGAGAGGAGAGGAGAGGAGAGGAGAAGAGGGGAGGGGAGGGGAGGGGAGGGGAGGGGAGGGGAGGGGAGGGGAGGGGATTGAGTCCAGCAGCTGTTACACCATTGAGTAAGGCCCCTGAAGCCTCTATGCCTTTCTGGAATCTGTCACATCAGCTGACATGTTCTTCACAGCTCTCATGCTCGCGGAACATGACCGTCTTTTTATTATTTATAAATTATTAAGCCTTCCCTAGTGTAACTTCAGAAATGGAGGCTAATATTCAAGGTTTTTAGAGCAAACGGTTGATAAACACTGTCAAACTGAACTGACCTAAGTGAACTTCCCCAGGAGAGAATCATACAGTGTACAGTTCCGGCTTTAGATACCAGCTGACAGAGGGCTGAATTGTGAATTCCAAGATACTTGACAATTGACTTCATATATATGATGTTTTCTTCACTTTCATATTCATTAACACTATAACCTCAAGCCTTTGCTGAATGCCTGTGTGAGGCATATGGTAACCTGTGGTTTCCAGTTCTGGATAAATTAATCCCAAGGGCAGATTTTCTCATGGCATAGTTATGATCTGTAAAGCTAGAATTAACTGAAATAACCAACAGGAAGCATCAACCCAGACAATGTTTTTTTTCTTCCCCCTTTTCCTTCAGGATGTAATCTTAACTCTTCCTGCCTGGCCAGAATGCAGAAGCCCCTTGACTTTTGGACAGACAAATCTGTTTCCTGTTTGTCATTCTAACTCGTTATCCTTCATCTCCTGGCCTTTGTACAGCAATTGGTGTGAGATCAGAAATGACGCACGCCACACAAGACTGGAACCCAGCAGATGCAAAGGTATGCTGTGCTTTACTTAGGAAGAATAAAAGTCACAAAGACTCCAACTGTCTTTAGTTTGTAAATGTAATCCAGTTCTCATTACTGGTAGAAAAGATACTTGCCTCTCTCTTCTGCAAACCAAGAAAGCTGGTTTTGAAGTTCACACAGAGACTTAAGACAAACTGGAATATCCAAGTCATTTCCGAGAACAAACATCAGTGAAGACGAATTAGCCTCTTCTGAAGAGCAATGGTGTTCTGCAACTTCAGAAATTAAAACAGTCGGTATCCAAGTGGACAAACGGACCATAAAACAGACTAGAAAGGCTAGAAAAAGATCCAGCTAAGAAAATAATTTTGTAGATTTAGTAGTGAAGGTGCTACTAAAATCCACGTTAGACAGCACACCGTTGGCCAGGTTCTGAACACAGCCTGGAATTCTGTAAGGAGACAGCTGTTAATAGTGAGTAAAACTACATATGCTCCCATCCTTCTTCTGGAGTCCTGTCTGTAGATTAAAGTGTACGTATGTAAAAATGTTAGGTGTGCAAAAGGTATTTATTTTAGCCAATATATCGTAAGAAGTCCAGCAATAGGAGCCTGGACAAATTGTGGACTAACTGTACACTGGAATGCTAACTAGTTTCAACAACACACAGGAAGGGGCAGCCAGGCAGTGAGGCAGCCGTACGGAGCTCAGCGGGCAAAGGCTTGCAGCAAAAGCATAAGGACCTGAGTCCAATCTCCAGAACCCATGTGAAAAGGCCAGGCATGTGGCACATGTGTATTAGCCAAGCATGGAGAAGCAGAGGCAGCAAGATCCCTGAGGTTGGCTCGCCAGCCAGCCTAGCCACTTTGGAAGAGTTCTAGGTCAGTAAGAGACCCTTCGATGAATGGAGGAAACAAAGTGGACAAAGCTTCCTGTGGAATGCCCTAAGGTCCTCTAGCCTTCACGTGTGTATGTATACACAAGCACACATACATACACATACATGCAATCATATAAACAGGTATACACACAGACACACAGAGAGAGACACACACAGGAACACACACACACACACACTCTCCTACCAGCCATGGTGATGCATGCCTCTAATCCCACACTAGGAACAGTGAGGCAGGAGGATCAAGGTCAGAGTGTCAGCTACTTAGTTTGGTCAAAGTCAGCCTGGGTGACACAAAAAGCAAAAATCTCAGAAACAAAAATCAAATAAGCAAGCAAACAAAAATAGGTGGCAAGACTGAAATGCTGTGTAATCCACTTGTATGGCAAAGGGAAGTTTTGAATATGTTTATGGTTGCCGCTATCTGTGTAAAGAAACACCACAGAATTGCAGAAGAGAGAGGACCTGTGAGGAAAGGGGGAGTTGATTAATGGAGATGAAAGATAAAGGCAAAACTCATCAATGAATGCTTCTCAAATGCCAGTGTTGTTATTTTTATCATGGTTTATTTTACTCTCTCAAATAAAGCAGAAAGGGTTAAAAACCTTTAGTGAGCACATAATGTGTGTAAGAAACGTACTAACCTTGTAAACACATCATCTCACTTAATCCCAGGAAAAGTCCTATGAGGTTTTAGTCTAATCTCCATTTTTATGGATGAAAAAAACCCAGCTCCGTAGCTTGCTTAAGTGATTTGTTCACTCCCCTGTCAATCTCTGTCTCTCATTTCTTTCATGGCCTCAGCTCAATTCCAACTTCCTGCCAGTCTGCAGGAGCTATTTGCATCTAATGCTAGCTAGTTATCTCTTTGACTTTCTTTAGCAATTAAATACTTACTTTATGGCATTTTTTAAAATTGTAACATCCTCCAGGCCATTGGCCCGAGCTTGCTCCAGCCCTCTGAGTAGGCATTATGAATTGGATTGTACACACACACTCTGTATTTACCTCTTTGCATCCAGAGCTACCAGCCATTCTTATGTACAAAGTACTCAAATCATGGGATATAAAATAACATTTGTGAAGGTTCATGGAGCTTACATAATTTCTAATTAAACTGAATTTATCCAACGGAGTCAGGTAGGTTTTCTTATTCTCAATTTATACCAAAAGAAACAAGATCCAGAAACGCTAAGACTAGCTAAGAGTCTGTACTAGGACCTTTGACTAGAAGATAAGGGTGTTTTCCATCACATTACAGACATCTCTAGATGGTCTCCTCCCAACTCTCTGGTTATACTATATGTACTGCAATAAAATGTCTGACTTGATTATTCTAGGAACGAGGACATGGCAGTAATTTATGTTTTATTTTAGGGAACTGCCAAATATTTTACAAAGTAACTGTAACATCTGACATTCCCACCAAAAAGAGGGAGGGCTCTGGTTAACAGTTGTCACTCTCTTTTATACTGCTACAATGTATATGATGAGACCTTGGTGAAAAATGACAACCAGGTATAGCGTTAGTCTCAGTTTTCCTGTGATGAATAAAGCTGAGAATGTTCAAAATGTGGTGCTGGTCTGGCAGCTTATAGACCACCACCTGACTCGATGCAATCTAGAGTTTCGGATCTCGCCTCAGACCAAGAGTTTCAGGATCTGCCTCAGACTCCAAGATGATTAACTCCACTCTAAAATCCGGCTCAGTGGCAATTCCCTATGATTTTGTGATCTGGAATCTTTCCATCTCAAAGACCCAAGCATGGGCTTGCCTTGTTCTCCTCCCTCAGATTATCTGGCGCACCTATTAAATTTCTCTAAGCCATGTTTCAGGATTGTTTTGGTCCATAGGATGCAAGGTTGGGACTATTTGGAAGATTCTTTTAGAATTAAATATGAATAGCCACAGAGAAGGATAAAGTTTGAAGTGTCCTGCTGGATGGTCAATACATCGCTCCTTGCCAGGAGACTTGTTCTTAACTTATATGAGCTAACAGAGCTGGGATAGTCTGCTCTGGAAGTTCCTATGACCTCAGAAGAATGGAATTCCAGGCTCCTGTGTGACAGTTTCTAGCTAGCCTGACTCAAATTCCTTTGGAGGACATCACCTTTACCTGACATTGCATCTCTGTGACCATGTTTGGTGCTTTTCGTCTGTGAATTCTAAAGGCTGTTGCGGTGTTAGTCAACTTGAGAGTTTTGTTTAAAAAAAAAATAGCTTGTATGCCTGATATTCATGCTTTGATTATAGTATGGGAGATGTTTCAGATTATAAAAACAGATTATTTCCCAATGGAAGAGCAACAGAAATTTTGTAAATTAATACAATTAATTATATTTTCCTAAACCTTTTGTAGTATTAGGTATCTCTTTATTCCTAAACTTTTATATTATTTTAAATACGTCTATAAGTTTTCTTAGTTGAGAAAGAAGAATCTTTGTGTGGAGGGGGTGTGGAGGGAGGCACTAGGCAGTTGAGAGAACTTACTGCTCTTGTGGAGAACCAGACTTCTGTTCCTAACACTCACACTGGGCAACTCACAACCACGTGTAACTTCAGCTCACTGGGATCCAACACCTGCTTCTGGCCTCACTGGGCACCTGTGTAGATATGGCAGACACATGCTCATAAAAATAAATAAAAATTAATACTAAGAAGAGCACAAGAGCCAGAGAGGATGGAGAACATGAGGAGAAAAAGTATCAGCTGAGCAAAGCTTATATGAGCTCACAGAGACTGGAGCAGTAAGCATGGGGCCAACCTGGGTCTGCACCAGATCCTCTGTGCTTGTATCATGGCTTTCAGCTTAGTATTTTTTGGGACTCCTGAGTATTTGAGCAAGTGGGTCTCTGATTCTTGTACCTGCTCTTGGGGCCCTTTTCTTGTCCAACTTCAGTGTGATGGTTTTTATTTTAATAGTCATAATATTAAATGTTAATTTTAAATATTATTAATACTTATAGTAAATTTAGTTATGATATCTTATTTTGTCATGTTTGAGTGTTATCTCTTAAACACTTCTTTATTATCTTTCAAACATTTTTAAATTTTTTCTCATACATTCTGTCCCAACCATAGTTTGCCCTCCCTCCATCTCTCCCAGTTGTGTCCTCCCCACCTCCCCTCTGCTTCAGATTCCCTCCTCCTCCACTTCCCTTCAGAAAAGAGCAAGCCTCCTAGGGATATCAAATGAAATACAGCATACATAACAAGAGACAGGGAGGGATAGTCTTGAACTCAGGTATAGAAGACAATTTCCTGAACAGAACACTAATAGAGTAGGCACTAAGATCAACACAATAAGATATGAAGCTGAAAACCTTCTGTAAGGCAAAGGACACCGTCAATAGAATAAAATGGAAACCTGTTCTTTTCTATTGAGAGACAGAAAAGGACTGGATCTGGAGGACCACGGAGCTTGGGATGAACTGGGAGGAGTAAAGGGAGGGGAAACTGTAATTAGTAATCTATTTTCAATAAAAGTGGGAAAAAAGAGTACCCTTTTAAAGAAGAGAGAGGATTTTTATTTTTATTTTTGAAATATCTGGGAAATTCGGAGAAGTTTATGGGGAACTGAAAATAATAAACTCTAACCCTTTACATTTCATTTTGTCTTTTTCCACTTTCTTATTCTTTTGGGGCTGTTCTCGCTTACTTCTCTTTGCAGCTTTTTCTTAGGGAGGCTTTTTGAAGATGTTACACTTCACCATGACAAGACAGACACAGTTCAACGGGGACGAGTCAGCTACAGCAGCAGGAAAGAGACACACATAGACAAGGTCTTGGGCCCTCCTCAGAGTGTCTGCTGCTTGCCTCTGACTGAGACCACAGGGTGCCCTGAATCCCACAGGATCCCTTCTGCATTGACCTGTGGTGCCTGCAGCTCAGCTGACACAGCTGCTGGGAGGGGCTAGAGTTGTTTGCTGTGACAATCCAGCTTACCAGAAGGGCAGCATCCCCTCAGGCTCAGTCTGTCTCCTTAGCCTACAATGTATATGATGCATAGTCTACCTTCCAGTATATGGGGAAATGCACGGAGCTTGATCATCAGTTCCAGGCATCTCGGGGTTCTAACAACTCTAACTCGCTCACTTGGTAGTTTCATGCTCAGGATTGTTGTAGCACTCACCTTCTCCAGGTCTTAGCTTTCTTAGCTGTAGAGCGGGGCTACTGAAACCTACTCTGTAGGGTCGATATAAGGACCGGAGATTATAGGTGATCATTACCTGCAGATTAACAGGGAGATTATAGGTGATCATTACCTGCAGATTAACCGGCCCATGATGAGTTATTGATAAAACAGCCTTTGTCCCTTTAGTCATCATCTCTGTGTGCTTCAGTCAAGCCTGCTTTGAACTGCTCTATTATTTCTCATCTAAGTGAATGCCTTCTGGAATCACAGAACTAGCCATGCACAATTCCACCAATGTTCTAAGACTCCAAATATATTCATATTTTCTCTCCCTCTCTTTCTTTCTCATACTTTCTCGCCACTGGTAGGAAGATTCAAGGGAAGACTCAAACCTGGCCTCTGTCCTTTGGGAGCTTTTCATCTCACTGGGGAGACGAGACAGACAGAAGATGCAATTAGAGAATAATAAGATCGAGCGAGAGAGCTCGAATGCCCTGAGCATCGTGTTCTATGCCTCTTCCTGCTTCTGAATTCCGTTCTTGCTTCATTAAACAGTGCTGCCAGATTGCTGACTCACGTTCTGACTCTGGACCTATAAGACCACGCTATTCCTCTGCTGTAGATGTGACCAAGTCAGATTCCTCTACTGCGTATAACGTATTTACATCGCATTTGGGCAGCTTTCCCTGACTGTCTTCCATATCACTTGTCTCCATCACAGATCATTCTGGTGTCACATGATTATTTTCTACACTGGCCTCCTTGTATCTAACATGATAGCTAACATGGCTTCCTCCCAGAGATAGCTAAGATAAGGCTATCTAAACACCCATCCTTATCTGCAGTGTCTGATACTTTACACTACTCTCTGTACTTGAATCCACACCCCTAGTGTCCTGGGAATGATGGGAGCGGGTACAGGTAGATGATCATGGAGAGATCCCTTCTATTCCCAAGGCTTTAGTTTGCTTTCAAGGGCAAAGAGGCTCAGTGAAAATTTGGATGTGCCGTGGTCTGACAACGGGTGCTAGTTATGATATGACCTTACCAACAGGCAATGTGTTCTCCAGTGAACAGCTACATGACAGGGCACACAGCACAGCCTTCCCCCTTCTCTCCCACATAAGACAGGCATGTCTGTGGAACTGTGAATTTCTTCTGAAAATGCTAGAAGGACCATCATCTCCAGAGCCCTCATCTCATGATGGGCTATGACATAGGCCTGTTAGACTAGAGGGATAAGCCCCTAGGCAAGAAAGAATGTGTTTAGCAAGAAAACATTTTCATTTCCTGATTGTGCTAGGAGCAGAAGGACAGCTGGACAGGTGCACAGCTGCAGCCAATGAAACCAAGCACTCCTGAGGCAGTGGCATGCGGTGGAAGTTTCAGGAGCTGGCCTGACTCCTGAAAGAGAGGAAAGGTAAGCAGTACTCAGAGGTGTAACCGAGAAGCCACAGGAAACTGCATTCGCCTGGGGCTGTGTGCGTGAGCACCAAGGAAGGGCTTAGGAGTGGAGATGTGATAAGACCATCTCTGCGTCACACTGTGCAGATAAGAGAACTGGCTTAGAGGCCAGATGACGGGGAGAAGACTGAAAAAAGAAGCCCGGTTTCCTGTTGATTCTGCCATTGCCCCTTATACTGCAATATTCTGTATCCGCTGAGACTATCAGACATGGGCTGGCTAGCTAAGGTTACTTGAGATGAAAGTTTACTCAGGTATACCTGGGATGCATATGTTTAAATTCATATAGGTGGTTTTATGGTAGTGAGTAAGTACCAACAAACACCTAGGCTTCTATTAGTGCGTCTTGAACCTAGTAGACATCCGCCAATAGTTACTTGAAACTTTAAAAAAATTACTGAACACACAACAAAATTAAAACTCTCATCATCCTTCTCGGTTAGTATTTCTTGCTGGAGGTGGAGGTGACCCAGTCTACTTTGTAGGCGGAGTTACCTAATGGTAGCCAGGGACTGCGCTGACTGAGCCAGATAGAGAGCTTCCTCTATAACTGGACGCCATGACTGGAAGAAAGAAGGACTGCTGCAGCCAACCAGGGAGCTTAACAATTTGCCAACTTGTGGCCGAGTTTTTCGTTTTTCTTCTTGTTGTTGCTGCTGTTTGTCTGCATGCTTTTTAAGCTGTGGAGGGAAGTGATCACACAAAGAAGCTTGGGTCCTGAAATGAGTCACCATTTCACCATTTGTCTTCCTCACAGACAGATAGTGCCACAAATACTCTAGCCCCTGCTAAGAAAGCGGTGATCAAGATCTACCCCATTGGAAAATGCCAAGCCAGTAAGGAAGCTCAAACGTTGTTCTCAAACGTTGTTCTCCTAATAATTGATATTTTGTTTAGTAAGAGTTGGGCTGTCCAAAGCTGTGTGAGTTACCCATGGAACACGCGACCATTTTGAACACTGGTCAAATATGGTTTGATTACTTCACAGTTATGTATTATCTCCTAAAATTCCCAAATTCTTTTGAATTATCTCATCATAGCCACACAAGAGTCTTCTGACACATTCAGAGGACGATGCTCACAGCTAACCACTGATATTATCAAGGGTTTCCCAATGGAGATGTTAGAGAGAAGACTGAAGGAGCAGAAAGGGTTTGTCACCCCATAAGGAGAGCAACAATACCAACCAACCAGAGCTCCCCAGGGTCTAAACCACCAGCCTGGGAGCACATAGGGAGGGACCCATGACTCCAGCTGTATATGTAGGGGAGGATGGCCTTTTTGGGCATAGGTGGCAGAGGAGATTCTTGGTCCCATGAAGGATGAACACAGAGGCGGGGATGTGAGGGTGGGGAGGGGGCAGGGGGTAAGGGGTAGGTGGGGCACTGCCTCATAGAAGCATGAGGAGAGGGGATGGGATAGGAGGTTTCTGGGTGGTGGGGGGAAGTGGGGTAAGGGAATAAAATCTGAAATGTAAATATAATACCCAATTTAAGAGAGAGAGAGAGAGAAGATACTGATAAAGAGTTCCACATTAAAGAAGGAACAGAGAAAGAGTCTTGCTGGGATCCATGGATGTGAGATACGGCCTGATTTCAGTTGAGGTCTTGGGTGACCACAATGTGAGTTAGAAAAAAATTGTTACTTAGGGGCCTTCCATGCTAGGTTAAGTGATTGTTTCAAGACCACACAACCATCACACAGCAAATCCAGAGTGCCATGCCACGGGCCAGGTTCTATTTAGGTCTCTCCAGCCCATGTCAACAGCCCATCAGCATCCTTACCTGAGAGCTGACGGAAGCACAGACCACCAGGTCTGCTCCAGAGCACTGGGTTGGAAGAGAAGGTAAAGGGATACGTGCAAGAATCTGCGTGTATTTTAACAAGTTCTCTAGTAACATTAAAGTGCTGGTCTGAAAACCACACCCTGGAAGAATCACTGAAGTGCAGTCCCAGCAGGCATCACCCAGAAGCTCCTAGAACTGCTGGCAACTCAGGTCTGCCAGATTAGAATCTGCATTTTAACAAGATCTCCAGATGATTTGTATGCAAATTAAAATTTTAGAAGGCTCCCCTACACCACAGCTATCAGCTTGCAGAATACTATATTGAGTCCTACAGAGACAGGAGAGAATGGTCTTGCTAAGTTCATTATCAGGCACTTTGTATTACAGTAGAAATTCCCCTGAACCATTAGGTATTTAATTTATTCTTCCAATGATCTCACAGGAGAGGTACTAACACTATTCCCATTCTAAAGTTCAGGAGGTACCAGGAACAAGACATGTTGACAAATCTGACACAAGTAGGCAAGAGTCAGGGTGTGAGGCTGGGCAGGCCACTCTCAAAGACCACACTGCTACCTACTAGGCTACACGTTCATAATCCCTAGTCGTCACTCATATAGTGGGGGAGGTAGATGGAAAGGTAAAGTGATGTGGAGCGAAAGAGAGGTTACAGTGGGCCAATGGCCTGGGTCAGGAGAACTAGTGTACTTATTATCCCACTTGAGGTCAGTAGTCCAGGGGTTGATGGGCCATCTGCAGCAGCTCTGAATGCTACAGGTGTTGGTCAGTTCTGCTTCTGAGCTTCTGTCCTTATAGATCAGAAATAATAGGAACTGATTCCATTGGCAGCTGGGCTAGAGAGGGAGTCTTGGAGAACTGAAAGGGAAATTACAGTCTATCACAATGGACCGGGGCTATAATTTGGCAACAGAAGCTGCACCAGATGAGAACTCTGATGTTCACAAGATATACTTGGACTCCTTCACACCAGACAGCCCAGACTTCCGATGTTTGAGATGAAATGACACAAGCTGGATTTCACAGGGACCAGAGTCTCACAAGTTGTGAGATTCTTCTAGGAAGCCCCCAGGTCGTTCCTGCCCAGCCTACCGATGGCTAACTCCAATTCTTGAGCTCCAGGCTGGCCTGTTTCTCACTCCTCCCTTTGGAGGCTCCTCCCAGCTCTCATGATTTAGTTTGGGTGTGTTCTCAGGGGCTGGGCTACTGGGTCCAGACACAGGCGTCCTCCCCCACTTACCAACCTCACAGACTTGATATAAACATCAACAGAAAATAACACAGAGAGCCTGGTAAAACGTGAAGGTTTTGGGGGTTTTGTTTTTGTGTTTTTGTTTTTTACAAGAAGAGACTTATTTACTTTTGTGTCATCCATGTGTAGAATAGTCCCTGGTGCACAGGCTCACAAATCAGAAGCAGCCCAAACTCCAAACAAACCAGTCAGTTCTCCTTCCAGATCCAACCTTGGGATTCCCTCAAGTGGAATAAACATGCAGATCCCCTCAAATGGAGTAAATGAATAGTCAAGTGTTTGTGAAGGGACGGCCATCACCTGGGCATGCTGTCATAACACTCTGTAACAGTTGTGGGCAACCTCTTAACAGTCTCCTGGACTTGTTAGTGGAAATATATTCCCTTTACCCAGAAAATCTACCCTGGAGCAGTAACCACACAGCTAAGTAGCAGCAAGCTTTATGCCCTGTGGAGCTGGTGCACATCACTCTATTAGCTGGGTGTCACTTGTAATCACACACCATGTTTAACACGGTGATTTACTTAGGTGCTTTTGTAATAGACTTGCACAAAGCAGAAGTCAAGGTGCCTGGAACACAGTGAACATTCGTTCCGAATGCCTTTCAGCTCTGCAGGTTCTATCTATAGCTAGAGAATCTCTGGGGACGCCTTTGTTAAGCAGGAAGCTGCAGACAATTCCTTGTACCTGAGAAGGCAGACCTGTTTGGTGTTGTGTGGCTTCACTTTTCTCTTCTGGTGGTGGCAGTACATGACCCTCCTTGTCTTTCTTTCTCTCTTGGGCTCAGTTTCTAGCTGTCATGACTCCTGAGAGACGTCCCATGGGGGAGACGTCTGGTATAGGAAGGAAGTAGATAAATATCATTTGCAGATAGCAAAGTAGAAGCTTTAGGAAACAGGCCCTACAAGTTGGAATGTGGACCAGTGCTTCCTGCAAGCCTACTGTGTGCTGGCCCAAGGAACTCCATCAGCATTCCTAAGGGCGGAAATGAAGATAAGGAACGTACCACAGTAGCTTCCACTCCCACTTCCAGCAACCAGGGAGACAACTGTCCTTGAAACAAAAGCAAATCGAATTGTCAGTAGGTTTAGTTACTATGGTGGCAGTGGCTATGGAGCTCCTCTCTGCTCAGGAAAGATTGGAGGCTTGCCAATGGCTCCCAGCGTCTTGCCAATGGCTCCTCTGTGACTCCCAGCGTCTTCCTGGGCCCGGAACCTGCTCTTAAACTGGACAGGACACGGTTGACTTACTGACTTAAGGTGAGAAAACCAGATATCTTTTTTACAGCCATTCTCTCCACTCCTGCACGTTGGTATCTCCCCAGAACATACCTGCCCCATTTCTGTTTCAGTTCATTTCCTCCGAGCAATGCTCGTGCCTGTGTCAGACTTCTCCATGTGACTCTAAGCATCTCTCAAACAGCGTTCCCTTTTCTTCCTTCCACCATAGCTCAGAGCTTAGAGCGGTGTTTGATCCCTTGATCTGTGGCAATCTCAGGGGAGAAACGCACATTTTGGAGAAATGCGTGTGCCACAGTTCCTATAGATTCAAGATTCATTATCATTTTTAGCCTGTATTTCTAAGGTTCCCTTTCATAACTGAGGTGGAAGAAGGACCTTGTAGCTCTTTGAGGTGAATGATCTCTCTGAAACATATGTTGTCCCTATCTCCGAGGGAACAACCTTCGTGGTTCCTTTAGAGCCTTGGGCAGCATGTCCTGGATCCTGCTTCTGAGTTGTACAGCCGGCCCAGCTTCTCCCATGGTGGTCATTCTTTGCTTGGCTAGGTGGAGGCATTCTGTCAGGATGTGTAATTATTCATCTTTGAGGTCCTGCAACTTATTTGGCTTTTGTTGTCTTTCCTTCCCCATGCTTCTAGGATGGGGTCAAGGAGGTGGTGGGAACAACTCGATGTCTTAGAATCAAATGTTCTGTGTGGTTAGAGAAGGGGTCTAGATAGAGGCTTCCTTAGGCAACAACAGACAGACCCAGGCAGTTAGTTAATATTTTATTCTTCAATGCCATTTTAAAGAATCAACTTTACATGTCAATTGACCATGTAAAGGTGGGGTGTGAGGAGGAAACTGCCAGGGACCCCAGAGCCACACTGCTCAAGTTCAAATCTCACCTATGCCAACTTTAAAACTGTGTGATCTTGGGAATATTAGATTCCTGGTACTTCAGTTTTCATGTGTTTGAAATAAGAGCAATGATGAATATTTGCTATTATTATAAAAGTTAAATGGGTCTATAAATGTAAGGTTCCCTGACAAACGCTGGCCACCTAGTGGGTTCTCACTATTAGCTATCCCTCCCCTTAAAATTGAGCATACATGTTCTATCCGCCCAAAGTAGTTGTTAAGAGTTGTCATGAACACAATTAATTTTATATTGTAACTTTGTTGTTATTTATGGCTGGATTGATCAATACCCACTGTTTGTTATCTGCAGCATTAAATGACCAGAATACAAGAAAAGAGTCTTTTTCTTACAAGGAGAAAATGTTAGTCTAAAATGTCAGACATGTAGTTCTCTCTGCTTGCTAACATGAGGGGTATTTCTTGCTTTCTTATTCATTTCTTCGCATGGTGGGGTAAAGTGTTTGAGACTGCACTAACGAAGCAAGTCAGCCTTTGCTAGTGGCCAGCAGCATGAACTCTCATGGGTTCTCAGAGATCTGAGACCTCGGGGACTTGGTTGGTTTCAGATGGCATCACTATATTGGAATGGAAGTTGACTTGGCCAATGGTAGTGTGGCGCCTGACACCCCATTTTCACAGTAGTGAAAATATTTAGTTGATTGGCTTGAAATTTCATTGTCACTAAAATTGCTCATACTTATTCCTTTCTAAGTGTTGTTTACATCAATGTGTGCATCATGCAGGGATCAAATCAGGGTAACCATCAAATCCATAGTCTTAAATATTTAGCATTTCTCTGTGATGAGAACATTGAAAAATAATGTTTGCTTAGTCGTTTTGAAATTTACAACCTTATATTTACAACTTTATATTTAACCTTTTTGTATGTAGCAAAACACTATAGAACTCGCTCCTCTTGTCAGCTCGTTCCAAGCTCTCTAACGACCTCTGTACCCGCGAGCTCCATAGATGAGATTAGTGTTTCTAGATTCCACATCTGAGTGAGATTATGCGGTATTAGTTTTTCTGTGTCTGGCTTGTTTCACTCTTCATGGTCTTCACACTCATCCATGTTGCCACAAATGACAGGACTTCATCTTCCTTTTATGACTGAATTATATTCAATCAAACTAGACGAGTCTCAGTGGACACAGGTCAATGCCAGGAACATGTTTTCTTCCTATTGGAGTGCAGTATCTCTCAGGCAAGGGATCTCTAGCTATTTTTGAAAGCGTGTATGAAGTCCAGAATTCAGCCAGATGCTGCGGCCTGCCCCTCCTCTTCCCTCTCCCCTGCTCCTCCTCCTCATGCTGGTGCTAAATCCCTGGACCTACTGTCTATCAGGCAACAGTTCTATCACAAAAGCCCTACTTTGCTTTTCTGGTGCTTTAGTGTTGAGCTGTGGATGATGTTACAAGGTGCTGTCCATGGGCTTGACTGGGTTAATGCCCTGAAACAGATGGATCCACACTGCTGACAAATGCAGAGAAATCTGAAAGAATGAAAGCTGATGGCAGGTAAACTTCTGAAAACCTTGAATTCAAACATGAATGTCATATTCCTGATGATAAGTTCAAAATTCCTAGTTAACTTCCTTCTCTACTGAAGAAGAGACAGCAGATGAAAGCTATATATTTTGTAAATTGACTACTAATATTTAATGAGATAACAGTGTAAGACATGCCATATTTTTACTATAGGGGACATAACTTTTCCCTGACTCATAATGTACTTTAGTACCTTGCAGTCAGTGAGAAAAAAATACTGTAAGAAATTCCATTTTCACGAAGTTAATTGAATCTCGGATAAACTCTAGCTTATCCTTTCATTAGTAGCATTGTCAAGATTTCTGGAGTTCCTCCTGCTCGTAGGATGCTGTGACACATGATAAGATAAGTTGGGGTAAATGAAACAAGACAGTGAGACCATGTAAAGGACAGCTCAGTTCACTGATCAACAGCGTGAAGGCAGAAAGTACAGGAAGCAATGAAGGATGTGTTTGGAAGTAGAGGCTTCTACAGGAAGTAATAACAAAGATTTCAACAACCCACATGCCATTTACTGAGCATTTAGCACCCATTAAATATTGTGCTAAGTTCTTGGCAAGATTGAAAATCTGCAGATACTACTGTTAGTCTCATTTCTCAGGTGGACATACCGAGGCACAAAGAGGATTAATGTATTGCCAAGGCTTGTGTCCAGGCATCTGACTCCAGAGCCTGAACAAAACATTAGAGTGGTAATGTGTAAGGAAGCCCCTGAGCTCCTTATTAAGATATTTAACTAGTCACTTTCCTGAGCTGGGAAACACCTGTCTTTTCCCACCACCATTAAAAAAAAATCTTTCTGGGAATATTTTTATATAAAGATGAGTAGATTAGGGCTGAAGACAATTATGAGGATAACGGCTAGTCCGACCTTGGACTAGCCACTCAGCCTACCCAAGCTGAAATGTTCTCAACTATAAAACTAGGATACAATAATTCCAGGGTCATCGTCACCGGGGTCAAGTTGAATGTCATTTATAAACTTGACAGGGTGAAATCTGAAGCCATTCACGGCAGCAAAGTGGCACCAAATAGTCTCTTTCACAAAGGTTATCAGTTCCAATTATCTATCTACAATAAGCGGTTATCCTTGAATAATGATTCGATCATCGGTCTTCCGTCTGCAAACAAGTGCTTCAAGGCTAGTGGTGACATCTCTTCACACCTTATAGTCCTCACAATAGCACAGCTCTTGCTGAAGTTTTAATGACTCCAGAACCCATTCTCAGCAAGATAGAGCTGGGGATATCACCAATTTCATCAACCCACTAGAATATGACCTTGTAGAAGAGAAGTCATCGAGAAGCGGTGACTTGTTGAGGGGCCAGGCAAGGTGTGATAATAGGTCAGAAGCAATGTAGACAAAGAAAGGCCCCATATTACAGCAAGACATGCATGGTAGACAAATGTATCTTAGAAGAAATGTCTAAAAGGAATGTCCTGAGGATATCCCACTGGCCCTGGCCTGTCTATGCCTGCATGCCCCTGTCTGGTTTTACCTTGCTTCTATCATCCCCTACGGTAGGATATTGATGTGACTGGAGAATTCCTTGGGGATTCATTTAAAAGTCTCTATATACTTCACCTTCCTTGTTTGAAAAAAAAATAAGACTGTGTCTGCATGTGATGTGTTCTAAAATATGAATTATAATGACTGTTCACTAGTTCTCTATTTAAAGGCAGTAACTAGGCTAGCTCTTTTACATAAATTATCTCACACAAACCAAAATCACCATCACCATCACCATCACCATCACCATCATCATCATCATCACCACCACCACCACCCTCATGCTTTGTTGCTGAGGAAGCTCCTGAATCAGTGACCTGGCTTGTAAGTGATGGAGTCCAGACTCTAAACCAGTTCCACACACCAAAGACCTTGGTATTGTAGCTAGGAAATTTTGTTCCTGCTTGTGTGGCATAAAATTGACCACATCACTGGCCTTTAAATATCTTGTCTATAAGTAAGATATAAATAGCAGGATACAACCACACCTTCGCTGCTTACTACCCAGATACTTATGAGGCCAAACAAAATGAAGTAGTTTGCTAGTTTGTTTTATGCTGCTGTAACAAAATTCCTGACACGTATTTATGAAGAAATAAGATCTCTTTAGCTTGCAGATTTGGAGTTTCCAGGGTGTAAAGATTACAGTGTCTCAGCCTTGCTGAGGATATCATGACAGGCGCCCTCACAGTGGCAAAGTGCAATTAGAGAGAATCGTTATTTGAAGAAATATTGAGCCAGCATCCAGGGAGGGGCTGGCATTTCTCTTTTAATGATAGTTCTTCTTTTACTAATTAATTGCTGTCCCATGAGAATTATGTTAATCCTTTAAAATGGAAACTTCCCTAATAATCTGATGGCCTTCCTAGTTCCCCCAACTTCCTCAACATCCAACACCCGAGCCTGTGGGGGACACACTGAAGCCATATCTAACCACAGCAGATAGTGAATGTGGTGATATTCTTTTAAATCATGCATCCCTCTGTACAGGCCAATGGTACTCAGACACTGGATATTCTTTAATTAACCCATCCCCTGTGGCCTCTGTCCTCAGGGTTAGACTTCTGTTTGAAGTGCTTCGCCCAGGCTGTAATTCTTGGGAAATTCTGCTCCTACTTCAGAGGCTCATGAGCAAAGCTTTCATTGCCTTCCTCATCCATTTTCCCAGCTAGCAAGTGAAGATGAAGAGGGCAACTTGCCCTTGAAATCCCTGGAGAGAGGCACTGTCTAATACAAAGTATCATTTAGGGGGGAAATATCCATCCAAAGCTGATGCACACCAAGTGTCTATTTCTTAACTGTTTTTTAACAGATGCACGGACATGACAAGGGGTGAACAAGCCACAGGGTCATTCTGAACAGTGTGCTCCGAGGAAGCAGGTGAAGGCCTCAGCTGCCTGCTCAAGGCTGTAGACATGCAGCATTACGTTCAAGTGAAATAAGTTTTCCCGGTCCTTACAAATCTTTCCCACAGTGACAGCCTGGCACTGGCCAAATCTAGGAAGAATCGGATCTGGTGGGATGCCCTGAGAGTGCTGTGTGAAACTATGTGACCAGATGGCCAGATGGCATTTTTAACGTAGCATGTACTGTGGACTTGAGAGTGCAGCAAGAACGCAGGCTTGGTCCCATCTGCCAGGTGATGCTATTAAAAGCCGAACAGACATAACACCCATCCTTCCTGATCCATAATCTGACGTTTCCTGGAACACATTGGCATGTCTGTATTTGCTGGATCTGTGAACACAGCGCCTCTGAACTCAAGATCACATTAGCAGCAGCCCTGGCTGCATACTGTACTGGAAACTTTATGTTTGATCTACTGTGCTCACAGCTAAGTGAGAAAGGACGGAGATTGTATGGTACAAGGGCATGGCTCTTGCTTGGTGATCCTCCCACTCAGAAGCAGGAAGGAACCAGGAATTCTGGCAGGAGGCGGGAGGTCAGTGTGAGTTTCAGAATGGAGCCAAACATGCTGAGCTTGTAAAAGGCAGATGCTAGCAAAAGAGCAGAAGGGCTAAAAATGGGGACTTTACGTCTGCATCTTGACATTACTAGACACATGACCTTGAGCAGGTCAGTCAGTCAGTCTCTCCCCATCCTTGCCTGTTATTCTTGCCATAGAGGGCAAGTGTGCACTGAAGCACTTTGTGGACCACAGAACACATTCATGTTAAGGATTAAGTGGACAGCAGACACTCGGAGATATTCCTGTTTGCATGCACAGCACTTAGGTCACGACTTGGCATAGGGTGAATGCTTAATTATGTTTGGGGACTAATGGCAAGAATCATTGAGCTGCAGGAGATGGGACTGGTAATGAGCTTGGCTGACCTAGAAGACAGAATTACCAATGAGTCCAATTTGCTTCACATCTGCACAGGTGAGAGAGGTTAAGGGCATTCTCATACACGCAGCCCTAAATAGTCAAGATATGCCCTATTTCTAAATGACCACCGAGCCTTCTGTGATGGGAGAAAGTTTCCTGTAGTTTCCTAGGACTCACTGAAGTTATCTGTGTGTTTGTTTAAAGTGAAATGACTAATAATATGGAATCACATTAAAAAAAAAAAAACCAACCATTGTGGTCATCAATCCCTGTGCAATTACAAAAACAAGAAATAAATTTATAAATTAAACCGAAGTAAATTCAAATTCAAATGGGCACTAACTTAATTGAATGGATGATGCTGTTTTCATGGAACGGAGTTGACCTAGGTGTGAACAGGGTACAGAGCATTAGGGAAAAACTTTTTATTTAATTCTTTCCAATGCTTAACTTTTTTGGCCATCTCACACATGTATTCAATGTATTATGGTTATTCTCACACCACCCCACTGTCATCTCTGATTCCCTTTTGAGCCTGTTGACACCCTTCTTCCCAGCTACTCTCCCTCCTATTCCACCTCTCTCTGTCTCTGCATCTCTTTGTCTCTGTCTATCTGTTGCTCTGTCTGTCTGTGTGTGAAAGCTTTGTGTGGGTGGTCGTAGCTTCTATGTGCTCCTGATGGCAATGGTCACGTCATGTCGAGAAGACAGAATTGTATAGCACTTCCCTGAGTCCTCTAGCTCTACAATCTTCTCGCCTCTTCTGTGATCTTTCCTAAGCCTTGAAGGGGCGATGCAGATTCCTATTTAGGGCTGAGCACTCAATTGTCAGTTATCCTCAGCACTTACTGTGCTTAGGTCTGTGCTTCAACTGTCACCTACTGCAGAATCCTGTACAAGGCTGAGAGCAGCACTAGTCTATAGATACACACATAAATGTTTAGAAGGAAGCTTTGACTACATGTCAATTCAGCAAAATAACAATACCAGGGACTCCCCTCCAGCCTGTGGCTTCCCTTCCTTGCTATATGCTTTTGACCAAGTTTACAGTACTAGGCATGTTATTTTCCCTGTAGAGTGGGGTTCAGATCTGGTCAAAGAGTAGTTGGTTATCCAAAAACAGTCATGCCCCTGTTGCACCATTGGACATCTTTTATCTGCAAGGCTAGTATTGAAGCATTTGGGGTCCACATCTGGGTAAGATTATTGAGGGTTTTTTTCTCCCCCAACAACCTGAAGAACACCTTCTGGCATTACAAATACCAGACAAGATGGAGCTTCCAGCTCAGTTCTAGGTTGATTTCTTGATTACATGTATCACCTCTGTCCAAAATATGTATTATCTTCAGTGATAGGACTTTTGATCTGGCTGGCAACCGCTTGTCTGTATTGCTTTGGGAGCCTCACAGTGCTTTCTGGCCAGCAACTTATTGGGAGATATTAAAAGGACATTCTTTTGAATGTAGCATGTGTATACCCTCAATTTCTATATAATGGTTAATTTCTATCTCCACATTTAAAAGTCATTTCACTGTATAACATTTGCTCTGTGACACTTGATAAGAAGACAGCACTACACAGATTCTTATCCTGTTATTTTCTTCTCAGGGACAATAAATAGTATTACTGGTACTAAATGTATTCATTCAAAAGTTGTTCTCTGAGAACTTACTATGTTCCAGATGGCACTTCTAGCTGTTTGGACCACACTAATAAAATATTTTAAAAAATTACAAGAGCCTAATTCTGATGGTGGAGGATAGTAAAAAACCAAAACTCCTAAGTATGTAAGTATATAGCATGCTAGAAGTTAATATGTGAAAACCAAACAGGCAAGATAAGTAGATATTTTTTTTAGTTATATATGGAAACATGGACAGATACTTCGATTTTTAGCAGCATGGCATTGGGTATCCCTGAGGAGGTCACAACTGAGCAAAAGCAGCAAGGAAGTGAGGAGTAAGTGTTAGGCAGAGAGAAAGGTCAGTAGAAAGACTTCGTGTACCTGAGGCAGACACCGAGGGGACAGCTGGGAGCGACAGGAGGGGGCGTGGCCAAAGGTAATGGACAGCCAGACCTTGGAAGGGTGGGCAGTTATTCTGAATGAGATGGGATCTGCTTAGAGGATGGGGAGACAACCCATGTCAGATTACGAGTGACATTTAGTAGCAGCCAGGCTGTGGGATTGATGTTGGACTGTGAGGTGATAAGCCTTGATTAAAGCTTTTCTTTAGAGCGATGCAGAAGGACTATGATAATGACTCAGACCAAGATGGTAGCAGCAGACACAGAGCTAGAATTCAGTTTCTGCACATTATAAGTATAGAGCCAAAGAAAACGGGAGAAGATAAAACTAAACTTGAGAATTGGAGTGATAGTGGTTGTCACCAACTGAAATAGAAAAGACACGTGGGCAGTTCCGTTTTATTTTTTTTTTATTATTTTATTTTTACACTTAAAAAAATCTTTTGGCTTAGAGGAGACTGTGGACAACTTTTCTTGGTCATTCTGAATCTGGGCTCATATGAAACTAGCCTTCTCCAATTTGTGTGCCATGTGAGATTGAAGTAGGTGCAGACCTTCTGTGGCCTGCCTGTGGGTGAAGTCTTCACCAGTGTGGTCTTCCAGAGTGAGCTCCAGGCCATGGCAGCCTTCCCTTGGGCCTCAGTTTCCACATGTGTAATTGAGGACGGAGGACAGACGCTCTTGCAGCCTGTGTGCCTTAGGTGTACCAGACATGCACCAGAGGTGAGGTCAGCACCACTTCCACCTTGGCTTCCCCAAAACATAGGTGATGGCATTGTAAAAGGGAGCTGTGACTGGGAAGGATAGAGGCTCACAGTGAAACTGACCAGTCAGAGATGATAGCCCAGATGAGGCAGTTCCTTCTGCCTCTGCTCTCATGCTAAAACCAACAAGGAGCCGCCAAGAGACAGAAAGAAGCAGAACATTAAACACCACGGAAACTTTACTTTGAATGAAATTGTCACTGTTGCCCAGCAGATACCACCAGTCTTTGGCCACAGAACCTTCTGGAACTATGAAAGAGGTTGTGGGTACTGCGGTCTGTATGGTGGCCACTCTCATGGCATCAACAATGCTACGGTGCTGTGCTCATCTGCTTAAGAAGCAACTAGAGAAAGTATTTCAATATAAGATCATCTGACAGCCAAAAATATATACTTAATTTTTTTTTTAAATTTCATGTGTATGGGTGTTTTGCCTCCATGGATATCTATGTGCCACATGACTGCAGGGTTTCTTTAAGTAAATGTCAAAATCACAAGTCTTTCGGATGTAAATAATTGAACTCACATACTTTAGAGCTGAGGTTTTAGTTCGGCTGCTTGTTGCTTGCCTGAGTTTAGATAAATAGCAAACTCTCAGTGACTTTGTTTTGTTTATAGAGATGTGTGTTACATACAATCAAACAGCATTGTGGGAATAAAGTATGTCAACAGCATCCACAATGCCTAAGAAGTAACACATGTTTAAACGTTAGCTGCTGTTATTGTCTGCCATCTTTATTAATTTTAATATATGGAGCAAACATTGCTAGGTTAGTTGTGGCAGATTTCAGTTGTGGTAGGGCTGCTTTGATTCTGCCATTATGGAAATGCTAACCTAATAGACTGATTTCTTTTGAGACAGTAATTTCAGTTCCCACCTCTGTTGCTAAATATAAGAACCGACTTTGGTTCCACGTATTCAGGAGATGCTCATTATTCATTAGTTCCATTGTCTCCTTTAGCCTGAGTTTAAACTGAGTGGGTTTCTTACTTGGTTTGTAGAACTCCATTTAATCACATGGTGTATTTACTTAACAAAGGTTTATGGAGTTTCTGCTCTGTGGTAGTCAGTGTGGGATCTGCAAAACTCAATCAGCCTGGAAGACTCCCTTCGGAGGGCTTATGGTCAATCGAAGACAGTGAAAGGCAGTCATTAAAACAAGATGAAGAAGGGGTCACAGTGGGGGCACTGATGGCACGCCGTGGCTGTGAGAGAAGATGACTTCTGTTTGGGCTAAGTTTTATCAAAAAAGTTTTACCATAGGAGGCAGAACAAGGGGAGAGAAAGAGTATTCTGGGAAATGGGGAGTTGCTTATGCTGAGGGGAAGAAGGGAAGAAGAGAGAGAGAGAGAGAGAGAGAGAGAGAGAGAGAGAGAGAGAGAGAGACCAACAGAGGGAGAGACAGAGACAGGGAAGCAGAGAGAGAGACGGAGACAGAGACACAGAGAGAGACAGAGAGAGGTAGAAACAGAGATAGGGAGGCAGAGAAAGGCAGACACACACAGAGAGAGACAGAGACAGAGAGACAGAGCGACTCTGAGAATATGGGGAGAGGAGAGAAAGGAGGTCTTCTCTGTGCTTATAAACTAGATGGAGAGCATGGACAGACTGCAGTTCCCCTTCTAAATCTGAGCTTCCCTTGAGCCTGGCAAGCCTCCTTTTTCACAGATCATCTGGTGCTGCTGGCTTCATGTCAAGCTCGCACTAAATACTGAGGACAAACCCAAGAACAAGATATTGGGGATCACAAGGTCATCCAAAATTTCAACTCCAGCCACAAAGTCAAATCCTCTCAGCTCAGCTAACTTACTTAAAAATTACCTTCTACCTCCTTAAGCCCAGCAATCCGCCAGCCAGCCCCACCAGCTCCCTGCCCTTCCTCACCTCACTTTGGCCCCTTTCCTCTTCACCTGAGTCCACATTCTGACACTCTAGCCCCTCCTTCATAACAACTCCTGGCTTCCCCACCTCAACCTCCCCCTCCCCCAGTTCCCTGTGGTAAATAGCTAGTGGAGTTGCCCTGAGACTTAAGCAAATGCCCCATTTGCCTGAGAAGCTGAGCGTGGATGAAAGACAGGGGTGCATGTTTGCAAATAAGATTTCTGGGCATCTTCAATTGCTTTCCCACCACAAGCCTTGAAGGACTTTTCTACACTGGCCATGTCATGTCATCCAGCTGTTTTCTAAATGGGGAAATTCATCTTCTTCATCTTTGAGATGGCTGAATGCCCTTCCCCATTCTCTCCAATCTCTCTTACTCCCTCCAGTTGCTGTGCTTGCTTCAGATAAGACAGACGGACAAATGTGCATCACTATCTGAGACAGTTTCTCCAAACTACCGCACATACAGGAACATGGTCTTTCTATTAGGTGCCTGCCATGTGTCTCCAAGATTAATCCACCCATCCACCCACACACACCTTTTTAAAAAAAATTTTTGCTTTGCTCCTGTCTTTTCTCACCACCCTAAGAAGAATTTGAAGTTTTTCCTGTTTCTGAGTATGTTTGTGTTATTTTTGCATGAACTTGTTTTTCCTTGAGAAAAAGTAACTAGATGCCTAAATACCTTTGGATAAATGGCTTAGCTTCAGAGTCACACTTTTCTTAATTACACATTGTAGATAAGAACTTGATTACAGTGGGGACCGAACACACTGATGGAAGAATGGGGTAAGCTATCAAAGCCCGTAGAGAACCAGGAAATGAAAAGTGACAGCTAGATGCCACTGCTGATTTGATGTCTATCACGTAGGTTACATAAATAACCTGTATCAAATAGGTAGTGCAAAATAAATAATGTGAATTTTAAAACTGCAGAGGTATGGCCAAGGTTAAAGCAACAGACAAGACATGTGGAGGTACACAGAGTTTAGCCATAGAGAGAGGCAGTTGTCACCTCAAAGACGTAGGGAGAAAAAGATGGTATTAGAACTGGGCAGCTCAGAGGAAGGAACTCTAGCAGCAGCAGTTGCCCTAGAAGTATGACGCTCCCACGAGGGGACTGGGTGCTGAAGTGGCATAGGATAGGAGAGGCCATGTCCAGTAAAAGGCAGAAGAAAAGCAACATAGGCTAGGTTGACAATGCGACCAGCCTCTGGTCACAACATATTGCCAGAAGAGTAGAGAATGCACTGGAGAGGGGGCAGTTCAAAAATACAGAGCAATGAGTGGAGCCATCCTATAAGAAAGCACCAGGTGTCAATAAACAGACTGCTACCATGAGAACAAATCAGAAACGAAACATCGAGAAAGATGTCAGCCTTAAACCTACATTTATGCCTAGAATTATTTTCTCTCTGTAAAGTGAATGTCCTGGAAGTCAGGTTACAGTCCAGCAGGCTCCAGCTAGGCGTTTAGAGGTGGGAATGCAAGCAGCTCTCTAACTTTTCCTATTCTTCTACAGCTCGTTTTCTGCTTTATTCCTACTTCTTCTTGTTGTTTTCTTTTTTTAAAAAGAAAGCTTAGTTATTGAATAATTGTTAGCACATAGCATGCATCTGATGCTCTCCCCGGAGGCTTCCCACTTTGCTTGGTATCAGTCAATCAGCATGCTTCCCTCTCGACAGTATTAACATCCAAGATGGTGAAATAAACAAGCTCATTAAAAAGCAAGTTGCTACATGAAGCGAACACCTTAGAGTAATAAAGCTTGGCATCCTCCATGGTGCGCCCAGGGAAATGGTATTAACAGCCTTGACAGTGGTCTGTGTTTAAGGGAAAAGCTCAGAAGGAAGCCATGGAAGTCAGTCAGCCTTCTCCATTTATAACACCACAGGGAAATAACAGGCCCATGTCCTCAGAGAGAAACGTTTAGATGCCACACTTGCAGGAGAATTTTTTCACTCACATAGCGGGATGTTGCCCATTCGTTCAACATTTATAGAGCCTAAGTGACATGTGCCATGCTGGGATCTGGGCATCTAAGGATAAACAAGAAAGCATCCTGCCCACAAGAGGGCTCCTGCTCTGTTGAGTGAGGCTTCGGATGGGTAAACAGCCACAGGGAAAGGGTTAGTGGATAAGGAGCTTGAAGAAAACAAGAAAGAATTAACTTGATTAGGGAAGGCAGACGGGATGGAGACAACAGTTCAGAGACTGTATCTTCTTTATTGATTTCGGGATCAGTTAATCCAGCATCAAGTGTGGAGTATTGCTAAGAGCTTTGCTGACAAGTCTTGCTTTCTACACTAACTGAACTAGTTGGTGAAATGTTTTACCAGAGACCATGCGACATGACACAGCTTGAATTGTTGAATCTACTCCCTACCTCCAGCCACCCCTACATGGCTGGGAACTTAAGTGCACACAGCATCCAAGCTGCTCATGATGTCCTGAGATGAGTGCTTGACTGAGGTGGTCAGGGTTCCCAGGAGGGCAGTCTACAGAGAATTAACTTGAGTTGACAATCAGCTTATGTAGCCTTTACATGTCTAAGATGAAATTTGTGAGATTTCGGTTGAACTGATCTGATTGTTGAATAAATTTGGAGGTTCAAGGCTTACTTTTCCTCTTTGACCTAAAAGAGGAATCCAAGTAGCTCTTAATCTATAGAAGTATGAGGAACTTAACCCTTATCAAATCTATACTACCAGCTTTGGAATCCTGATTGCTGTTCAGTTCATTAATTTTCCAACATTTCTATTAAATAGGTAGGTTTTCTTCATTCTTTTAAGTCTGTATCTTAGTCTTGAGTCTTAGTAAAAGGAATTTGGCATTCCTGTGAGCTTTGAGAACTAAAGACATAAGAGGTGGGAAGGGTGGAGCTGAGATCTGGCTGACCTTCCCACAAAACACCCCACAGACTCAGCCTGGGTCTGGGCAGCCTCCTGGTTCTCAGTTTGCTTCGCAGGTGGCTGCAGCTCCAGCCATATTCTTGGGTGTCCTTGGAGTACCATTTGGCTGGTGAGTCAGGATGCTTGGCAGGCCCATACCAGTCTGTGCTTCATTTCCAGGTGATTGTTGCAACAGACCTTCTTGTCAAGGGAGAAACACCCAGTCCCCAGGTCTCAGCGTCACTTTAGAAAGAAAGGGGTCATCAGATGTTTGTATAAGTGCATTATTTGCTAAAGAAAGCTTCTATGTTGGCTAATTTCTTCAGAAGTATTTTTTACTTGTCCCTTTCTGAGCTTGTATTGGTTAGATTGATCTGGATTGAGGCCTGAGACTGGATTTTTCCCAGTAGGCTGTGGGAGGTATTGTTGTGTCTCTTCTCTAGCCAGCATTCACCCACAGCCTTGTCCAGCTCCCCAGAGATAGCTCATAAGAATTTCTTGAGTGATTATGTTCCAATAACAACCAGAAAAGGCCACCAGGGCAGTTCTGTGAGATCACCCTAGGCTGTGGGTTCAAGTGAACTGTGCCCAAAGGCTCATGTGTTTGAATGTTTGTTCCCCAAACGGGAGACTCTATTTCAGAAGGTTATGGAACCTTGAGGAGGCAGAGCCTCACTGGAGGAAGTGGGCTGCTGAGATAAACTTTGAGGTTTATATCTGAGCTGCATTTCCTGTCAGCTCTCTGCTTCCTGGCTCAGATGCAATGTGACCATCTGCCTCATGCACCCGCTTCCCTGCCTGCCCTCTGTGGTAGACTGTATCCCTTCTTAGACTGTGAGCCCAAAATACCCTTCCTTGCTTAATTTGCTTCTGTCGGGTGTTTGGTCACAGCAATGAGGAATGTAATTAATATAAACGGCCACTGTTGGGAACAGAAGCATGGTGATCCTGGTACCTCTCCTGTGCCCGCTGGGTACCATTATCACCAAGTTTCCCAACAGAAGTAGAAATCATAGTGTTCAAATGTTATAAATCTTGGGGTTAAGTTCCACTTGCTCATGCTGGATCTCTAGTCTAGATAACCCTGGAAATGACTTTTGCTTTGTTGGTGTTTTGCTTTGTTGTTTCATTTTGGTCTCAGGTTCGTAAGTACATGGGTCTGCAGTTTCTTTCCTTGCAGTGTTGTATATGGTCAGTGCAATGACGTAATAAAACAAGTTGGGAGGTGCTTCATGAAGAAGCTGTAGGAAATTGATATAATTTCCTCCCTAAATGCTTGGTAGAACTCATGAAGTAAGCCACACAAACGCAGAGCTTTATCTAGGGAGAGAATTGAATCTGATTATTGAGACTATGTCTGTTGAACAAGTTTTGGTTGTTTGTATCTATCAAAGTATTGATCCATTTCACCTTAGGTTTCAGAATTATTAACATGCACTTGATAGACTTGTACTGGTAGTGGAAAGTACACTGATGTCTTGATATTGACAATGGCACTCTTGATATCAGTCATTTGTGTTTTTGTGGATTTTCTTTTTTAAAAATTCAGTAATTTTCATCGATTCACTCTATTGTTTTTCAAATCATTCAATTTCAAATCATTGATTTTTTTCATGATCTTTATTATTGCGTTCTGTTTGCTTCAGATTCAATTTACTCTGTTTTGTTTTCCTAAAGTGAAATTTTGTATCAAATTCACTTGTGCTTTCTCTGTCTCTGTCTGCCTCTGTCTGTCTCTCTGTCTCTCTCGGTCTCTGTCCTTCTCTGTCTCTCTGTCTCTGTCTGTCTGTCTGTCTGTCTGTCTGTCTGTCTGTCTCTCTCTCTCTCTCTCTCTCTCTCTCTGTGTGTGTGTGTGTGTGTGTGTGTGTGTGTGTGTGTGTGCTAGGAAGTCAACCCAGGGATTTTGCATGCCAGGCGCACACTCAACTTCTATTCCCCTTCCCCAGATTAAGATTTTTGTTTTTATGTAAATATCATTGTTTTGTTTTTAAGCACTGGTTCCCTCTTGCACTGTACATCTTGATTGACTGTTTTTTCCTCCCATTTTGTTGTTCATCCATGTTTTCTAATTCTACAACAGGGGGAGACCCTCCAGTCAAACCCAAGAGACAAAAGAGAACAAATATCTAATGAGTTCCCCCAAGTTCTGTACTGGTTGTTTTGACTTTTCAATTTAATCTGAACATTAACGTCTACTTTCAGAATTCTCTAATAGTTGTTTATCTCTATAACTACTAGAAACCCTCATTTTATCAGTGTTAGAAACCGAAATCCTATTCTGTGTGAGAGTATATCAGATGAACAGTAAAACTAGGTATTGAAAGATACTCATCTTAGTGCGAAAGGATCCTTGACCCCCTTGTTTAACTCCCACCCATTAACACCACCTGGGAAGAGAGGACAGGAAGAAAGACTTACAATATGTCCTCTGTTTCTAAAATAGAGTAACAGCCACTCCTGCTTTCAAAAGGAATAGAAATTTCTGGGTCACTCTCAGAATAGAAGAATGACTTCAAAATGGACTTTCTTCTGTAGAGACTGGAGGATAGAGGAGGAAAGGGGGGTCCTGACAGACATTATAGTAGACATTCCTCTCATTGCTCTCTTCTGTAGAGACTGGAGGATAGAGGAGGAAAGGGGGATCCTGACAGACACTATAGTAGACACTCCTCTCATTGCTGTGACTCTGTATCCCATAGAAACAGCTTAATGGAGGAAGAACTTACAGCAGGCTCCAGGTTTCAGAGGATACCCTTCATGGTAGTTTGACCCCATGCACTTTGGAAGAAAGTCATGACAAGTGAGAGCCATGTGGCAAAAGCTGTTCCTCAGTGTTGTATGATGGAAAGCAGAAAGAGACTAGAGGATGGAGCCAGGGACATGGCATATCTCCAAGGACATAGCTCTCAGTGATTTATTTTCTTTTTATCTACCTGCCAATAATACTATCAGGTTATAAATCAATCAATGGATTAATCCATTGATTACTTCAGAATTTTGTCATCTAATGGTCTCTGGAAATATCACAGACACACCCAGAAGCATGCTACCCTATCAGCATGGACACATCTTTATTTAGACAACCTGATAATAAAGACTGCTTACCACAATGTTAATCTGCAGATACTTGCATCTAATTGAGATATCGTCTTCATTTTTTTAAAAAAATGTCTTCTTTTTCTTTTCTTTCTTTTTAAACTTAGATCACTAATCAGTTCTCCAGAATTACATTTTCTATGGCTTATTGGTATCCCTGAATAGAGAAGCAGGGCATGCTGGATGCCTGGAGACAAAGAGCAAAGTAATCCTCGGGGGCAGCTGTCACAGGAAGTGAAAGCTCCTGCTCTCCTTCATACTCATGACTCTCAACAGAAAAAAAAAAAGGATATCCTCTCTTCCCTCTCTCTCCCTGAAGTCAGCTTCTCCACCATTCTGTCCAGTGTGGCAGCAGAAAGACCAGTGGGCTCTGTCTCCATGGATATTGCCTCTTTCCTCTTTCCTCCTGCCTTTACCTATCAGCTCTCACCAGCCTCCTAAGCTGTTCCTTGCAACCCACTAATGAAATTCCTGTTTCTTTTGTAATTGTATTTTAGCATGGTTCATGCTTTGATACCAACTTTAAATCAAACTCTTTGCAGGAAGACTATCACAGGATGACAAGCTCCCTTCTGCATGTCTCATTACTGAAACATTTATTCAGGACTTTCTGAATGATTTGAATGGCTGCCTTTGAGTGCAGCAACGACTTAATACGCTACAACTAAAGGATTTTAATTTCCTCTCCTGGTCTCCCCACTTTGGTTTCTGCCTGAGTTTCTCTCCTATTATGAATATACCATCGGGAAGGGGTAGTGAGCCCCACTTGGATCTGTACCCTGGAGAAGGTCTACTGTGGCCCTGGAACCTGAAACATAGATCATACAGGGAACCTTCAGATCTTGTTTCGTATGGCTTCCCAGATTCTGGGCAGTTTGTTTTCTCATTATGGGCATGCAGCTTCTCCCAAAGGGTTATGAGTAAATATAAAATTGAAAGGACAGCTCTTAAGAGGAGAAAATATTTAAAATGAAAATCTTATTGGTTTCCCTATCAAGTGACCTGTATCTAGGATACTTTATGATTATTTTTGTTCAGCAGCTGAGAATTATGCTAAATGTCTCATGAACTCTAGACATGAAAAAAAAACCCACAAATGGGTAGGAGTCTACATAAGAAATACAGAATTATAGACAGAGACCTACCTGTGGGCTTCTGCAAATAGATAATATCACTCAGAAGATGCCCACAACAAGAGACTAAAAATAATTTTCCTTTAGTTCCCAAATTGGCAAGTCAGACTCAAAGACAACAACACGAGAAATAATTTCAGTATATTCTAAAAAGAATCAAAATCTATTAGAACCAGACACCTATTAAGGCTTAATTAGAGGCAGACTGTCCTTCCTGACGTGTTCCATGTCTCCCTCACAGTTTGAACTTCATTCCATGTGAACGTCAAACATTTCCAATCTCATGTTCTACTCATTGAATCCCCGTTTCCTTGTCTTTGTTGCCATCTCCGGCAAACCCCATAGTGTGTCAATCATTTTAATCCCCGAGAGACACAGGTCTGATACACTGAAGATACCTAATAGCTAATACCCTTGCTTCTTCACAGCTCAGGATAAGTCAGTTTCTCCAATATGTTGTCAGAACCCCATTTTGGCTACTTCTCCTCTGACTCACACTGACTGTTCCCTAAAGCCTTCTGTATAACAGCCTCTGAATATAGTTATTTAAGGATGCAGACTTTGAGTAGGGTGGGGGAGCTACTTTCCATTCTTTGTCTTTCCAACATAAAATACTACCTCTGGTTTGATTGTTTCTAGAAAACTGATTTTCTGGCTCCTAGAACTGCTTGCTTCCTCTGTAGCACAATCCTCTTAGGAGAGGTAACAGCAAGATACCTTACATCATGATGCTTCTGAAGCCTCTGCTTAGACTGAAGAAAACTTGTGTGCATACCTTGATTCAACATATGTAAATCACTAGATTCAACCCATGACATAAATGGTCTCAAGGTTAGAAATCATATCATAGTCTTAATAGACATAAGAAGACTTTTGACAAAATCAAACATCACTCTGAGGATTCTGTTTTCTCTAAGGGTGTGACCATGCTCCAATGGATGACCACATCCCTGTACATGTATGGGCAACACTCGCTGGATTTGGTAAGCTACTAAAAGAGAAGACACAAAGTTGGAAATAGGGGGAGGTGGAGCCTGGATCTGGGAGGAGTTAGGAGACAGAGTAAGGATAAATATGACCAAAATACATTATATAAAAAAATTAAAGAAACAGTAGAAAGATTTTATTTTCTAAATGTCCCAGAAAGACTAGGAATAGAGGAGATGTATCTCAACTCAATAGAGAGTAGATGTGACAAACCTGTATCATGCCAAATGCAGAAAAACACAAAGCATTTTCACCAAGGTCAGAAACAGGATAAGGATGCTTCCTCTCCATCCGTTTATACAGTACCCGAGGCTTAAAGCAACGAGACAAGAGAAGGGAATAAAAGGAATGCCAAGAAGTTAAAGCATCCTCATTTTCTTTTTTCCCTTTATGACAGTGGTTCTTTTTTTTTTTTTTAAAGATTTATTTATTTTATATATTTGAGTACACTGTCGCTGTCATCAGATCCCATTACAGATGGTTGTGAGCCATTATGTGGTTGCGGGGAATTGAACTCAGGACCTCTGGAAGAGCAGTCAGTGCTCTTAACCGCTGAGCCATCTCTCCAGCCCCAGCATCCTCATTTTCAAATGCATGACTCTATACACAAGAAACCATAAAGACTACTGCAGGAAACCCTGGAGTTGATAAACACTTTCAGCAAAGTAGCAGGTTACAGGACTGACATACCAAAGTCAATAGCTTACTATAGATCAATGGCAAATATTCTAAGAAAGAAAACAGGGAAATAATTTTATTCAAAATAAACTTAAAAAAAAAAAAAAGATACCTTGGAATTAACCTGAGGAAGTAAAATACTTTTACAATAAAAACTTTAAAACACTGAAGAAAGAAATTGAATGTGACTTTAGAAGTCAGAAAAGCCTTAAATGCTTGTGGATTGGTAGGATTAATACTGTGAAAATGGCCACCCTATCAAAAGCAATCTACAAATCCAACACAATCCCAATCAAAATAAGAACTCAGTTCTTCACAGAAATAGAAAAAAATATTAAAAATTCATGTAGACTCACAAAAGACCTTGGATAGCCAAATCAATCCTGAACAATAAGAACACTGCTTAAGTATCACAATCTCTGATTTTAAGTTATATTGTAGAGACATAGCTGTAAGAAAAAAAAGTTACAGTAACAGGCACAAAGATAGAGACACAGGTTAATGGAACAGAATGGAGAACTTGGATATAAGACTATATAAACCATAGCCACCTGATTTTTGATAAAGCTCAAACTACACATTAAAAAAAAGAGAGCCTCTCTGGCCAAAGGTATTGGGAAGACTGAATGTGTGCACTTAGAAGAATGAAACCTGAGTCTTGTTTCTCACTCTGCACAATAACCAATTCCAAATGGATCAAAGACCTCAGTGTTGGAACAGACCATCCCAAACTGCTATCGGGTAAAGGAGAGAGTACACTTAAAGATGTAGACATAGCCTAGGACTTTCCGAATGGGATGCTGGTCACTAGGGAAGTAAGGACAACAGTCAAAGGAGAACTCATGAAAGTAAAAGGCTGTTGAGCAAGTGAAGGAACAGCCTGGAAAGTGGGAGACCATCTTTGTTTGCTATACTTCTGGCAAAGGATTAGTGTTTAGAATATATAAAGACATTTAAAAACTAAATGTCAAGAAAACAAACAACTTCACTAAAATTGGACCATGGAACCCAACAGAGAGTTCTTAACAAATGACCGATAAGTGCTTTAAAAGAGTTTAAAATATATAACCATTAGGTAACTGCAAAATAAAATTGCTTTTATATTTCATCTCACTCAAGTAAGACTAGCTATTAACAAAAAGGTGGCTACCAAATGCTAGCAGTCATGTGTGGGAAAGGCTCACTCATACTCACTCTTAGTGGGAGTGCAGACTGCTGCAGCCATTGTGGAAGTCCATGTGGAGAATCCTCAAGCAGCAAAAAACAGAGCAGCCATATGATCCTGCTATACAATTCTTGAGCATACACTCAGAAAAAACAAACAAACAAACAAACAAACAAACCTATGCTCTACCAAACAGGGACCTGTACTTGTGTGTTCATGTGGCTATTCATATGCTATTCACAAAAGCAAAGAACCAGCCAAAGTGTTCATCAGTAGATCAATGGACAATGAAAACATGGTACGTAGCCACAATGGAATCTTATTCAGTGGTAAAGAGGGATAAAATTGTGAAATTTGCAGGAAGATGGATGGATGTGGAAAATATTATACGGAGTGAGGTAATTTAGATGTAGAAAGGTCATATGTTCTCCTTGTATTCAGATCCCTAAGATGAAGCTTTAGAGTATTGTATTTAATTATTAGTTCCAGTGCTAATTGCCAGGAACTTAGAAAAAGGCTCTTAGAGGATCATGGTGGTGAAGTGAGAAGTCTGAAGGGATGCGGGACAGTAGAGCATACTGGACAGGAAAGTGAAAGGACTTCCTGGGAAGAAGAGTTTCAGTAGAAGAGGAAGGAGAAAGGGGATAGGGTGAAAGGACTAAAATACATTCTATAAATGAACAAAACCTTCAAAAGTTTATTAAAACATCTTCATGCCTGCTGACACCGATGGTGGCCCTGTGGGCCTCCACCTTGACCTCACCCTACCTTTGTGCCAGCTTTCTTTCAGAAAGTCTCAGGGTCAAAATAAATCTCCTCTCTGGGTAATTTCCAATCTAAAGATGAGAACATTTCAATACATATAGGTACCAACAGTTCAGCTATTGATTTCCTTGGGGGCTTTCTCAGCTTGGAGGTAGCCTACAAGTGGATGTCAATGATTTTCACAATCTCTCTTTCTCTCTCTCTACAGACCTCCAGGTTTTAAATTGGCTAAATACGGGTGCTCATTGGTTGGCATTTGCAAGATAAGGTTGGCTCTGGTATAATTAGACCAGATGTCTGCCATTACTGGAGACCATGCTTGTGATGGTTTCTTTCTGCCTACAGTCTTGAGATCTGGTTATCAGTTCTTTGAGCAGCAGGAGAGAGCCTAGTTATAACTGAGTTACTATCCTCAGTTTATACAATCACTGGCTACCAATTTAGACCACAGGAGTTGTGTGTGTGTGGGGGGCGGGGGGAGAGGGTTGTGGGTCAAATGATTGAGTCTTGAGGGGTGACCTGGTTGCCAAACCAGCAGGCACAGCAGTAAGACTTCTTTTCTGAGCATTCCTGGGATGGATGGCCTTATGACTCGGGTGACAAGTGAAGCCTGACCTTGTTGCTGAACTACATTCTGCAGCTTTGCTTTGCCATCGCTCACCTGAGTTCAGAGCCACAGTGGGATGCCTGGAAGTCATGTTATCCACAGGCATTCTGAGAAAGCTGCTCCCTTTTTATTTCAGATTCTGTTTGTACCTTCTAAGGGCAGCAACCTCAAGGTACTGTCCACCCTCTCTCTTTTTTTTCCAGAAAACTTTGAAATGAAAATTGTGGCTGTTCCTCTAAATGTGACTAGCAACATGCATATATGTTATATATACATGCACACACACATATAATTTTTTGGTATTTGGAGTTGCATTGTTAAAAATGCTTTACATATGTAAATTTACTCAGTAATGAGCAACCACTCTAGAGGGTAGATGTTATTTTACTCATAAAGAAGTATTATAAATGCTATTTGCTCTGTAGAAGACAAGGAAATGAAATTTTTGATCAGTTTTTTTTTTTCAGAAGACAAGCAATGAATCTAGGGTTGATGCCAACCGTCTGATCCCACCACATTATCCAGATCTACCAGGTCTCATGCTTTGGCACTGTGTTATACTCATGTCTCAGAAATAGTTGGCTTTTTTCTAGAGCTAATGTGTCTACAAGGTGTCTACTTGGCCTGAAACATCTTTAAAATATCCTAGTATGTATAGATTGGAACTTAGAGATAAGAAGAAAGAAGTCTCCCTCATTTTATAGCCATAAGGTTCCTTATAATAGAACGTTTCCTTGCAAGTGCCCTAAAAATATGGTTTGATTTTTCATAAGCTAATGTGCCTGTGGCTTTCTAAAGAAAGTGTATTGTATCAGTTACTTTCCTTATTGCTGTTACAAAATACCCAGCAAGAGTAAGTTCAACATGGAAGGGACTATTTTGGGCCACAGTTTGTCCCTGCAGTCCGTTATGGCAGCAGGGAGAGGGGTCATGGCAGAAGGAACTTTGGTGGCTCGTCACATTGTGCCCACTGTCAGGAAGCAGAGCAGATAGATGGTGTCTCTCACCCACCTCTCTTCCTTATGTCTAGTCTAGGACCTCAGCTCACTTGGCTGAGCTCACCATGGCTTCCATATTCACAGTAGGTCCTCACTCCTTAATTAACCCAATCTACAACCTTCCTCATACATGGGCCCCAAGGTTTGTCTTCAAGGGGACTCTCAATCTTGTCAAGCTGTCAATCAGTCAAGATACTAACCATCATAGGTATCTTAGGTTCTCTGTCTGCACAAAATGAAGAAACTTTGGAATGATGTCTGAAAACAGGTTGCTGTAGGATCCAGAAACGGAGGCAAATTAAAAATAACCCAGGCCTCATCAGTACTGAGTACATTTAGGGACTATTCCAACAATAAAGGAAGACAGGAGGAAACCTTAAACGTATGTGCTGGGTTTTGCTTGTTTGTTTGTTCAGCAAAAACAATCCTGGAGTCTTATGTTGTTTGGTTCTTTTAAAACCCAGTTGTTTTTCTAATATTCCCTGTCAGTAGGGCTGGAATTTTGTGAGGTTAATTACACAGGTCACTGAACCTCACCCTTCAGGTTTCCATTAGTTCTTTCCCCATGTCTTAGGGACAGGATTTAGAGACATAAGCCCTAAGTGATTGGGAATCTGAGAGACAGGTTTGTCAATTGTGGTTTTGGAACCCTGGTATGCAGAAGGCATTTGCTGAGGGGGACATATTTAGTCAAAACTCCATAATATGAACCAAATTAGGGTGAAATAGACAACATGCAAATACATTTTTAAGTCAAGATCTGGAGTCACAGTGAGGGGTGGGGCCAGATTCAAGCGAGTATTGGAGAATTTTTTTAGTAAGCCATGTTAAGCATCACAGTTGCGTGCCTGGGGATCACTGTTTGCTTCCGAGAAGAAACATGGCAATGAACCCCTCCATATAGGATTGACCTGTGGTGGAGGCAGACTCATGCATACTGGACTCTTAGATTTGAGCTTGTCCTGCCACTTACTAGTTTTACAGTCATTAACACATTCCTTATCTCCTCCTAGGTTCTTAGTCATTTCAATCATTTACGAGGATCTAATATGCTCATGTCCATAAAACGTTCACAGTTGCATGTAGAATTTCAAAACACTATACAAATAGGTAGCTGTTAGTACAGTCATCAAAATAAAATCAGTGATCCTGCCATTAAAAACCTCTAACACCTCTAACCTCTAACACCAGCAAAGACCTTCACCTGTTTAATGTTTTGGAATCACCCCTCTGATATCAAAAGTGATGATGGCCCTGTTCCAGACCATCTCCAAGAGCTGGGACTTTTTGATGGTGCTTCTCTTTCTTGAGGCTTCAAGGTGAAGACAAATTCTTCCTGGTTAGACCCAGTTGCTCAGGACTTTAGCACCCTCTAGTGCATGATGTGTGTTGACGCTTTTCAGCTCACATCCAGCTCTGGATAGGCGAAGCCTCTTTAAAACAATTGCCAGGGCTGCATGCATGTTGAACCCCCCTGACTTGGCCAGCAGCAGCAATGGCAGACAACCATGGCTATGGCAGATATGAGAAAGAAAACACCACGGCCATATGTGACAGGTATGCTGACTATCAGGTCTCTAGGAACATGATGCAATAAAAAAAAAAAATCCATACAGAGTTCAGACAAAGAGGTACATGCATTTAACACAGGAGACATGAGTGAAGAGCACTGTGGCTCCCCAGCCTATGTCTTCGAAGATTAGATGCTAAAATGTCCCATTTATCATCAATTCCAAGTGGTAGGATCTTTAATCATTTTCCATCTTTCTGGAAATTGAATCCTTCTTACATATGACATTATGCTTTATAACTTGATTTGGGGTAATTTTAAATTTCTTTAGTGGCATATAATAATATTTAAATTCATCTTATAATTGCTGACATATTAAAAATTATAATAATGACTTCTGGTAGTATAAATCATTTTTTTTTTTTTGGTCCAAATCCTTTAGGCCAGCCACTTTGTTTACAAATTCTAAGAGTTTTATTTTCTAAGCAAAAGCCAGGGGTGGCAGTAGGCATCTGTATCTCCAATGCTGGGAAGACAAGGAAGAACAGATATGCAAATCCCTAGAGCTCACTGGATGTCCAGTCTACCAAATCAGTAATGTCCCAGTTCAATCAGAAACTCTGTCTCAAAGACAAAATGAAGGGGAGCATGGAAGTGACTCAGTGGTAAAGTCACTTGTCTCTTGCCACCAAGACTCATGATCTGAGTTTGATCTCCAGGATTCACATGGCAGGAGAGAGCTGACTCTTGAAAGAACTGACTCCGACCCCCTCCCACAAAAAACAGATAAACAAACAAACAAACAAACACCCAAGCAAATGACATAAGCTGGAGAATTGGTAGAGGAAGACACTTAATGTCTGCCTCTCTCGTCCACATTGCCACACACAGACACTTGGTATCTGCCTCTGCCCCCACATAGACACACATAGACACTTGTCTGCCTCTGTCCTCACATAGACACTTGATGTCTGTCTGTGTCCCCCACACAGCTGCACATAGACAAAAGCACTTGCTACACTTGTGCACCCCCCCCAAATATACAATTTTAAATGATAAATGAATTATTACAAATTAATAAGGAATAAAAGAGTCAACTCAATGGTCAGTTTAATAGAAAAACAAACTCCTGACTAGACCATAGCCATGGGAATGACTGAGATGGAAGAAGCCAGTGGGTGGGGTGCAGAGTAACCATGGTTCTCTCTGGTGTAGGGCTATAGAGGCATTTCAGAAATCCAATGGCCTTTACTTAGGCTTTGTGCCTCCCCAAAGACCCAACAGTGCCATCTTCATCAGTCATATGCCAGAAAAAGTATATGCTTCTTCAAAAATGTTTAAGAATAGTCACAGACGCACCATGTGTTAGAGACAAAAAATTACAATTGGCCCAATGTTCACCATTATTCGAATGAATACATGCACTTTTAAAGTCACACAACAAACCCAGCAATGGAAATAAATAATCAACAACTTCATGGAACAAAGAGGATCATAAGCATGGCAATGAAAGAAGTCAGACACAAAATGGCATAGAAATTAACTTATGGGAGGCACATTATCTAGCAAAATTAATCTGTGCCATTAAAACTAAGAAGCTGGCAACACTGGAGCAACGCATTTGCACTGGGCGCTGGTTATATGATATATTTTTAAATCTACACATTGGTTGCATAGACAGCATAATTTTATTAAAATCTATTAATTGCTAGGTATACCACTCAGTTGCTAGAGCACTTGGCTAGCATAGGTGAGGTTCAGCCACCAGTATTGAGGGAATGGAGTTGGAATTTAGGAATCTCAGATGTCACAGCAGCAATGTAGAAGCTAAATTATATTATGAATCCTCATCAGATGCTGAGGCTGAAGAGACTTAAGAAGTGGGTGTGTGTGTACATGTGTGTCTAAGTACGTGTAGGCTGGGGAGGGATCACATGAAGGGAAAGAGATGGCTGAACAGTAGGTCACCCTTTGGCTTGTCATCTAGCCAGATTTTCCTCTCCTTCCTTAGCCCCCCTTGGGTTTCTCAGGTCCCTGGAGCACCACACAAAGGGCTTACTCTAGTTGCTGTCATCGACATATGCAAATAGGGGAAAGCTTTCCCTCAGCCTCCAAAATGTGTTAACAACTCTGGCTTGTACATAGCAGTTTATTTTTATCAACATCTGAAGCATGATGCTTTAGATGCTGATGGCAGTGCATTGACAGCCTGAGTTCTTTTCTAGTCTCAGGTATAAGTGGGGGAAGGTGAGGAACCCAAAAACAATGTCCCCTAGAGATGACTGGCACTGAGGAAGAATCTGCCTTCAAGAAGCCCATGTGTGACATCCATAGCTATTAGCTGGTTACTATTCTCCTTCCACAAAAATCTTGTTTTTCTCTAACTCTCGGTTCTACATTTTATAAAATAATGTATCCAGGACAGCAGTTATCTATGCCTAAAAAGCTGAGGTTCCAGTCTTTGAGGGCAGAACCTCTGGGCTTTCTGCAGGAGCTTTACATCAATACAAAGTCACACGTGGTGCTCACTTAGCTGACCTGGGCATCGCCACACTTCTGTTTATGTTGTCATCACAGACAAATCCAATGCTGTGTCTCTAGTTCATTTCTTTAAAGTTCATTTTGGTTCTTTTTTTTTTTTCAACTTAAAGGGAGCAGGAGATGATTTATTCCAAAGTCATTTTGGATGACTGTGGCCTAGGGCACACAGAGTTAGATTACCCCCAAATTCCATGTTCTAACATGAGAGCAGTTTTATGAAATTTTATAGTTTTACAGAGCAAAGAATGTCATGAATCAAGGCAAGTTTAAAAAACATTGGTGAGTAGACAGAAAGGTAATTACACTGAGATGGGGGTGGGGGTACCTTTCTGTAGATCCAAGATGTTATCTGATGTCAGTCTTAGTTTATAGGTTGGTGGAATTTAGTGGTAAGCTGAGTTAATAGATTCCAATATTTTTGTTTGTTGATTTAATCTATTAGTCACATGGTGTTAGTTCTTTTTTAAAATTTGATTTTATTTTACTTATTTACTTTACATCCCTCCCCCTCCCCCTCCCCCCCCTCCCCTTCCTCCTTCCCCTCCTCCCTCCTCCTTTTTTACATAATGGTATTATTGATTATTCGGGAATTTTACATCATGAACTGTGAAGGTCCCCTTCATTAGCAGGGCTTCTCCTTCTCTGACTTTGACTGGGGAATTCAAAACCCTCTACCTGAGGATGTCACCATGTAGCCTTAATTAGGTTACAGGATCAACTTTTATTTTCCTGAGAAGAACCTGTTCAGTTAGCACCTGAGATTCCTGAAAATTCTTCCCCATACTAATGAGGCATTTTGGTACCTCAAGCCTTCAGCCAGTGATTTTTGCCCATCCTGGGTATTCCTACCCCCATACCCCCAAATTATATAAGCCTTGAATTCAAGTAAAGTTGATCTGATTCCCCACAGCTGGTCCAGGAGTGATTATTCACCATGTGTACTCACAGGGCTTCTGAAGCCCCCATTAGTCTTCTGCCCCTATTACCCTTGTGGACCTTGTCCGCTGAACATCCCTGAGGGCAGAGAGAGCCACAGGCTGCATAAAAAGGAGAAGCAGAGTAGCATCATTCTCTCTTCTTCTCTCTTTCCTGTTCTGCCCAGATGTGAGAAATCTTATCCACTGCTACTGTGAACTCTACCGGACCTTTCCCACCATAAAGTTTTTTACCCTTGTGAACGATGAGTCAAGACAAACCTTTCCTCAGCTTGCATTCATCAGATGTGTTGTTAACAGCAATGAAAAAGGAATCAGTGTGCCTGCCTCTTAGCCTGCACCAGTCTCACCAGTGAATTTCTATAGCAGCACGTCATGCCCTTTCAGTTTTATTTGTATGCCTGGGAGATGTAGGGAATTTCAATGACATTAATTCAATAATGGAAAGGTACTTTGTCATTTCAATATGTTTTGAAACCACGATTGGAAACAGAATTCTTTACTATAACTTTGACTAACCATAACCATGTACAAACAGGGGCAACCACATTGACTTAGGCAGTAGGTCACGTGATCTGTGCAAATGCGCTTCCTCAGTCCTTGTTTTAAAAAATGAAAAAATCTGTGCCTGACATAGTTTGTAGTCTTACCAGGCTGTAGTCTTCCCAAGTTTTAGCTCTATCATACTTACTTCTGTCTCATCATTTCATAGGGAAAGAGGTATTGGAGTTAAGAGAAAGAAAAATAGACATTCTAATATGAATTTTCTACTTCTAATTAGGGTCATTCATCATTAAAGCTAGAAATTTGATTCTAAACATCATAGACCCAGAGGAAATGAAGAAAGGGAACATTCTTTTTATATTTTTAATTTCACTTCAAGAACAGAGACTTGATTACCTCATACTAATGGGAACTCAGGAACCGACAGTCTCTGAGTCACATGCTTTGTTTGTCAGTCCAAACTCCATTAACACAACTCCTCCTGCTTTCCACGATTAGAGAAGCTCCCACAAAATGACAGCATTTGGAACTTTCAGGGCCATGAATTCCTATGTTCAGGATGCTGTGTGCTGTTGTGAAGTAACATTTATTTTAATGGCCCCAGAAATGCACGGAGCAATTGTGCAGCAAATTAACACCGTCTTCCTGTCTGCCTCAAACTGTAAGAGGCAATTTGAATCACATTTGGCATTTATAATTATTTTGTAATCCGATTTGCAGAAGTGGAGCGATTATTGAGTATATAGACAACATAAATCTTAAAAAGAAGCTCCGCAAAGCCACTTGGTCACTAAAGGAGGAAGGAGAAATATGTGTCTAACTGTGGTTTTGTTATTTCTTTACCCTAAGTAAGTGGCGGATGGATGGATGAGAGAAAGAATGAGATTCTGGAGTCGGGGGAATGGCTCAGTAGGTAATTGCCCTGCAAGTATGAGGACCAGAATTCGGATTCCAAGACCTGGTGGGCATGGCCAACTGCCTGTAACCCAGCATGGAGGCAGAGACAGGAAATATACAGAGCAATCAGCTAGTCCAGCTAGCCAGAATAGTGAGCTCTGGGTTTATCCAAAGATGTTGCCTCAATATATAAAGTGGAGAAAAATCTAGGAAGATACCAAAGATATAAAACTTTGACCTTCAAACACATGAGTATTCATCTATGCACACACATACATTGTAGAGGAATTTTTACCCAGCAATCTGACTACTCTAGATGGAATACAGACAGGCCTTTAATCCCAGGAGACAGAGGCAAACAAATTTCTGAGTTCAAAGTCAGCCTGCTACACAGAAGTTCCAGGTACAGAAAAGGCATGGTGGTATACTCCTTTAATCCCAGCACTCAGGAATCAGTGGAGAGGCAGTGCAGTGGAGTTTAGTGTTAGGAGGCAGTTTGGTTGGTAGCAGTTCAATTTGTGCTGTTTAGAGGCAGTTTTTTACCTAGAAAGTTTTACAGAGACAGGTAGTAAAGATAACAAGCTAGACACTAGTGAAGACAGAACGAACCAGAGAATCAGAAGGAACTGGAAGATTAGAGCAAATTGTCAAAGTTAGTTTGAGGCCAAGCACAGGAATTCATTCAGAAGCTGAGAGGAGCCAGATTGAATCAGTCAGCTTGGAGAGGAGTTTGAGCCAGAACAGCCGAGTTGAACCAGCCAACCAGAGTTCAGAAAGAACTAGGAAGGGTGAGTTTATTCAGCAGTAAGCCACAGAGGTGACAATTCCTTCTCATGAAAAAAGTTACTTTTACAATGCATTCTGTCCATACACATGGAATAACATACACACACACACACACACACACACACACACACACACACACACACCACACTTACTTCTCAAAGGAAGTCAGGAGATGTGTTATCCTTTTACCCATAGTGGACAATATCCCAGAGCAACCTTTCCTTGGAAGCTACCTTGACAGCTGACTGAACCTTTCAGTCCCTGACCACCTCCTACCCCTGCCACATGCTGAGATGGTAACCATCAGGGCAGCCCCCTTGGGTTCCAGAGACTTCTTGTTGCAGAAAGTTGCTCTGTAGAATTGAGTGAAACTGCAGCTATTTTGCACAAAACGAAGTGCCTATCCCTTTGTTACGTGAAGATCTGAGGGGCTGTTATAGCAGCGTGACTATATTGATCAATACAACTGTCATAACAAAGTAACATTAGCCAGAAGTCTTAGCAGCATTTTTGTTTTCTTTCACTCCTGGAGGCTGGGCAGTTCAGTTGCTAACAGGAGGCCATCTTTTCGCTGCACCCTCACATGATGAGGGCTCTTAGAAGAGGCTTCTAAGCGCACCAAACCCAGCCTGACTGCATGCTTACCTGAACCCAGCCATCTGAACCCAGAATCCTAGAGGCTGTATCTCAACACCATCACTTTGGAAAGTAGAGTGATTCAGTTCATAGCAAACACTTGGCCTATCTTGATTAACCCAGAAAAAAAAAAAAAAAACAAAAAACAAAAGACACCACCACCACCAACAACAAAAACAACCCTTAACTAAAGATTTTTAAAAGCATCTTGGCACTCATTTCCTGGGCTTTAGACAAAAAGCTGACACCAGTTTTGTCACTGTGAATGTTACAGTCTTCGTCACTTTAGTCACTTTATTGTTAATGACAGGACCATAAATTCTAGAATTATGCCCAGAGAAGCAGACCATTGTCTCTTAAGGCTGCTAATATCCCACAGGATCCAGTCTCTGGATCTTTCTTTCATTCTCTCTTACATCTCATTTATGTTCTATTCCAAGAAAAGGAAGCCAGGGCACACATGCCAGCCGTTTCACACTGCTAGCCTTTGCTTACTACAGTAAACTGGGCTGAGGAAGGTGGATCTGTACTGGCGTTTCTATAGAGCAAGGTCCCTATACTTTAATCCCTTCCTAAGGAGCCTTTATTTTTCACTTCTTCTATGGCTCAAAGATGCAGGGAGAGGAACTTACAACTGACAGGGGAAGAAAGATGGACACGTCTGCCTATTATGTATTTGTATTCACCACTAGGTGACAAAATATAGGAGGAGAAGGGTAGAGTCGTCAACTTTCTCACATACATTCCTAGTACCTGCCATAAGTGTAGCACAGAAAAAGGAGAGCGGCCTTCACCCTTCAGAATAGAACTGGGTCTTTGCTGGCGATGTGGCGTCCATATTTCATGTCCTCTTTGGTATGTCTTTCAGACTTCTTCACAGCTTGACCCAACTGCTACACCTGCAATCTCCTGTTAGAATGCACAAGCAGTAACAGTCCAGCACTGACTGCTTCATTCTGCCGACCATTTCCCCAACTGATAGTGGAGAGCAGAGCCCTGCATTATTTACCTTTGTATATCTCTCTACATTTTTAATCACCTTCAATGGTGACTACATCATTGGCTCTAGGAAGTGTTTGCTAAACATCTGTTGTGTCGGGGTGAGGTGACACCGCCCACCCCTTTCCCCCTCCCTTTCTGGTTTCTTAGAAATGGAGCCTGTGGAACTCTATCTTTTTTTTTTCTACATGAATTTTTATTGTGTCTACCCACAGCATCTTTGATCTGTTTGCCAGTCTTTCATCTGAGGCTGTCTAGCTCAGCTCTGGTACAGGAAGGCCTTGGCAAATATTCTGTGTTGATAAATGGATAATGAGACACACAGGAGACAAGGAACTTGCCCGATGCCTCACAGTGGTGAATGGAAGCTGAACTCCTTGTGTATACCTGAACTCTCAATCCACACAGTGCCCCCCCCATAGCATTCCCAAGCATCTCTTTAGCTCAGCTGTACAAAGAATAATGCTAATGAAGACAGAATTGTGGAACTGATACTGTATGAATTCTTGATGTGGCTGTGTTTCTGACCAGAAACTGGACCAACAGCCATAGGAAAAAGCCCATTATAAAGAGAATAGGGATGAAAATGAACCATCCAGGTGCACACACCATCGATAATGAGTCTGCAGCATTGCTTCTGGGGAAAAAAAAAACCCAATGTTCTTCCTACTAATACATTAAATTCTCAAAAGAACATGAGCTGAAAATTTACTACCTACTAATTAATGTCAGGGTGACTGAATCCTTAGCCCTAAGGCTAGTATTTATGCATAGGTCTGAATTATCAAAGGAGCACTCATTGGTCCCCATGAAAATGAGTGAACCATACTCTGGTTACTCCTCTGCTGCTCTGGAATCATATCTGAAAAACAAACAAGTAGGAAATCATGTATCTCATGATGGAAAAGAAATACAACTGTAGAAAAGGCAGGATTCCAACATCCGAAAAAATGTTAATGAGGTCGAGTTTTGCTTCTTTCCTCACGCTGTAGAACCTACTCAAGGACTGTTCTTTAAAATACTTGTTCATAGCTTTGTTTAAGTATATGTTAGAAGCATTTATTTTTCTTGATTGTTCTTTTCAAGAAAGACTCTCTAAGACAGGCAACCTTCTCTCTTGGAAAAGAACTATCTTTGACCAAAGCTCTCAGGTGCTAATGTGGCATACACCCAACATAATTCTTGAAACTTGAATGGTGTGCTTTAAATGGACTCAGTGCACTGTATTGTCTAAGCTGTATTTTTTAATTTCAAGGATGAATTATGATCTAGCTCATTGAAGATGAAGGCTCATGATTCTATGGACTCCCAAGTAGGTCACTACTAGCTTAGGATCATAATTTTTGAGCTGCTTGCTCTGTCTTTCTTTCTTTTTTTTCTCTTTCTTTCTCTCTCTGTTCTTCCCTCCTTTCACTCTTTCTTTCTTTCTTTCTTTCTTTCTTTCTTTCTTTCTTTCTTTCTTCTTTTTTTCTAAAATTGTGTCTGTGGGTGTACATATGTAAGTCTACACATACAAATGTGTATGTGTGTGCACATGTACATGCATGTTCATGTGTGCATGCATGTGTGTGCGTATACGTGTGCATGTGTGCATGCGTGTGGGGGGGGAGGGCAGGGTGTGTGTGTGTATGTGTGTGTGTGTGTGTGTATTTTCATGTGGAAGCCAGGGATATATCAGATATCTTCTTCAGTGTCTCTTAAGCTTATTTGGGGAACAGGATGTTTCATTGTGTGGTCTAGAGTTGTCTCTCTCAGCTAGGGTGACTAGCCAGTGAGCCCTGGGCTCTATCTGTCTCTGTCCTTTTATCTCTGTCCTCCAGGGCTGGTGTTGTAGGCTGGCAAATGCTCAGCTTTTCCATGGAATCTGAGGATCTGAACTTGGGTTCATACACTTCCAGTGCGCTATTTGCCAGTTCTTGGTTCTCTGCTATATAGCCATAAATCCACGCCTGACTTTTAAAGAAAACTTGTACTTGTCCTGATTCTCCTGGCCCGGGTTCATTTCTCTCCCCCGCCCCCTGCTTCCCTTCCTTCCTCTTCTCTTCCTTTCCCCTCCCCTCCGTTCCCTTCCCTTCCCTTTCTTCCCCTCCCCTCCCTTCCCTTCTCTTCCTTCCCCTTCCTTCCCCTTCCCTTCCCTTCCCTTACCCTTCCCTTCCCTTCCCTTCCCTTCCCTTCCCTTCCCTTCCCTTCCCTCCCCTCCCCTCCCCATGGACAGTAGGACTGACTGCACACTCATCTCCAAGCTTTACTGCCATTTGAATATAGACCCTGACCAAATCATGCTCCACAGAATTATTGACAGAATTCTACAAGGCTACGCTTGGTCCTTAGGAAGCACACAGCAATGTCTGTGGAGAGATGCTTCATCTATATTGGCTGCAAATATGGTTTGAAAATAAGATAAAATGTTTTGAAAATGTGACTTTAGTGAATAAAACTGCCTTAGATGTGGCTAGAAAGTATTACCTATATAGAGAGCCTTCGAGAACGTTATTAAAATATTTATTTATATTTACAGAATGGTAAGTTTAAAAATGATAACGGAAATCATTCTTCCTGGAATCCTGGGCATAATGGATGGCTGTTGCTGTTTTTATTCCTTTATAGGTGTCTTCATTTGCTCTGATCATTCATTGAGACTGATGAAGATGGAAGAATGTCTATATCCACATGCTGTTTTCATTTTGGCACAAAATGGAATTTATCCACTTTGCATAGCAAACCTCCTGAAGCTATGCAGTTCTGCAGCCAGGGCCTATCACAAGGAGGGCAGCAGAGACACTGGAAAACATCCTTTGGGAAAAAAAATGAACGATTTCTGACTGGGCTGGGTGTGCATGCCACCTCACTTTTCCATGCCCGGGCTAAGGCCCTGGCAGCTCAGTGTTTCCAAATATCTTAGCTTTCCTGTTCTGGATGTTTCTTTATAACATTCCTCAATGTTTCACCTGGGAGACAAACCCCAAGCCAATCCATCCTGTCTAGGAAGACAAGGTTTGCTTTCAAATCTGGTGCTTACAGACAGTGAGCATGACAGGTCTGAGGCTCACTCAACTATGCTTCCTTTCCTATTGTGTATGCGTTAACACCCATAGTTAGCTCCTACATAGACTATGTGCTAAAGAGCATATCGGTTCTTTGTGCTCCATAACATATATAACACTAAGTTTTATTCATAGAGGCCCAGGAACGGTGACAAGGCTATTTAGAAGTTTCCACGGGAAAAATACCCTGTTATCTTCTCTTTTGTCATTGTTCAGTAGCTATTTCTAGAGATAAAGAAGTCAGATATTTTCTTGAATCTCTTGCTAATGGTTTGTGTGGTAGGGCACAGTTGTACTTTTAAAATAAAAGGTTTACTAGTGCATATACTTTTATAAAAATCCCATCTTAAGTTTTAGATACCATTGGCCAAACCCATTATGGCTCTATGCTCTCGTTTATTACAAAACCCTTGTTAACACCGAATTATCAGCACTCCTTGTTTACAGCTGGGGAAACCAAGGCGCCAAGAAATTAATGCTAGAACAGGACGTGGACCCAGTCAGTGGGCTACAGAATCTTCACTTTTAACCTCCGTGCTCCACTGCCTCTTGGTCAGATGGAAGAGCATTGCTATGACTCATATTTAAGGCTCTACCTAAAGCTAGAGCCCTGGATGATTTTTTTCATTTTGTTTGTCACAGTTCTCAAGTCTTTTCTTCTGGGTTAAGCCAGCTGCAGAAGAGGCTCAGGTGTAGCCTTTGAGAGATGCTTCCATTCCAGCCCACCGTCAGGTATGAACCATTTCCCACCAACAGAGTAGCTGACTGGCTGTTAGCAAACTTCTAGCAGCAGGCATGCACAGAGAGGCACATCTAGTCACCTCCATTCTCGGCTTTTAGGTTTATTTTTAGGAAGAAATGGGAAAGATTCAGATCTGTTCAGATGGCTGCTTCGTCATGTCTTTGTGCTGCCTCTTGCTTCAGACTTGGTAAGTCAGCTCATTTCCTTCTGATCCGTCTCTTCCTTTATTAGAAGTAGGTCAACCCACTTCTTATTTTCCAGGTAGAAAGCATTTCCTGTCCATACTAGTGAAGGTGAACCTTATCCTGTTTGAATCACTTCCATGGGGGATACATCATGGTGATCAGATCTGAGTTACAACCCTACTCAAAGGAACTGGTTCACCAAGTTGCTGTGGCTTCTCTACCCTGAAGATCTTTGGATACACAGCAAAAGCCCACTGATGCAAAGATTACCAACTTTACAGTAGACACCCTGTCTCAACTGCTTTTCTGGCACTGTGATAAAAATACTCCCACAAAGCAATTTAAGGGAGAAAGGGTTTGTTTGAAGTAGTTTCTAGGGAATATAGTACATCATATCTAGGAAGTCTTGCAAACAAAAATAGGAAGCTGACTGCTCGCATGGCATCCATAGTCAGGAGGTAGAGAAAGTGAGGCCTCAGGAAGTGAGGCCAGGCTAAAAAGCTACATCCGATGACTACACCGAAGTGAGGCTCCTCCTCCTATGTGTTTACAATCTTTCCAATCAAACCACTACCCAGGAAATAACTCTCCAGACATGTAAGTGTATCTGGGACATTTTACATTCAGCCTCTACAGTAAAAGATGAATGAAATGTTGAGATGAATGGACATTAGATAATACTCCAATTTTACTCTCTTGTCAGCTTTGAACAGAAGTGAGCATATTTGTTTGTTTGTTTTTTCTTGTGTTTCTTTAACAGAGTGCTTGATGGAACTATCTTATGGGAAGAAAGTTATATTTTGGTGCATGATTACAGGAATTTGCTTGGGGTTAAGTAGACTGTGCCACTAGACAGAAGAACTGGTAAGATTGAGCAGGCTCAGACCCCAGGGAATCTCAGAATGGACAATGGCAGGAGTGGAGCCAGCTCCTGCCAAACTACCTGATCTGGTACAGATAACCACAACACCCCACTGAGAGGACCATGGCAATCAGTTACATAGCCTGGACTTCTTCATGCTGATGAGGTATCTAGATTGAGTGTTGAGCCAATTCCCTTCCTGGGTATTCCTTCCCCCCAAAAGGTATTTAATCCCTAGTTCACCCTGAGTAAGGTGTATTCATTTACATCCACCATCAGATAAAACAGTTTGGACAAGCAGGAACCAACTCTTCATCAAGGATTGGAGGCGGAGAGGCTCCGTCATAAAGAGACAAGCCTAAATCCTCTGGAGAAGGCCTTCTCTTTCCCAGCTTCTCTGGATGGATGCTTAGTACTCATTCAGACCCACACCAGGTTCTGCCTTGTCCTGGGCTCTGCCTTTTCCTTCCTGCCAGGTGAGTAGATTCCCTGAAGGAAACCACAGACCTTGGACCCCTGTTCCCAACTCCCAGTGGTGTCTGGGTACACAGGAGACAAGGAACCACAGCAATCTTCCCAGATGCTGCCGTTTCCCACCCAAGAAAACATGGACTGAAGATCCTCATTAGAGTGTTCTGCCTCCCCTGAGCAGTATGCTGATGGCACTCAGGTACCCCAGCATTGAGGCAGATACACAGCCCAGCAGGTTTGCAGGTCCATCGTGGTGGGTTTCCTGACAATGATTATGTAGAAGGACGACAGAGTAGAAATCAAAGACGATCCGGCATTAGAAGTGGGCCGGGGTTATTATACTCCTCAGAATTTGCTGCTAGCGATCTACTTCTGCCAGCTAAGTCCTGCCTCCTGAAGATCCCAACACCTCTAAAAACAGTTCACCACTGGGAGAACAGGACCTAATATATAAGCCTCTGGGGGTGACATTTGGATCTGAGTCATAACAGAGAGATTCTCACTGGTAGAGCATGGTCCTATAACCACCATCAAAATCCCACAAGGCTGCATGTGTCCAAGCTTAGAGCTGTGTGTCTAATTTTAAGCTGCTCCAGAACAAAGCATCGGAAAGAAAAGGATTTTAAAGCTGAAAATACAACACTGGGGTGTGGCTCAACCAGTAAGGTGCAGATCTTGAATTCTCCAAACAGTGAGCTCTGTCTCTAGCATTGAAAGATGAGATAAGAAAAAGACCCCCCCCCCATGTTGGGATCACAGTAAATGATTGTTTTTCAAAGTTAGAACACCAATATTACTATACTTTCCCCGAAGAAATGTCTGTGTCTCTTCTAATCCACATAATACTCAATGGTAGGTATTGATAAATGACAAATAATTAAACAAGGTTTATCGAGTTGAAGGAAGTGTTCAGAATTACACTGTCAATTGATATCAGGCAAGATTTGTACATAGCATTTTGACTTTACTGGATTTGCCTGGTGTGATCTCCAACCATGTAACCTCTTAGAGCATGATTATTTGCCATGAAGCCTGGCCTTGACAAATACAACCACTGGGTAATCTACCTGATGCATCTCACCCTTCCCCAAGTCGGGTGAGCTTCTGAGGAACTCTGCTTTCCTAGCTTGCCAAGGTCACATCCTGGACTTCCCAGTTAAAACATTCCTGTTTGCCGGGTTCTTGATCAATACATGTCTTTTGTGAACTTTGTATGTTGAGATTCGTGGCAGAAGGTCTTTGGAGACTCTTTGTGGTCTTGACTCCCATCCCTCACCTTCTTCCGTGCAATTCTCTGTTATCTTGGTTGCTGTCATAGTCTCTCTGAGCTCCAGCTTCTTCCTTGCTTGTAGCCATTTTAACTCAGAAAACCCTCCATGCCTCTGCACTACGCTGTGGAGTAGACTGAGTCTTTTACATCACGTTTCAATCTCTAGGAATTCTGGCTGCAAGACAAGTTTCTAGAAATTCAAGATATGCACTGCCACCAAGTCTGTCTGTGCCGCTCCAAGGACACATTGTATTATTTTCTTGTCTTAGATTTTTGCCAGGTGTTGGGCTTGTGATGACCTTGCTACCTCTCTCCGTCTGGTGACATTTATACTTTCTCAGACCAGCTTACTTACATTATATTGTCTCCTTTTAGAGGATCTTCTTGGCCTTAAATACGCACACTTGATTCCTCTCTACTTTTATAGACTTCTGGAGTTTTGTCATTAATGTTTAACAGCCTCTGTCTTGAGTCATTCTAGCTGTTCATACATAAATGTCTCTCCATTCTGTGCCTTTCCTAGAGGAAAGACAATTTCTTCCTTAAGAATTGTAGCCTCTGCACGGCCTAGTGCAGCACCTTGCTAATAATAGGAACTCAGTGAATGCCTGACAACTTAAATACGTTTTAATAAAGCTGGCTTCTGACTGTGTGACAAAGGTTATGAAATCATTAAAAGCTGGCTGTTTAAGAACTTAGCGCTGAAATTATTTTTAGAATTTTCTGTCACACTGACAGAATTATATACTCAATAAGATGTGTTCTTTAATGGAATTCTTTCTGAAACTCTCAAAAGCCTGATGCAAAGGAACTCAGTCACCTGCTCCCGGTTCTAGATGTTACACTCTGCCTGTTTATTTGATGGGGATTGAAACAGTTTTTGGAGAAACTGAAGAACCCAGGTGAAGCCCATCTAAATGTTTGCTGTGATCAGGGCATGTGGAAACTTGGTTATTTTCTTTCGTTCTTTACATAGTTACTGAGATGAAATCCACACGACAAAATTGATTATTAGAAGCCCTTAGTATGCATACTTTGCCCTTTGCCAAAGGGCAAATTTCTCTGTGTGTGTGTGTGTGTGTGTGTGTGTGTGTCTCTGTGTGTGTCTCTCTGTCTCTCTTTTCTCTGTCTGATTTCTAAGGCTGTGTTTTAATCATAACCCATAGTATATTTATTTATCATTTTATCATATATGTAATTATCTAGATGCATATAGCTACAGTATGAACCCCCCCCAACACACACACCAAATAACAAACTTTGGAAGCTAGTAATAGTATTTTCAGTGGATAATGCTCTAAAACGAATGTATTAAAAAAGGTCAGGGAGATGGCTTGGTAGGTACGGATGGTTGTTATGCAACTATGAAGACCTGAGTTTGAATCCCCGTCACCAACAATCAAAATGCTAGGCATGACTCTGCATGCCTGTAAGTCCAGCACTGGGGGAATGGAGAGAGTTAGATCCCGGGAGCTTAATGGACGGCCATCTTAGCCAAGATAATGAGTTTCTGGTTTAGTCAGAGAACCTGTCTTAAGGGAATAAGGCAGAGAGCAACAGAAGAAACCCAAATACTTCTCTGGCCGCTACATGCATACCCTCAGGTGTACACACTTGCCCACTTATGAGACGAGCATGCACTCAGCAATCATAATAATGATGTCATAAAGTCAATTTGTAACTACTATGCAAACATTTTAAAACTTAACTTATGGTCTTGTGTGACAAACGGATGCCATTCTGAGGCTAAGAGGAGATTACATTTTGGGACCATATAACATGACTACATAATATAACTCATCTTAGAACTCCATAGGGTTGTAGCCTATGGATTAAAAGGCATATGGAGAGTTTGAAATCTAATTTTAGATTAATAATGGAAGTAATAAAGCTATGTAAAATATGAATAAAAGTATATATGAATAAAATATGAATCCACCAAAGTAGAATTATAGCAGCAAAGGTGCTTCTTTATAGCATGTTTTTCAAAATAACACCTACTACATCCCTCCTCCTTCATCCCAGCATCCAGGCAGGTACTTCAATACCAAGTCGTAGGTGCCGGGAATAATGACCCTCTCCTAGGCTGGGAGTAAAGTTGCTTTCCTCTTCTGGGAGAATACATGGTCAATCCTCTTTCTGTTTTGTCCATGATTCTGAATATGAGGTTTGTTCTGATATCTATATGTCTGTAGCTTCTTAACTTTTGTGCTGTGATCCTTGATTGGAATCTGATTTTTAAACACAGTCATCTCAATAGATGCAGCAAAGACTTTTGGCAAAATTCAAATGCTTTTAAAATAAAAGTCCTAAAGAGTGTAGTACTGGAAGAAACATGCTTCAACATAATAAAAGCTATCTATGGCAAACCCTTCAGCAACACCATCCTAAATGGATAAAAAAAAATGGAAGCTATCTCATTAAAATCAGGAATGAGACAGCTTCGTCCATCATCCGTACCCACTCTTTGTCATTACAGCGCTCAAAGTACTAACTAAAGCAATAAGGCAAGAGAAAGAAATTAAAGGAATACAAATAGGGAAAGAAGCACTCAGATGTGAAATTATAAAAATAAAATAAAAACTAATGTCAAGTGATGGGTGCATTCTGAAAAAAAGGGGGGGGGGGGAGAAACTTGTTTCCAATTCCTATGCAATGGAAGCCAGCCATTATGCAGAGAGAAAGCCAAGCAGCCATATGGAGAGACGCTGTAGAGGTATTTGGCCAACAGCTTCTGAATAGCTTCTAGCCAGCAACCAGCACCAATCACCAGGCCCGGGAGTAGAGAAACCTTTAGATGGTCCCAGCACAGAACTGTAGTGACAACACTAAACTCTGGCTTTCCCAGGCATTGCTTCGCATCCTTCACCATCTAGTTTATAGGTTCACAGAACCATAAGCACAGCTGAGTGGGTGTTGCCCTATGTCATTAATCTGGGGCCTCTGTTAACATAACTAAGGATAAAAGAAACAATAGCTAACCTTCTCTGAGTGTTTTCCTTGGGCTTCCTACTGTTCTGATTTTAAACATTTGCCATTTTGTGGCTGGAATATTTAAGATCGCATTGTTTATTATTCACTGGAGTAATTGTGCCGGGCCTGAGAAGATCAGAATGCAAAGCTTTGTACCTCGGATAGACACGTCCTCTCTAGCCCCTGCCTTCAGCTGCCATAGATACTTTTAGATCCCACATCCAAGGGACACCACCTAGTATCTGTAGCTCTGTGCCTTACCTATTTCAGAGGAACGTCTAGGTTTATTTTCTAGGTCGTCTAAAGGGCACAATGAAATAGTATGCTGAAATAAATATACATATTAAAAAACCTATCTGTTTTACTTAGTCTATGGCCTCTGAAAACGTATACAAAAGAAATAAAGATTTACATCGGGGCTTCAGAGGTTTCTAGTCAGCTGGTTCCATTTCTAGGCTTTTCTAGGATGCATATCTTCTAATTAGGCCCACCCATCCAACAATGCCACCAATTTAGGATTCTATCCACAGACTGATCTCCTGGTAAGGTTAAAACATATTTTAAACCAATAATTTCCTCCAAGCAGCCAAGCCTTTAACACGTGAGCCTGTTAGGGGATCGGAGCATTATTTATCCACTGATGGTCTTTTCTGCTGTTTTTGTTGTTGTTTTGTTTTATCAAAAATGCTTTGTATATATTTGAAAGTTCTTCTGTTGTTCAATCTGAATTTAATTTATCAGATTTTTAAAATTTATCAGAAAGATGGCATCATGATAGGAATTTCATTAACTATGTAAATCTCTGACTAGGAGAGGCGTGGAAATGGTGGCAGCTATGCCAGTTCTCAGAAGCTGGACGTCTTTCCGGTCATCTGTATCACCACGGGTTTCCTTCACCAATATTCTATAATTTTTATGGTAGAACACTTTCATCTCATTGGTTATATCTGCTTCTATGTACCTCATTTTATTTTTAATAATATTGTTAGGGGAATTGTTTTTTTTTTTAATTTCTTTATCACATAGTTTCTGTTAGCACATGGAAGTCATACATAGCTTATAGCGTAATATATAGAAATTTTTGACTGGTTTGTATTTTATCTATCCTACAACTTTACTGAATTAGTTTGTCAAGTTAATTTTTTTTTTATCTTAACGAAGCTTTAAAGACTATTATAAGATACTGTGCCAATAAACAGCGACACATTCACTTCCTTTCATCTGCTTTGCAAACCTCGTATCCATTTTTCAGCCTACTTGCTTTGGCTAAGACTTGTAGTATATTTGCTGAATAAAAGTGAAGAGAACTAAGTTTCTTGTTTGATCTTCAGCCATTGATGAGAAGACCCTCAACTTCTCAGCACTGTGATGTCAAGCATGAGCTTGGGGTCTGAGCTCAGTTGTACTTTATTGTCCCTCACACACATTGTTTGCTGCAACTTCTTAATATTATATAAAAAAAGATGCTGAGTTTTATCAAAAGCCTTTTTTTTCCTGCACCCACTAAAATGATCAACTAATATATTTAAAAGTCCATCATTTTTAATGCACTGTAAAATGTTTATTGATTTAAGTATCTTTAACCATACTTGAATCCCAGAACTAAATAGATCTGTTCATGATGTGTGATCTTTTTAATGTGCTGGGGGCTTTAGCGTGCTATTTGTTGAGAATTTTTGCTCTCACATTAATCAGAGAGCCATCACATAGTTTTCTCGGGGTGTCATTGTCTGGTTTTTGCATCAGAGTAATTCTGGCTTTAATAAAAGTGAGTTTGAGAGTGCTCTCTTTTTTCCCCTGTGTTTCTGGAGCAGTTGAAGGAAGATTGGCAGTGACTCTTCTCTAAGCGTTTGTAGAACTTGCCAGCAAAACCATCTGGTCCCAGGCTTTTCTTTGTTGGAAAATCTTTGACTACTGATTTCATCTCCATACTCATTATCAGTCTGTTCTGACTTTCCATTTCTTCATGATTAATTCTTGGTAGGTTGTGTGTTTCTAGGAGTTGACCGAGTTTTTCTAGATTAACAAGTGTGTTCATGTTCAGCTCTTACCATTGTATATTTGATACCTTGCTTCTCTCTCTCCTTTTTTTTTTTTTTTTTTTTTTTTTTTTTTTTTTTTTTTTTGTCTAGTCTAGCTAAGGGTTTGATAGTTGTCTTCATTGCTTTATCTAAATTTTGTTTTATTGACTTTTTCCTATTATTTTTCAATTCTGTATTTTGTTTATTTCCACTCCAAATCTCTGATGTTGCACTTATTATAATAAACTCCAATTTAGGTTTTTCTTAAATTTCTAATCCTCTAAGGTATAAAGTTAGTTTTTGTTTTTTAATTTGACACACTTCTTTTTTGAATGTAGGTTTTTCTTCACTATGAAATTATGTGTTACAGATTGAATATACCTTATGCTTGGAACCAGAAGTGTTTAGGATTTTCAAATACTTCAGAGTTTGGAATATATAATGAGATACTCTGGGAATGGGACCCAAGTCTAAACACAGAATTCATTTCTGTTTTATGTACACAAAAGCTGTGGATATTTCAGACAGTATTTTTAGTGTCGCTGTGTTGTAATGTGACCTGTCACATAGAGTCAGCTGTGGAGTTTTTCACACGTGCTGCTATGCTGCCATCCAGAGAGTTTCAGAGTTTTGAGCGATTTAGCTTTGGTTTTTCAGATTAAGGATGCTCAAATTGTGCAATACCCTCAGTGCCTTGCATGTTGTGTTCTCATTTGCATTTGTCTCAATGAACTCCTGACTTCCCCTTTGGTTTCCTCCTTGACCTATTCATTATTTGAATGTGTGCAGTACATTTGTGTGTGTTTGAATTTCTTCTACTTTGTGGTGTCTAGATATCTTTCAAATGCTGAATTATAGCTTGATTTCTTTGTGGTAAAAACTCTTTGTAGAATTTCAATCTATTTAATTTTGTTAAGACCCGTACTTTTCATGTGGTCTGTCTTAGAGAATGCCCTTGACACACTTTAGAAACATGTATATTCTGTTGTGGTTGGGTTGAATGTTCAAGAATGTGCATTCAATCTACAGGCCTTGTTCAAGCTTGTTGTTTTGCATATTTTCTGTCTAGTTTCTCTGTCTATTGGTCAAGAGAGGAAATTGACATCTCCTGCTGTTGTCATATGACTATCCATGTTCTCTGATATTGCAGCATTATATATACATATTATTTACATATGCAAATATATCAATTATACATACAATTATATATATGTATATATATGTACATATGTATATATATGTGTATATATGTATATACATATATATACATATGTATATATATGTGTATATATATATATACACATATGTATATACATATATATGTGCATATATATACATATGTATATATATGTATATATATAATTGTTATATCTTTAATATGGGTCGACCCTTTTATTTCTCTGTAATGTTCTCTGTTTCTCTTGGATGCTCCCTCCTTAAAGACTGTTTTGCCTTATGCCACCAAATCCAACTCTGCTCACTCTCAGTTAGCATGTCCTTGTTTGAGATCATTTGGGTTTTCTGGATCCAGTTGTTCACTTCCTTTTCTATATTTGGGGATTTTCCAGCCATCAGTTCTCTGAATAAAGCCTGTGGCCATTTTTCTCTTCTCTTTCTAAGACTCTAATGACATACGGTGGATGGTACCCCATAAGCACCCGAAGTCATCTTTATTATTTTCTCCTTTTTTTCTACTCTATTTGGATAATTGAAAATGGTTTGTGTTCAACTTGAATAATTATTTCTTCTGCATACTACAGTCTGCTTTTAAACACCTCTATTATTTTTTAATTCATTTACTGTATTCTCTTCCAAGATTTCTGTTTTGAATGTTTCCTACTCTGTTAAAATTCTAACTTTGTCCTTTGTTCATTCAATGCTGGTCTCTTATTAATATTGATTAATATTTTAGCTTGAGCCAGTAAGTACACTTTCTCTCAATAAAGTAAAAGATTTGCTTTAACAGATTCTTCTTTTAAAATTTATTTATTTTATTTATATGCGTATACTGCAGCTGTCTTCAGACACATCAGAAGAGGGCATCAGATCCCATTATAGATGGTTGTGAGCTACCATGTGGTTGCTGGGAATTGAACTCAGAACCTCTGGAAGAGCAGTCAGTTCTCTTAACTGCTGAGCCAACTCTCCAGCCCCATAGATTCTTAATTCAAATATATTACCACACAAATAGACCTGATAGGGTTCCCCCCCCCCCAAGATTTACACACCAAGCCTCTGTTGTCTTCATTGCTCTTAGTATTATCATCCAAGTTACAAGAGTGTAATAGGCTCTGAACACTCAATGGCTCTTCTAACCCTCCCAAAACCTTCACCTTCCTCCAATAAAACTCCAAGACATAAAAGCCATGTGGTCAGGTCCATTAGAATAATTTCAATCACTGCCATCAATTTTGATTCTAGTTGGCTTTTCTGTTATAAGAAAACACTAATCAAAAGTAACTTTGGGGAGGAAAAAGATTTATTTGGCTTATGGGTTATAGTCCAGGAAAAAAAGGCAACAACTGAAGGAAGGATCTGATAGAGACCTTGGAGGGACGATATTTACTGGTTTGTTCCCAGGCTTATCTTCACATGCCTTTATTATATAATCCACACCTGTTTTCCTGGAGTCAGGGGCTGTGATGGTGCCACCCACGGTGGGCTGAAGCCTTATTTATCAGTTAGCAGTATAAAATGCCCTACAGACACAACTGCAGGCCAATCTGGTATAAGCTGCGCCTCAGTTGAGAGTCCCTCTTCTCAGGTGTCTCACTGACATCCAAGATTAGCCGTCACAGGGCATCAGTGAGATTAAGGCAGAAGAGCAATGGAGAAGAAGTCCAGCCCTCAGTCTGGCCTGGAATGCATGGGAGTGTATAGACACATACTCACACATGACAGACACTTAGGGTAAAAGGGCCCTATTTACCACAACAGAGACAGCCTCAGAATGTCACCTCCTCAGTGACTAACAATGCGCTTTACTTTGGATTCTCCTCTAAATTCGCATACTATCTGGAATAGACTAGCTTACAAGTGTTTGACAAATGGATAAAATCATTTTATGGTTGAGATATTCCAATGTATTCTTCTACTATTCAGGTCCAGTGATGTTTAGTGAATATTTTTATTATCTACAGCAGGCCAAATGATGACTTATCCTTTCAACAACAATAATTTAATTGCAAAGCAGGTTTTAAAAATGTGTGTATGTGGCCGGGCGGTAGTGGCACACACCTTTAATCCCAGCACTTGGGAGGCAGAGGCAGGCGGATTTCTGAGTTTGAGGCCAGCCTGGTCTACAGAGTGAGTTCCAGGACAGCCAGGGCTACACAGAGAAACCCTGTCTTGAAAAACAAACAAAAATGTGTGTTTGTGTGTGTGTACACACACAACAATTACAAAGAAACAGGCAATGCATTAATAGCCATTTAAGATGAAAGATGAAATCTACAAGGAAAAAATTCAAGCATTATATGTTCTCTCATATGCAGAATCTACACTTAAATGTAAATATATATAAAATGTGGGCTGAGGAGATGGCTCAGTTAGTAAAGTGGTGTCATGAGAGCATGAAGACCCAAGTTCAGATCCCCAGCACCCACAAAGATGAGTGGAGTGGAATGCACCTGTAATTCCATGAGGCAGAGACAGACAGGTCCCTAGGACAAACCGGTCAGCCAGTCTATCTGAATCAGTGAACCCAAGGTACAGAGAGAGACCACACCTCAAGAAATAAGAGTCATTCAAAGCATCCAAGGCTGACTCTGGCTTCCACGGGCACGGTGCATATGTGTGTTATAGGGGAACTTGGGGGAACAGGAAAGGGTGAAGGAGCAGAACAAGAGGAAAACGTTATGTGTTTTTCTCATATGAAGAAGTTAGATTTAAATTCACACACGCACGCACACACACACACACACACACACACACACACACAGAGTCACATTCACTCGCATTCCCAAATACCCACACTCACACTCAGACACACACAAATACATTCACACACAGAGACTCTTATACACACTCATACACACACTCTCACACACTCTCACACACAGACTCATATACTTTCACACACAGAGAGAGACTTTCACACACACTCTCAAATACACCCCCCCCACCCACACACTCCATAAAAGCAGAAGACAAACTTAGTTGGAAGGAAGTGGGGGCCAGTGGAGAGTGGGCAAGGAGAAGGGGAGCTAGTGGAGAGCAATCATGAGCAAACTACGATGATTTATCTGAATGGAACATGTTTGAAAATGATGCAGACCATCATTTCATGCTAGTTAAAATGAATACTATAATAAAGAATCACAGGAAGCATGTGTATCAGCATGTATAAACATAATAGCAAGCTTGAGGAGCGTAGAAAAGCCAGTGGACATTAGACATGGGTTCAGCATGCTAGAGAAAAAAGAAAGTCAAATTGACTGGGAGAAAGGATGGTAAAAGTGGTGTGGTGTCAGGTGACCAGCACAGCTAGGTCACCCAGGAGCCATACTTTAACACAGAGATGATGAGAAACCATTTGAAGGTTTTAAACACGGACTTGCGTGATTTGACTGACACCTTTAAAAGATGAGGGGTAATCAGTGGGTTGATGGACTTAAGTGAATCCAGAAACTTGTTTAGATTCCATTGCAAAAACCAAGGAAGGGAATAATTAATAGTGATTCAGGATAGAGTGACAGTTACCATGGGGCAGAGAAACAGACAGATAGTAGATATTTTTAGGTCACAGAGTCTCCTGCTGTATTAGCATAAGGGAGTAAGGAGTGAGTGAAACCCTGGTTATGAGGAAGTGATGAGTGAATATTTCATTCCCACTGAAGCACTGTGGGAAGCAGGGTGCTAACTGATGAAGGAGGAAGATGGAGATGGTTGAGTGCCAGTTAGAGAACATGACAAGAATATCCTTTGTTGTCACTGTGACATACTTGACAGAAACAAGATAGGAAAGGTGCGTTTTGCATCATGGGTCCAGGAAGTTCAGTCCATGGTTGCTTGGCACCAGGAGAAGGGAATGTATGGTGTGTAAGTGCTTCGTATAGGAATCAGAAATGGAGAAGGGCCTCTCATACCCAATACAACCTTCAAGGGCACACCCCTAGAAACCTGTGTGCTCCAGCAAGCTTCCACTCTTCAAACACTCAAAACAAGAACCAGTAGGAGACATTTTATACTGACATTGTAATGGTCAAATACATACAGTAAGTACAGGCATGCCATCAGATACTGCATGAGTACACTGTGACAATTGCTACAATTATCTAAACGTGGCACACTCATTTTACTAAGGGATGTGAAGAGGTTAAGGAAGATTGAAAAATGTACCCAAGGATGTTTGGTTAAGAGGAGGATCCACTATTGGAATTCAGGTTGTCTAAATGAAACAACTTTTTTTTTTTCATTTACATGGTCTGTGTTTATGCTGTAGGCTTTCACCCTGGATTTGCTGCTCCCAGCTGCTCTATTAATGAATAAAACTGTCTGTAATTAGGATGGAGTGAGTTATTAATCAGCCATGTTCAATTAAACTTCCCCAAATTGGCTCTACACAAACTAATCATTGATTCCACGTAAGGTCTTTATGGGGCAAAGAAGAAGCAGGCCCTGCCATCGAGGAATTGTCTTACAAGTAAGACAACTGAACAGGAAAGAAATGCTGTCACGGGCAGAAGACACATAGAGTGACCCCAACGGGAGCCGTCTGCCTGGCAGAAGGGTTTGAACTGACTCCTGAAGGATGGATGGAGGTTGTAGGGAAAAAAGTACTGCAAACTAAAAGCTCAACCTGGCGGAGGGCAAAGATGTGAGAGGTGGTCAGCGTATGGGCAGGAGACCCTGAACACAGCCATGAGCTGTGTGTGTTGCTGCTGTATGGGCAGCCTAATTGGCCTTTTCTATTCTGTTTTTTCTTTTCCACCATAGGGTGGGCAAATCACCTTTCTAAAAGGCTCCTCATGAGATCTAAAAGCCAATGAATTTGTAGTTCTGACCATAGTTTTGAGCTCACAGAAAGTGCCGTGGACAATCACCTATGGATAATAATGGGGGGAAGGGAGGCCAAAATGTCAGAATCAAGGCTTTGAGTGTCCTGCCAAAGAGTTCTCACCTTTACTCTGGAGGCCACAGTGACCTGCAGAAGACTATTAAACATCAAAGTGACATGCATAAAAATTTCTAAGAAGCCCGTTTTATGCAGAAAACCAGAAAAGCAGGTGACCAGTTTAAAGGCTGTCACATTTTCTCATGGAGAAAACTCTTCCAAGATTTTACAAAGGTATTTTGCTCTACATTTTCATCGATTCATTTTACAGGAATCAAATGAGTCAGAGAGTGATTTATCATGGTGTCTAAGGAAGGGGCCAGGTGCTTCCGCTGAGGGAGGTGTCTTCAGTTTTCCTGAACACTTCCACGGTGGGATTCATGTAATGGAGAAAGAGCACACTCAGCTTAATAAGCATAATAAAAAAGACAAATACCTGTGCATTAATTTTTTGCAAATAGTGTCTTTCAAATTTCTAGCAAAGGTTTCTTAGCCAACTAATTTTGCTTCGAAACATGCAGATTATCTGATGAGCGCAACTCTTCATTTCGACAATAGTATTAAGATGTTGGGAATCTAATTTGTAAGGTGAGCTCACAAATCACTGACTGAAGTCGTTCTGACTCTTTTATGAGTCTCTGGAGCGGTAACTTCTCAGCAATTTGCTTTCTTAAGTTCATGTTAAAAATCTAATGCTTAATATCTTTTTCCTTTTAAACACTTTTCTCTTTACTTACCACTGTGGTGTGAAGGAGTTTAGTTGTGTCTCTGCCAAAGGTTATTGAGAGATGGGTGCACAGATTTGTTCTATAGGGAGATGGAGGAGCTTTTGCAAGGTGGAGTCTCTGGGAGGTCACTATGTCATGAGGGCAGGCCTTTCAGGGAACTGTTGGACTTTAGGCCCATTTTATTCTCTTTTGTTTCCAGGCCACAAGGTGATTGCTCTGATTCGCCATGTACTAGCTTCATTGTCATCTGGTGCTCTACCCAAAAGCCAGAAAACAGTGCGTCTATCTGATCATGACTTAGAACCTCCAAATGTGAGCACAATGACAGCTTTGTCCTTTTTCTTTTTTTTTTAAATTATTTTTTTTTTACATTTCAGATGTTACCCTCTTTTCCCATTTTCTCCTAGAATCCCCCTAGCCCATTCCCCCTCCTCCTGCTTCTGTGAGGATGTGCCCACTCCCACCTCCCTGCCCTCAAATTCCCCCACACTGGAGCATCCAGCCTTCACGGGACCAAGGGCTTCCTCTCCCACCTATGCCCAACAATGCCATCCTCCCCTACATATAGAGCTGGAGCCATGGGCCCCTCCCTATGTGCTCCCAGGCTGGTGGTTTATACCCTGGGAGCTCTGGTTGGTTGGTATTGTTGCTCTCCCCATGGGGCTACAAACCCCTTCAGCTCTTTCAGTCTTCTCTCTAACTTCTCCATTGGGAACCCCATGAGCAGTTCAATGGTTATCTGTGAGCATCCGCCTCTGTATATGTCAGGCTCTGGCAGACCTCTAAGAAAACAGCTATATCAGCTATACCCTGTCAGCCTGCACTTCCTGGCATCTACATCAACATCTGCCTTTGGTGACTGCACATGGGATGGATACCCAGGTGGAACAGTCTCTAGATGGCCCCTTCTTCAGTTTCTGTCCACACTTTGTCTCCATATTTGCTTCAATGAGTATATTGTTACTCCTTCTAAGAAGGACCAAAGCACCCACACTTTGGTCTTTCTTCTTCATAAGCTTCATGTGGTTTATGAGTTGTATCTTGGGTATTATAAGCTTTTGGGCTAATATCCAATTATCAGTGAGTAAATACCATGTGTGTTCTTTTGTGATTGGTTTACCTCACTCAGGATGATATTTTCTAGTTTCATTCATTTGCCTAAGAATTTCATGAATTCATTGTTTTTAATAGCTGAGTAGTACTCCATTATGTAAATGTACCACATTTTCTGTATCCATTCCTCTGTTGAAGGACATCTGGGTTCCCTACAGCTTTTGACTATTATAAATAAGGCTGCTATGAACATAGTAGAACATATGTCCTTGTTATATGTTGGAGCATCTTCTGGGTATATGCCCAGCAGTGGTATAGCTGGGTCCTCAGGTAATGCTATGTCCAGTTTTCTGAGGAACCACCAGACTGATTTCCAGAGTGGTTGTACCAGCTTGCAATCCCACCAGCAATGGAGGAGTGTTCCTCTATCTCCACATCCTCACCAGCATCTACCATCACCTGAGTTTTTGATCTTAGCCATTCTGACTGTGTGAGGTGCAACCTCAGGGTTGTTTTGATTTGTATTTCCCTGATGACTAAGGATGTTGAACATTTCTTTAGGTGCTTCTCAGCCATTCTAGTTTCCTCAGTTGATAATTCTTTGTTTAGCTCTGTACCCCATTTTTAATAGGGTCATTTGGTTGTCTGTAGTCTAATTTCTTGAATTCTTTGTATATATTGGATATTAGCCCTCTATTGGATGTAGGATTGATAAAGATCTTTTCCCAATCTGTTGGTTGCTGTTTTGTCCTATTGACAATGTCCTTTGTTTTGCAGAAGCTTTGTAATTTTATGAGGTCCCATTTGTCAAATCTTGATCTTAGAGCATAAGCCATTGGTGTTCTGTTCAGGAACTTTTCCCTTGTGCCTAAGTATTCAAGACTCTTCCCCACCTTCTCTTCTATTAGTTTCAGTTTTATGTGAAGGTCCTTTATCCACTTGGACTTGAGCTTTGTACAAGGAGATAAGAATGGATCGATTTGCATTCTTCTACATGCTGACCTCCAGTTGAATCAGCACCATTTGTTGAAAATGCTGTCCTTTTTCCACTGGATGGTTTTAGCTCCTTTGTCAAAGATCAAGTGACCATAGGTGTTTGGGTTCATTTCTGAGTCTTCAATTCTATTCCATTGATCTTCCTGCCTGTCTTTGTACCAATACCATGGAGTTTTTATCACTATTGCTCTATAGTACAGCTTGAGGTCAGGGATGGTGATTCCCCCAGAAGTTCTTTTATTGTTGAGAATAGTTTTTGCTATCCTGTTTTTTTTTTTTTTTTAATTCCAAATGAATTTGCAAGTTGCTCTTCCTATCTCTATGAAGAATTGAGTTGGAATTTTGATGGAAATTGCACTGTGTATACGCATTCACCTGTCACTAAAGAGTTGAATGGTCAATAATAAAGTAGACAACAATAGGCAGGGCATCAGGGAGAGAGAGAGAGAGGGAGAGAGAGAGAGAGGAAGAGAGAGAGAGAGAATGTCTGGGAAAAAGAGTCAGTGAGATTGACCATCTGGACTCAGAGGAAGTTTGAACTAAGAAACTGAAGAGAGTCACCAGCCACTTGGCAGACATAGAATAGTATAAATGGATTGATGTAACGTAAGAGCTAGTTAGAGAACAAGCCTCAAGTACTGTAAATAAAAATAGGCCTCTGTGTCCTTATTCTGGAACTGGGGCAGACTCAGAAAAGCACAAACAGTTACAAATGGTATCCAACATAAGAGCTCATAAAATCTAAACTTACAGAAAGAGCAATTCTCAACTTCATATGGAAAAACAAGAAACCCAGGATAGCGAAAACAATTCTCAACAATAAAAGAACTTCTGGGAGAATCACAATCCCTGACCTCAAGCTGTACTACAGAGCAGTAGTGATAAGAAGCACATGGTATTAGTACAGAGACAGGTTGATCAATGGAATAGAATCAAAGACCCAGAAATAAACCCACACACCCACAAAGTGGACACTTGATCTTTGACAGAGAAACCAAAACCACACAGTGGTTAAAAAAAAATCATCTTCAACAAATGGTGCAGGTTTAACTGGCACTCTGTATGTAGATGAATGAAAATAGATCACCTTATACAAAGCTCAAGCCCAAGTGGATCAAGAACCTCAACATAAAACTGGATACACTGAATCTAATAGAAGAGAAAGTGGGAAAAAGCCTTGAAAACATTGGTACAGGGAAAATTTCCTGAACATAATATCCTGAGTTTTGGATATTAGCCCACTATCAGATGTAGGGTTAGTAAAGAATTTTTCCCAATCTGTAGGTTGCTGTTTTCTCCTGTTGATGGTGGATATTAGACAAAAGTACAGAATACCCAGGATCCAACCCACAGACCATAAGAAGTTTAAAAAGAAGGGAGGCCCAACTGAGGATGTTTCAATCCCACATAGAAAGGGGAACAAAATAATCATTGAAGGCAGAGGGAGGGAGAGGGTGGGAGAGGGAAGGGGGAGGGGAAAAGTGGAACAGGATATAGTGGGATATCCCCCCCCCTGCAAGTTGGGAAGAGCTAATGTGGGAGGAGTAAGGAGAAGAAAAGGAGGAAGAAGAGGAGCTGGGGCAGGGAGGTAGGAGCCATGGATGATCACACATGTATCGAGAGCTGTCCTGGGTATCAACTTATATCAAGGTTAGATATTGGGTTATAAATCTAATTGTATGGGCATCTTGTTTATTGAGCATTTCTATATTATATTATTATTATATAATATTATATTATTATATTACAATTATATAAAGCCTTTGGATAGTATTATAGTATATATATATTAATATCATATATATTATATATATGATATATCCTATATATGATATATAATCATATATATATGATATATAATTATATATCATATATCATATATTATGTATATTATATATTATATATATTATAATATATATTAATATATAATATATATTAACAATATATATCATATATATTATAATATATATTAATATATAATATATTAACAATATATATCATACAATGATTATATATAATGATATATATATATATATATATATATATATATATCAAGCACATGACTTTCTCCCTGGGATTTGTGTTTTATAAACTCAAAATATCTTTAAAATAGTCTTTGTAGAGGAGTCTCTGTTTAATGAACTACAAAACATTTACTCCGGAGCCCATTCTAGCTGCCAGAGAAGATGAAAGATTCCTAGAAGCTTGGACTTAGAAAGCCTGTGCTGATTTCTCTCTGCCCCTGATATCTATGTAATCTCTGATTGATTTCCTCCCCTGGCAGGTTGTTGACCACCCCACAAGGAAAATAAGTAAGAGCTTAGAAAAATCCCAATAATTTTGCTAGCTTGGATGGTGTGGTTGGAAATATCTCAGGAACCAAAGAATATTTAGGCTTTTGAATGATAAAGAAGGTGGCCATGAATGAATCACAATCTCCAAATCTTGTTTTTTTTTTTTTTGTTTGTTTTGTTTTTTTGTTTTTTTCATTTGGTTGCGTGTTTTTTCTAAATGATGTACTCACCCAGAGGTCTAAAAACAATTAGCTAACATGTGCAGTGTCCGATTAGTATAGGTAACAAGATGCAAGCAGACCCGCAGGTGGAAATGCACTAAACACTTGTACACTAATTTGATCGTACACTGAGGGGAGGTAATATAAAAAAATCAAGGGTCAATTTTGTGGGTGTGCAAGTGTGCCATCTGCTGGCCATATTGGGGAAAGGCACAGAGATTTCTACACCGCCCATTCTTTCTTTCCAAAAGTATTTACCATTCATCCTCTCTGTGCCATATACAATCAAGTGTGATACTAATGTCTGATACATTTTTGTGTATTTAAGATGTTGCACCAAAATATATTATATAAAGAGCAAAAATGTCAGAAGATTATAAAACATAATTATTTTATATTTTTAAAAGAAATTTTGATAGTTACTTTGACCAATGAAATGAGCTGAAATGTGCTCATTGATAAAAAGGTCAAAGTATTTTAGAATTGGGAGGGGTGATGAATACATTTTTTTACTTTAGTGTCATTTATTTTAGAGTTAAAACAAAAACCTGAAGCTTCAAGGCATTAACACTTAATGTAAAAAAAAAAAAAAAGTGGAGAAAAGGACAGTAAAAATATTGAGATTTTATTTCTAGTGAATTTGTTAGATGCGTGTGTTTTGATTTTTATTTCTTTGTAGTGAGCAGTGGTCACTGATTTGACGCACAAGAGCTCATTTAAACTACTCATGTAATTATTCAAATTAATTCTGAATTTGAAGGTAATGGTTGAAACTACAGAATGGCTGAGAATCCCAGGCAGTGAACTGAAGAACAGCCACAAGGATCATAGACCTTTGGATTGTGGGAAAGCTGATCTGAGAGCTCCACAGGATTTAAGAGTAAGAGCCCTGGTTAGAGCCTGATACGGTTCAGAAGACCGCAGACACAAGAGGCTATGGCATGCCAGGCATGGAGCCAGATACAGTTCAGAAGACAGCAGACACAAGAGGCCATGGCATGCCAGTCATGGCTGAAGACTCGGTAGATAAAATGCCTGATCCTGAGAGACCCAACCATTAGCAGGGAAAATGCAGAGTCACCTCATGTGGGGGATGCTTGTCCTTTTTCATGAGTCATGAGTACTCAAGCATGGGGGAGGGGGAGGGCAGCTTTCCAGCCAGCACCATCAGCAGGATTTCCCTAGCAGTGGTGAGGCTCTGGACAGGTTCCAGAGAGCCCGCCTCAGCAGGAATGCTGCAGAGGAGTCTGGCTGGGGACTCACCCTTTGAGAGATTGTATGGCTGTTTTTAACTAAAGCAGTTAGGCAGCTTCTGTGCTTTTTCCCATCCTGCCTAGGGAGACTCAACACCACTTTGGAGACCATTTTAGTTCAAATCCCTATTCATGTCCTAGATGCCAAACTATGTTCAGGATGAAGGCTTTTCTCTTCGGTCTTGCCATTTCCGCTCATTTTAATACAAAACAAGAAGACTTTGATGATATACATCAATATCAAATAAGAGAATAGCAAAATTTCAAGATTCGATCATAGAATCTATGACCTACCATCTTCCTGCTATTTTTGGGTGCAATGATTTTGTCTCGTTTGCCGTAATTGTAAATACTACAGCCACCTAGCCACCATAACCCAGGACTTCACTAATGATACAAGATTGGAGATTATCATGGAGAATCTATTGACATTATTTTACTGATAATGCTAAGTACAGGTTGTCTGTTTCAGGTTCATGTATCAAGTGAGAGAGGGAGTAGTGTGGGCTACATGTTCTTTGATAAGAGCTGCAGTAATGAACAGTACAAGGAAGAGACACCAAAATTGAATTATGCTATTCAGGCAGTAATTATGGTGTTTACGTGTGACCAAGCATTAGGAATGGTCAGGTTACATTTACTGAACACTGGTTGAGAAATCAGACCATAATATAATAGCTTCATCAAACTGTAAAGTGAAACTTCAAGGGAAGCAATGGAAAGATTTTCTTTCTGTATGTGCTATATGCATGTGTGTTCATGTGTATACAGGTTTGTTTGATCATGTGTGTACTTATGGAGGCCAGAGCTCTCTTCTGTAATTTTTAATCTTATTTTTTGACACAGGGTCTCTCACTGCCTTGGAGATTCCTGTTCTAGTACTCTAAAACCCAGGGTCTGCTTGTCTCCAGATGGTAGAAGAGAACCAATTTCCACAAATGTACCATAAAATACACACACACACACACACAGAGAGAGAGAGAGAGAGAGAGAGAGAGAGAGAGAGAGAGAGAGACAGAGAGAGACAGAGACAGAGACAGAGACAGAGAGACAGAGAGACAGACAGAGAGACAGAGAGATAGAGAGAGAGAGGGCACAGTAAAGAATTAAAATGCAGTCTTAAAAGATTTTTTTATATAAGTCTGTATTTGGGTCCTAAGAATATAATTGAAAAGAAACCAAATCTACCCTTTCTATATTAAGGTTTCCATGTAAACACTCATAATTCAGAGTCAAAGTCCCTCTGTATGCAAACACTTGTGAATCCCGTGCAGAGGAGGAAAGGACCATGGGAGCCTGTGTTTCTCTGTGAACAGCTCACAGCATTTTGAAAACATAAGACTCCATGTACATGAAGGAACATACTCAGGTAGTCCAGAAAGCACAGAAACACAGCAGTAGACTGCCATGGCCATCTGGGGAAGTTAAGGTAATCAGAAACAGGGTAAACTTAGGCTTTCCGTTGAAGATAAGCTCTGTCATGTGGAAGCCGTGGTACCTTTGACATCTTTTTTTCTCTGCACAGTCATAAAGAGCCCTGTGGTGCATTTGGGTACCCTCAGGACCCTCAGCACACAGGTCACAGAACTTCACGAGTAATCTCACCTCTCTGGCAGGAACAATCCAATTCGCTGTCTGTCTTATTCAATTCATCCCTGGCTTTGGAGGTTTCCATTGGCTTGTGCACCTGTGCCAGTGCAGCTTGCATGTACCCGACAAAGGAAGCAGGGCCCACAGAACGTCCCAATCAGGGAAGGATGGAGTTCTGTGGATGGTACGATGGGTAATATGCTCACTGCCCAAGAACGAAGACCTCAGTTAGGATCTTCAGATCCAAGCCCCAGGCAGGAGAAGCACAGATCCTGGGCCAACAAAGTTAGCAAAAACAACAAGTTCAAGGTTCAGTCAGTGGGAGACATTGCCTCAAAAATTAACATGAAAAGCATTACAAAGACACTGGAAGTCAGTCTCCGTGTGTCCACGTACAGGTGAGCATACCCACTCAAACACATACACACATATGCATATCATACACATATGTACATGGAGAGAGAAAGAGAGAGGGCTCAGTCACACGAAGACTCAGGTGTCCCTCAGTCTCACAAACCAACCTGGCTCTGGTTTCTCTGCTCCATAACATGGCCACCTCCATGTTAGAGGCAACCTGTCAACAACCCCTTATAGCTTTGTAGGTGACAGAACAGAGCCAAGGCAGCTTGAGTGTAAGCCAGTTCCTACTTCCTGCAGCAATTTCTCCTGCCTAGGCCTAGCTCCGTTCTCCTCCCTTGGCCTGCTCTCAGAGTTTGTTCATCGCATATCATCAAGAGAGACTGTCCGACTGGCTGTCACAATCACCCTTGATTATTTACCAGTGCTCGCTCTGAGCGCAACTTGGTGCAGTGATAGCTATCTATCATCCCGTCCTGACTACGTCTTGAAAGAGGGGCACCTATAAAATTCCATTTGAACAGTGTCTTCCTTTAGGAAGAAGAGCCCAATGGCAGTGGCTTTACTAAATCTCTCTATGCCCCACAGAGAGGAATTTAACAGACAGCCACCTCTGAAAAGCTGGATCACTGCATAGCTGTAGCTGACAAGCGCTTCTGCAATATCCAACTAACACACAAATAAATGGAGAGCTGATCTGCAGGGTGTCAGGTGCACTCCTAAGTGGCTTACATTGGTTATGTTTTAAGTTATAATGCCTGCATGGGAGAAAACTTGCATTCCGCGTAGGGAAAGAGTTAGCCCAGATTGCCTGAGGTTGTGTAATGAATAAATTGTGGTTCAAAAGTTTGAGCACTTGATATGAAAGCTGCTGTCCTTTGCCAAACATCCTCCTACCTCCCATCCATCCCCCATTGATATTTCTCAGGCATTTGCTTACTTGGATATTCATAACTCCACTACTGTAAAAGGTATTTTCTTTACTGTTGGTTACTTGCTGAGGCAAACTGTTCTAATAGACAAAGGCGAAATATGTATTCTCCTGACTGCATTTATAAATATTTATAGCAGAGTGCCTCCTTGCAGTGCTTTCCTTCCATGTAATTGATAAATTACATATTAGAGGGTTGTGAAACCAGAAATATTTTTCAATCAAACTGTATTTCCCAACATGAACCTGTTTATCATCTTGATGCACTTTAAGTGTCTGGATAAAAGAATTTCTTGTTCAAAGTCTCCCTTTGAAAGATTCATGTTCCACAACCTCAACTCTCAATTTCTGTCTCCCGGATGGGATTGCAAGTAATGATCACAGAAAACATATTTGAGCACTGTAAGATATTTGAGAAAAACCTAGCTCCACCAATCTCATTGAGATCAGTAGCGCTGCCATCAGTATTTCTCTGACCTCTTTCTGATCACATAACATGATTTCTCTCCCTCATCACCTTTGGTGCCACTCGTGATAGTTTGCATCGGACACATAAATGCAAGCAGAGTGACTTTCACTCTCATGCAGCATCTAGAAGACATAGTAGCAACCATGTTCCTCTGCTAAGGCTGACGACCGAGGGCATCTTTAAGCCTTAGTTCCAGAGTGATTGTGAGCACAGCCTTGTCACGTAGCACAAGCTTTGCCCTGAGACACAAATACTTAGGGACTTTCGCTACCATACATAACCTAGAATATACTCACTGATAAGCTAATATGACACATATTCACACTCTGTATATTTCCTTCACATTTTACGTGTATAAGTAGTTTTTATGTGGATGTAATTGCAGTATGTAAATACAACTTTCTGTGCTAAACTTTTCAAAATATTATGCTACAAATATTCTTTTAGTTTTCTCAGACAGTATGCTTATCATTTTACTGATGGTATAATGCCTTATGTAGTATTACATAAGTATTATTTTTATTTTTTTGTTACAAATTATGGAACTCTAAGTGTTTCCAGACTTATACAGCTTAATACTCTTTAAAACATGCTTTGAGGGCAAAATAATTTTCTTTTTTTTTAATTTTCAGTTTTGTACTAGCTAAACTCACAGAGCCTTTTCTGGATATTTGTACAAGAATTTTAGCAATAACAAAACTGAGATAGTTCTATTTTTTCTTTAATTTTGACACCCTTTCAGATCATAAGACTAAACTGTCCTGAGATAGAATGTCAGAATAGTCTTTCCAAAAGATCCAAACATTGATTACAGAAAAAAGTATTACTACTTGAGCTAGTTGTATACATCTATAATATCTGTTCCCTAGGGCAGAAGGAACACAAGCTGGAGGATAGCCTGGGCTATGTAGCATGTTCCAGGCCAGCCTAGGCTGCATAGTGAAGTCCTACTAAAAATGATATTTGATTATAGAATTTTGTATCTGCTATAAACAGCTTAAAGTTATACAAATTAGTATCCCAAAGATAGAAGGATCACTTACACTGAGACCAAACTAGCAGTGTTTCACCCTCTCAGTGGACCAGAGAATATTTCTTTAGTTGACGGTAAACATGTTTACACAACATTAATCCTAAGGGAAACCAGACTGGTCACCCCGCCAGAAAACACAATAACTCTGCCTTGCTCACTTTGCGTTGATCATTTTGATGAATAAAGCAATTTCATTTCTTCTAATGCATGGGCTGTATATCTGAGGTTGTTGTCTGTTTTTATACTCCTAGTTTTTCATATTTCTCTAACACCGCTTTCTGAGTCACCTGGTGATTTGTAGCTATTACACCATAAATACTTCGTAGAATGATTTATGATTTTTATAGTCAGCCATCTATGCAAACATCTAAAACATGCAGAGACCCCGGCTGCGATCCGATGACTGCTGCTAAGGGCTCTCTTTTTACTTCTCTCCCTTTCTGTCTTAGCCCATGCCTCAGTTGGATTTTTTCCCTTGTATTTCAGTGACCAAGACAAAAAAGCAGCAACCCAGTGGTAAAGGTGAGATCTGCACAAAGATTGGGGGTGGGTAGCATGATGATTTATGAATGCCAAGCACAGGCAAGACCTTTAGTGACACTGTCAGATCAGCACTTGCAGGACACCTTGGGTTGGTCATTAGCTTTTTCCAACACCACAGCTTACCGGTAAGATTCAATTAGTCATCTTCTAGTTTTTCATTCTCAAAGCATGGTCACATAACATGTGATATTATTTTGTAATTGCCTAGGCTGTAGACAGAACCACAGGGGTGCAGACATACCTGAAAAGAGGGACCCTCAAATGAGGGCTTGCCTCCAGATTGGCATTACTCTGGGACATTTTCCTGATGGCTAATGGTGCAGGAGGGACAGCTTGCTGTTGGCAGTGCTGTGCCGGGCTGTATGAGGAAGGCGGCTCAGCAGACCACGGGAGGAGCCAGTAAACAGCACCCCTCCATGATCCCTGCTTCAGTTCTTGTCTTCAGCTTCCTGCCTTGGACCATGGAAGGCCATCTGTAAGTCGAATAACCTTTTTCCTCCCCCAGGTTCCTTTTTGGTCAGTGTTACATCACAGAAACAGAAACCAAACCAAAATAGCATCCATCTGATTAAAAATATAACTGACAGCATTATTAAATAATGTATTCCAAGAGAAACTAAAAAGATTTTAAGATAATTTTTCTAAGTGAGAAATTGTATGCCTGATTATAAGAGGATGCTGGATTAAAAATAAAAAAAAACTATTGTTTTGAGAAATAGAAGACATTTTGAGGAGAAAAGCAGTTTTTATAAAGACCCTATTACAATGTAATGTTCTAGCAGATCAGTCACTGCCATCAGCTACAAGGCCTGATATTTACCCACTGTCAGGCCAGAGTTCAAATCTAGGATTACTTTATTGTAACTTGATGATACAGTTTCCCACATCTGTTCCACAGATACAATGGGTGCAGTGATACCTGTCTGAAAATATTCTGTAAGGGGTCAGCAAGCTGCCTCTGTGGGTAAAAGTGCTTGCTGTGTAAGTCTGAGCATTGTAAGCGGCGAGATGAAAAGCCATTTGGTTTGGGTCCGATGTATCAGTGCTGTGTTGTAAGCAGATTGCAGGGGGAACAAATGCATGCAGGAGACGGAGCTTAGAGAACACTGCGTGAACCCAGAAGAGAGAAGACTCGGCCCCTGGAGTGGTGGCATGTGTGCATAGGAAAGGGCAAAGCAAGCAATCAGAGGTATTGACATTTTCAATAATCTCAGCTCAAAAAGGAGAAGAGATTAGATGGCTGGTTGGTGAGAAACAGATGTCAACAGACTGTGCAATGTGTGTGTGTGAGTTTGTGTGTCAGTGTGAGGTATGAGTGTGCATGTGTGTGGGGGGAGCATGTGTGTGTGAGGTGTGAGTGTGTGTGTGTGACTGTGTGTCTGTATGTGTGTGTGCATCTGTATGGGGGAATGTGTGTGTGTTTGTGTGTCAGCGTGAGGTGTGAGTGTGTATATGTGTGTGCATGTATGTGGGGGGAATGTGTGTGTGTTTGTGTGTCAGTGTGAGATGCGAGTGTGTATGTGTATTTGTGTGAGGTGTGAGTGTGTGTGTGTGTGTGTGTGTGTGTAAAATGACACGTGGGTAGGCATGTGCCATGGCACACAGATGAACATTAGAGGACAACTTTGTGGGGCTGTTCCTCTCCTCCCACCTTTATGTGGGTCCTGGGGGCTGAGCTCAGGCCATCGGGCTTGCCAGCAGGTACTTTATCCTCTGAGCCACCTCACCACTCCTGAGATTTGTTTTTGATGAGTAAAATAAGTACTTTTATCTATTGATGGGAATAATCCAGGGGAGAGTAGACCTTTGGATGTGAGTATAATTAAGTAGTGAGTAATAGTTCTTTATTATTTTATTTATTTATTTATTTATTCCCTTTACAACCCACTATCAGCCCTTTCACTCCTCTCAGTACCCCCTCATGCAAGTCCTCCCAGAATTCCCTCTTCTCCTTCTTTTGAGAAGGGAAGGCCACCTCTGGGTGTCAACTCCTGATTCTCCACCATGATAATCCTGCACTCTATGACTAATATCCACTTATAAGTAACTGCAAACCAAGCATGTCATTTTGGGTCTAGGTTACCTCACTCAGGATGATATTTTCTAGTTCCATCCATTTGCCTGCAAAATTCATAATGTCTTTGTTTTCAATGGCCGAAGATGTTTTCAATGTGAAGATGTACCACATTTTTTGTATTCATTCCTCAGCTGAGAGACATCTAGATTGTTTCCTTCCAGTTTCTGGTCGTTGCAATAAAGCTGCTATAAACATAGGTGAGCAAGTGCCCTTGTGAGGTGGTGAAGCATCTTTTGGGTATATGCCCAAGAACGGTATAGCTGGGTCTTGAGGTAGCACTATTTCCAGTCTTCTGAGAAACTGCCAGTTGATTTCCACAGTGGTTGTAGAAGTTCACACTTCCACCAGCAATGGAGGGGTATTTCCTTCTCCACATTCAGTGTCCTTTGACTTATAAAGCTTTTCAGTTTCATGTGGTCTAATTTATCAATTGTTGACCTTAGTGCCAGAGATACTGATGTTCTGTTTAGGAAGTTATCTCCTGTGCTGACAAGTTCAAGGCTATTCCCCATTTTGTTCTGTTAGATTTAACACATCTGGTTTTACATTGAGGTCTTTGATATATTTGGACTTGAGTTTTGTGTAGGTTGAGAATTATGGATCTGTTTGCAATCTTCTATATGCAGACATCCAGTTAGACCAGCACCATTTGTTGAAGATGCTTTCTCCTTTCCATTGTGTGGTTTGGATTCTTTGTCAAAAATCAAGTGTCCAAACATGTGTGGGTTTATTTCTGGGTCTTTCATTCGATTCCATTGATCCACCTGTCTGTTCCTAAACCAACACCATACAGTTTTTATTACTATTGCTCTGCAGTACAGCTTGAAGTCAGGGATGGTGATACCTCCAGAAGTTTTTTTGTTTTTTATTGTTCAGGATTATTTCAGCTATCCTGGGTTTTTTTGTTTGCTTGTTTTTGTTTTTTGTTTTCCATATGAAGTTGAGAATTATTTTTTTTCAAGATCTGTGAGGGACTGTGCTGGAATTCTGATGAGAACTGCATTGAATCTGTAGATTGCTTTTGGTAAGATGGCCATTTTTACATTATTCATCCTACTGATCCATGAGCATGGGAGATCTTTCCACCTTCTGATACCTTCCTCAATTTCTTTCTTAGATATTTGAAGTTCTTGTCATTCAGGTCTTTCACGTGCTTGGTTAGAGTGACACACATGTATTTTGTTACTTGTGGTTATTGTGAAGGTCACTGTTTCCCTGACTTCTTTCCATTGGTCACTTGTGTAGAGGAGGGCTACTGATTTCTTTGAGTTGATTTTGTATCCAGCCTCTTTGCTGAAGGTGTTCATCAGTTGTAGGAGTTCTCTGGTAGAATTTTTGGGGTCACTAATGTATACTCTCATATCATCTATGGATATCGATACTTTGACTTCTTTCATTTCAATTTGTATCTCCACAATATCCTTTAGTTGTCTTACTGCACTAGCTAGAACTTCAAGTACTATATTCAAGAGATAGTTGGAGAGTAGACAGCTTTCTCTTGTTCCCAATTCTAGGGAAATGCATTACGTTTCTCTCCATTTAATCTGATGTTGGCTATTGGCTTGCCGTGTACTTCCTTTATTGTGTTTAGGTGTGCCCCTCATATCCTTGCTCTCTTCAAGACTTTTATCATGAAGGGGTGTTGGATTTTGTCAAATGCCTTTTCAGCATCTAGTGAGATGATCATGTGCTATTTTCCTTTTAGTTTGTTTATATGGTTGATTACATTGATGGTTTTTTCTATATTGAACCACCCCTGCATCTCTGGGATGAAGCCTACTTGATCATGATGGATGATATTTTGATGTTTTTCTGGATTCTGTTTGTGAGTGTTGAGTATTTTTGCATCAATGTTCATAAGCAAAATTGGACTGAAATTCTCTTTCTTTGTTGAGTCTTTATGTGGTTTAGGTATCAGGGGGACTGTGACTTTGTAGAATGAGTTTGGCAGTGTTCCTTCTGTTTCTATGTTGTGGAACAGTTTGAGGAATATTGGTATTAGCTCTTCTTTGGAAGTTTGGTAGAAGTCTGCACTAAAACCATTTGCCATCTGGCCCTGAAAATTTTTTTCTTTTTTGGTTGGGAGACTTTTAATGACTGCTTCTATTTTCTTAGAGTTTGTAGGAAGGACTGTTTAGATAATTTACTCGATTTTGATTTAGCTTTGGTAATTGATATCTGTTTAGAAATTCATCCATTTCATTTAGATTTTCCAATTTTGTGGAGTACAACCTAATGATTCTTTGAATTTCCTCAGTGTCAGTTGTTATGTCTCCTTTTTTGTTTCTGACTTTGTTAACTCGGGTAATGTTTCTCTGCCTTCTAGTTAGTTTGACTAATGTTTTGTCTATCTTACTGATTTTCTTAAAGAACCAGCTCTTGGTTTCATTGATTCTTTGTATTGTTTTCTTTGTTTCTAATTTATTAATCACAGCCCCGAGTTTGATTTCTCTATCTCTACTCCTCTGGTTATGTTTGCTTCTTTTTTCCCCAGATACTTCAGATGCACTTTTAAGTCGTCAGTATGAGAACTCTCCAACTTCTTCATGAAACTACTTATGGCTGTGAGCTTTCTTCTTAGCTCTGCTCTCATAGTGTCTTACAAGTTTGGGTATGTTGTGCCCTCATTTTCATTGAATTCTAGAATGTCTTTAGTTTCTTCCTTTATTTCTTCCCTGACCCAGTGATCATTGAGTAGAGAGTTGTTTAGATTCTATAATTATGTTGGCTTTTTGTTGTTTCTGTTGTTGTTGAAGTCCAGATTTAATCTATGGTGATCCGATAAAATGCTAGGGGTTATTTCAATCTTCTTGTATCTGTTGAGGTTTGCTTTGTGACCAATTATATGGTCAGTTTTAGAGAAGGTTCCATGAGGTACTGAGAAGAACCTCATGCACATTCTTTTGTGTTTGGGTGAAATGTTCTACAGACATCTGTTAAGTCCGTTTGAATCACAACCTCTGTTATTTTGCTACTTCTCTGTTTAGTTTCTGTCTTGATGACCTGTTCAATGGTTAAGAGTGTGGTGTTGAGGTCTCCTATTATTAATGTGTGGGGTTCAATGTGTGATTTAAGCTTTAGTAATGTTTCTTTTACAAATATGAGTGTCCCTGCATTTGGCACTTAGATGTTCAGAGTTGAGATGTCTTCTTGGTGAAATTTTTCCTTAATGAATATGAAGTGTCCCCGTGTCTCCTTTGATTACTTTTGGTTAAAAATCTATTTTATTAGATATTAGAGTGGCTACTCCAGCTTGTTTCTTGGGTGCATTTGCTTGGAAAACCTTTTCCCAGCCCTTTATACTGAGATAATGACTATTTTTGTTGCTGAAATGTGTTTCTGGTATTCAGCAGGATGATGGATTCTGTTTATGCATCCATTATGTTAGCCTGTGTCCTTACTGGGATATCCCATTGAATCTATTGATTTTGAGAGATATTAATGACCAATGATTGTTATATATCGTTATTTTTATGTTGGTTACAGCTGTGTGTGTGTGCGCGCGCGCGTGTACACGCACATACTCGTTTCTCTATTGGTTTTAATGGTGTGAAATTATTTAATTCTTGTGGTTCTTTTGAGTATAGTTAGCCTCATTGGGTTGCAATTTTCCTTCTAATATCCTCTATAGGTCTGGGTTAGTGGATAGGTATTGTTTGAATTTGGTTTTGCCATGGATTATCTTGGTTTCTCCATCTATGGTAATTGAAAGTTTTGCTGGGTATCACAGTTTGGGCTGATACCTATGATCTTCTAGGATCTGCAAGACCTCTGCCCAGGCCCTTCTAGCTTTGTCTCAGATGAGAAATTAGGTGTAATAGGTCTGCCTTTATATGTTACTTGGCCTTTTCCCTTTGCTGATTTTAAAATCCTTTCTTTGTTCTGTATATTAAGTGCTTTGATTATTATGTGGAAGAAAGATTTTCTTTTCTGATAAATTCTGTTTGGTGTTCTGTAAGCTTCTTGTACCTTTATAGGCATTCCTTTCTTCAGGCTAGGGAAATTTTATTCTAAGATATTGTTAAAGATGTTTTCTGAACCTTTGAGGGGGGGAGGGCATCTTTTTCTTCTATTCCTAGTATTGTTGGGTTTAGTTTTTTTATACTGTCCCAAATTTCCTGAATGTTTTGTGGCATGAATTTTTAGATTTTCCATTTTTTGACTGATGTATTGATTTCTTCTATTGTATCTTCTACACCTGAGATTCTTTTTTCCCTCTCCTGTATTCTGTTGGTAATGCTTATGTCTGTAGCTCCTGTTGGCTTTCCTAAGTTTTCCATCTCCATGTTTGCCTCAGTTTGTATTTTCTTTATTGCTTCCATTTCCCTTTTCATGTCTTGGATAGTTTTATTCATATCCTTCACCTGTTTGAATGTATTTTCCTGTATTTCCTTAAAAGATTTATTCATATCCTCTTTAAAGGCCTCTATCATCTTTATAAAATGGAATTTAAAATCTTTTTCTTATACTTCAGTTTAATTAGGATATCCAGGGTTTGTTGTTGCAGGGTAGCTGGACTCTGGTGATGCCATATTCCCCTGGGTCTTGTTGATTGTGTTCTTACACTGACCTTAAGGCATCTTGTTTTCCCTGGTGTTGGCTGGATGATCCTGATGGCAGCAGGACTTCTCGGGAAGGTGGGGGGGGGGGAGCCATGGGTCAGACAATGAAGGTCATGGAACTCCACTTTGCAGGCTGTGTCATGTGCAAATCCTATTCTTCAGGCTGTGTCTCAGTTAGACCCAGCTGGGGTGGTAGGCAGCTCCAACTAGAATGGGACGTTGGGCAGGGTTCCAAGATGGTTCATTTTGGGGCCCTGAAGGTTTCCACAGGGAAGCAGGATGCTCTTGGGGTCCTGCAGGGCTCCTCCAGACCAAGGAGCAATGCTAGAGCTAGACAATGGTGCTCAGGGGACCAGGTGCACCACTAACCTCTCACAGTGATAGTTCTTCTATCCAATAAAATTCAATTCAACTCAAGTCAGTTCAACAAATATTTATGGAGGCTCTAGGTATGACAGAGCACTATTTTACATAGGATACATTTGTAAACGACACAATTAAAAGGTCATTGTCTTTTTCTAGATATGACAAGCTAGTAAACTATATAGCATATAAAATGACAAATGCAGTGGGAAATGTAGGACTAAGGGTCTATAGAAAAAACAAACATGGACTTCAGTTTTACATAGGGTATTTGGTTAAAGCAAGACTTCCTGAGAAGGGAAGTAATCAATATTCCAGGAAGTGTGATGGCCAGTGCACTCTGAGGCAGGGGCAGAGTGTTGCAGAATGTCAGGAATACACACACACACACACACACACACACACACACACACAAAGAGAGAGAGAGAGAGAGAGAGAGAGAGAGAGAGAGAGAGAGAGAGAGAGAGAACACAGAATGCAAACAACTGTTACTCACCTCTGGCTGCTTAGGGAGATAAAGACTGGGGCCTGAAGTATCCAACTGGGCAGAGAGAATTCAGGTTGAAAAGAAAATAAAGAGACACTTCCCAGACCATGATTTAAGGCAGGTGGGAGAGATTTATTCCAGATGCCAGAGACGAGGAAGAAGAGGGAAGTACAGTGGTAATTCTAAAGGGATAGGTGCCTTCTCTCAGGCTGCTGCTTTTGTCTCAATACTACTCTTGCTTTCTTGTCAGAGCTCCTGAGCTAGGCACCTGCAACCTCCCTCCCACAGGGATGGCTGTCCAAAATAGACCTGTTCCATGCTTGATTGGCATCCTTGAAATTTGTCAGCAGGGCCTGAATGATCCTGTTCCAAGGCCACCAGAGCCACCAGAGCCACCAGAGCCACCAGAAAACTGACTAAGCTGTCTACGGGGAGCAGAATCAACCAGAAGCCACTGGGTTAGTCAGGGTTGCATTCCCACTAGTCATAGCTTCACTTTGTCTCTCAGCCCAGTCCCAGTAAAGCAAGAGCTCTTCAGTATGAGGAACTGTGTTAAAGATGCACGTTTCGTGTACTTCCGTGTGGGCCTGAGAATCTATGATTCTAAGAAATCCCAAGAAGTAGGGATTCCATGCTTGGAGCCAATTCTGAATACCAACAGGTCAGCCTACCCACTTCGTTAGCAGATTTTCACAGAAATATAGGGACATGTTAAGTGACATCCAACTTCAGAAACAACCTGGAAAAATCACTTCTCATACCTCTGTTTCTGACATCCTTAAGGTTTTTTTTTTTTTTTTCCCTTTGAGTGCATTTTTTCCCCTAAAGGACACAATTTGTGCTATAATTGAATTTTTAAAATCTGAAACCATGGCCTGATCCCTCCGCCTTTGTCTCTGCCTCTTAGGCTTTCTCTCTCTTTTCTAGTAGATGGAGATTAGGTTGCTAAAGTAAGATGCAAATTCCTGTGCTCAAGTGATCCACCTGCCTCATTCTCTTCATAGCTGGGCCTGAAAGTATGCACTTCTATGCTTGCATTCTCTCTTTTGGTAGAGAATTAGCTTTGTGTATTTATTGTTCTGAGGCTAACAAGCATCCGTGTAGGAAAATATATTGACTGTGTCTTTAAAAATATGGAAAAAGATATTCATTTTTTTTTTTTTTAGATTTTTAAAAATTTATTCTTTAATCTCTTTTTACAGTCCAGACTTTATCCCCCTCCCGGTCCACCCTCCAACTCTTCCACATCCCACATCTCCTTTCTCCCCTCCTGTCTCCAAGAGGATGTCCCCACCCCTTCACCCCGCCAGACCTCCCCACTCCCTGGGGCCTCCAGTCTCTTGAGGGTTAGGTGCATCTTCTCTGACTGAACCCAGAATCGGCAGTCCTCTGTTATATATGTGTTGAAGGCCTCATATCAGCTGCTGTATGCTGCCTGCTTGGTGGCCCAGTGTCTCAGAGATCTTGAGGTTAATTGAGACTGCTGGTCCTCCTACAGGGTCGCCCTCCTCCTCAGCTTCTTCCAGCTTTTCCCTAATTCAACCACAGTGGGCAGCAGCTTCTGTCTATTGGTTGGGTGCAAATATCTACATCTGAATATTTCAGCTGCTTGTTGGGCCTTCTCAGAGGGCAGTCATGATAGGCTCCTGTTTGTAAGCACACCATAGCATCAGTAATAATGTCAGACCTTGGGGCCTCCCCCTGAGCTGAATCCCAATTTGGACCTCTCATCGAACCTCCTTTTCCTCCGGCTCTTCTCCATTTTTGTTCCTGCAGTTCCTTCAGACAGGAACAGTCCTGGGTCAGAGTTTTTGACTGTGGGATGGCAACTCCATCTCTCCACTTGATGCCCTGTTCTTCCACTGGAGATGGACTACACAAGTTCCCTTTCCCCACTGTAAGACATTTCATCTAAGGTTCTTCCCTCTGAGTCCTGAGCATCTCCCACCTCCCAGATCTCTGGTACATTCTAGAGGGTACAACTTCCTACCTCCCGAGGTTGTCTGTTTCCATTTTTTTTTTTCTGTTGGACCTCAGGGCTTCAGTCCTGTTTCCACTCCCCAATACCTGATCATGTTCCCTTCTTCCCCTCCCTGTCCCCTTTCCCAACCAGATCCCTCCCTTCCTCCCCACCTCCTGTGATTGCTTTCTTCTCCCTCCCAAGTGGGATTGGGGCATCCTCACTTGGGTCCTTCAGCTTGTTAGCTTTCTTGAGTCCTGTGATTGTATCCTAGGTATTCTCTACTTTTTTTTGGGGGGGGTAATATTCATTTATTAGTAAGTACATTCCTTGCATGTCCTTTTGTGTCTAACTTACCTCATTCAGGATGATATTTTCTAGTTCCATCCATTTGCCTGCATTTTAAAATTATGTGTATGTGTGTGTCTATATAGGAATTTATATTGTAGGTGTAGGTGTCCATGGAGTCCAGAAGAGGGCACTGAATCCTATGGAGCTAGAGTTACAGGTAGCTGTGAAGTCTTAACACGGATGCCTGGAACCAAACTCAAGTCATCTAGAGGAGTAGCACATACTTTCAACAGCCAACAATCTTGCCAGCACCAAGATATTCAATTTTTAAAGTCAGCGCAGGAACAAGAAAATAAACCATGAAGAAATCAAAAAGAGGGGAAATGACAAAGGGAAGGCAGAAATTAATTGAGAATAAATTTAAAGTTACTGACAGGCTTTGAAAAACGTAAAATGTGTTCACTTGAAAGAAATAAAAAATAAGTGGGATGGAAAACATTTTAAAGAGTATATTATAAGGGATACTGCGAAGACTGACAGAACTGAGGATTTATGAAAAAACGTCACGGAAATTCACTAGTTAGAAAGACATATGGGGCTGAAAAGATCGCTCAGTGGTTAAGAGCACTTGCTGCTCCAGTCCACCCAAGTTTGAGTCCCAGCACCCACACACATGGCTCACAGTCTCCTGCAGCTATACCTCTGGGAGACCTCATGCCCTCTTCTAGTCTTTGAGGACACACACACACACACACACACACACACACACACTGCATAAAATCATATATAGACACATTACAAATACACATAAATAAAATAAATCTATTAAGAAGGAGTTTGATTAGAGGTACCCTGCATGGAAGGAAGGACAATACTGCTTCCAGAAGGCACAAGTTGTTATATAAAAGTTGCAGTAGAAGATATATACCCTTGGTTATCTGCCATAACTGCATGATAAAACTCTACTGCCGAAGACATCACACGAATCTTAAACCAACCAGTAAACTCACCCCTTGCTGCCTAATTTCCATTCTGCCAGAGGTGTTATGTAGGCTTCTGGGGGAAAAAAAGACATCAGTGGTCTTATCCAGTGCTGGAGCCTGCATACTGTAATTTTGACATGCTTGGCAAAATGTGCCCATCGGTACAATGGTAATATGAGTCTTACAGGTTAACAAGATGCTTTCTTGTCAGATTGAAGCCTGTTTTACAGGAGGGAATTCATGCCTGATATTGTAAGCACCACCAAAGCTCAGTTTGAGTTTTTCTATGTCTTTTTGTAAATATCAGAAATGGTTATATTTTATATTATTTAAATGATCTCAGACTATAAAAAAGATGGAGGATTTGATAATTTCAAAGATTGTCATATATACTTAACACTAGATAACCCAATTTAAATAGAATAATAACATTTATCAAGAAGTTTTGAGAAAAATTACTATCACTACCATGCAGCATAAGACTTAAGAAAAGAGAATCCTTGGACACTAGAGATACTACCAATATAGTTTATTCCATCATCAAAGTAGATGAGGATAAACATATTCCATCAGTAGCTTCTCAGATGGTCGTTGAAAGCACTCAATTGACAATGGGGAGATATCTTAGAATACCATTTTGTAAAGCAAATAAAACAAGTACTATAATTATATGTAGGATACAGCAGTGTGTATATAGGACCAAAAAGTGTAAAACAATGGCTTATTCTCTGGAGACCCATATACCTAAATATTCTATAATTAAAAATTATATAAAAAACAGAGGTGGATATTTGCCAGTTTCAGAACAAAAGAAATAACCTTTATACTATAGACACTAGTCATCAACAGAGATGACTAAGGACATAAACTGCTTGAGGCCATCCCAGGCCAGCCATTTACTGCTTTGGGTGTGACCTTGGTCAAGGTGCTGAACTTCTATTCTTCTAGACTTTTTAATCTGAAAACTGTGGGCTAATAAAGCCTACTTTGTAAAATTAAATGTCTAGAGGATGAGGAACTGGGGATAGCTACTGGAGAGTCCCAGGGAAGTGAGAGAAGTGAGAGACTCCCAGGACCCAACAGGGATGACTTTAGCAGAAATGTGCAGTGAAGGGAAGATAGAACCTGTAGAGAACACCTCCAATAGATAGGCATGGCTCCTGGTTGAGGAATGGGCCACCCACCCATCTCAAAGTTTTTAACCCAGCAATGTTCTTCCAAAGGAAAGACAAGGACAAAAAAAAATGGAGCAGAGACTGAAAGAAGGCCCATCTGGGCACTGCCCTACATGGAGATCCATCCTGTCTGCAGACACCAAACCCTGACACTGTTGCTGTTGCCAAGAGGCACCTGTTGACTGGAACCTGGTGTGGCTGCTCCTTGGGAGGTTCTGCCAGCAACTGACCAATGCAGATGCAGATGCTTGGAGCCAACCATCAGACTGAGCTCAGAGGCCCGGGTAGAGGAGCTGGTGGAAGGACTGGAAAAGTGGAGGGAGATTGCAACCCCATAGGAAGAACAATGTCAGCTGGCCAGACCAACCAGTGCTCCCAGAGACTAGACCACCAACCAAGGAGTGTTCATGGAGGGATCCATGGCTCCAGATACATATGTAGCAGAAGATGGCCTTGTCTGACATCAATGGGAGAAGAGGCCCTTGGTCCTGTGGAGATTTGATGCCCCAGCATAGGGGGATGCTGGAGAGGTGGAGTGGGAGAGGGTGGGTGGGTAGCACCGTCATAGAGGCAAAGGGGAGGGGGAGAGGGCAGATGTGGGAGGGGAGTTTGTGGAGGGGTAACTGGGAAGTGGGATATCATTGTGAGATGTAAAGGAATGGAATGATTAATTTCATAAAGACTCACAAGAAAGCCTGAAGCAGCTCCTGGGTCAGGGTAAAGATGTACTAAGTGATAGCAGTGATAATATCTGTACCATCTGTACCGCCATCACTGCTGCTCCTTCAGCTTTACCTGGGAACTCTGCAGGAAGCTGGAACTATGGGGTTTAACTGGAATCATAGGAGGAAACTCCAGCAAGATACGATAAAGATGCTTAAAGGAAAAATAAAGGCCTTACCAAACACGCTCTGTCAGTTAATGGACTACCCAGTAACTATTTACATACAGAAGATCACAAAGTTTAATTAAACTCAGTCTATATCTCATTATTATGAAAGTAGATCTATAAGTCAGATTGCTAAGACTATCTTTAATATTGAAGATTTGTTTTAATTCTTCCAAGGATTGTTGACTTAAAAATCTTGAGACTAAATAATGTTTGCTGTATGATGGAATCTTACAAAAGTATTTAGACTAGGATGCTGTGTGTCCATTCGCTGTGCACAAATGAAGAAATCTGGAACCTGTGACAATCACACAGATTGCATTCACTGCCAACCACTTGACAGACACTTAGACTTTTTATGATCTCCTGGATCTACTTTTATCTGACTACAATACAGTAAAAGAATTGTGGATTTATTTTAAAATGAGGAGCACAGATTAAATATTAATTTGTTTTTATTTCTTTGTCATATTCATTTGGGGGTAAGGGATAGCATGGGAACATGTGGAGATCAGGTAACAACCTGTAGGAGTTGACACTTCCCTTGTGTCATGTGGGTTCTGGGGGTGGGGATCAAACTCAGAACACCAAGGCTCCACAGCAGATGCTGGACTCATTGAGCCACCCCGGCAGCCCGAAGTAGTCTTTTAAATCAAAACACATCAGCAAACTGCAGCATCCATATGCATCTAGCGGATGTGGAAATTTATGTACGCATAAAGAACCTGCATGTGAATATACATAGAGGCTTTATTTGTGACTGGGAAAAAAAAAAACCCTGAAAGCAAGGGAGATGTCCTTCAGTGGGTAATGAATAATGAAAGCCCAGTCCACACAGATGATGGATTATTACCCTAGGCTGAAGAGACATAGGAAAGTAAAATGCATATTGCTAAGTGAGAGAAGCCGCTGGGAGAGGGTACACACCCTATGACTCCAGTTTATCTTTCAGAATGACAAAGCTGTAGAGATAGAAAACAAAAGAAAAAGATTCCAGTGCAGTCTCAGGGCAGTAAAAACATTTCTTGGAATACTGTATTTGTGGGATGTGCAGCCATTATAAATTTCTTAGAATGTATAACACCAAGGGTGAACGCTGATGCAAACCATAGGCTCTGTCAGTGCAGGCTGTGCACAGCAGTGGAGAGACACTGAGTCTAGGTGTGTAGGAAAAACCTCTCTATGCTTCAGTCAATTCTTTGTGAACTTAAGTTAAAAATGAACCTTACAGAATCTTTTAAATATGCACATTTCCTGGTTTACAGAGCAAGATTCAGGACAGCCAGGGCTATACTGAGAAACTCTGTCTCAAAAAACCAAAACATAAATAAATAAAGGCACGTTTCAAGTAAAGGTAAATCTGAAGATTAACTTTACGACCAGTGCAAAAGCCACACTACTGTTTGGTAGGTGAGATGCAGTCCAAGATCAAAACCAATGAAGACCAAAGTTAAAGGCAGGTGGGTGGTGGACTTCTACAGATCGGGTCCTGCTCATCTACAGACTTTTCTGTCTCCATTCACAGCCTCAAGGTCTCACCCACCTCCTTTGCTACACAAAGAAACATCCGGATGCCCCATTAAATATCTGTCTTCTTTATAAAACCTTGAGTGAGACTTAAGTGGATTTAGTGCAACCTGGAATGATTGATTCCATTGGGTTCTTTTCAGTGTGGTAATTTTGATCATGCACACAGGTTTGTCCCTATAGTATAAGAAGCCCTATAATGAATGAGAAGACAGGTCTTTTTAGCTGCTTTGTTCATTCAAACGTGGGTTCCTTGTTGGTTAAACTAATCCAAGAGAAAGTTACTTTGTTTCCGTTCCCTACAGCTACATAGACATCACCATGCCTGGGTTTATGTTTAATGCATTAACCAGCTGACAGTATCTTTACACTGTTAGCTGAGGCATGTGTCCACCTGACCGTTCTCTTGCTTATAGTTGAAAGTTTAACTTGATCATCATTTCTTTCACCATTGCATCCATTTGCTATCCCTGTCTCTCTTAGTCCTCCCAAAATATTTCACAAGTTAACAGAAGTAGGTGTCTCAATGACTTGTAACTTATAAGGACATTTAAAAACTTTTAGCTAAAGAACAATTGTTCTAATAGGAATGCAGTGATGTCCATGGTTCTCAGGAAGTTTTACTTTTAGTAAAACTGGAGAGCATTTAGGCATTATCTGGAGATACTTCTGGTTCCTGAAACTCATAACTCAAGTGGCGTGGAAGCAAGGACCAGAGGTGGGCATGTTGCTAGCATTTTTGTGATAGGGTGGGGTAGCACCCTTTCTTACCAACAAAACCCACCTGACCCAAAGTGCTAGTAGTATGGGAGTTGAGAAATATGACGCTGAGTCAATAAGATGAGCTTACTGGTGGTGGTCCCATCTGAGTGCACTGTCTCCCACTTACTGTTCTTATATGCACATCCTGACAAACATTTAGCATCTCCTCCCAAAATACTGCTTTAATCGAGCCCAGTAGTTGGGTGTTTTGGTTTTTTTTTTAATGGTGATGATGACTTTATTTTACTTTTACCCCATTTTAAAGACACATACAATTGAGGAGTTGATTATGGTGTTTTAATATCTTGATATACAAAAATGCATATTCCCTATTTTGTTTTAATCTAAATATAATTTTATTATTTCCCTCTTTCCTTTCCTCCTAATATCCACTCATCTTAAACTCTTTCAAATCCATGGCTTTCTTTGCCTTTATTATTATTGTTATATATGTGTATACATAAATATTTAAATACAACTTGCTCAGTCTCTTTAGAGTTGCTTGTATGTACATGATTTCAGGGTTGACCCACTTAGTGTTGTATAACCAATTAACTAACAGTTTAATTTGGTTTCTAAAACTGAGCCTGAGTCCAGACTAGTTTCACTATAATTCCTCACTCAGCACAAGGAGGCTAGGTGCTCTGGTATTATCTCTCATGAGCTTTGCCAAGCTTAGGGAATAAGACTGGACAACCTTTCCATGAAGGGATATCAGCTCTGGGGAAGAGAAAACAGGTCACAAGTTATGGAGCCGAGTGCCTCTAATGGCTAAGTCATCTCTCCAGCTTCATGGTGAGGGCCTTGCTGCACTCTAGCATGAAAGAAGAGCTAGAAAGTGAAAAGTAGAGTGCTTAAATATCCCTTCATTGAAATAGCAAAGCCCTCCTGTCCCAATTACCCCTCTGAATTGCCACAATACGAATAAAATTCTGACATGAATTTTGGAAGGAAAAAAAAAAACAAGGAATAATGGTGACCAAGCATTGCAGCATGCTGACTTATTTCAAAACAATCAGCACACACAAGGACATACAAAACATTCCCATCTCCATTCTACATTCCTTAGATGGCAAGATAACCCAAAGTTTGCAATCAGAAAAATAACCCCAAGGACATACCTCAGAAAAATATGAGGAACATGGAACTGTCAAGCGGGAGCTCTGTCCTCAGTCTTATATGACAGCAATTTCTTTTAGTATTGACAATGGAAGCCCAAATTTCATTTAGGCTAGGGTTAGGTTAAGGTTAGGGTTAGGGTTAGGGTTAGGGTTAGGGTTAGGGTTAGGGTTTGGGTTAGTCTCTATTATTTGTTTCTCATTACTCAAAGAAGCAATTATATCATGTTATTAGATTATGGATCAGTAGAAATATGTGAATGTTCTATGTTAATTCTTGACAAATGAGAAATTAATAGAAATATCAAAGTCTTAAAATGAGGTGCTATGGATGGGAAAAATGATCACAGTTGGGTGCAGCCATTCCTCCTGCAGAGGACTCATGCTTCATTCTCAGCTTCCATGCCAACCAGTTTACTATCTCCAGCAACTCTCGCTTCAGGGGACCCAACTCCTCTGACCTCCAAGAGCACTACGCTCACATGCACATACTTTTATATACATACACACACAGATGTGTACATGTATAACTTCAATATATTTAAATATTCATAGTAATTTAATATATTCTTATAACTTTATAAGGTGATAAAGATTTTGGAGATACATATACACACATGCCCCTACACTCATACACACTGAAATGGTAACATATTTATAAATGGATCTAGAGTGCAGGAGTGATATGGCACTTACCTTTCTATGTATGAGACCTTTGTTCAATTCTCAGGAAAGGAAAATCTCAGGAATGATAAATATGGGTTGGTGGATATTGTTACTTTGACTATGGTAATCAGTCTATCACATCTATATGTTTATAGGCTTATGTCCAAATTGTAACATATATGCCTATGCATATGTTTATGTCTGCATATATGTAGCATGTATTTAGTATGTAATATATATGCATCTCATACGGAGGCTACTGCATATATGTGCACATACATGCATATACATCTCATGTGGAGGCTAGGCCTCCAAAATGAACAGAAGCAGCACCCCTTCTTATGCATTCACTTTCATTGTATTCTATTGATTTTACTTGTGTGAAATAATAAATGAATAAACAAACAAGCAAAGCCAGGATTTCTCTTTCCCTTCATTCACACTTTTATTATTTATATATAATATGCCATTCAGACCTCTCCTTTAACATCAAAAGCAAAACCAGTTCAATATTGGAAGTCAATATTCCTCTTCCACAACCTGAAGCATTTAACAATATTCACTCCTCCCTAAGAAAGGCACCCAGCCAGCCAATGGCAACATGGCAAGTTCTTTATTGGGGTGTCAATTTTTTGATCACCATGCACAAGTTATTTTTGCCCAAGTACCTACAGCCCGGGGACGGGGACACATACAGCTGATAGATGCTAAGGATTTTAACATTTCTAAGAAATGGAAGGCACAATGCGGCAGGGAAGTTAATGCCCAAGACAGCTGCTCACATGACCGGTAGAGCACGAAACAACTTTCTAGTCTCAACAGGCAGCAAATGACAGTGCCCTGCTTAGGATACTGTAAAACTCCAGTAATGACTTACAAAGTTTACAGAAATTTCCATTTTTTCAAGTGTACTGTTCAAGTGTGCATGTTCTAATCTTAAAATGCACTGCAAGAACCTGAAAGCTAAAAATCCAAAAGTAAGAAAGGGTCTCAAGTTTTATTGAGGTTTAGCCAGCACTAACTGTGTAAGGTTGGGAAACTTAACACTTAGTTTAATCTTGGTTTATGGGTAAAATGGAGATGATACTGGCTTCCAGGGTTCTCATGATGTCTAAATGAGATGCCAAGCGTGCATGTGACAATCTGTATGAACACAGTTCCTGATAAAGTGATATTGGTGCTTTTATTAATACAGGTTTGTAGTGACTCTGTGGCTTAATAAAAACCATGAATGCTTAGAGCTTTCCTTACGGATTCTGATTTAACATAAATAAAAGCAGGTTTGCACTCACTTAACTACCCAAGTAATTCCAAGTCTCAGCCAGATTTGGAAATCAAGTTGGATAAATTTCTGGGTTAAAAAGCAAAAATTTAAGTCACACTTCATTTTTGAAAATATCTTAAAATGGAGGTTTATATTTTAAGCTGTATCGGAATTTGTATGTTGATTTTAATTACCCCACTTCATGGTTAGAAACTGGAGTCACCGCCTATCTTCTCACAGATGATACCAAGTTCTTCTGACAAATACAGTTCAGCATTGTTGATGGTTTTAGTTTGTATATTTACCTTCATTTAAATCATCAGTAGCTGGGTTTTATGTCATTGGTGTAACACAAATAGTGTGACCATCAGCAATTATAAATAACATTGAATAGTCAAAATGTATATGTGCATATTTATATGTATATTTGAGTGTGTGCATGTTTGTGTGTGTTTGTGTGTGTGAGAGAGTGTGTGTTTCTGTATATGTCTGTGTTTATATGTGATATATATATGAGTCTCTGTATGTCTCTGTGTGTTTCTGTGTGTGTATGTATGTGTGTGAACTTATTATTTGTGGTATTAGCTTTCAGTTTGTCCCTTTCCTCATTCCCTTCAGAATCTCTAAAGGAGAGCTGAGGCTGCTGGTTTTAGAGACTCAATATTAAAAAAACAATCCTTCATATCTCTAGTTCAGAGACTTTTCACCTTGTCTGGTTCTAATTAATTATAATAATCACATTAACCATCAAGGAGACACCCTAACTTTAATTAACTAGAGAGATATTGGCAAGAGACTTAATTAAATGGTAATCAGATTTAAGGCAAAGTTATTAAGATGTGATTATAATGTCATAGTTTATTATCCTGAAATTAAGTGTATCAAGAAACAATTGTCTAAGCTTTCAATTTATTTTCCATCATTTATAAAGCAAAACTTGAGTCAGCATCTCAGAGAACAAGAACTGGATTCTTAGAACATTTTTATAATTAAGACTACCACAAGGCATTTGTGAAGCTTGTGCTTCTGACAGGGAACAAGCCAAGATGTGGACAAGGTGGTTTCTTCCAGCTTCTGTCCCTACACATCAGGCTTCTGAATTCTACCACTTTTGTGTATGTTAATACCAAGAGGGCTTTGAGCCCTGCAGACTGAGGGAAACCCGACTTCTGTGTGTATTCTGCACCCAGGGGCTTGTTTCTTTTGGTGTGTGCTTTAGACTTATTAATAGCACGTTATTTCTGAGGTCTTTTCACCTGTGGGATGGTATATAAAATCCCCCAAATTAGTAAACTAAGTATTTTTTGATTTGTTTTCGGACCTTTCACGTTGGAAAATAATCAAAGGATAATAGCAACGGCATAGTTTATAAAGTGTAAAGAACAATCGTCCAGGACCCATGGTCAAGTCTTCTATCTACAGCTCCTGTGTTCAATTTTAGACATCACTGTGGAGTCCCAACAGAGTAACAGTCCACTTCAGAAAGCCAGAGATCACCAAAGAACAAGCCTTACCTGACTACAGTTTCTGTCCACCAACTGCACACATTCTTCAGATACAAACCCTGGCCAGTATCAGTCAGTACGCATGTGCAATTGCTGCCATTTTCCCTAGCACTATTATGAAAAAATATTATCAAATTTCTTGATAGTCTTTAGAAATTCTTTTCTGATGGTTTAATTAGATGTACTTGGGGCTTTCTAAGATTTTTGTATTTTAACTCCTGACAGGACCTTTTAATTTTGGAACTTCATTCCCAGACACTCCTTCAGTGAAGATGAACCTTTTGGATATTGCCCTCCAAACTGCATGTACACATCCTTTGAACCCTAGATCCTGTCCATCACGTCTTCAGGATCCATGTGGCTTAGAACCAGTAAGAGAGGGCGTATCACTTTCTGAATCCCAAAGAAGGGTTTAAGATCAAAGGAAATAGGACAAGGACAACGAAAAACTGGGTGAAAATAAGATGAGCAACGATTTTACATTTCAGTTTCCAGCTCAGAAAACAGTCAGGGCGATGTGGTACCAAACCGGAAGTGTAGGGCCAGAGCATCTCGGACATCATGGAAGTTAGGCATCGCTAAGCAATGCTGCACTAGGGTGTACCAGGTTAGACATGAAGCCTTGGTGATGTACATCATATAGAATTAGCTTCAAATTCAATCCCCAGAAATGAAAATCGGGAGGTTTCCTACATAAGGTATGTGGTGGAAGCCAGAGGATACAACCCAGGTTTCAGGAAGTGGTCAAACCAATTGAGGAAGGGCTGGTAGCAATTCTGAATGGGAATTGAAAGTACATGATTAATGGTTTTAAGTGAATATAAAGATATAAAATGATGGAAATCTCCTTGAGGTTCTCTACCTCCGGAACTGCCCATCCTGAATTTATGAAATGCAGTTATAACATGTTTTTCCCTACATTTTGGTTACAAGGTAGAAAACTGGGCTAGAGAAACACAGCAAGCTTCCCTATAATACCAAGGGCCTGGGGTCTTGCGTCACTTGTGGAAAGAGTCCGCTGCCCTGCTATACTCAGGGCAATCCTCAAACTCCATTAGGGTTAAGATAGCTGGCATAGACCCCAGGAAGAGCTTGAAAAGTGATAAAGAGGTTTTAACTGTGTGTTTCTCTCAGGGGACCATATTATTACATGGAAGTAGGGTGCTTTTATGTGAGAAAGGCAAAGCCACTCCCAGAGGACTCCAATAAAAAATGCGTTTCAGAAGAGCTAGGGTCCCCTGAGCAGAAGCAGGCACATATGTAGGTTTTTTGTTTTGTTTTGTTTTGGTTTGTTTGTTTGTGTGTTTTTTTAAGAGAGTCAGAGCTTATTTCTAGGGATACTTTCTCATTCTGTACAAAGTTAAATAAGAAGTAGGAAAAAGATCTGGATTTCAGCACTTCTTCCCACTGTGATTTTCTCCTGTGTGGTCATCACAGCATGGGAAGACAGGCCTGAAAGAGCAAGATCTATGATAATTTTGCTCCTGGTAAAAACTATTCCTCTTCTGCTCCCTGGTGGCTTTGCAGATCGACTATTGTGGCTGGGTCAAAAGGCAGCAACGCCACAATGGTTGTGAGACAATTCTTCGTTTGCATAAAGGTCTACTGTGGTTTGGTCCCTTTTAGATGGTTGCACAGTCTGCTCTGTGGACTCCGCTGACTCTCTTGCACCACCCTCCCTGAGTGACAGCAGTTAAGTGCAATAAAAGGCTCCTCTTGGTTGCTCTTGGCTTGCCTTGTTTTGGCACAGCGGATCTACCTGTTAACACAATGGAGCAGCTATGCTGGGGTGGTGACAGTGGCAGAGGCAGGAGTTGAAGGAGCCTCTATGGCAACAAAATCCACAATGATATCAATAGTAGTAACAGCGGAGACAGTAACACTGTAGCAATAGAGTGTGGGCAACGGCAATGGCGGAGGTGGCAGCGATGGTAAGAAGTGGTGGCAGCCATTGAAATGGTAACTATGGTTACCATTTAACCTCACGTTTCAATACCTGAGACCCCCATGAGAATGCCAACACTTGAGAGCACTGTTTACCACTGCTTGATGCAGTCTGCCAAGAAATCCACTGCTCTCAGAAGCCCCGGGATGCAAAGCCACAGTTATAGTTCGAATCTAAAATGTTCCTCTCAGGTTCATGTTCTGAGCCTTTGTCCCCATGATATAATGTCATGTCCCCACCCTCCAACCCCCTGCTCACCGATGTTAGTGGTGCTATTTTGATAAAGTTACAGAATCTTTGGAACATGAAGGCTGGAGGAGGCAGAATTTTATGGTTTGAATCTGGAATGGCCTTATCATTTTTAAGTGTTTTTAGCTCTTGGTCCCTGGCAAGAGACCCTGTTTTGGACTCTGTCTGTCTGTCTGTCTGTCTGTCTGTCTGTCTGGCAGATTAGGCTAGTAGAGACAAGCCATTAACAGGTGTCCCCTCTTATGGTCTAGCCCTCTGCTTCCTGGTTAAGTTGCGGTATGAACTGTTTTCAGCTATAATCTCCAACACTCACGGAAAGGAGATGCCCCTCCATGACGAACTAAAACATCCTGAAACTATAAGCCCAAATAAATCTTCCCTCTCTTAAGCTGCTCTGTCACAGCAGTGAGAAAAGTAACTGGCAGCTACTAAGCACCAACGCTAGAATTACCCACAATTCCTATCTGGGTAAAGCAACAGAGCCCTGCCCATCTGATTGGCAGCATGATTGCTGTGTTAATCCCTACAGCTCTGATGTTCAAGAGCAGTTTATAGACTTAAGGCTGAATGAAAGGTATCAGGGAGAATCATCAATGTGTAGCTTCAATCAAGGGCACGCTGGTTAGTTTTTAATTGTTGACTTGCCCTACATTGTAAACTATGCTGGAACTTTTGACTCTCAGATGCCAAGCAGCTCTAACTAGACCCCAGGGTGTGGGCTTCCTTTCTTGTTCACTTCTCTATAATTTCTACATCTTTTTATCCTACTTTTGGCAGAAGTTTTGTGTTAGCATAATCATTTGACTTCCAACTTGAGCACCAGTGAAAACTGTCATATTTAGTTCATCTTCTGACACTCAAACTTCTAAGGGAAAAGCTTTAATTGGTTTGTCCACAGGTCTCAGGGCTCCTCAAAACTCCGTATAAGCACCTTTCCTAATTCTGAACAAGACTCTCCAAGAATCTACTACTTCTCCAGTAACAGGCCTGATATTGCTCAGATTATCTTTAAAATATAAGAGTCTTGGTGGTGGGCATGTGCCTGCAATCCTAGCACTCAGGAGGCTGAAGGAAAAGGTTCTGAGGGTGAGGACAGTTTGGTCCATAGTTCTAGGCCAGCTGGGTTACACAGAGAGACCATATGTACAAACAGACAAACAAAATAAGCATTGAACACATGCTGTGAGGTAAATTTCTCTTCATTTAAGATGCATGAGTTTTAAGTTACCAAGTTGTCTTATCTGTTTTAAATAATTTAGCTATTGAGGGAGAATTTTTATTAAAATTTCCCTTATAAAAAATAAACATCAAGAAAGCATACCCTATTAAAATTTTTCATAATAAAAATGTCACAATAATATTGTAAAATTTTAGTCACATGGGAAAATATCACACAGAATCTTACCACTCTAATTTTGGTGTTTTTAATCTCAGTCTTTTTTTTTCCTATGTAATTTTATAGTTTAATGTATTATGTTAATAGCACACCTATGTTATTAGCTTGTATATTTACTTCTGTGAAAATATAACCCTCAACATCATGAATATTTCTTCTTTAAAACCATGAGCCACTTCAATAATAAAATCCAAACCTATTGCCATTTAGTGTTTGCTATGTTTTGTCCAGATATAAGGGAGCTTGCATAGCAACTGATAATTTTAAAAAAAATCATATAGGAGCTAACTATTATCTTGTATGGTGCATATGTTTCTCTCTGCCAACATCGAATTCCAAGATGGCATAAAAGAAAACACATTCTGTCACCACTTCCATTGGAAGTTGTGCTAGACAACCCAGAAAATGAGAAGGAATGTGAGCAAATACTTTGAAGGGAGGAAACCTACTGAAGTATCCAGAACAAGGGTTACTAAGCGATTAAAGTCACATGTGTATACGTGTATCATTAAAATACAAAGTATGTGTGGTTTTATTAATATAAGTAAAATGCATAGGATTATTAACTCTTTAAATCACCAGCAAAAATAATTTAGAAATTTTACTAGGAAAATTACCATTTCCAATGATAGGAAAATATGAATTAGAAGTTGATGATAAATTTGTGAGCCCACTGAAGAAAATGTTATCATTAGAAACAAAAATATTACTAAGTGAAGCCATCCTGTATTCTACAGGCATCAATTATGTCATAATGAGCTGGTAAATTTAACAAATTTTTCTTTTGATGTTTAAGATAGGGTCTTGCTGCATAGCCCAGGCTAGCCTTTACCTCCTGATAGTCCTCCAGCCTGTATCTCCTGAACTCCAACATTATAGGTATGCACCATGATACAAAGATACAGTCTATTTTTTAAATTATGGAAATGAACTTAATAGAAAAGTTAAGAAAATATGGAGGGCTGGAGAGATGATTTGTCAGTTAAAAACACTTGCTGCCCTTGTGTAGAATCCAGGCCTGGTTCTGAGTGTACACACTGCGGCTAATAGCCACCAGTAACTCCAGTAACTGAGGATTTGAAGCTTCTACCAGCCTGTATGCATGTGTATGCATGTGGTACATAGATATACATTCAGACAAGACACTCATACACACAAAATAAAACTAAATAAATCTTTAGAATGAAAATATTGAATAAGAAGAGTAATAATTGGAATTCACACTTAGAGATATAAATAATTTTTTGGAACAATAATAATCAGTATGACTTTGATATCTGTATGCAAAAAGGCATTTGTGGAACAGAAAATAAGAATCCACAATAGAAACAAGGGCATATTAATGAGAATACTATAATGGTCATCTTTTTCCAATATGATAGTCAAAGGAAAAGTTGGTTAATAAAACAATCAGGGGCCGGGCAGTGGCGGCGCATGCCTTTAATCCCAGCACTTGGGAGGCAGAGGCAGGGCAGATTTCTGAGTCCGAGGCCAGCCTGGTCTACAGAGTAAGTTCCAGGACAGCCAGGGCTATACAGAGAAACCCTATCTCAAATAAATAAATAAATAAATAAATAAATAAATAAATAAATAGTCAGGGAATATTAATTCATACCCTACATCAAAATCATTTTATATCCGGAACTATCAAGGAGTTAAGTAAGAATATACGGCAGTAAGAAGTAATATGAAGAAATAATTTAAATGTTCAAGACAGAGAGGTCTATGATGGTGCATGACACAATAACTATAGATTTTGTTTATAACATTTATTTGCCATGTGTCTGCACTTATGGACGTGTGCACAGCATGACATGTGTGCAGGTCAGAGGGCAATCTGTGGGAGAAAGTCAATAGTTGTCAATATCAAACTCAGGCCATCGGACTTGCCAGCCAGTGTCTCTCCTGCTGAGCTATCTCAGTATCTCAGTCTCCGTAGCTTTAAACAGAAGTGCACATTTCAGTTTCTTAGCAAGGAAGAAAAACCTATGGAATTTTTTCTAAATCAAATGACGAAATAAAAAGAATATAAAATGTATTAAGGGAAAATGTTTTCTGTTTTATAATAACAACAATAAACAACACCCCCACACACACACTGAAATGTAGAAATTACACTCATCAATGTCACCAGAAGAAATACAAATAGTCTTAAAATATATTAACAGAATGTATATGTCCTGAGGTCCTAAGACATCCAGATTAAAATGGGACATTTTCTTCTGATGTGACTAATATTTTCTGTTGAAAGTAAGTAAAGAGGTGTCTTCAAACATTATCACCATCAAAACTGATTGAATCCTGGGAGATACTACATTATGGATTATTTCATTATAGATTACATTATGGAAACAAAACGTTCCTCAAAGGCCTTCAGCCTTGGCCATATCCATTGTAGGAATAACTGTAAAGAGAACTTGTGAAGTGGATACAAAATTATATGAGGTGGCCTCAGGTTAACCTCTTAGAGGACCTCGCCGGTGCTGTGACAAAGCTCTGCACATTGAGACAGATAAGTATCCATTCCCCCGAAATATTTCCATGTGTTTTACAAGTTTCGATACAGATCAGTTTCCTGACTGTAGACCACCACAAAAGTAGATTTCTTTTTGGGTTTGTTCATGCCCAGAGTTTAACTAGACTTTGTAACACATATAACTATATATAACTATATAACTATATATAAATATATATATATATATATATATAACCCTATTTATATATATATATATATATATATATATATATATATATATATATATATATATAAACATAGTACAAGTACTATGTTTAGAAAACGTTGACAACATACTAGTCAAAAGAAGGAGGCACAAGATGGAGGATTTTCAATCTAGTGATCATAGAACATCATGCCGCTGCTGCCTCAGTGGACTTCCTCGGCACAGGGCAGAATGGAGAGAAGACTCAAACATGGCTGCCCCATGGTGGCCAGCTTTCTCCCGGAGCCTACCCATCTCAGTATCGGAGACTCTTTGAGAAAGTTTGATTTTTCTTTTCTTTCTGGTGTGAATTAGTTTTTGTTGTTTGTTTGTTTGGGTTTTTTTTTTTAGCATTTTAAAAAAGATGTATTTTACGTTTATGAGTGCTCTGTCTGAATGTACCAGAAGAGAGCATCAGATCACATTATAAGTGGCTGTGAGCCACCACGTGGTTGTTGGGAACTGAACTCAAGACCACTGGAAGAGCAGCCAGTGTTCTTAACCACTGAGCCATCTCTCCAACTCTGTGAGTTAGTTTTGTGATCTTTGTTAGTTGCCTTGATCATTGTATGGCTTGGTGGAATTTATTTATTTATTTATTTATTTATTTATTTATTTATATGACATATAAAAGTGTGATTAGAAAAACATGGTTTGTGCTTAGTTCTGCTGGAACTAGATGCCCAGGACAAGGGGGTACCCAAGGTGGGGCTTCCCTTTCTCTGAGGAGAAGGGGAGGGGGGAATAGGGGAGGAGTTTGTAAGGGTGAGACTGAGAGGAGAGGAGGAAGTGGAAGGCTTCGATCAGGATGTAAAGTGCATAAATAAACAAGTTATTGGGAAAAAAGGAACATACTTGTGCCTCATCCATACAATCAATAACAAAGGTGGAGTAATATAAAATATCTGGCAAAGAAGTAGATATAGACCAAGAATTCATAGGGTGGGGGTGGGGAAGAAACACAATAGCCAGACATGGTGGGGCTCACATGTAATCCTAGCGCTCAGGAAGCTGAAGTTCCAGGCCAGCCTGGGCTACATAGGAAGACTCTGCCCCAAACAAGGTCACCATATTACCATTTGCAGAGGCGATAAGGAGCCACTGAGGCGTGGCCGCTGCTGTGGTGAAGAGCCAGCTCTGTGGTTACTTTTCTGTGTTCCAGGGAGCGGACACAGACAGAGGATATGGGATCTGATTTAAAAGAGATCTTCCGGGATGCAGGAAGGTTGAAAGGGCCAGGGGCATACCCATTATTATACCAAGTGTGAACTGTTTGTGCTGAAAGCTTTTTTCTTCAACAACTCAGGAATTCATATACCCAAAGAAACCTATTTACCTGAACATTTTTTGACATAATATTTAAAAGTTAATTCTTTTTCCAAATTGGAAAAAAAAAAAAGATGTTTGGCATTTTAACGTAGGCACTGAATGTATGGGTCTATTTTACAAATCAACCAATGAGATGTTCTTTTTGTGGACATGTGTGATTCCATTTCCCTCAAAAATATAGGCATTTTTGGCTGGCTGACCTTGTTGATGTCCAGGAAAACCTCAACACTAACGTGTATTCAGTGGAATTATCTGTTAATAGTATGGGGTGCTATCATTGTTCATGAGCGTGTGCAAACAATTTAAATAGTAGCAACACATCATATTCTGCGTAAAGGTAAAAAGCCTTCAATGGACAGAATGTACTGAGGGACTCTAGGTCTACAAAGTCCTCACTAATCAATAGCTGCTATACCTACTGTAAACTTGCTGAAATGCAGTCCTGAATTCTGTTCAGTGTCTCTTTTGACCCAAGGTAGGAAGCATGGAGGAGATCACAAGATTATAATTAAAGAAACCAATCGCGAATAAATCTATCATCATCTTGTGATTTGGCTCAGTGGTTCAGGATGAAATGCACCCTTGTAGAACAGATCCTTCAAGGCTTGTCCATACAGAGCCACAGACAGGCAGGTATCCTTGATGAATATCTTAATGAGGTATTATCATTGTTCAGTTCCTGTATTTCTTTACTCATTCCTTGGAAGGAGTCACATTCTGAGCAGATCCTGGTGCTGATATCCACCTTGACCTTTCTGACTTCTGTGTTAAGTCCTCTGCTGTTCCCCACCCATTCCAAGTCTGGCTCTCTTTCCTGGAGAATACAGATTTTCCTGTGGCTCCTAACTTATTTCCTCACCTGCTTCCATCTTTCTCCACGTTTTTAAGGAATTGTGTGTGGTTTACTCTCTGTTGTATTGGCCTCCATTGAAGGAGTGTCAGGCACATAAGTGGCACCTAAGAGCAGTTGACTGAAACCAACAGTGAGCAGATAGTAATGAGCAGTACGAAGGCGGCTGGATGACGAGGCTAAGGAGCATGCGCGGCACTTCCTTTGTGTGAAGACGAAGGATGCTGCTGAAATGCTCCATGGCAGCTTCCTTCTTTCTTTACATCAAGCTCTTCTATAAGGCAAAAGTATGGACTCCTGTCCTGAAGAAACTGAACATTGCTGCCCCAAGTGAGTGCATCCACAGTTGCAGTAATGGTAACATAGAAAAATAAAGCTCAGTTTTATAAAAATCTGTGCACTGAGTGTTTTCTCTCTCTCTCTCTCTGTCTCTCTCTGTCTCTCTCTGTCTCTCTGTCTCTCTCTGTCTCTCTCTGTCTCTCTCTGTCTCTCTCTGTCTCTCTCTGTCTCTCTCTCTCTCTCTCTCTCTCCCTCTCTCAACCAGCAGCTTCAGAAAAGGAAGTCAGTGCTCACCAGTATCTAGTGTGCAGGGAAAAAAACGCAGAGCAAGAGGATCTGCTTTTACATATTAAAGTTTTCTGGTTTAAGGTATAGTACTTGGGGAAAGGTTGTGGTCGTTGGAGCTGGGGACAAGGGTCAAGTGACACGGAGAGCTGACTGGAGAAGTTCCTGAACTTACCTGTTCTGAGAGAAGCAATGGCCTTAGGGGCCCACATAAGTACAGGATGCACCCAGATAGTTTTGTGAGTATTGTATATGATGTCATTTTTCCAGGTCTAGGAAATAAGTATGCAGCAATTACAACACTTATTTATAATAGCTTTACCAGAACAGTAGATTTTATCAGTCACTCTACCTATGTGTTGGATACCAATCTCTCCAAGTATAACAGGGCTGTGCTATTACTGTTTACCTAGTTATCTGAGACAAAATTCCACTAGTGATGGTATAACAAGCCAAGGATGCTTTTTAAACAATCTCTTTGTCTTTCAAAGTTTGGGTTCTCGAAGGAACAGGGAATACTAGTCTATGTCCCAATCTCTTTGCTCTGCTGTGGGAATTCACAGCACTTCCTCAAGGATGCTCTCACTTTCACTACCAAAACTGTCTAAATGAAGAGATTTTCAGAATTTCTTGCTTCCTCAAAGGCATTTCTGATTTTTTAAAAACAAGTCTTTTCTAAACTAACTTTTTTTTATTAGATATTTTATTTACACTTCAGATGCCTGTTGGGAGCCGACTTTAGCAGAAAGCGGCTAGATCAACTTTGCAGCCATCTGGAACCATATACCCTGACGAAAGATTTGGTTTTCAATAGCCTACAACAGCTGAAGCACACTCTGATATCCCACATATTTTGTGTTGCTGTTTACTGGCCCCAGCTGCAAGGTGCACGTGGTAGTCACGCCTGCAAGGCAATGCAGTTCACGTGCTGTCCACATGCTATCTACGCCATACATGCCTGTAAGGCACACGTGCTATCCACGCCTGCAAGGCATTGCGGTGCACGTGCTGTCCATGCTATAGACGCCTGTAAGGCTTACGTCATATCAACACCTGCAAGGCACGTGGTATCCACGAGCCTACAAGGCACGTGGCAAAAGCCTATAAATAGCTCAGAATTCCCTTCAATAAAAGAGACTTGATCAGAATCTCTGTCTTGTCTCCATTCTTCGAGTCTCTTCCCCTTTATCCCCACTCTCTCTCTCGCTAGACCCTGACCCTCGGACCGGAACGGGCAGTACGGGCAGCAACAGATGCCATCCCCTTTCCCCATTCCCCCCCTTAGAAAACCCCTATCCCATGCCCCCTTTTCCTTTTTGCATTTATACATTTTTTAAAAAAATGTTAATCATAGGCTTTATAAGTTTGGTATTGTTCAATCAGAGGTGTAACCCACTACCCAACCTAGATATAACCACTATCTTTGACTGGTGGAAATACATGAACATCTGCCTCCCTGTCTCCCCCCTCTTTCTCTCTTTTATCACCTAGCTTCTACTCTCCTTCTTCTCCTCCTCTTCTTACTCCATCTCTTCCTCTCAGTACTCCTCCCACCTAAGCTCCTCCTACATATCACCCTTCCTGTTAAAATGAAACTTTTCTCTCAAAATATAATTAGAGCATAATTATGCCAATTTGTACCAGTGAGGTACAAGATAGTCCTAATACCCAGTCCATCCTTTTCTAAACTAACTTTCTAAAATACTTTCTCTCGTTGCTGGGGTCCCAGTTCCCCTTGCCTTTCTTTCTTTGCCTGTGGCTGCTTGTGGATCCTTAAAAGTTTGTTCAGCTGCCTTCTCATTCCATGACTTCAGGTGCCACAAAACTTTAAATGCTTATCTGTAGAGTTCTAGCATAGCCTAGATATGTGTGTTTGGCCAGCTAAACTGTTTCACAGCCAAACTGTGCATCCCTATTGATACGGACAGGAGAAAATATCTTCAGTTGACTAAGCAATTATCTTTGGATCTTCAGCTTCAGACTTACAATATATAGTGCACAAGTTGTACTTCTTCTGACTGGGTAGGACTGTAGACTTAAAGTATTGTTTGGAATTAGGGGGTCCTTAACACAGCACAACTAATCTAAAGAACTTTACTCACATTGTAAATCTGAGGCTAGCCTGAACTACATAGTGGGTTCCAGGCTAGCCTCAGCTAAAGTAAAATCCTAAACCTGGCTACATAGTGAAATCTTAGCTTAAAAAAAAAAAAAAAAAACCAAGGTTCAAACATAGCATGACAGGACATTGCTGTGATCCCAGCACTTGAGAGGTGGAGGCAAGAGGACCAGGAGTTTTAGGTCATCCTTGGCTACACAGCAAGGTTGAAGCTAGCCTGGTGTATAAGAGAAGACACTGTCTCAGAAGAACCACAGACAAATCAATTCAGAGAAATGACTTAATATCTCTTTGTTTTTATTTTAACAACAACAACAAACAAACAAGAGCAGACTTCACTGGCCTGCGAGGCTGACTATGTGACTCAGTATCTCCTCTCAAGCCCCTGCCAGTAGGGCCATGTGCTGGGGGACTGAGGGAAAGAGCTCAAGGCGAATCAGGACAGGACACCACAGCTGTGGGCTGGCCAGCTCTCCCGTCCTTGTTCAAACTGACCAACTCTAAATTAGAGGAAAAAAGAATCTTCAAAGGCTTAAAAATCTCCAGTCTTGGATTTTCCCAGCCCCTGGACACCATCTCTACTTTATAAAGAGTCTCTGTCTCTGTCTCTGTGTCTTTCTTTCAGAGAGTGTGTGTGTGTGTGTGTGTGTGTGTGTGTGTGTGTGTGTATACTCATGCTGAAGCTGAATGTGTCTTTGCACACTTGTTCAACTTGCACATCCCCCCTTTGAAATGAGGGGCAGGACTCTCCCAAACAGAAGGTAACGCTCAGCTTTCAGCAAAACATTGCAAAACCTGATCCTTCCAATATCTTCTCAAGAGACCTTACCAGTCCAGAATAAGCTTACATCACAAGGCTCCCTGTATGCTGGTAGACTCTATTTCCTGTGTTTATTTCTGCAAGTTCCCTCCATTCTTACCAGTACAACCCTAGCCATCACTTTTCTAACACATGGCTTGGGAGTGCCCTTCTGGCACCATCTGTCTCATTGGCCTCTCTACTTTCAATTAGTTTTCTGGTTCTCAATATAACAGCTATCTAACTTCCCTGCTTCAGGCAAATGCTTTCCTGCTTTTTGCAATTCAACCAAACTCTACTTCCACTGGGCATTTAAAAACCAAAACCAAAACCAAAACCAAAACAACAACAGCAACAACAACACCCACACAGTTTTCTTTTTTAAGTTGTGCTCTGATAGATTCCAGGGACACTGCAGAAAGTCACAGAATACCATACAACACCATGCTGTCTGATTCGCTAGGGATGTTCAGATGTCAAACTCCCACTTATAAAACCCTTAGCTGTCACATTTTAAGAGACTTTTCTCATCAGTAGGGTGTGGATATAAATGTGTCAGCATATCAGTTTTATTAATAAGTAAGGCTCTTCATTTTAGCAATTTCTTAGAAGAAAACATAGCAATTTGTTGGTTTCATTTTCTTTGCCAATAATTGTATTTGATATTTTATACCTCAAAGTTTAGGATATTCACCGCATATGCACTACTAACATTCCACCAATATTGCATGTAAGTTATCAGAAAAACTGTGCCTTACGTGTGCATAAAGCAAAGTGATATCTTCACGATTATTGTACAAATTCTTTCAATGGAAATAGCATGGATTCCACAGTTGTATGTGTTATTTATCTTTCTAGCTTTCAATAAAAAAAAAAAAATCAAGAGTGGTTTCTAATTCCCAGAAGGGCTGAGAACACATCGGGGAGGGGTGTGTGTGCATGAACAAAGCCGTGATTTCCAACCTGACAAAATAAAGACACAAGCAATTCTTGGTTGGAATTAAGTAAGACTACGCCTCTTCTGAGCAAAACCAACAACAGAGCAAACAACCCTGAAGGAAGTCTTTTCTGAAGCACAGAGGAGAGGGAGTAGATTCAATGTTACTCACTGGCAGCTCTTGGGAGGGAGGGCAGCTGAGCCTACAAGTACTCCACACTCAGTGCTGAGCCTTCTGTTGTGATGAGGCTGACAGGAAGCAGAAGCTTAATCCTTTGATTCAACTATGGTACACTGTGTTTTACTTGCCTAAGCTTCCCTGTTCCAGACCTCTCCAGTCATGTCATTCTGAATGCTATGGCACTGGCTTTATAAGGGGTATCTGTGTCACCATTATGTTTTTGAAAAGAGATTACAACTCTGAAACTAATCCTCATTTTATTTTCACAATGGATATTGCCTTTTCTGATTACGAACTAATAAATATTCTTTGAAACATTAATCAAATAATAACATAACACTATAACACTATAACACATATAAACTTGAACATTAAGCCAGCAAGGTGGCTTAATAGGTAAAAGCACTCCTAACACAAACTAGCTGATTTCAGTCCCTGGGAACCCACATAGTTCAAGGAAAGAATTGACTCCTGCAGGTTGCTTTCTGACCATTACATGTATGTTGTGGTGTATGCACATACGTGCGTGCATATGCACACACATGCTAAGTAAATAAATATGTAATACATTTTAAGTACAAAGAATATCATTAATATCCCAACACTTTGAGTATACTTTACTACAATCAGAAGACTGTCTTGTGTTGACAGAGTACACAGTAAGAACAGAGCTAAAGACATTCTAAGATTTGGCTGCATTTCTGAATGTGTTCATATATATATGTGTGTGTGTGTGTGTGTGTGTGTATATATATATATATATATATATATATATATATATATATATATATGTGTGTATGTATATGATGTATATGTAATACAACACACGCATGTAGATAGCTATAGATATCATGGCAAATATAATAGCAATGTGCTAGTGTCAGTGTGTCTTAGAACAGAACTTGGTTCTATTGTTTGCTATTTGGAAGTTAAAGCAACCTGCCTTTGATGGGGGAAGGGATGACTTTCCCCATCACCATTCCCAGCTTACTCTGGGAGTGGGAAGTCTAATTAATTAGTCTTCTTAAGAAAGCAGAGCCTTAGACTCCTCTAGGGATCTCAGTGGCATGCTGGAATCTCCCTCAGCAGTTGCCAAGAATGCCTATTTGCTAGTATGCGAGACGACAGGGTGATAATTGGCCAAGGGAGAACTATTTTTAATGTATTGTTAATTAGAGACTTAATTACACTTGTGTTTATTCATTCAATCAACACTATTTCTGAACATGTTTATTGAGTTCAAATGTGAGTCAGAAGCTTTCCAGGGGATGAAGATAAATGAGGGACAAACGTCAATGGCGATAACATTTAAAAAGAAAAAAATTAGTGAGGGAGAGGAAAAGGCTTCCAGAGATCAGATAAGGCTTCCAAGCAGGGCTTTATTAAGAAAGAGACAATGAGTAAATATTCAAAGCCGAGGAGGGGATGGCAGGATTTTGGGAAGTGTACTTTTCTGAAAGAATGAGTGCAGATGCTTTGACCAGGGTTGTGTTTGACTGAGCCAGTAGCTAGAATAAAGGAAAGAGCTGGAAGAAACGATGTCACATAGTGATGGAGAAATCAGATCAAGAAAAAACCTTCTCCACTGGAGGAAAGGAAAGAGTGGTAGGTGGGTGATCTCACATAGTAATGAGAGATCAGATCAAGAAGAAAACTACCCGCCAACTTTGCTGATTTTGAGTGAGATGAAAGTTGTTACCGACTCTGCACAGAACAAAGGCATATACCACCACTTTGGCTCCTGAGTTAAGGACAGTTGGGAAATGGATATTAACAGAAAGCTGGAGACAAGAGAAGAGTCTCTTGGACTCAACTGAGGGTGAGATGAGAGACAAAAGTAGCACGGGCCAGAGTGGTAGCACTAGAGATGGAGCTTGGATCCCAGACACAACTTCAAGATTGAAATGACTTGGTTTAACCTGGAGGCTATCAGAGCTACAATAGGCTTGAGTGATGAGGCTTATCTGATACAGAGAATGCTGGGTAAGCAGAGAGGTTGAGAGAGAAAGACAGGGGTTGGGATGGGGGCCTAGAAGAATCATAAGGTCCCAGAGTTACTTGTTCAGAAAAGGCACAGAATGATGTTAAGAGAAGGTGCTCAAAATGAGAGTTTTCCAGGGGATCCTTAAACCACTCCTGTGAAATAGAGTGATTTCCACTTTACACCCTGTAGATGCAACCCCCAAGGAAAGAGCTGGTGATACTCATACTTAAGTTGTTTGACCTTAAAGAGAGATGTAGTGACGCTTTAAACAGTGGCTTTCAGAGCAGTGAGTCCATGTTTAAATAGAAAAAAACAAAAAACAAAAAACTTTTCTCTTGAAGCAAGGTATACAGCCAGAATAGATTAAAACCAGCCAATTTTAAAGTTCTGAAACTCAATTAATAAGATCTTTGTTATTTATACAAATGATAAAGAGGTTTTAGAAAATGAGAAGAATCACAGTAGGAGTCAAAGACAAGGAAATAACTGCAGTGGCTTCTGTGAGTTCATCGACAAGGAGTCTACTCTACCTATGGGCAAACTGGGCAAAGTCAAGAGTTTGAGAACAATGAAGTCTGTGCCAGTGGTGCACCAGTAAGCACTGAAAGACTGTTCCCAAGGGAAGTGTGGAATATTGGACCAGATTCTGTAGGGTAAAAGGAACACAGCAAAGATTGAATCAAGATGGAACAGGGCTATCGTGTTTCTCAGAGAAAAAGGAAGAAGCCCAAATGTGCAGACATAACCAATAAAATCCTGAAAAATCGCTCAGCTTCTATGCCATTGGCATGTGAAGTTTCTCTTCTAGTCAAAACAAAGTACTGCCTTAGCTTCCGATTTTATGTTTGCCTTTAGTAGAGCAGAGGTCTACTAATGGTCTTAGCAGAGGATGATTAAAAATGAATCAGGAAGGACGGAACTGGGATTAGAGAAGCAAGACTTGTGCAGGTGGGTTGGGATTGATCATTGCAGATAATACAAGTGACAGAGAAGAAAGAAGTATTCCTTAAGGAAGAGCTGAGCCCTTAGTTTATAAAAGCCTCAAAAGGTTGGCAGGGTGTATGCAAATGGGTAAAGAGGAGACAGAGATGAGATACCTATCTGAACTTCACAGAGACCCCCAGAGAACTGCCTGAGCATGAGATTGGCAGTCAGACAATCCATTCTGCCTGAAGATGTTAGGCAGGCAGAGTTCATGGAACTGGTTCCAGTAGACCGGCAATGAGAAGTTGAAGCAGGGTAGTCTGTGAGTCTAATAATAAACTACATAAGCTTCATAATTTTAATAATAAAAATCATAAAAATAAAATAACATGCTGTGGTTTAGAATTAAATATTACTCAAGGGTCTTGAGTGGAAGTCTTGGTCTCCAGCTAACTCTGCTATTGAAAACTGGTGGAATTCCAAAAGTAAGGCCTAGAAGAGGAAGGTTATATCACCAGGGGCAGGCCCTTGAAGAGGACATTAGAAGCCTAGGTTGATTTTGTGTGTCAACTTGACACAAGTTAGAATTCTCAGGGAGGAAGGAGCCACAGTTGAGAAAATGCTTCCATGAATCAAGCCTTAGTGTATTTTCTTAATTAGTGACTGATGGAGAAGAGCCCAGCTCATGGTGGGTGGTGCCATCCATGGGCTGATGGTCCTAGATTCTATAAGAAAGCAGGCTGAGCAAGCCATGGGAAGCAAGCCAGTAAGTAGCCCCTTTCCATGGCCTCCTTCCTCCAAGATTATGTATGGTTTTGAGTTCCTGTCCTGACTTCCTTCAATAATAAACAATGTGGAAGTGTAAGCTGAATAAACCCTTTTCTCCCCAACTTGCTTTTTGGTCATGGTGTTTCATTGTAACAACAGAAACCCTAAGACTTCAGTCCTTCCTCTTTCAGTCTTTCTTCATGGACACCATAAGGTAAGCAATCTGCTCTGCCACATTTTCTTGCGATCATAGTGGATTACTTATCACAGGTCTCAAAACTACTAGGCCAACCATAGATGCAAGCCCTGGAGATCATGATCAATCTTTCTTCTCTTTAAGTTGGTTTTCTCAAAGAATTTGTCATTGACAAAAAAAAAAAAGAAAAAAAAAGAAAAAAAAAAGAAATAACCTGGTAAGATAAGATAAAACAAAGTAACCACCAATACTCAAGCAATTCTTTTCTTGACTAGGAGATGAAAATAATTGTAGCCAGCATTGGAATTTCAAGGTAATTTGTTAGCTAAGCTCTATGTGCCTCCTAACACCACTGACACTGTCTTTCGGTACAACCTGTTTACTGCTCTGAGAGAAAAGCATTGCTACCTGTTTGTAGCCAGTGTTTTGATCCTAATTGGTTATTACGTCTTCATATCTGTTTTCTTGACTGACAACTTGGAAGTACAGGTTAGGTACTTAATTTACATTAAGAATGGGATAAAAAAAAAGACATTTCAAATCATACTGGTTTTCATTTTGTTGATATTCCTCAAAGAGTGTGTAGGTTTCATCAGGTAAGTCACATTTAAAAAATGAGAACACTAGAGAAACATCATTAAATTCCTTCTTTGTGTGTGTGTGTGTGTGTGTGTGTGTGTGTGAGAGAGAGAGAGAGAGAGAGAGAGAGAGAGAGAGAGAAGCATGTGTGTATCTCTGTGTGAGTATGTGTATTGCAGTGAGTATATGTATTGCAGTGAGTATGTGTATTGCAGTGTATAGTGTGTGTGTCTGTGTGAGTGTGTTTATTGCAGTATATATTTGTGTAAGTATGTGCATGGTGTGTGTGTGAGTGTGTGTATGTGTATGGTATGTGTATGTATGTGTGGTATATGTGGTGTGTTTGTGTGTGTGTTGGTCTACCTTAATTCATGAGAGGAAGACAATTTTAGCTGAAAAGACCTCATGAGCCAAATGAAAACTATTCAATGTGTTAAGTAAAGCAGCAATTTTTAAATTATGTGCATTACCCCTATTTTTATTATGATTAAATGCATGGACCTGAATCCACAGACACTGTCTTTTTCACACATCTCAATTATCTTGAAAAACTTTACATTCTTAATTAAAATATATGCAGAGAACAAATTAAATGCTTGATTTAATCATGAAATAAAGATAAGCTCAAAGTCTTTATTCAATTATTTTACTTTTGAACATAAAACATAATTAGATCATTTCCACTCTTCCCTTTCATCTCCTCCCTCCAACCCTTCCCATGTACCCTATGAAACTCATGCATGGACTCTATCAGTATACACACACACACACACACACACACGACCAGGAACCAGTGCACCATCATAAGTATTTATAATCCGTACTTGTAAATAAGTTAGTTACCCAATCTGAGTTTATTTGAATGAGATCTGTATTAACTCACACCCTCTTCATGATACACTTCATACATGTAATGTGCTTAGAGCAGAATAGATAGGAGAGTGGTCCTTCATGGGACTTTAACATTTCTGTTCAAAGCACAAGAATTTCTCAACAGAGACAAATTCATTATAACCTTAGTAATTCAAAGTATATGGCAGAGGGAAGTGGTATAAAAGTGTTTCGTTCTTTTATGGAGTTGGGAAGATAAATTAATGTGCAAAATGAGCTTGCAGATCACCACAGAATCTGAGAAGTCCAATAGAAAGTTGGAAATTTTCAGACCCTGTCAGATCTTCATAATGGAAAATTATTCTCATCTGTTGGCGTTGAGACTAGAATTTATTTCTATTCAATAAACACTCGCTGGGAATCAACAGTGTATTACACCATGTTCTCTGAAAAAGCGAAGTGTGTCTGTCTAAGGATAGTCAGGCGTCAAGTTACTTTAATATAAGAAGTTCAGCCAGGAATTGCCTTTTAGCAACAATTAAAATAGTATTTATGTCATCGACATCTTTAATAACCAGCTCACACAATTCATGTACCATGGACTTCACCATCAAATCATGAGTTCGTGTTTGAAATGAGAGCCAAATGCTTACTAAGATACAGATTTCAAGAGCATTGTTAAGAACACAGATGCCTTCTGAAGCCTGCCTGGTAGTATCTAAAGCCATTGTGTGGAGAAACACAAGTGCCTGAATTGTTTTGTTAGAAACCACTGAGAAATGTAAAAGTGGTATAGCTGAGTCATATGGTACATCTATCTCTAGTTTTCTGTTTGTTTTGCTTTTATTTTTGAGGAGCCTCCAGACAAATTTCCAAACTGGTTTGTTCCTCCATAGCAATATGCAAACATTCTCTGTTCCCTATTTCTACCAGTGACCATCATTTGTGCAGATGATGATGCCATTCTGATTGTTGTGAACTGGAATATTAAAATAATTGTAGTCTGTGTTTCTTTGATAGCTAAGGACGATGAACACTTTTAAAAGTGTTTCTGACTATTATAATTCTTCCTTTAAGAGCTCTCTGTTTAGTTGCTAAGCTTGCTGCTTTTGTATCAGTACTTTTGGAAGAAGGAGCCTCAGTTGAGAAAATGTTCCCACTAGATTGGCTTCTGAGTAAGCCCCAAGCCCCACTCCCACCCCATGAGATGCCAAGTTGGGCCAGTCACTGGGCAGCTTCTTTTTTTTTTTTCAGTTTCTTCTCCATTTTTGTCCCTGCATTTCTTTTGGACAGGAACAAATCTGGGTCAGAGATTTTTACCGTGGGTTGGTATCCCCATCCCTCCACTTGGGGCCCTGACTGTCTACTGGAGATCGTCTCTTCAGTTTCTATTTCCCCACTGTTGGGCATTTTGGCTAAGGGTTTCCAGGTCCTTGCTATTACAAATAAGGCTGCTATAAACGTAGTGGTGCATGTGTGCTTGTAGTATGGTGGAGCATCTTTTGGGTATATGCTCAAGAGTGGTAGGTATAGCTGGGTCTTCACATAGAACTAGTTCCAATTTTCTGAACTACCACCAGATTGATTTCCAGAGTGGTTGTACCAGTTTGCAATCCCACCAGCAATAGAGGAGTGTTCCTCTTTCCCCACACCTTTGTCAGCATCTGCTGTCACCTGAGCTTTTGATCTTAGCCATTCTGGTTGATGTAAGGTAAAATCTCAGAGTTGTTTTCATTTGCATTTTCCTGATGACTAAGGACTTTGAATATTTTATTTAAGTACTTCTCTGCCATTTGAGATTCTTCTGTTGAGAATTCTCTGTTTAGCTCTGTACCCCATTTTTAAAATTGGGTCATTTTAGGTTGTCTTATTAATCTGGGAAGGCAATCCTGAAATTCAAATTCCAAGCTGATACACATTTCAATTGCCCCACAGCAGACCTCTTTCAGCAGGCTTCCTACTCCTGAGAAGACATTTCTACCTCCCTTCTCTCCCCACAAGGTCCTTTTAGATGTAATCACATCAGGTCAACTACAATCAGCTGAAACATTTTTGCTTTTGTCTCACATTCATTGCTGTTTTATTTTAGTTTTCATGGCTGTGGTCTGAAACTCTCACTGATAAGTACTCTTCTGAGAACCATGATTCCTAAATGCTGATGGGCCTCAGACTCCCACAGAGAGTTTTTCAAAGCACAGGCTTCTATGTTCTTCCCCAGATGCTGTGACTAGGTAGGTAGGTGTAGGTATGATTCAAGATGTTGCATCTCTAACAAGTTCCAAAGTGACAGACAATGCTTAGACTAGGGACCATAGTCTAAGAATCACTGTCCTTCAGCAGATGTGGTCATGTGGACAAGACAACTTTCCAACTCATTTCCCATGTCCTTGGGAAATAAATCTATCCAAGATGATCAAAGTGCATAGTGACAGTTCTCTCTGTCTATAGTGATTGGAAGTAGAGAGAGGTAGTGGGTACCAGATGCTCTGACACCATAGAGGCAGATCAATACCTCCATTAGAGAGACTGCAGAGGAATGATAGGGGTTAGTGCTGGGTCTACTCAGAAGCTCCATCAGCCAATGGGCCAGAGAATGGCAACAAGTTCTTCTTCTGTACGAGCTTTTGCCCATCCCATGATTACTGCTGAGCTCTCTCACAGTGGAAGCTCACTTTAATGCCTTTCGCTGAACCCAGATTTGATAAGGAAAACACATCCCACATATGTTACTTGTCATCGGGCTTATCCTGAATCTTTAGTGGCATCTATTACATGGAAACAGTAATTTTATTTGTGCTATAATTTTTTATATCGGGTAAATCTTTGTAAAGAGCTTTCAGAGGTCAGCCTCAGTAGCCTTTCATCTTGGTAAATGAAACAAATCTGTTAAGCTTTGTCGCCTAGGGCTCCACTGAGTCACTGGGTGTGGAGATGAAATCCATCGGCACCTAAGCTCTACGTCTTATGCTTGAAACAACAATCACACAGCCTTCAGGGAGCTTGGAAAAGTCTTTAAAAAATACTAGAACCTAAGAGTTAAAAAATAAAGAACTTGGAAGTCAAGTTTGTTTTTAGAAACTAGATAAACATAGAAATACCCAATAATTATTTAAGCTTTGAACCCAGTTCTGAATAGGAAAGCTGCTCTTTTCACTTAAGGTCAACATCAAAAGATACTTGCCAGTCCAATGGTCATTTTTAGTTTCAAACTATTCTGTTTTATGAAGATTGCTTGGTAAGTATAACTGTAAAAAGTTAAAGTTTTAGCTACTTATTTCCAATCTACTCCAGGTACCAGTAGCCATCAGACATTCTTTCTGTCACTTCTTAACATTGCTCTTATTTATTTGCCTTCACGTCTACACTTCTCCGCTCCAACAGCCTCTGCCTTCTTTCTTGCATTTCTCTACTTGCTGTTCCTTCCATGAAGTCATTACAGACTTGGAACTCTTGGCTCTCAGTGAGACAGTAAGAGCTGGAGTGGTTCAAGTCCACTACAAAGACTTCCTTGGTGCTACAGCCCTGGCTATACCTGGCACCTTTAATCTGCTCACAGGCTGCATATTGAATTTGACATGGTCCTAAGGCCAGCTTTATCATGCAATGTTCTTCCCAGTTTTATAATTCACTTTCTGGGTTAAGAACAGCTGCACCTTCTATTCTTTCAAGAACTGAAATGGTTGTATTCTCTTTATCAGTTTTCTTCCTCAACAGCTAATTGGCTAACTCTTTCACCCACACTTCTTTCTTCCTTTCAGTATTAAATCAAGCAACAGCAATGTGTACCCCTAACACTTTGATCAATATTTTTGACTAGTATCTAAACAGGGGTCTGCAGATATTGTAAGTTAAGACCAAGAGAGAGAGCATTTCAGATCTATAGACCATGTAGTTCTACCTCAGGACTCAGCTCTGCCTGGGTCACACAAAAGCAGCCACAGGAGGAATGGGCTTGGTTCATATAAAACTTCATGTATAAGCATTCAGATTTGAATTTTGTATTATGTGTCAGCTGTCCAAAAATGTAAAGACTATTCTTAGCTTAAAGGACTTAGGAAAGCAGCAGTGGACCAGACTGGGACCATGGTGGTAGTTGGCCAACTCTTACTCTGGAGCTAGATGCTTCATTGCCTGTCTTCCAAGTCATCACTGGGGCTGTTTACCCAAAGCCATGGCTCTGCACAACTGAGATGACTAATATTTTACTAGACTTTCACCATGGCAGCCTTCTAGACCAGATTTTGCTGGCACTACAAATAGCCTTCAAATGTCAGACTTCTAAAAGTTATGGCAGTGTGCAGCAGACATAGCATCAGGGCTAGCTTCTACTGCAAACACAAAGAAAAGAGCAAATTAAGCTGAGGGTGAAGCCATGAACTTTTAAAGCCCATGCCTTGGGCTACCTCTTCCCACATGGCTGTGCTGCTCCCCAAACAGGCCACCAGCTGGGACCCAAGTATTCAGATATTTGAGCCAGCTTGGGACATTCCTTATTTTAATTACTGCAAGTTGTTTTGTTTCATGTTTTTAAAAAAGGAGATTAGTGACCCTGAGATCAGACTGCGAAGGATAGAATAAGCTTTATAATAAAACTGAGGCTAAATCAATAGTACTAATATACTGACATGAAATGTTAGCCTTTATTAATGATATAGAAATCTGAGGGTGGAAGAAGGGAGCTCACATTTAGAACAAAACAACTCACTCTTTTTCATTTCATTTTAAAACCCTCCATGAAACCTTTAAGACGGAGCCTTATTTAATACCCCAGATCATAATTATTTCTTTGAAATCATGAAAGGTAAAAATACTAGAAAATACTATCAGTCTTCCTCTCCATCCTTTTCCTTCAGTTGCTACAGTCCTCTCTTCAGAGGATGGTGTTTGTAAGAACCCTACAAGACCACTGAGGGCACAGTATCTGGCAAAGCAGATACAACTTTCAATACACAAAACACTTGAGGTGGTATGTGCAGCATGTATCTGCAACCTTCACAAGGAGACTAACAACCTCATTAGGTCAAGATGGGCTCATAGAGATGTTTTCCATGTTGGGAAAACCATCACATTTGTGTCTTGCTGTGTCTTTTCTCTTCCCTTGGATTAATCTTTGAAAACTAGAATCAGAATATATACAGCCTGCCTATTTGTGGTGCATGTTCTTTTCTTTGAATGACTTGGAAGATTCCCCCATAGCTGGAAAAAACTTTCTCCACTTGGTCTGAAGAGAAATTATCTTCCAGGAGCCAAGCTACTCCCACCCTAGAACTTGTTCCTTCCATACCTCTGAATATCAAAACAAGTAGCCCACAGATATGACACATAAGATTGTCAGGACTAACAGTTCTGATATCTGTGCAGTAGACCAACAGCATCAGGTCCAGGGGAAAGCTGCTGTAGTTCAGAGGTTGAATGTAGAATTCTTTTCTTGAGTTCCTTGATAGCTTGATTTCCTCCCCATACCCGGTAAGGATTTCAGCTGATTGCATGAAGTTCTTTCACATAAAAATGTATTTTCTTCTTTATTCAAGGCCTACTGATTTAAATGCTATTTTGAAATTTTTTTTCACATCTGGGTTTCTGTTTGGCCATGAAAACTGTAGCCCAGCCACACTAATACCTAAAAAGATTACTTACAATTGTATGTTAGGCATTGAGGAGACAGTGGTCATCAAGACTGTTAGATTTGCGACCTTAAGTGATATAGACAGTACAGGTTAATAGAGCAAAACTGAATTAACACAAAATGAGTATAGAAAAATGTATGTGTATACCTTAAGTGCAGAGAACATGAGGATTGGACCAGTGAATCAAGTCGTTAGCCTAATGGTACCTGAAGAGCACAGATGCCCAAGGCCCAGATATTGTAGCCTCTCCTAAATACCATGCTTTGTGAGCCATCTTCATGAATATACTGCTCATTATGGCTATTTGCAAGCACACATACAGACTCAGAAGCACATATAGACTAACTGCTCAATGTGGCAGCTGTTTCTCTCTCCCTACTTCTATTGGCTGTGTCTTAACTGGTGTTTGTTTTCTACTGGCACCATTTATTTGAGACTCATTAAAAATAGAAAGAATCCAAAGCATATGTTCCTGAGAATTTATCATTCAAGGTTTTTCCATGGCTCAGCCAACATTGCCCTTGTGTCAGGACAGCACAGTTGAATCTTTCTTCCAAGATCTAGATTACCTGCTCATTTCCAGATGTAAGACCTTGTATTATTACTGGTCTACTCAAGTTGGCCTGGTATGACCTGGAAGTCATTAATCAGCACAGTGCCCAGACACCTTTCCAAGATTTATCATAATTCCTTTAGGATCCACAAGGAAATAGAAATGTTATGTTGGCCACGAGTTGGACAACAGTTCAAGAATTACTCAAGAATCAAAATAAACTTGCTCCTGGGAGTCTAGAGATGGAAGGTTTTGTTAGGATAATCCAGTCTTCTTAGAACTTCATGACTTCTACATTGTGAGGACTTCATCAGGCAGGATGAGCTCTTCCAAATACTGAACACTAATTGAGAGCTTATTCTCTATTGTTTCCTCTGTGGGCAATATATTTTTTATCCTGTCCTAATGCTAAACATCTTGGTCTTCAGCCATTCATCACCTTCTCTTTAATTGCTATGCTTCTCTTCTGGTTCCTAGCCTCTGTCCTCAATCCAATGACTTTGCTGTAAGTCCTAATCACATTCCTTATTCCATTTTTATTGGTATTAATCAGAGATTGCATCTTAAAAACAGTGTGTCACTTTCTAATTGTGTTAGTGTGTCTGTTATGAAGGTCTATCAACCAGCTTTTGTTTTATTGCCCTGAATATCACAGAACCTTGGTATTCTGAAAAACGCTTGCAAGTACTGGAAGAAGTGAGTCAGGCTTTAAGCAGAAGCAAGAGGGTAGTGGGCTTGATTATTGCTGATATAACAGCTTTAATTACATTAATTGCTAGCACCACTGCTTCTGCAATTGCTTTGACACAAGAAGTTAAGACGGCTACTTTTGTAAATAATTTAGCAAAAATGTTACTAATGTGTTGAATATACAAGAGGATTTAGGTAGGCATTTAGAAGAACGGATTGATGCTCTTTATCCTATTCAAATTGTTGGAAAGAGATTCAGAGTTTAAGAGTAATGAACCATCTCGAGTATCATGCCAAATTCCATTGGATTCATGTTAGTTCCAAAATTTACAGGGGCAGTCATTATAATTAGAAAAAAGTTTAAAGATACTTGTAGTATATTTGGCATAAGTATAACTAACACCTCTCTGAATATTTTAACTTTGCATAGTGAGCTTATGAGTTTAAAGAATGCTGCTCTGCTGAGTGTTGATGTGGCAGATACTGTTGACACAATTACCCATGTCCTGAGGTCAGTATTTCTGCTTTGGTTAAGCTTCAAGAATGGCATATATAGCTTGATCTTGCTAGCCCTTTTTGTCCTGGGAATACTTTTATTCCTGCCCAGCATGTTAAAGTTTGTCTTTAACAACATCAACATGTTGGCAGCCAAAGTACATGGCTTGAAACTGAAAATGAAACCCCAGATAGAGTTATTAAATTAACAAGCTGGCAAGCCAAGGATGGGTGAGATTCTGCTCAAAGACTTACCAACCTAAGACAGAAATGCATTGCCTTTGACAATGCATATTTAAGGACAGTAAGGAAGGCATTCTTGTCAGAACGACCTAAGCCAGGCTCAGTCTTATTATGAAACAAAAAAGGGGGAGAAGCAGAGAGCTTTTGGGGCTACTTGGCAAGAATCTGACATGGGCCAAGGACAAGGAAATGGGCTTCAGACAGAAATCTGACATTAGGCTAGAACAAAGAAATTTCAGTCAGGAATCTAAATCTTAGCCTAGAACAAAGAAATAATTTCAAACAGGAATCGAAATTTTAGGCTAAAACAAGGAAGTAGAATTCAGACATGAAAATGACTTTGGGCTAGGACAGAGTAGTAGGCTCAGATATTGTGGTCATCCTGTCAAGCCCTTAGAAACAGTGATCATGGGAGTATTCATGAAATTTTGTTTAGTGCCTTGCTTGTTCTTTGACTATCTGTGTTTATTGTCTTGCTTGTTCCTTGACTATTTGCATTTATTGTATTGCTACTTCCTCAACCTAGAACTGACCTTAATACTTGCATGTAATTAAAATGGCATAAAAGCAAAAAGGAAGAGAGGGGATGGGATGGGATGGGGATTTCTAGGGAGGGGAAATGAGAAAAGGGAATGACATCTGAAATGCAAATAAAGAAAATATCCAATAAAAAAACAGTGTGTCAACTCAAAGAACTCACACAACAGTTCTTGACAAATATTATTCAAAGTCCAATGCTGATTCTTGTTTATAGAAAGGAAGAAATAGATATAACTTACAAATTTTGTATCAAATCTATTTATGATTCTGTTACATGTAATGTACTATTATGCTAGATCAGCAGTTCACTCTCTGAGGGGCATGGCCATCTGAAAACACTTATTTCTGATGATCTTAGGAACTGAGACACCACTTGGTAAGAAACACTGCACTAGATAAAAATCCCTAATCATGAAATTGTTTTTGTGCTTAATTCTGAAACTATTTCCCTGTCATATTGTCAGTTATTTTAATAATTAGTAGAGTCATTGGCATCTTTTTAGATTTGTGAATCGCTTTTTTATTATTTAAGTAATAAAGAGGTCAAGGAAATGGTTTGAATAAAGAGAAACTACTCTGTAGTTTCTCAACAGAATCACATCACGTTACAGGTCAGGCTACATAATGATGTCTGACAACTAACATTAGCATTCAACTAATATACATACATGCTTTAATTAAAGGGGATATGAAAATTAATTCTCCTAAAAAATGGAATTTTAAGGAGCCAGCTCTGTTCTGGGACCGTATTTACAACAGACCTATATACTAAGATTTTATTCATTATTAGTTCTGCCTTATTTCTTGGCAAGACAAAGAACAGATATTGGGCTTGTCAATTAAGGGAGCCAAAATCAATATTGTTAGACTAGAAATGCTTGGAACACAGAATTTTTAGTATTTTTTTTTTCATAATGAAAATTCTTCAGATGTTGAGATTATACCTTGGGTCTCTTTTTCCACTTCTTTCATTGTATTTTGTTCATCTGTGCCCACGATACTTAGAAGCTAGCCACCCATATGAAAGCACTCATAGAACTTTGTATGGATTAGAGAAAAGAAGGCCGCTGCTAACAGATGTGCTCTTGCAGAGCAAATGCCAGGCTAGCCACTCTGTCACATGGGCACAGGGAGCCACAGTAAGCAATGCTGTCAGGGTTTTCAGTAATGCTGGCATTGGTTTTTCATGTGAACCAAACCTTTGAAATGATTGCAGAGGTGTTGCCCGTGTAATTAAAACAGAACAAACAGAATTGTTGGTAAAGGAAGTCATACCTGCAGCTCAGCTCTTTCATCCATGGCTATTACCACAGAGACACTGCGAAACACTGTTCATTTATAGTTAATCTCACTGGATCACTGCTGACTTGGGCTTATGATGCATTTCAGAGGATTTTCTGCTTCACCTATCAGGGAGTTTCCTCACACCTCCTACAGTTCGGCTTCTGTAAGATGTGCCAGGGTGGAGAACATTTTATCTGCATTGTTTATTCTCAGTGTTCCACATAACCCAGAAGAACACATAAGTCCTGTAGATCACTAGCTTATTTTGATTTTTAATAATGTATCTTGCTTCAGGAACACTTTAAACAGCTCACCATCCCTCTATGTGTAACACAACTTTAGAGAAAAATGTAAATAGGTTTCTACAGTTAAGAAAGCCATTTGATTTGCTTTGTTTTGGTGTTACTAGGGATTTGTACACAAAACAACACATTATATGTATACTGTGTGTGTGTGTAATATATATATTATAATTATATATTATAATTATATTATAATATATGTATATAATATAGTATATTATAATATATAGTATATATAATATATATGTAACATATATAATATATGTTACATATATATAATATATATATATTACACACACACACTTCTCTTCTGCCCACTGCCTGGTCTGACTCCTAATCCTCTCCCTCCTTCTCTTCTTGTCCTGCCTGGAAAATCCTGCCTCTATATCTTTGCCCAGCAATTAGCTTCTGCCGTCTTTATTAGCCAACCAACCACTAGGGAAACAATTAGGGAAATAATCAGGAAACTCCCCTCTACATTAAATATTTTAGAATTTCAAGATATGAGGTCTCTATACAAATATCCACCTATCCTCTTGTAGTTAATAAACAACTATACAATATAAGTTAAACAGAACTGTTGAAAAGCTCCAATAAAGCATTACCAATAACTGCTGAACACAATGCTAAGTGTCACAAAATATTCTTTTTCACCACAGCTATTTAGAAAGCAAAATCTATTCTTTGCTTTGAAGACTGGATTTGACGCATGGATCACAGTTTAACACTTTCTGTCAGAAGCCACACTTTTATAGAGCAGACATTTAAGCACAATGAAGAACTTACATTCAAGTAGCTTTAGGAAGGTTCCATTAAGGGCCAGGTATACTGCTATATGGCACCTCAGCACCTCTCTACAACGATCAAACAGGAATACTAGGGAATTTAATGTGTTCAACATTACCTTTTTGTCTCTTAATGGGGCAAATGACTTCCACTGGGTATGACAGAGTCCTGTGACTTTATTATTAATATTATTTTCAAGCAAGGATCTTTTGGTAATATTCTCTTTGAAGCTGCATATCCTTTTTGTGATAAAACATTTGATTGAGCTGTAATGATAAACTCTAAAAATCTATGTTTACCAGGTAAACAGCTACATAACACAACATGCTAAGAGCAAAGGACCCAGTAATAACCACGATCCAGGACATGATCCAGCACTGTGCATCTCCATGGATCACCACAAATTATCTGTGCCTCAAACCTTCTTTCACAGGCTTTGTGCCAGTGTTAGCCCATAGATTAAATGCAGGTGAGTGAATTTAGAACAAATATATGGTAGATATGTCAGATTTATTATTGTTTTTAATGGATGCTTTTACCTACCATCTCCTTTGTAGATTTTAAGTCTGGTATATTAGTAGTTAACAGACCATACACAAAACCATATCCTGTGACAAATCAGAAAAAAAAATGCTTTTCTTTCAGTCAGTACACAGTTAGAATTTAGAATCTGCTTAAGGTATTTATTCCTTCCCATTACACTAGTAGTAAAAGGCCCTCAGTCTGTTCTGATGCAAACTATATGCACTTAGCCACGGCCATCTTTGGGTAAGGTCTGGTGTGTGACTGGCTTTCAAAAACATAAAGAAGATTCATAACACTTGCAACAAAGAAAAAACTTAAATGCATAGAGGAAGAAAAACCTGGTTATCAGTAAGAAACAATTATTTTATTGTCGTATTTCTGATTAGTACAGAAGAAGAAAGAAGAAGAAGAAGAAGAAGAAGAAGAAGAAGAAGAAGAAGAAGAGGAGGAGGAGGAGGAGGAGGAGGAGGAGGAGGAGGAGGAGGAGGAGGAGGAGGAGGAGGAGGAGGAGGAGGAGGAGGAGGAGAAAAGAAGAAAAGAAGAAGAAGAAGAAGAAGAAGAAGAAGAAGAAGAAGAAGAAGAAGAAGAAGAAGAAGAAGAAGAGAACAAAAGACTGAAGAGAAAGAAAGAGGAATAAAACATACTTATTGACACAAATGCTATGATAGATAAGCCTGAAATAGAAAGTTCTTTAATATTACAGCTTCGAAATACATTGTTTAATATAATCAAATACTTACTGCAAGTGAGTGGTACATGAGGATTCTTGAAGATTAATGCAATTGGCCAAGGTGAGCCAGCAGCCACAGAACTCTCCCAAGCATCACAATGGGCTGAAGGGATTCATGAAACCCAGAATCCTATAACTCAGTTTCCTGTATATGTAAGTGAGGTGTTCTGCCCTTTATTATTTCCCAGGTTTTTCTATACATTTGAGATACTGAAAAGTTGATTTGAAAAGAAATACCCCTTAGCACCCTAAATAAATGTTCTCAACAAACACAGGTTGGACAGAGGTGGGGGCAGTGATGAGCTTCTTTCTGAGGGGGATGGAGGAAAAAGTGCCCTAGAGTTTGAGCTGAACCAAGAATGCAATAAGGTGTCCTGGCAGCTCTCTACATGGCATACAAGGAGTAGAAGGGAAGGCCACAGATGGGGAGCCAGAGTGAGACCTGTGGGTCTATCCCAGCATGTGGACTGCCCTGAAGTGCCCAGGCCCAACACGCTAAGACTCAGATATTGTTCTGCTATAATAAATCTTTCATTAGTTCCCTCATTAGAGATTGTCTCCCTCAAACAGTCGTGAAACTCCGAATAAAGCTCAAGATGTGGGGAAAATTCATGCTGGAAGTCTACTGAATGCTAAGCAGCAGCCATTCTGTTATATTTTTGTTTACAATGATTGCTCTCTCTTCTTACCTTTCCCCCTGCATCTTTACAGTAGCTGAATGACACTGAGTCTAAACATCCTCTGGGAAAAAAAAAGATCTAGAGAGATTCAGATAGAAAGACAGAAGATTTACAAAAGAAAGATAAGTAAAATATAATCCAGACCCAGAAATACCACAGAGGGTGAGCAGAGTGTGATCTCACAGACTTTCCCAACTGTGGAAGGACCCAAGCTGTAGAATGAACTGAGAGCAGAGAGAAGTCACAATAACATACAGTAGGTGTGGTGACAAGGGCTCAAAGAAATCTGCACTGCTAAGCTATTATTTCTTTCAGTACTTCTAGCAAAATTAAACTCTTGATTGACATATTCTCATTTTCAGTATAAACCTCTAGCTCACTACTTCTGCCCCGACAAGCCATACACTAAGCTGAGGGGAAAGCCGAACACAAGTTTATCTTTCTATCTTCATATGTGAACCATCACCAAAAATAAATAAATAAATAAATAAACCTAATCCAGGTTTAAAAAAAATCACAGGAGACAATGCAATCATCCATCATTTTGCAGGCACAGAGAAATTCATCTATCTGTCATACCAAAGAATTTATGGTGTAATATGACAGTCTTTGGGTTAAGATCAATTATTGTGCTTCATACGGTAGAAACAAGAGGTTTGTGAACATCTTAGGCAAATGTGTTTGTTTATTGTAATTGTGTGTTTATTTCTTGATTCCTCTTCATGTCAACAGCTGAAACAGGGAGCATCAAACGTGAGGGTGAGCAGTCTCTGTGAGGGTGATGTTTGCCTCCTGCTGAGGAAGAAGCTCACAAGGCTGGAGATGCTGTGCCTTCTGTGCTTGGATATGGTTCATCAGCAATCTAAAGAAGTTAAATGAATAGAGGCCGGGAAAAGAGGAAGGCAGATTATTTTAGAGGAACAAGAAGTTCATTTGAGGCTTTCATTGAACTGAATAAATCTATGATTTCTTCAACCTTCTGCAACTTCTGAAAACCTGACAGGAAATACTAAGGGCAGTCACTGGGTTAGATGGTGTTTATATAACGGAACGCCAACCGCTTCTTGGTAAAAAAAAATTAAAGTGGGTCCAAAAAACGTCTATACATTCAAATCCTTCTCTGTCTACTTTTGCATGTTACAGTCTATCAGTCGTGTGCTGAGAATCTTTTCCTCATCAATATGAAGGCCCGAGTATCATCCTCACTTACTGTAGTCAGTCAACATTCATGGGGACAAAGGCATTTCCTCAACACAGAACTTAGGACACTGTCTGAAGCTGGAAAACAAGAACAATTTCCCCATTACGACGGCTCCATTCTGCTGTCAGATACTACAAATGTGATGACCGACAAAAGGGCAGGCACCTTATTATGTGTAAAAGTTATTGATGCTGGTGTGCAGAACCCGTAAAGGTCAGAGAGAAGGGAGACAAGGCAAGTGGAGCAGGCAGGATTAGAGAAGACCTCCTCAGTAATCCTCATCCTACATAATCCTCCACCTTACAGAGGACTCAGAGGTATAATCATGAGTATCTTTTTAGCTCAGAAAACATTCAATTTTTGTCATAGGTATTTTGACACGTAAAAATTGAGATCAGTGGGCTTTTAATTTATTATTTAGCATATTGCTTGTAATTTACAAGCTGTTTAGGTTTTTCTTTTATAAAAGTTAGATTATAAGTATTAAGAAGTGAACATTAATTTGTGGACCATGTTTTCTTAGTACAAAGCTATTTAAAGTGAGAAAAAGACACACTTGGACTATGGATAGATAAATAACAACATTGCTTGTATTTCCCAATTTTTATTATGCTGTCCCTGGCTGACGAAAACTGTTTCGCTTAGATCATCTTTACAGTGTGTCAGCTAGCATTAAAATGCAGTTTGGACCAGTGTCAGTTGATAACTATAAATATCACCATTAGATATCATCCCTTCCGTAATATGTCCATGACATTTTCTAATCCAAATTAGAAGAGTCATGGGAAGGGATTATACATTAGTCAATTCCATCAGCTATAAAAGACTTCTAGTTGCTGTGAATTTGGCTTAGTCTTCAAGAGCATGGGAGGAACGACATCTCTATCTTCATTAAGAAGTCCAAACTAAACTTCAGTTTCCTCCTTTCCAAGGGTTGGTACCTTCACTTTTCCTAATAATATTCAGTTTCATGTAGTCAAACTTTGAGATAGTCATTAATATATTTTATCTGATTATAATAGATAGCATAATACTTTCTAACCATGGAAGCTTAAAAGGGAGGTTAAGAAATTAATTTACTCATTCTTTTCAGCCCATAGACATTTATTAGATTTCAGCCATGGCATCTAATAAATCTCAAATGTTGCAAAGAGTTTATTGCTCAGCCACAGTAAGACAAAACTGCAATAAAGGTGTGTTGTAACCATAATAAGAGATCTACACAAGTCGCCATGGTTACGGAGAAGGAAGGGCTTAATTAACTATGCTCAGAGGAGACTTAACACAGGAGGAAGATCAAGAGGATAGTGGGACCAGTATTTGCAGCAAAGGGCATTTTCACCTGAAAAGAACATGAAGCAGTCTTGAGGTGGTGGCTCAGTGGGACTGAAACAGTGTATGCTCTTGTCTTAACATTCACCATCATGTGCTATCTCCCTTTCTTTGCACCTCCCTCTTCCTTTAGGCTTGAGCCTCTGAGTTCAGAGACTACGTGTTATCATCTTCTGTGGCCTCTAGCAATCACAGTACATAGTCCACAGTTTGAGTCATTCCACAGTGTGTATAATATATAAAAAGGGTAAGTAAACGAATGGGCCTATGGCTCTGAAATACTACATGTTGATATGTCATCACTCTGGATGGCAGTTTCTATAATTTTCCCAATTATATCTCTTAGCTTTCATAATGCCATTTAAAAAGAGAATAATATATGACATGCAATTAATTTGCTTCTGTAATTATTTATGGAGTGTCATTATTGCTTACCATCTACTTTTACCAGTATTATTTTCTCCTCAAATACCTTCTACCACCAGAATGCTGTTGAAATTCCTCTGTTAAAGGTCACACAAGGCCATAGTTTTGGCACATAATGGACCTAATTCAGTCCCTGTCATATTGAACCAGACAGCTTCTAGCTCTGCACATCCATGCTGGTTTTTTCTTCATTTTTTTTTAACCATCATTTAGGTTGGTAGGGACAGTCCTTCATTTTGGAATGTCAACACATGCATACTCTATACAACAACAATTATACCACACAACACACACACACACACACACACACACACACACACACGTCCTAGTTTTACATCTAGCTAACTTTGCATCTCTTGCATTTCCTCTGCCTCTCCTGTGCTGCCTGCCTATACACATGGTGTAATGCTGTTATTGCATTTATGAAACAGCCTAAACTACACATCTGTGTTTCTCTGTCTGACTGTAAATAAAATTTTGCAGGCAGAAGAAACAGACGTGTGCATTTTTTGTGTACTATAGCTTTACTGTCATCTGAGGCATTTACCTGTATCAATAGTGTTCTCACTGCTAGTAAGACTAATAAAAAGCATTTAGAGTAGGCCTTTGTGACAAAGAAATCTTGTTTAAACGGATTTGATGGCAGTGAGAATTCTCAATGTTTACCGATCAGTGGTAGCACCATGGCCAAGAAGCGGATAGCTGTGATCGGAGCTGGGATCAGTGGCCTGGGAGCCATCAAGTGTTGCTTGGATGAAGACCTGGAGCCCACCTGCTTTGAGAGAAGTGATGACATCGGAGGCCTGTGGAAATTTCAAGTATATTTGCATTTTATTTGACTTTATGTACTCTTTTGTAAAGTAGCTATAACAATTTAAACAGTTTCGATGAAGAAAACATAAAGCACACCACACAAGCAGGGTCGTTTAGTGACCCCAAGCTTTGTGCTTAAGTCACTGAGTGAGGAAATCTGTAGCTACTTGTCAACTTTGGATGAGGAATGAAGCGTGGACGGTTGTATTCAGGCAGCTGAAGGCCCTTGTGGCCACCACAAATACTAGACATTAGTAAAAGGGTGGTGGCTAAGATTCTTTTCTTAATTGTTTAGATGTGCTGTTATTCAAAGTTAGAGATGCCATAGATTTTGGCTGTAGGATTGGATGGTGATCCATTGCTGACCCTCTACTATGTAATTTGATCTTCTGTCCTTAGGTAATATCTGCATGCTATCTTTTCTTAAATGTCCCAGGGCAAAGTAGAGGTACATAGGTCCCTCTCCTCTCCTCTCCTCTCCTCTCCTCTCCTCTCCTCTCCTCTCCTCTCCTCTCCTCTCCTCTCCTCTCCTCTCCTCTCTCTCTCTCTCTCTCTCTCTCTCTCTCTCTCTCTCTCTCTCTCGCTCTCTCTCTCGCTCTCTCTCTGCATGTGTGTTCGCACCTGAGCATTTGTGTGTGCATGCGTGTTTTACAGGCAATTGCTATTTTTTTTATTTCTGAGTAACAAGAGATGTAGTGCCTTGAAGGATGCAAACATGGTGCTAAATGCTGAATAGGCTCAAGTTTCCAGGTGGCCATCTTCTTTGGTGCTTTGATCATCAATTATTGGGCATGCCCATGAAATTCAGGACTTGTGGTCAATACTTTCCAGTTCTGCTGATCCCACAGAATCATTCTGATCACTAACCAAGGGCAGTCTTGTGACATTGTGGACATCTTTATCAATGCATTAAGTTTCTTCTATTGGTTTTGGATCTTAGCCCCATTCAATACATATCAACAGCTAAAATACAAGATCTCTCAATTCCTGTGGACAGCAGTTGTTCTGACAAAGTCACTGGTACAAATGTCTCACAGGGGTCTCCTCTTCGTGCCCCTGAAACAATCGAGTGTCCAAGAAGGATTCCCACTCACTCCCAACACCTTCCCACATGGTACTGACATGATTCAAATACCTCTTTACAACCTGTGGGACTTTCCCAAGAACTACTTTAACATTCTCATTTTAAATATCAATGTACATGCTGTTTCTTCTTTAATTCAAGAGTTCATTCAGTCAATGAATCCTTTTGAATACTTACTTTGTACAAAGGACTTTTATAGTTGACTAATATATTATCAGGTATGAAGGCAAAATCCTCAGTGTTAGAGAGCTTCAACACTAATATGAGAAAAAGAAAAAGAAATAAACAGTATAATTAGTATCAGTGAGCAGATTGCGAAAAGTACAGCAGGAGATGAGGGCTGAAAAGATAACTCAAGTGAAAGATCACAGACATCTTCAACATAAAGTGATTTGGGAACAAAGATTTCAAAACTGAAAAGCTATCCTCAGAGATTATCTGGGAATGGAGGTTTAGAAGAAATTTTGGGTACAAATCTATGAGGTGGGAACATGCCTAGCATGGTAGGGAGACTCAGAAAGCACGTCTGGTTGGCTTATAGTGCCTAAGGTAGGATGTGGGTCTGAGGGATGTGGGAGGCTGGGTTTTGTCAGTGGGTTTAGACTGTAGTGAGGACTTGACAGATACTGAGATTACAGAAAAGAGCAGAATTCTTAAGTTGCAGAAGGACCACCTGCTGTGTTGAGAATAGGAGGCTAAACACATGTGCCTAATCTCAAAAATTCTCAATAATAAGATAAATATATTATGTCAAACTGTATCAAGATTCATGAGGGTGTAGCAATTTCTCATTTAAAATATAATTTATCATACATGTTGATATCTATTACATTTCTTTTAGCTGTTTTATCATATATACAATTGTTTACTGATATGCTTATAAGATTGTGGTTATTATATATTTTAATTGGTAGTTCCTTTCATATATATATATATATATATATATATATATATATATATATAATCTTGTTCCTTTAGAAAAAGAAAATGTTTACCTTACATTACATAATATTGGTATTACTATTAAATTAGCTATCTGTTTCTTAGAGCTGTTGCACGAAGTGGCAAGAGCCCCATCTAGCCATGGAGTGTGGAGATTGTAGGAACAGGCCGTGTCTGGGAATGCATCAGCTCTGTACACTTTGTGCGGCCTTTATGGCTGGCAGTTCCCCAAAGTGCTCACCTCAAAGTGCTTGCCATGTGCACTTTTAAGGGGATTCTTTCTGGACTTCGAAATCTAGGCAATCATTTTGTTTTTGTCATTTTAAAGACATTATTCTCTTTCTGACATCCATCTTTCTGGCTGAGGGGCCAGACACAAGACTTGTTGTTGATTCAATGTGATGTGTAGGGATTTTTGTTTGTTTTGCCCTCTAGAAAATATACAGACTAGGGGGGTAAACATTGGTGGATGTTTGACAATCTATGAAAGGCAATGTCCTACTTTTTATACCTGGAGACACTTAAAAGTAGTTTATTACCTTGTAATTACAAATTTCGTTGTATTGAGGGGTTTTTCTTGCAGAAAAACCCTTCAGAGAAAATGCCTAGTATCTACAGATCTGTGTCCATCAACACTTCAAAGGAGATGATGTGTTTCAGTGATTTTCCCGTCCCTGATCACTTTCCCAACTACATGCACAACTGCAAACTCATGGACTACTTCAGGATGTATGCCGAGCGCTTCAGCCTTCTGGATTACATTCGATTTAAGGTGAAACGTTGCAGTGTGTGTGTGTGTGTGTGTGTGTGTGTGTGTGTGTGTATGTGTGTGTGTGTGTGTGTCTGCATGCAGGCATGTGGACAACTACACAACTACACTCATCTATGGACATGCAAGGGTTATATCCAGCACCTTCTGATTTTCCCAGAGAAAAATCTTCACATATTGAAATATTTTGACAGTTTCCCTTGAGGCTGGAAGACTTTGCTCATCAGAACCTATTCTGATATCGCATTGCAATGGCACAGCCCTCTTTGTAAGACATAAAGCCAAATGTTTGCAAACTTAGAACGATAGCAATAGTGATTGAGCCAAACCATGTTTCTTAGAGAACAAAAAGAAGGCTCGTATCATACAAAGAATATTTATTTATTTCCTACCTTCTTCCTATCTATGATCAGCATTACAACTCAAACATTGCAAACCCATTATTTAACTCCATGATGCAGTTTTAATTTTTTAAAAATTCAAACACAGGACTGAATCAAGTGGACAAGCCTGTGCTAAAGAAGGAAAACATGGAGAATATTATCTCCCTGCATATGGCAGTCTTCCTAGGAGGACGCTAACGTGTGGACTCAGTCACCCCAGCACTCCACAAAGCTTTAACTGTTTCTATTGAACTATCCCTAATATATTGAAAATGCCCTCAATAAGGATCCTCCTGTGGGGGGACCAGTAACTATTTTGGTGTAAATGTCTTAGATAAGCGTCCTGTCAGGACTTGTGGAACTCAAAGAGGAGGATTCATCAGGAACTGTGAAGTGAGTCACCTGTGCTTCCGCCCTTATTCTCAGACCACAGTGAGGAGTGTGAGAAAGCGTCCAGACTTCAGTGTCCATGGACAATGGGATGTTGTTGTGGAGGCAGATGGGAAACGGGAGAGCCTGGTCTTTGATGGGATTCTGGTCTGCAGTGGCCATCACACAGACCCCCACCTGCCACTCAAGTCCTTCCCAGGTATGTCATGAAGAATCTAGTAGAGACACATTTTCTAAATGACTTACAGGTAGAAAGGCATTAGCATAAGCATTATTAAGTTTCATTACGCTTCAGTGAATTATCCCTGGTATCCCTCCATCCAGAGCGAAGTGTTCGTCCTCTGTTAACAAGAAGTATAAACCATTGAACTACAAAAGCAGGCAGACACAACGACCCACTCTTTTTTGCTTATTATCATTGTATACAGATTCTAATGAATACTGAAAGTCAGCACATATTCAAATGGTTTCAGTTTTATCCATTTATTTGATCTCAGCCTATTCCAGAGAAAGTAAAATTAATAAAAACGAAGCACAAAGACAAATGACAAGCAAACAGCTGGCAAATCCATAAATTTAGAAATCTTAACATATGGGGAAGAAACTTCAGCACATTTATTTCTCATGAGTTTATTTTTAATTTTTAAGTAAAATATATTTATTTTCCCCTTTCGTCACTCCAACTACTTCTGTGGACCCTTCTTTGCTCCCTCTCAAAGTCGTGGCCTTTTTAATTATTACTGATATACGTAATATATAAATCATATCTATCCATCACACACATATAATCTATATTTTTCATATATTTATACACACGCATATAGTTTAAAGGCTGGCAACTTGGTCTGGATAACCAATTGAAGGAGCTTATTTCTGGAAATGAGTATTTCTCTAGCTCTTGGTGTGTCTTACTCACCTGCAGTCTGCATGTGGGGACCATAGGTATCTCCCTTCCATATCTTTGGTTTTCATTGGCTAATAACGCCAAAGGAGCAGCTTATTGATCCCTTGTAGTTCTGTGTGGTCTCCATCTCAAGGAGGATTACCTCAGCTCCATATCCCCCCTAACCAATCCCCTCCTCTTACTCTTGACCCTCTATTTCCATCAACTTACCACCAGGAATCAATTAGAAAATATTTTATATTTCAAGTTCTTCCTATTGTGTAAAAAATGGAGACAAAGTAAATAAGGTTACCTTAAATGGTCGCTCAAAATTCCGAGTGAATTGGGCAAATAAAAACAATCTTTTTGCATACCAACACAAATATCTGTAAAATGAAAGTCCCTAGTTTTTTGAGTGTTAAGAATGCAAAATATTCAGGAGTATTTCTAAGTATGAAATAATATAAAGATTCCACAATGAGCTATTGTCTCGACTTTCTGGTTGATGTTACCTGGAAAAGAGGCCCTCCCTATAGAGAAACATAAACAAGTTCACAGTTACCTGGCAATTTCAGACAGATTGGGAGTTTTATGAAGCATGCAGCTAAACCAAGAACAGCATCAGGTACCGGTATCAGGCACATAAGGCCAAGGAGAAACCAATGACGTGAAGATGCCTAAATCCTAGAGAACTGTAAAGCAGTACAACACCCAGCACCTTGCTTTGTTATTTTTCTTAGGACTGTGAAAGTAATACAGTAATGAATAGCATCAGATCCTGGTGTCTTGTAACATCTTTCATTTATACACAGTCAAGACAGATAGTTCTATTATTTTGTAAATGCTTTATAATAACCAGTCTATATTTGGAACCCATGGACTCTAATTCTGGGCTTAGTCCTCTGTTCCCTAAGCTCCCTTAAAGATAAAGGACATTTAAGGACTATGTGATCTTCAGCTGACTCAGATTTCATGTCAGGTCATTCAGAACATAGCATTCTTCTCTGTGTTGAGATGTGAAAGTTCTCCCATAATGACAAATTATTCTCTTCCACCACAGGCATTGAGAAGTTTGAAGGCAGTTATTTCCACAGCCGGGAGTACAAAAGTCCGGAGGATTACGTAGGAAAGAGAATCATAGTGGTTGGCATTGGGAATTCCGGTGTAGATATTGCCGTGGAGCTCAGTTGTGTCGCAAAACAGGTTTGTTGGCGATCACTAATTTTGACTCTATCAGTGGGATCCTGCACTTACAGGCATCACCATGAATGTGGAGAAAAAGAAATGTGGAGAAATCTAAGGGCCCACCCACAGGATGTTTAAATTCATTCTGAGTAAAAAAAAAAATGAGTGTAAAATAAATCCCTTATACTAACAATGGAGACAGGCAAGTGCCAAGGGATCTAAACGTAGGGCACTAGATAGGAAAAGCATGACGTTCCATAGCTAATCTGATTTTTCTTGGTAGGGTCTGCATATGAGGAAGAACATGTGGTATTTGTTTTCCTAAGTCTCGGTTACTTTTACCTAGTAAGACATTCTCCAGAGACTAATTTCAGAGAAAACAATATAGATCTCTCAAGAAATTACTTTGGCAATTAACTTACGAATTCAAATCCTTATCTACACATAAAGTACAGCTATGTCAATATCCAGAAGTATTTTTAATATGATACTTCAGTCACAGGTAGATAAGCGAATTACATTTTAGTTTTCGTTGATAAATGTGGTGTCATGTAAGCAGCTTTTTTTTCCCCTAGGGCTCAGTAAAAGTTCTGGCCAAGCACAGCATGGTGCTCAGTGCACAGTACTTTGCCCTTTATTCTTCAGGGGTAATGGCTAACACTTTAACAGTGCAGCAGGTAAACAGTCCTCTGTCTTCTGCTGTAATTCTGCCTCCTAGGTATTCCTCAGCACCAGACGGGGATCGTGGATTTTACACCGTGTTTGGAATAATGGCTATCCTATGGATAGTTCACTTTTCACTCGGTTCCATAGCTTCCTCCAGAAGACACTAACCACAGAAGCAGTGAATAAGTACCTGGAGAAGCTACTGAACTCAAGATTCAACCACGCACATTATGGCCTGCAGCCACAGCACAGGTGACAAAGGGCTTGGTGTGGGTCGTTGTGTGTAGATATGGTGGGCTTTCTTTGCTTTGAAGACAAGTCAACTTTTGGCTCCTGGTTGATCTCATGTCCTTAAGAGTGTAAAGCACTCAAGATTGTGTAATATATGTCACTGCGTGTGACTGTGCATGTGCTTCTTGGCACAATTTGTATACTCCCATCTAGTCATCAATCAGTTAATGCTTGATTGCCGTACATTGAAAATTCAGACAAAAAGCAATAGAACACTCTGCCCTTCAATAGATGTTAACGGTGCAGGTCAGAGAAGACACAGACCTAGAATTGTACAAAAGCAATGTGAGATGCCATGGTGGATGTCAGAGCAGGGTGCATTTAGGTCTAAATTAGAAATAGTCGGGTTGGAGAGAATGAATTTCATTTATTGAGGTTGGGGTAGATGTTTCAGTGAAGTTCTCATGGGAGGCTACCTAAGAGATCCTCCCTCTGTGAGAGTACCTCTATGACTCCAAGTCTTAACCCGTGAAGCTTTCTTGATTCAAAATTTGTTAGCAGCTTTTAGTTAACAAGCAAAAGATAGAATAGGATCAGGAATTAGGTGAGATAAGAAAAAAAAAGAAATATAATGAAGAAATATTCAAACAAGTTAGGTGTCCCAGAATTCGTTTATGAGATACTTATCATTAAATTCATATTTCAAAGATATGTTGATGGGGTGCTATCAAGGGTAACTGAAATTAGATGATACCATAAGGATGGGGACCATATGAGAACTCAGGGTTTTTGTAAGAAGAGAAAGAGACAACTGAGTTAGAGGTTTTGCTCTGTCCTCCCATGTGGTTTCTCATACCACTTCAGACTATGCATCATTCCCAGCAGCAAGAAGGTACTCACTGGATGTGACCCCTTGACACTGACTCACTATAATTCATCTAAATCAATAAATGTTATACATTTTTATAAATTACCCGGTCTTATATATTGTTCTAGCAAAGGTAAACCGATAAGACAACAAATATTACCTTTCTTATATGAATACTTATCATCTCTAAGGGTGTCTGTGTGTGTGTGTGTGTGTGTGTGTGTGTATGTGTGTGTGTGTGTGTGTGTGTATGTGTGTGTGTGTGTGTGTGTGTGTGTGTGTGTGTGTGTGTGTGTGTGCTGTACATACATATTTGTGTGTAAGTGTATGTGGAGGCCAGAACTTTATGTCAGACATCCTGTGAAATTGCTCTCTACCTAATTATTGGAGACAAGATCTCTCATTGAATGTGGTGCACACTGATTCAGTGGAACTAGCTAGACAGCATCTTCCAGGACCCTCTTGTCTTCTTCTCACAGCTGGGATGGCAGGAACTCACTGCAGTGTCCAGGTTGATGGAGGTACTGGAGCCAAAACTCAAATCTTCATCCTTACACATCTAGCACTTATGGATTTAACTATACAGCGTCCTCACTCCCTTCATATGTGTCATCAGAAGGGAGAAAAGAATATGATACTTATTGACTTGTTCACTAAAACATATTTAGTGACTTAATCTTATGCTGTGGATGAAAATGTTACATTCTATGATGAATGCCTTTTAAATCTATGGAATGTCATTAGAACTATGGAGAAAGTGGATCATGATGTGATATAGGTTATCTAGGGGTAGAACTAGGTGGATCCACTAGTAGGATGGTGGACGAAGCAATTCTAAGGAGTGATGTTTAAGTTAAGACTTAAAAGGCAAGGAGGAGACATCATGAAAAGTTTTCCAGGCAAAAAGACTATAGGAAGATTCCCAAGCAAATCATTCTTGAGCTAGGAAGGGGATAGTTACAAAGGGAGGAACAGAAGAGAATCAGGCACCATAACAGAGTCAGCGAGAGGATCACAGGCAGAAGCCAAGGCACATATGGATGGAACATGGGCCAAAATTTAGATTCTGTCCATTTATAAGACAATTGCATAATTATAAGGAGTCCAGCAAGCTCTGTCATACACACACAGTGAAGCTTTTACTATAGTGAAACCAATCAGAACATTCATGATCTCACCTAGACCTTTTAGCAAAAGCATGTAAATTCTTCATGCTATCCTACTGTTGGCTACAGTCCCTGTGCTGTGAACTGGAACCTTAGCTTATTTGTTTTGCACACTTGCAACTTTGTTTCCTTTGATCTACTTCTTTCTATGTTCTCCTCAACCCCTAAAACCTGCTAACAGCCACTGTGATCTCTACTCTTCTAACTTTTTCACATACATCATGTAAGTAATATAATATGATACTCTTTTTTTTTTAGTATCTGGCATATTTTACACAGCATACTATTTTTCAGGCTTATTATACTGTGACTACTGGCAGTATTTTTTTTTATTAATTTTATTAGTTTTTAAAAGTATTTCCTATAATGTATTTTGACAATATCCACTCCTCCCCAAATTTTTGCCAGATCCGCACACTCCAAATATACCCAATGTTGTGATTTTTTTTAAACCATCAGGTCCACTTGTGCTGCCCATGTATTGCTTGACATTGACTCTTTGAACACAGACTCTTACACCTATTAGACAGATGTTCTACCACCCAACTCTAAGGCTGAATAACATCGCATTGTACATATGTATCGTAGTTGAAGATTAGAGAAACAGACAGATAGATAGACAGGCAGACATATTTCACAGTTTCTTACTCATTAGTCATGGAGCAACACTTTGGTTCTTTATTTTTTGGTTATCATGAATGAGACAATGAACAAGGAGGGAAGATAGGTCTTGATGGCAGTGAGTTTATCCCTTTCAAGTATATACCGAGACAAAGGATTAGGGCTCATATAAGAAGACTACATTTTAAATGTCTAGGGCTGAGAGGCAAAAGGATCCATTAACACTTCAAATAGTATATGAGTCTTTCTTCTCCATAGGTCAGATAAGTACCTAGAGATTAATTTTAAGGATCCCAAAGGTAAAACAGCGGTGCATCCTGGGAAGAGCTTGGTGTATGATTGGCTAAAAGGCAGCATCAGTTCCTCCTGAAGCAGTGCCCTAGCACTGAGGGCAGTACCCTAGCAACACTGAGGAAGTGGAAAGAATGAAGAATAAACTGAATCCTGTCTGAGATAATTGTGCCCAAGAAGGAGACAAAGGCTTTCTCTGGATAGTTCAGCAAGAACAGGGATGTTTGCTAGGACTTTTCACCTTAGTTCACAGAGTTGGCCCATTTACTTTGTGTCACATGCAGAACAAGCCACCCAAGGTGCCTGCAGTCACCAATGGCAGCTTGTAGAAAGTGACAAAAGACAAACTTCTTTATGTCAATAACCAGAATCCAGACAGATGATATATTGGAAAACCAGGGCAGGAAAGTTGAGTGGAGAAGAAAAGTCATCTTGCATGAAAATAAAAAGCAATCATAAAGAGATTCAAGGCTACAAATTATTCTTTGGTAATTAAAAATGTCATTTCCAAATTAACAGCCAAAGCAGGTAGCAGGAAAAATGCTTGCTAGAATGATAAAAAATATTAGAATGTAGAAGACACTCAATACTTAAATAAGGAACAGAAGAAAAGGTTTTCCAGATTGAAAGGGAGCTGCTGACTCCAGGATACAATACTGACAACACACATGCACAGACACTATGTAAGGGTCTCAGTCCCCCACGTTTTTCTCTGCCTGGATGAACCAAGCAGAGCTGTATGTTTTGTCTCCTGCAGTTTAGCCTGAGATTAAATCTTGAAGAACCCCAGGCATTTATAAAGGCCTTTAGATCTTTTCCCAGAACACTAAAACCCCATCCTTAAGTTAATTATTTTAACTCAGCAACAAACTTCACAGCCCAGCCTGGGTCATCTCTTATCTTGTTCCACCAGGACACAGTGCAGCCTGCAGTGAACGCCTCTAGTATATTCTTTGAACATGTGAGCCTGTTTCAGTAAGTCTTACATCAGAATTCTACCCAATTACCTCTTGGGGTTGATTTGAGTGTCTCCAGTTGAACCCAGAGACAGACAAAACACTTAGGTAAATTGTACCAATATGGGTCCACTCATAAAGAACAAGTAGCAGAAAGAAAACACACTCTGGCTTTTGTTAGTTTACACATGTACAGCTCTGGAGGCTACACTGCAATGGAATCTACAGATTCTGCTAGAAAATATAACAACCTCGGGCTCCTAAATCTATGAGAAGATGAGTTTGGGTCCACAATAGAGAAGAGTCAGAGCTGGTAACTCAGTAGAATCAAGGAAGAAAAAGGAGAAAAGTGATGAGAGACATAAGTATCTATGTGTGGTTAAATATAGAGGTGGATAAAAAAAGAAGTAAAGACACAAAAAGAAATAAAAAAAAGAATAAAGGAAAGAAGGAAAGGTGAGTGGATGGAGAGTGGGTAGATGGTGGATGGATGGGTGGGGGTTGGATGGGGTAGGTAGGTGAACAGACAGACAGACAAACAAATAGAAGGAAGGAAAGAAGGAAGGATGTATGGTATGGGGGTAGGTAGGTGAGTAGGTAGATGGACAGACAGATGGTTAAATGAATGGATGGAAGGAAGGAAGGATAGATGGGTGGATAGAGAGGTGAGGGGTAGGGAGTGGGTGGACTGACAGATGAATGGATGGATGGAAGGAAGAATGAATGGAAGGATGGATTAAAGCAAGAAAGCTATAGCTCATTTCCTCTGGTGTTGGATGGACAGATGGATACATGGACAGATGGATACATGGATACATGGATAGATGGATGAATACATGGATGGATGGATGGATGGATGGATGGATGGATGGATGGATGGATGGATGGACAGATGGATACATGGATGGATGGATGGATGGATGGATGGATGGATGGATGGATGGACAGATGGATACATGGATGGATGGATGGATGGATGGATGGATGGATGGATGGATGGACAGATGGATACATGGATAAATGGATGGATGGATGGATGGATAGATGGATGGATGGATGGATGGATGGATGGATGGATGGATGGACAGATGGATACATGCATGCATGGATGGATGGATGGATGGATGGATGGATGGACAGATGGACAGATGAATACATGGATTGATGGATTGATTAAAGCAATCAAGCTACAACTCATTCCCTCTGGTGCTGTGTGGTCTAAGTGCTAGTGAATGGAAACATCCCTGAATGTAGTTCACCTTCATAAACTCTAGGAGCAATGAGGGAGTTTATATGAGCTAAACAGTGGCTACAGTGTCACTTCAGAAAATGCATAAAACTGCTGGAATTAAACACTGAATGATCAAAATCCACCTTAATTAAAACACAAGTGCTTTTTCATGGTACTCTTAAAATATTATGGAAGCCAACCTACTTTTAAATAATGCATATCACATTTCTTCTAATCGTATTTTCCCATTGATTTAGCTTGAGACTGCTTTATTATGCAAAGGTTTAAATTTTTAAAAAATCACACCTGACCATCTTTTCTCTTATAATTTATTTTTAAAAGCTAGATAAAGATAGGCTCACCTGTCTCAAGAATGTAAAATTGCTCTTCAAATTTTACTCATTACATTTGGAATTTTCAAATATTTTTGAGCTTAAGTATTTAATCACTTAAGAATTTCTTTGCCCATGATGATTGCAAAGGGGAATCTAGCAACACATACTAACCAGAAGCCCTAACCCCCCAGGCTGAGTGAAAACCAGGTAGCCCTACACTCTTGTTCTGCACTCCATCCTGTAGATGTCCTTACACCAAACATAAGACACACTCTCGCATACAAGGCTGCTGGTGTAATGCAGCATACTGAGGGCAGTCATGTTCTTATTCATAAGCAGAAGTAACACTAAGTATTCATGTAGTAAAGGAAATACACGGAAGCTAGTTACTATCATTTCTAGCTATTGCATACTGTGCATAGTTGTACATGTCGGCTTTCACCTGCTGGGCAGACACACAGTAGCCTGCTTTACACCAGCATCTCCACACACATGAGCAGTGGGCTACATTATGATGGCTGTGAGGTCACTAAACTACAATCTTGTGGTTCCAGTGCAATTGTAGAATATCACTCTCATATATTTGGTGGGTTAATTTATGCCAAAACCCTGAATGTAGCACATAACTATTTATTATTACTTTTCCTAATCCGAATATATATTTTATTTACAATCATAGTAAATCACTTCTCTATTTTATTTTCAGTCCAAATCTTACCTCTATAGAAGAACTTTTCTCAGTTGTTTACTAGATGTCTCTTCTGTCCTGAAACAGAAGATTGGCTGGACAGTGTGGTCAGGTGACATGGCTTCCTCCAATGGGACTTCATTGACTATAATTCTGAGGAGACTAGTACACACACTGTCAGCATGTGTAGTCTCCACTCTCTCCCTCTGTCACAATTCCTCTCTGGAGAATGGGTTCAGTGCCTGGGGCTCAGCTACTCAAGGCAAGACTTTAGCTATTTTACAACTACCTGAGCAGGCCTTAGCGTGTCCGACAGCCTTGTGGCTACCTGTGCTGCAGATGATTCCTACGTCCATTTTAGACTTTAATCTCCTTACAGGCAACAATTATCTGGTCCAAAGAGAGAAAGGAGAAAAACTAAAAAACAGCCTATGATTTGTTTTCAAAAGTCCAACATCATTTTTTTTCTTAAAATCTAAAAAGTACAAATATTTTATAAAAAAGTAAATGAGAAATATCTTAATGAACTATATGATATATGCATATTTTTCAAGATAAAATATGACACAAAATACTTGAAGAAAAGTAGAACTGAGAAGGCCACTTCTCAGTCGTCAGAATACAGAATACCCTCCAGTGGGAAGGGGCTGGTACAGTAGATAGGAGATCTTGATGTGCAAGCATGAAGAACCTGAGTTTGAATGTTCAAAGCCCATGTAAAAAATAAAGTTTAAAGTTTAAAATAAAGTTTAAAGTCAGGTATGACCACATTCTGAATCCCAAATTTGGGAGGAAGAGGCAGGTAGATCCAGGAGTTCAATAGCCAAGAAACCTAGCCAAAACTTTAAATTTTAGGTTCAGTAAAAACCTTATCTCAAGGGAATAAGAGCTCTTGATAGAGTGAGATGCCTTAAATCCTTCTCAGACCTCTGCCTGCTTGCGTATGCATGTACACCTGTGCATATATGTGCACGCACACACACACACACACACACACACACACACACACACACACACACACACACACACTAAACCCCTGTGTTTGCAGACACGACTGACAAGGGGAATTGCAAGCTTCAATCCCTTCTCCCATATCTTTTTTTTCTTTTTTTTTCTTTATTAGATCTTTCATTTACACTTCAGATGCCATCCCCTTTCCCCATTCCCCCCCCCCCTTAGAAAACCCCTATCCCATGCCCCCTTTTCCTTTTTGCATTTATACATTTTTTTTAAAAAATGTTAATCATAGGCTTTATAAGTTTGGTATTGTTCAATCAGAGGTGTAACCCACTACCCAACCTAGATATATCAACTATCTTTGACTGGTAGAGATACCTGAACATCTGCCTCCCTGTCTCCCCCGCTTTCTCTCATCACCTAGCTTCTCCTCTCCTTCTTCTTCTCCTCTTCTTACTCCTTTTCTTCCTCTCAGTACTCCTCCCACCTTAGCTCCTCCTACACATCACCCTTCCTGTTAAAAGGAAACTTTTCTCTCAAAATACAATTAGAGCATAATTATGCCAATTTGTACCAGTGAGGTACAAGATAGTCCTAATACCCAGTCCATCCTTTTGTTGACTAACCAGCACCTCTGTCATCTATCCTAACTAAAACACTTAGTTCTGAACCTGGCTTTTTCCTTGGCTTTAGGATGAATGTCAGCTGACGACCATCCACTCAAATCTTTTCTCTCAAGGTAAATAGTTATAAGTTTTCAACCCCGTCAGAAATCCAGAATGACTGAGTTAACTATAATTGTGGGAAGCACAAAGCATAACTTCTAAAACTTAGCCAATTTATAGAGACCTCTGAACACCTGGACACTCTCTCTACTTCAAAACGTTGGAGCATCTGTTCTTCTGCCTTCTGGCCCAGGATCATCTGACAGACCTTAGTGCTGCAGAATTATTAAGGGCTGATTACTCTGTCTAGGCAGATATAATCAGTCGACTATTCTGCAAGTGTGTCCTTTTCTGGACACTAATTTGTCTGTAGAAGGAAAGTGGCAATTCTTGCCTAGTGGCTGTCTCACCACAACTGGAGTAACTTCAAGGATGCTCAATTTCTTCTTAGAATTTAACATAGGAAGCTGTCCAGAGCAGACAGGTCTCTAATGAAAATGAACATTAATACTGAAATGTTTGTCATGTCAATTCTAAGGATTTCTGATGTTTTGAAAACTAGCTATCCATGTAAGGTAATCTGGACTGTTGCCTGTTAACTCCACTCAGCTATTTCTAAATAAAACATAGAGAACACCCTTATAATAAACTCCAAGTCGTGAATTTGCTATAGTCCCTTAACTCACAGGCTGACCATCTCAAATCAGTTAAAAAAGTTAAAGAAGGACTGGGTCTAAGCTTTGTATTCCTAAGTGTGTTATACTGGTACAATGCCTATGAGAGTAACAATATTCATCTCACTCTTATATCACTAAGAAGCTCATGCCAATGAAAACCTTAAAATTTGTAAACAAAGTAAATTGGTGCCATTTAAGAATTTATATCTTCATCTTGATATTAATTATACAGATTTCTACTAATAGGTTATGGCTATGCAATAAACCCTAGCTAATCCTCTCTATTCCGACAAAACCACTACTTTTCCCTAGAGAGACAGCCCAACATTTACCACCTTAGTCCCCAAGCCCAGGGAATGGGGCGCTGACTCATCATTAGCTTCTTCAAGCTGATTATGGGCGTTGAGATATTAGAAGAGGAGTGGGGGGGAGAGCAAATTGACAATCCTCTGATGCTGTGTCTTCGCTGCCTCCAGATGGAATTCCCGGACCTCAGAGGTTTGAGCAGGTCTGCCCAGCTTGCTTGTTGAGTAGATATACCAAGGCTGATCATTCTGCAATATACAATTCTCAAAACAAATTTTAGTATCAAGATAGTTTTTTTTAAAGAGGGCTGACATTTTATTAAGAATGTTGGTTCTAACCGCTTTTCTATTTTTCCCCTCTTTTATTGGATATAATATTTACATTTCAAATTTTATCCCCTTACCATATTTCCCCCACCACCCAGGAACCCCTTATCCCATCCCCTCTCCTCCTGCCTCTATGAAGGTGTTTACCCACCTACCCCCAGCCTCCCTCCCCACCCTCAGATCCCCCCCTCAGTGCTCAGCCTTCAGGGTACCAATGATCTTGTCTCCCACCTATGCCCAACAGGGCCATCCTCCCCTACATATACAGCTGGAGTCATGTGTCTCTCCCTATGTGCTCCTAGGCTGGTGGTTTAGACCCTGGGAAGCTCTGGCTGGTTGGTATTGTTGCTCTCCTCACGGGGCCACCAGCTCTTACGGTTCACGGTTCCTTCAATTTACTCTGTAACTCCTCCATTGGGAACTTTGATCAGATTAATGGATAGCTGTGGGTATCTGTCTCTGGGTATGTCCGACTCTGAGAGACCTCTAAGGAGACAGCCTTATCAGGCTGCTGTCAGCTTTCCCATCCTGACATCCCTATCAGAGTCTATTTTTGGTGACTGCCTATGGAATGAATACCCAGATGCAATGGTCTCCCTACAACCCCCCCTTCAGATTCTGACCCACACTTTGTCTCCATATTTGCTCCCTTGGTTATTTAGTTACTCCTTCTAAGAAAGACCTAGGCATCCTCACTTGTTCTTTCTTCTTCATGAGCTTCATGTCGTCTGGTAGTTGAATCTTTGTTGTTTCAAATTTTTTGGGCTAATCTCCGCTTATCAGTGAGTAAATACCATGTGTGTTCTTTTGTGATTGGGTTACCTCACTCAGGATGATATTTTCTAGTTGCATCCATTTACCTAAGAATTTCTCGAATTCATTATTTTTAATAGCTGAGTAATATTCCATTGTGTAAATGTACCACATTTTTTGTATCCATTCCTCTGTTGAAGGGCATCTGGGTTCTTTCCAGCTTCTGGCTATTATAAATAGGGCTGCTATGAACATAGTGGAGCATATGTCTTTGTTATTTGTTGGGGCATTTTCTGGGTATATACCCAGAAGTGGTATAGCTGGGTCCTCAGGTAGTGCTATGTCCAATTTTCTGAGGAACCGCCAGACTGACTTCCAAAGTCCCTTCTCCCATATCTTGCTTTCTCTTCCTTAGATTTGCTTAGATTTTTATTTTCATGCACAGACCGCTGAGTCAGCATCCCACCGTCAGTGATGACCTTCCAAATCGCATCATTTCTGGAAAAGTCCAAGTGAAGCCTAACGTGAAGGAGTTCACGGGAACACATGTTGTTTTTGATGATGGCACAATGGAGGAAAATATTGATGTTGTCATCTTTGCCACGGGATACAGCTTTTCTTTTCCATTCCTTGACGGTCTGATTGCAGTTACTGACAATGAAGTGTCCCTGTATAAGCTGATGTTCCCTCCAGACCTGGAGAAGCCAACACTGGCTGTCATTGGACTCATCCAGCCCGTGGGCATCATCCTACCAATTGCAGAACTTCAGTCTCGCTGGGCTGTGCGGGTGTTCAAAGGTCTGTACGCAAAGGCTCTGAGGGTCCTGGCCATTCACCTAAAGTGACCTTCTCTTTCTCTTCATACTAGTTTCCTCTTCTTGATTAAACATGTCTTTCTTTTTTCTTTTATGGAAAATAGTTTTTTTTCTTATATAATATATCCTAATTATGGTTGCCCGTCCCTCTGCTCTTCCCAGTTCCTCCTGACCTCCCCTGCAATCCAGATCCACCTTCTTCGTCTCTCTTATTAGAAAAAAAAAAAACAGGCTTCTAAGGGAATATGATGTAATACAATACAATATAATAATATAATATAATAATAAAACAGAAACTAACATATCAGAATTGGACAATAAAAATAAATAAAATAAATAAAAGGAAAAGAGCACAAAAGAAGGTACAAGAAACAGAGACCCATTAGTTCATGCACTAAGGAATCCCATAAAAACACTAAACTGGAACCCATATTATATATATATATATATATATATATATATATATATATATATATACACATATATGTATATATATACATATATACATATATATACATATATGTATATATATGTATATATGTATGTGTGTGTGTGTGTGTGTGTGTGTGTGTGTGTGTGTGTGTGTGTAAAAGACATATAGGGCAAAAAGAGAGAAAAAGGTTTATAAATAAAATAAAAAATAAAAGCCAGGCATGGTGGTGCATGCTTTTAATTTCAGCACTTGGAAGAGGCAGGTGGATCTCTGTGTGTTAAAGGGCCATCCTGGTCTACAAAGTGAGTTCCAGGACAGCCAGGGCTGTTACTCAGAGAAATATTGTCTTGAAAAAGCAAATTATTATTATTATTATCATCATCATCATCATCATCAATAAAAAAGTGCTGTCATGACATTAAGAGATAAGGAACCTGCAAAGAGGCTGTCAGGTTTGTTTTCTGTGGGCCATCTACAGCAAGGCATGCAGCCTGCTCTTAAGAGTAGTTTGTTTCCACAGTGAGACTCCCTTGGAGGGAAATAGAATTTCATTTTCAAGTGCTTATTTTTCAGAAATTGCTTCTGAGTTGGAGATGGAGTTTTTGTCTACTTCTTCTCTTGGCTCTAGGACCCCGTCTTGTACAGACCTGTGCAGGCCCTGTGCATGCTGCCTCAGTCTCTCTGAGTTTATACGAGTGTCAATCTTCTGGATTTAGAGGGTCTGTTTGCTTGATGCCTCTGTCCCCTAAGGCAATTACACTCTTTCTATCTCCTCTACAACAGGGTTCCCTGAGACCTGAGGGATGGAGGGAGATGCACTTGATGGACACATCCCTCTTGGGGCTGCTGTTCTAAGGCCTCACACTCTCTGCATAATGTCTGGCTGTGGGCCTCTATACTTGCTCCTGTCTGTTGCAGAAGGAAGCTTCTCTTGATGATGGCTGACCATGGTCATATCTATGATTATAGCAAAATGTCATTAAGAGTCATTTTTATTGCTATGGTTTTTGTTTGTTTGTTTTTAGAACAGTAGTATTTTGCTTTAACCTAGGTCCCTGAGCTATCTAGTCTCAGATTCTTGATCACCCAAGCAGTGTTGAGTATGGGTTTCCTTTTATGGTGTGGGCCTTAGGTCAAATCAGGTATTGGTTGGTTTCTCTCACAAGCTTTGTGTTACCATTGTCCTAGCGTATCGTGGAAGCAGGACACCATTGTAGATCAAACGGTTTGTAGCTGGACTGGTGTTTATGTTTCTCTTTGGGTTTGTGCAGAGTACCTTTCTGTATGAACGCTAGCACATAGTGGTAATAGCTCTATGTAGGCACCAGTTCAGTGTCTCCATGTTCAATGAGTTATATGGAGTTGTCTTCAGCAATGGAGCCTTGCCATCAGTGTATGAAGAACAACTAATAGTCTTGGCAAAAACCTGGGTTATTTAAGGATTGCCATGGGACCTTTTTGGCCAACAACTCAATGAGATGCAACTCAATTCTATTACTAGAAACTTCACATGGTGACAAGAGATGGCCAGTTGGAGATCTGTCTTCCACATTACACTTGGAAGCAATTTCATTTAGATTTCCTTCATATGTGTATATACTTTGAGAAGATCCTACTGTATTAGGCTTCCATAAGACCCCTCTAATTACAGTTACTTTTAGTTATCTCTTCCAAATTTCTTCCCTTGTCTCCCTCTCTCCTCTCCCTCCCGTCTCGATCCTCCCATTACAGCCATGCCTTCTATCCAGAGCAATTTTATTTCCCTTTCCTAGTACGATCTGTCTCTCTATTCCCTTTCTCAATACCTAACCTCTGAGGTTCTATGGATTGTCATTACCCTAACAGCTAGTACCCACATGTAAGTGAATACATACCATATTTGTCTTTCTGGGTCTGAGTTACCTCACTCAGCATATTTTTTTTTCTAGTTTCATCCATTTACCTGAAAATTCCATGATTTGATCTTTTAATCTTCTGGCTGTTATAAATAGGCAGCGGTAAACATGGTTGAGTAAGTGCCTGTGGTGAAGAACAACTATAGTCTTGGCAAAAATAAAAAACCTGGGTTATTTAGGGATTGCCATGGGACCCTTTTGGCCAACCTTCTTTGTGATGAAACCTCCTTTGGGGATATGCCAAGAGTGCTATAGCTTGGATCTTGAGATGGATTGGTCCCCATTTTTCTGAGGAACCACCACACTGATTTCTGTACTGGCTCTACAAGTTTGCATCCCCATCAGCAATAGATGGATGTTCTCCTGAGCTATAACATGTGTTATTTATCTTAACCATTTTGCCAGGTACAAGATGAAATCCCAAAGTAGTTCTTAGTTGCATTTCTTGGCTGTCTAAGGATGTTGAACTTGTCTTTAAGTTACACATCCCCTTATTCTTGCAAATCCTAATGGAATTTTCACTTCCAGGGCTGAGCAAATTACCCTCAGTGAAGGCCATGAAGGCAGACATCGACCAAAGGAAAAAGGCTATGGAGAAACGGTAAATAAAAATGCAGTGGCAAGCATTTGGAAACTTCAGAGAGATGGCAGGATTCTTAGTGTGGAATTCTAACTCTGTTCTTCCTGTCTGTCTTGCCCTTCTCCATTCCCTACACCAAGTACACTCTTTAGTTCTTTGGTCCAGTCCTGTGGTGAACGACCACATCAATGGGGGTATTTATCCCTTCCAACTCTTATTAAATCTGCAATTGCACCCACCGCTTCAGACTCCATCTTTAGTGGTGTTTTTTTTTTTTCATGATCTTACCATGGAAGCTTAACCAATTTCCCCAATGTGACAATAGTCTCTGAGTTTTGCCACAACCATGTTTTTTACTGACCTGCTAGTGGCCTAAGGCTAAGGTACATTTGAAGACCTGAGGCCAGAGCACTAGTGACTATCTGATCACTCATGTCTAGCTGACAATAAATACAGAGAGGATTAGAAACCAAGTTCGCCATCCCATCTATGGATGCTACGTGTTTCCCTACATCAAAATCTTTCATTAAAAAAAAAAATCTCTTTCCACTATATGTGTTCTTGAAATCAAACTCATATCATCAGGCTTGGTAGAAAGCTCCAGTTCCTACAAGGTTGTCTCTGACCTCCACTCATATGCACTGCAGCACTTATGCACACACACATGCAAACACACAGAGAGAATAAATGAATACAAAAGAATCACTTCTAAGAAAGGTGTCTTAAAGGAGAGAGATCACTGAGAATGTGGTCTGCAGTGCCAAAAAGCAACAAAGGTACATATGAGGGACAGGGGTAGGGGGGAAGCATGGATTCTGTGTCCTTGGTTCCATTCAACATCTGGGTGGTGCTGGGTTTCTCAGGGAAGTTTGCTCACTCTCAATTTCTTTACCTCTAAGGCAGAAATAGATAAAGCTTCTGCCCAGTACTGGAGGCTGAATCTTGCATATTCTGTCTCTGTGTGTTAAGGTATGTGAAGACAGCCAGGCACACAATCCAAGTGGACCACATTGAGTACATGGATGAGATTGCCTCTCTGGCAGGGGTGAAGCCCAACCTCCTGTTCCTGTTTCTCTCGGATCCAGTTCTGGCCACGGAAGTCTTCTTTGGGCCCTGTACCCCTTACCAATACCGTTTGCAAGGTCCAGGGAAATGGGACGGGGCCCGGAGAGCCATCCTGACTCAGAGAGAGCGGATCATCAAGCCCTTGAAGACTCGAATTACTAGTGAGAAGAGTGACTCTGCCTCCGGTCTCTTTTGGATAAAGATGGCACTATTCGGCCTGGCATTTTTGGTTACATATTTTAGTTATATTTGTCATGATAAACACAAATGAATGAATCGTTTAGTAGGAAAAACATGTACCTCTATTCATTGTAGGTTGTTGCAAAGCCTTTAGTCAGCAGCATACAGCAATCTCATGTAACACTGCTATAGCTACAGAAATGTTTAGATGGTCTTTATAAGTAGTAGAGTCCTTTAAGATGCGTATTCACTAACATTTATAAAACATTTTGAATGCACGATAAGAGCTTATGTTTAAACAGTCTTGAGACCTTATTTAAAGCTGGAGAGACTTTTGCCTCCAAATGGACCATAGCTGGTTCCACCAAGGTTGGTTATATTTGTGGGAATTTATAAACATTCACTTTGCACGGATTTTATTTTCCACTTATGTTTTTTTTTCCCTTCCAACTTATTCTGTTAACTTGTGTCACGAGATTTCCACGGCTACTCAAAGTGATAACATAATCATCTGATGAGGTTCCGATAAGGTTCCACTTGACCACAGGAACCATTGACCACTGCTGGAAATCTAATTCTCAGAAGCTAAAAATATAAGATAGAGAACTTTGGAGATGTGATAAATTTTAAAAAACAAACAACAACAACAACAAAAAAAACTTCATGTGGGAATGAACACTGGACGGACCCCTGGCATCTCTCTTGATGCACATCTGACATTTATGTCAAAAGTACATCAAAGGGACATCATTTCTCAATTGACAAAAGAAGACCTTGTTCTATTGACACAGAATATGTTTCCTTCCATGCTTCTCATCCTCATAATGTCTAAGAGAGAAATCTAGAAGTCCTGTTATGGTCTTCCATCTCTAGCTGTAGGTTGTATGTCTAATACCTCCTGGTTTTTCTCTTCTGGACATCCTGAAAACCAGTTTTATTCTTCCCAAGTGAACTACCATTGATTAAGCTGAGCTTTTTACAATCTCACTTCTCACCAAGTTAGGTATTCTCTTTGAAAATCTTATCTGAAAATCTTGTCATCTGTCTAGCTCCTTGCTGGTCCACCTCCTCCACACCATGGTCATGCTTACATCTGAAGAAGAAAAGCTCACCTTCCCTGTCCCTTAGAATCTCTTCAGCTACAAAAGAGAATAGCTGTCTAGAACTGCCCTTCACCCACTCCTTCTGTCTCATTTCTTTATGATGTTAACTCTTGCACTCCAGGCGTATTTATCCAAGTGCATTTTGCTCCACATTGTATAGACTAATCTATTTGGAAAAATTCCTTTTCTATTTTTGACATGAAACACTGTCCTTCATCTCTCAAAATATGATTGTAATTGCACTTCCTTTAAGAACCATTATATAACCCTTATTTCCCCTGTCCTAAATAGATGTAATTAGAGGAAATTAAGAAACAGCAAAATGAGAAGAAATTAACAACAAAATTTAGGCCCTCTGGGTAAGGTGGAGGCCTAAAGACAATCGCTGAGTGATGTAGAAAAAGAGATACAATAAAAAAAAAAAAAAAAAAAAAAAAAAAAAAAAAAAAAAAAAACCTCTTTTCTGGACATTAAAAAGAAAGGAAAGGCTTTGGAAATTCACAAAACATATCTGGGGAAGAAAAAAATGACAAGAAAAAAGAGTAAGTCAGGCATGCCTCGGTGCATGCTCTGCCCCGTGACAGAAGGGAAAACAGAACGTCTATTTATTTTTTTTACTTGTTTTATCGTTGCTGGGAGACACTGAGAACTGAGCCTTCAAGAGTAGGCTGACTGATAAGAATATACTCCCTACCACCAAACCAAAAGAGATATACACACTAACATACGTGCAGACTGCAATACAGACACACAATAAACATGAAAAATCATGCAAGATGACTCCCCCAAACAGTGGCAACCCCTCAACTGTAGAACTTAAAAGCACTGAGACAGACAAAATGTCAGATGAAATTTCAAAAGCTTTCTGAGTTTAAAAGACTATTCACCTAAAAGAGAATACAATCAAGCAGCTGCCGACTACACAGGACTGGAGGGGAAAGTCAGCCACACAGATGGAAAACTGAACAACGAGAACGACAAAATCCAGCACGGAAGCAGAATGCCAGCAGCGTGGAAGGACAGCAAAACAGCAGAGATCTGAGGGGCAATTAATACTGTTGGAAATGAAAATGTAATGAATCAACTTTTAAAAAAACAATGTAAACTGTCAATAGATTCTACCAAATTAAAGAAAGAATATTGGAGATGGGAGAAATAGTTGACACATTCAAACATAAAAGAAAATGAGTGCCTGATTTTAGTGGCATTGCCTTAAGTTTCTCTCCATTTAGTTTGATGTTGGCTATTGGCTTGCTGTATTGCCTTTATTATGTTTAATTATGTGCCTTGTATCTCTGATCTCTCTAAAACTTTTAACATAAAGGGGTGTTGGATTTTGTCAAAGGGTTTTTGAGAATCTAATGAGATGATAATGTGATTTTTTTTCCTCTCAATTTGTTTATATGGTGGATTACAGTGATGGATTTTCACATATTGAACCATCCCTGCATCCCTGGGATGAAGCCTACTTGAATCGTGGTGGATGATGTTTTTGATGTGTTCATGGATTGTGTTTGAGAGTATTTTATTGAGTATTTCTGCATCAATGTTTATAAGAGAAATTAGTCTGAAACTCTCTTTCTTGGTTGAGTTTTTGTGTGGTTTAGGTATCAGGGTGACTATGGCTTCATTGAATGAGTTTGGCAATTTTCCTTCTTTTCTACTTTGTGGAATAGTTTGAGGAGTGTTGGTATAAGTGAGTACACACCATGCATGTCCTTTTGGTTCTGGGCTATCTCACTCAGGATGATATTCTCAAGTTCCACCCATTTGCCTGAAAAATTCATGATGTCTTTTTTTAATAGCTGAGTAATACTCCATTGTGTAGATGTACCACATTTTCTTTATCCAGTCTTCAACTGGGAGACATCTAGGTTATTTCCAGTTTCTGACTATTACAAATAAAGCTAGTATGAACATAGTTGAGAAAGTGTCCCTGTGATATAGTGGGGCATCTTTCGGGTATATGCCCAGGAGTTGGGTCTTGAGGTTAAACTATTCCCAGTTTTCTGAGAAACTACCAAATTATTTCAAAGTGGTTGTACAGGTTTGCACTCCCACCAGCAATGGAGGAGTGTTCTCCTTGCTCCACATCCTCCCCAGCATGTGCTGTCACTTGAATTTTTTTTTACCTTAGCCATTCTGATTGGTGTAAGAGAAAATCTCAGAGTTGTTTTGATTTGCACTTCCCTGATGACTAGTGAGGTTGATTGAGGGCCCTGAAGGGAATAGGAACTCCACAAGAAGACCAACAGAGTTAACTGACCTAGACTCTTTGGGGTCTCAGAGACTGAACCACCAACCAAAGAGCATACATTGGCTAGACCTAGGCCCCTTGCACATATGTATCAGCTGTGCAGCTTGGTCTTTCTGTGAGTTCTGAACAACTGGAGCAGAAGCTATCCCAAAAGTTGTTGTTTGTCTATAGGATATGTTCTTCTAGCTGGGCTGTTGCCCATGTGGGGGATATGTTCTCCTAGGTGAGCTGCCATGTCTGGCTTCAGTGGAAGAGGATTCTTCTAGCCCCACAAAGACTTGATATACCAGGATGGGGGAGACACACAGGGACTCCATCCTCTCAGAGGAGAAAGGGAGGGGAAATGAGAAGAGGGATTGTGAGAGGGGTTGACTGGGTTAGTGATCAAGATGTAAAGTGAATAAGTAAATGAAAGAAAAAGAAAAAAACAAGTGGCTGGAGAGATAGCTCAGTGATTAAGAGAACTGACTACTCTTCCAAGGACGCAGGTTCAGTTCCCATCAGCCATATGGTGGCTCAGAGCCATCTATGAGTCCAGTTCCAGGGCATTTTGGTGTGCTCTTGTGGCATTTTCAGGCACAAGCATGCACACATGTAAGTAAAACACCCATGCACACAGAATGAAAATAATTTCAGAAAACAAAACAAACTGAACACGGTCATAAAGTCCAAGAACTCTAAAAAAAAAAATGACCTATGATTTAGAAACTGATCTAAGACTCTATGGGATAAAAAGGAGCTGAGATAAACATTAAAGAAAGTTTAAAAATATATTTAATAAAATCAGAGTTAAAAATCCCAAATCCAGAAAAAGAAGTAGATATGCAAATGTAAGAAGCATTTAGAACCCATATAGACAAGATCAGAGAAGAATCTTTCCATGATATATCATCAGTATGGCAAAAATACAGAATCAAGAAACAACGTTGAATCAGCAACACAACCAGAAAGGCAGAAACGCATAAACATCAGTCCTGTTATCAACCAAAAAAGCCAGGAATTAATGGAATAATGTTTCAAGCTCTGAAAATAAGGAACCTCTGATAAAAAAAAATGCCACATCCAGTAATCTGCCTTTTAAAAACAGATATAGAAATAAGCACATTTCAAGACAAGCACAAATGATAGCCTGTTATGACCACCCAGCCAGCATGATGGAAGTTACTCAATGGTCTAGACTACTATAAACATAGGAGCGCCACAGTCTCTTAGTGACAAGAGCACAGGGAAGGAAATATTTCATGATAGTAACCGATGGACAAAGAAGGGCTAGGAAGGAATCAAATATGTCTAATGTGGTACACAAAAAGAACCTAGCTACAAATAGAGGAGAAAGCAAAGGACAAATAAGAATCCAACTAACAAGGGAAAACAACCAGCAATATTGCAGAAATCAGAATACATCTCTTGGTGATAACTGTAAACATGAATGGACTCGATTCAGCAGTGGAATGGAAACCGGATGATTGGGTTGGACATCTAACCAACTATCTGTTCCGTTTCTAAGAAATGTGTATCAGATATAAGACACCCACAGACTAAGAGCCAAAGAATGGAAAACAATTTATCAAACAAGTAGAAACCTTGAGTAAGCTGAGATAGTTATACTAACATCAGATAAAGTAAACATCAAATTACAAAAGATAAAGAAGGCCACTATACATTAGTCAGAGCACAAACCATCAAGAAGACATAACCATTGTAAATGTATATGTATATATATTATATATTATTATACATAGAATAGATACATTTATTTTATATTAATATTATATGTTATACATACACTAAACACCAGGCTTCTCATTTCTTAAAGCAGGGTTTATTAAATATAGTAGGTCAAGTAGGTCCCCCATACAGTAATAGTAGGTGACTTCAATAAACCACTCTTATCTTTATCTAGATCATTCAATCTAGAAATCAACAAAGATAACCTATAGTTAAGCTATATCATAAAGCAAATGTACTTAGCCTATGTCTACATAATATCCCACCTAACATGTACAGAACACAAGTCCTTCTCAGCAGCCCATGGACTCTTGTCTAAAATACACTACATTATAGGCCACGAATGAAATCTTCAAAAAGAAAAAAAAAAGAGTCAAAGAACCAAAACAATCTGATTCAAAATGCAAAGGGAACAACATAATTTCATTTATCTTATCAGATCATAATACAATAAAATTAGAAATAGATAGCAAAAAAAATTATAGAAACTGCACAGAAACATAGAGTCTAAAAAATACATTATTTAATGTCCTGTATAGCAGAAAAGGAATTTTTTTAATTTTAGGAATTCTTTTCTTTTATTTAAATTATATTTACATATCAGATTTTACTCCTTACCCCATTCCCCCTCCACCCAGGAACCCCTTATCCCATTCCCCCTCCTCCTGCTTCTATGAGGGTGTGCCCCCATCTGGCCCCCACTCCCACCTCCCCACCCTCGAAATCCTCCCTGGTTGGTGTTCAGCCTTCATGAGACCAAGGATCTCCTCTACCATCTATGCCTGACAAGGCCATCCTCCCCTACATATACAGCTGGAGTCATGGGTCCATCCCTATGTGCTCCCAGGCTGGTGGTTTTAGATCCTGGGGAGCTCTGGTTGGTTGGTATTGTTGCTCTCTTCTTGGGGCCACAAACCCTTTCAGTTCCTTCAGTCTTCTAATTCTCCATTGGGAACCCTTGATCAGATCAACGGTTAGCTGTGATCATGTGCCTCTGGATATGTCAGACTCTGGTAGACCTCTGAGGAGACAGCTATATCAGGCTACTGTTAGCATGCACTTCCTGACATCCATATCAGTGTCTATCTTTGGTGACTGCACATGGGATGGATACCAAGGTAGAATGGTCTCCAGATGGCCCCTCCTTGAGTTTCTGTCCCACACCTTGTCTTCATATTTGCTCCCTTGAGTATTTTGTTACTCCTTTTAAGTAGGACTGAAGCATCTACACTTGGTTTCCCTTATTCATGAGCTTCATGTGGTCTGTTAGTTGAATCTTGGCTATTTCAAGCTTTTGGGCTAATATCCACTTATCAGTGAGTAAATACCATGTGTGTTCTTTTGTGATTGGGTTACCTCACTCAGGATGATATTTTCTAGTTCCATCCATTTACCTAAAAATTTCTCTAATTCATTATTTTTAATAGCTGAGTAATACTCCATTGTGTCCTTCAACAGAGGAATGGATACAAAAAAAAATGTGGTACATTTACAGAAAGGGAATTTTTAAATTACCAAAATTAAATGAAAATGAAAGCACAAATTACCAGGATCTTTGAGACAGTTAAAGCTATTTTAAGAACAATTCATATACCTATGATACTTATATTTAAAAATCTGAAAGGTTAAAAATAATGGTGCCCCTCATGTCCCTGGGAAAGCAAGAATGATTCAAACCTCATAGCTCTTTGAATTTTCTGTTCATTTTATCTTCCCCATCCTGCACTTCCTTGCCTTCTGACTTGCTTACTGAGTTAAGGCTATGGCCTTTTAGGAAATGAGTATTTGTCTGATATCTTTGTGTTTCTTATATTTTTGTTCCAGTTTGTACAATATTGGGTCTCCTGAGTGAGCTGCCATCTCTAATAGGCTCTGAGTCCCACTATAACTCAACACCGTGAGAACGCAAGACCACCAAACCAATAACCACAGAAAAGAAAATGACAAAAGTCAAGTCACACAAGGCATAAAGTTAAAATTCATTATAGTCAAAGTGAAAGTAACAAATAGGCATGCGAACAAGGGAGGCACGTGTATTCATTGATTTTCTGTTGTGGAGATGAATTAGTCAGACAAAAAAAAAAAAGCAAGTTATGGAAGAAAGGGTTGTTTATTTTTGCTTTCAGTTCTGGTGGGGATGCATCCCCATCACAGGGAAGGGATGGCAGCATAGTGTGAGGCTCCCTTGGCAGTCAGGAAGCAGAGTGATCACATTTCATCTGCACATAGGGAACAGAAAGAAAACAGAAGGCACCTGGCAGTGAGGTAACTCCTGTGGCAGGACTCCACCTCAGCAGGGTTCTAAACATTCCCACACAGCACCGCTAACTAGGTAGGGACCAAGTGCTCAAAGTTATGCATCTAAAGAGGACGTTTTTCATTCAAACCACAAAAGGAAAAAAATGAAAGAATAAATAGGAAGTTGAAATAAAAGAGAAGGAAAAGAACAAGTAAAGAGAAGAATGTTAGGAAGGGAGAGAGGAATCAGTAGGATAAGCATGTGGAAAAAGTTTGATAGAAATAGGAAGAGGAATGAAGGATAAGACTTTTGAAGAAAAAACTTTTGAAAAAAAAACCACTTAGTAACAGGACTGAAGAGAAGATGGCTCAGGGGTAAAAAGTTTGCTGCTCACAACCTGGAACTCCAAGCCAACAGATCCAAAGTCTTCTTCTAGCCTCAGTGACAACATGCACGCACATATGCACAGGCACAAGTGCACACAGAGACACACAGATGCACACACACACACAAATTGATAAAACAAATCTTTTTATTAAGAAAAAAGTCATAAAAATTATTACAAATACAACAAAAGGAATACACTAAGAAAGAAATAGTTGGACAAATCTTTATTTCAAAGTATTATTTCACCTTCTTTCTGTCCCCTCCTCCCCTACCTTCCAGTACTGGCATTTTCCAAGTCTGGAGTGGAAACTCATTATGCTTCTGATTTCAGGCAGGTGATGGTCCCAGATCAGCCTGGAGTTGGTTGCCTGGTAGACTTGTATTCACTTTAGACCCTTGCTTCTTTGAATACCAGCAGCCACCACTGACTTCATTTATTTTTGCAGCCTGTGGGCTGGGCATTTTTCCACTCACTCCAAAGTCAGTCTCTTTGTAGTAACTAATATATAAGCCAAGGGCTACTACCCAAGCATGCTGGAGCATCTGGGAAACAAACAGAAGTGAGATGTGTACCACAACGCTAGTCTCACTACATTTAAATCTCACCTAGCATTGAAGGTCGTGCGGGAAAGAGGAGGCTGTGGGAATCAGGTACTCTGTTGGACGTAAGCTCCAAGCGTTCCCATCAACAAGTAACCATGCAGCAGAGAAGTAGGCACTAAGGCTAATGATCCTGATGACCTCAGCCTGGCAGCTGGCCCTCTCCAAAGATGCCCTCAAATGATGGGGTTTGCTCCCTGCTACATCGGGCATCACTGCTTCCACCATGCCTTGCAAACCCTCAATGTCCTCCACCTGGACTCTTTCCCAGGTTCTAGTTCAGCCTTCTCTCTCTCCACCACTCCCTGGCACAGCCATCTCCCACACAGACATTGTAGTAGGCTGGCCCCAGGCTCTCTGACTTGTGATTACTCCTTCATTCAGGCCCTCACTGTGAGTAGTTTATTTTCAGACAGTATATTCTCTCAAGATCATGTCCAGCCATAGCTCTCCAAGATACAAGGAGTAACAAAACAGGTTTCTTCCCCAATGGTGGGTGAGCTGTCATGAAAGAGAAGCCAGTGTCAGGCCAAACACCCCTACTGGATTTAAGGGTTTTGACAGTTGTAGACTTATCCTCTGACAGACTTCCAGTTTCTTTCCACTGGCTACTTTGTGGGAAATATTTTCCTGCCCCTTAGTGGGAAGCTACCGGATGCTTCTTCCATGTCTCTGTGTAACTTGCTTCTCTCTGCTTTTCAGCTGGCCTAACGTCTCTTTTATGATATCTGATGTGCTGCCTTTCTGTAGGATAACCTGTTCTTTATTACTCTACTTCTTCTCCTCTGTTTTCCAATCAGCTTCTAATCTTCCATCTTACCCTGGGGCTCCATTGCATAGGATTTAAATCACAGCCTAATACAATAACTCATTCTCTCCGTTGCTGAAATTCACAAGTACAAGAATCAGAGGGTAGAAATGAGAAGTGGCCCCAGTCACTATTACTAATAATGACCCATTAGCAAATATTTACTTCCTGTTCTATGGTTTTATCCTTTGCTGACCTACATATCTTTGTTCTTTAGAAAGGAAAACTTTCTCTTTGCAATTTGGTGTTTCCATTAAACTTGGAGTCAAGACTGATTTCCAGACACTTTGGAAATTACAACACAATCTAGATTAAGACTGAAAAAATTACTCAGATTTCTCAAAAAGAATGTGTAGATAGATCATCTTCCCAGGTACAAAATAAACCTTCAAGTGGAAGTTGAATGGAAAAACCCATTGAGTAATAAAAGGCTCTGTTCATTCAACCAGGGGATAAAAGGCTGCTATTGTTACTAAAGCTAAGAGCATCCCTGATAGTTCTGCCCCCAAGACCTCTGCTTCTAGCCAGCTGGTGATCCAGGCCTGTTATAAGAAGTCAAAAATGGGTTGGTAGTGAGATTTTTTCAGATGATCTTGTTAGTGGTCAAGAAGCTAGTGTTGAATAATTTTGAGTCTCAGGGTCCCCCAGTTGTCTAGAAAGTCCATCAGATTTGGTGGTTTTTTTTTTTTTTTTTTTTTTTTTTTTTTAAGATTCCATGCCAGTAGAAGCATTCGAACACTTTCGCCTCACCAGACACTGGGCTTAAAACAAAATGTCCTGCCCTCCCAGTGAATGTAGCACGGTCCAGAAGATTAATCATGCCCTAAGCAGCCTGGTTTGAGGATGGAACTGGATGAAAGCAGTGGAGCTCAGAGGTGTGCTGGCAACTCCAAGCTCTCACCCCTAGTTGCTGGTCTCACCAAAAAGGTGAGCAAACTACAGCCTGCCCTCTGCCATCTGCAGTGTTCCACGGGACAAGTTGAGCTACGTATACAAGGCATACTGTCCTATTTGGAGTACCTGAACAGCCACAAGCCTATGGATAACATTATTCTGGATAGCTGCACATGGAGCATTTGGAGTTCCAAGGAATGGAGTTAAACTTCACTCTGCACTTCTCTTGAGCCTTCTCCATCAAGAACCAGGTTACTATAGTAGGCCAAATGGAGATCCTGTTATAAGGGAGGTCCAAACACCCATTATGATGTAAAACTTGGAGCAGTAATAGGCTTCCATATGGGTAGAGAGAGTCTTCATTCTTGACACTGCAAGAATGCCTTTCTAACAAAAGAAGTCATGTATGCCTTTTAGAGCACTAAATATCTTAATTGCCCCCAGGATGCCTCCACTGGCAGCTCCTGGACTAGACCAAAGCTTATACCATTGTCACTCAGGCAGAAAGTCTTGATTCCCAAAAGGCCTCTCAATGTAGCAGTAGTTCAGGGTTCTGACATTGGTGGCTCCATAGTCAGGCTCACTGCTGAAGAGTTGGATATGCACCTGGGTCCAGAGATCACCCGGGGTACTAACAATAAGTAAATGATGGTCCCATATCCCACTCATACATGTGTAGCCCCAGCAAGACCAGGGTCCTGGTCCTGAGGAAAACTGAAAACAAGACCAACCCTTTGAGTCCTGACTCTAGAGGCCAAATTCTAGAGTATTCAAGTACCAAAAATAGAGATAACAGATTTGAGATGAGTGTTAGGCGTACGTAGCTGAGAAGACCAAGACTTCAGGGTACCATCAAATCAGACTCCCAAGATGATCCAGAGTCTGAATAGAACTCAAGAAGCCTAAAAGACTTTTTTTCTAGACTGTTACCCAAGGCCTGGCTCTGAGGGAAACTTTGTACTTTGGGCCCAGAAAAGGGCCTTTTCCCTGGCAGTAGGCCTCTGTGAGCCCACAGATCATACACTGGCTAACACTGACAAGAATCCACACCCTGACAAGAAAATATTAAGTCAGCCATTGACAAGAATCCATGGCTTGACAAGGGAGTACTAAGTCAGCCTGCTCCTAAAAGTTCTAGAACACTAAGTACTTGGCATGGATTTGGTGACATCATCCCACACCTGGGATAACCTTTTGTTTCAAGGCCAACCATAGGAGCAGCACAAGTTGCAATGTATAGCAAGAACACAGTGTTTCTTGGTGCCCAAGCTTGGCGCCTGTGACTAAACATGATTTCATACAGATTCACTTAGTCAAGAATGGACATACACTGACTCAGTGATTGAGAAATTCTAGGTGCTGACCAATTACGACTATGGTTGAAAGAATGGTGCTACCATTGCTGGGAATATTCCATCTTTATTTTGTTATGATATGTTTTGTGTGATTGTGTTTGTGAGTATATGGCATAAATTTATTTTACTTATGCTTATCACTCTATCATGTACATACTATTTACATAAATACTTAAGTGTTAATTTTATATTGTGCCTGTCTGTCATAGCATTTAAGATTGGGGACATCTGAACATAAACAACCTTACCCAAGTATCCTTCTCTCTTCTTTTGGAAAGAGTTCAGTGTTTTTTCCCCTCACCTGAAGAATAGTTATAGCGCATTGACATGTTGGGTGAAGCGATTACTTTTTCATTGCTCTCACTTGCGTTTTAAAATAAACTTTATTATACAAAAACATACAAATAAATCACACAAACACACACAAATTAAGCAGACGGGAAGTCGATACATGTTAATGAACCTCTGTACAGTTAGAATAGCCTGATTGAAAATTAAGTACAGTTAAAGGCCAAGCATATAGGTAGTAAATTAACAAAAGGTGGTGAGTTTTACACATCTTTGACAAGATTAAAGGATACCAAGCTGGTGAAACATTATTCTCGAGGTTCACTAGGCAGTAAGCCAATTCCTCCTTTGCTGGATGGGAAATGGATATTTGGGCATTTTGTTAGAATGATTGAACTAACTCAGGTGTGTCCACGAAGGTGTTTCCAAAGACTGGTGTGAGACTCAAGTGTCCACTGAATTGGAATGATCCAACTTCAGGGTGGCAGACACCATCTAACTGGCCAGGGGCATAAATAGAGTAAACATGCAAAAGAAAGACAGAGTTCTTGGTTTTCCTTGCTTTGGGATACTCTTCTGCCTTTGGACATCAGAACTCCAAGCTCCTGTGCTTTGGGATTCCAGCATTTACAACAGCAATTTTTGTGGATGCATCTCCCATTTCATGCCTAGAAGGAACTATCCTGCAGTAAATATCCTGGTCTTCTTGCTCTTACAGTCTCTCCACGCCTCTTCTTTGATCTTCCCCAAGCCTTCAGTGTACAGGTCATACTGCAGACATATCAAGTGGAGCTGGGCATCCCCTGGTCACTCATTATCTACATTATGTGCACCTGAGTTTATCTGCAGTGGGGCTCCATCTGCTGCAAACAAAAGCATCCTTGGTGAAGAGAAGTACACTTATCTGTGGATATAAGGTTAACTACTTAGAATACAGTTAATTGGAGGTTATATTGATTTAGGAAAATGGGAGCAGTAGGCTCTCCTCTAGGGTCTATGACCTCCCCAGCCATGAGTAGTGGGCTAGGTTAACAGCCACAGGAATGGAGTTCTTCCTGTTAAGTGCCCCTTCAGTCCCATTAGAGAGCTGTGGGTTACTCTCATGATAACAGTACCACCATTGCACCACTGTGATGTCTTACTGAGCAGGACACTTGTGAGGCTCACAGGTTCTAACACTCGGTAGAACTATGGATCACTCGTCTTCCATGGCTGCTTGCATGGCTCCTTCACGTGACACGAGAACTAGTAGTCTTCAGGAGGAGGCTTACAGTTTGCTTCCAGCTCAGTTCCTCCAAGATCTGTGTCCAAAGTGCAGTGTCTTCAGCATTAGGTCCTTGCCTCTAAGTCCTGTAAAGAAAGCAGAGGCAATGGTAACCACCTATATTGATTGAGGAGCCTTTTGGACTCCCTTGGGCAAAAATTCCAAAGGGTATTTTCCAGGAGTAGCACTGGGGGTTTGCCAGTTTATGACTCTTGGGGAGAGCATTATCACCTCCATGTGACCTAACTCCATTTAAAAAAAAAATTCAAAATTGTCTGCAGGTCAAAGTTAATTAAGGAGAAGAAATCATCAATTTGACAGGAATGGGGGGGGAACACAGAAGGAATTGAAGTGGGAGAAGAAGAGGTGTAAATGATTAAATATACTTCTCATGTATGAAATTCTCAAAATAACTAATTAAAAATGCTAAAAGAATAAAAAAGAGATGTAAGGGTAATATAATGAATGGTATTTCATATGTACATGAAAATGTCTCAGTGAAACATTGTGCAATTGTATAAACGTTATACTTTGTGCAACTAGTATAAAGTAACAAAATAAATATTAAAAACAAACAAGCAAGCAAACTTCAGTTCTCTGGATCCCAGACTTCCAGCTGTGGATGCAGAGTTGCCACCATCAAATGCTAGCACTACATGGTCTGAGGCTTGCTGTGGGACTCATCAACTGACATGGCCATGGAAGCAAACTGTTACTTTGTTACAGTGAGTCCCTTTCAAGGCCTCTGCTTCTGCATCTGTGCCCTGGTGTCTGCTGATTCGGGCTGGTGACCTCTAACACAGGAGGTAAGTAATGAGCATAGCATGTTGGAAATGACTGTGTGGCGCTTTGTTCCGGGCAAGGTCTTCATCCTGAACAAACTTGTAAAGGAGAATTAATTGACTTGTGCTTGAAAGTGCCAAAAGGGGAAGTTGGAGACAAATCTTTCTTGGAAGTGATTTTTGGCAGTTGTCTGGAAACATTTGCCTCTATCTGCAATGATCACGATTTTTTTTTCTAAGAATCAAAAAGGGTGGGTCTTTCTAGGAGCATGTATAAAGATACTGCCTTCTCATGGAAAAAAAAAAAAAAAAAGGACAAGGTTAATATAAAAGCAGATTGGGAAGAAGAGGGAACTAACAGCATCCCAGCTCCTCCAAAGGGAGAAGACACTCAGGAAGAGGACCACAGGGACTGGCCAAGGACAGCTGACTGCTCTGCTCACAGTCCCTGGGCACACCTGGGTACATAAGCACCCAACCTGAGAGACTAAGGACAGAAAAATCAACACTGCTGGATCTAGTAAAAGGACATCCTTTCTGTAAGTTGGACAACTATACTTTGGGGTCACCAAGGAGTTGTGCTTAGTGAGCCACTTCCATAGATTTTTCTACCTTCCTCTGTCTACTCTTCCCTAAATTTATACTTCATTGATTTCAGCCACTCTTCTCCGACTGCAAAATTATAGTTTAGTATTGCCAGAATTTCTTGATCTAAAATAGTTTTTCTTCCTAGATTGAAATATAAATTAAATGAATGCCAACTATATATATACTCTGGTGATGTAGCAGTTCTCAGACTGACACATAGGTTTCACTATGTATCATCTTGACTGCTGCCCTGGTTTCAGCCAAATGTTCCTCACAATATATAAACTATCTCTGTTTACCTTATGCTTGCTTAATACAAGTCTGTTTTATCAAAATTTCATATGGATATGAAATTAAGGAAAAGATGGGGGAAATCAGAAACGACCGATAATGGAATGAAAAGAACACATACAAGCAAGTAGGGAACCCAGCAGACTCATTCCCTGACAAATAGATACAATGCCCCAGGCACCATTCCAAGAGAGATGCCTGTGCTCTCAGAGCCTGAGATTGATGGAGACAACTAATCTAGATGAAGCAGAAGTACCTTTATAGTAGGAAAAGATGCAGCAATAAGAAAGCTTTTGTTTATTGATAATAGTGAAAGAAAATCTAAAATATCCATTTAAAAATTATATAGAGAAGATCCTACAATAATTATGGCTCATAAATTGTTTTATGAAGCAATGTGTTATATATAATATGTTATATATGTATATGTTAGTTTTAAAATCTCTATGTATTACTTTATATAAATATATATCTTACTTTTTAAGCATATATATATATTATCACTTATTAGTTCTAATAAGTGAGAAAAAGAAAGTGAGCCATTAAGACACCACAATGGCTTTATTTCCCAAAGTCCATGCCTCCCTGTTCATGATGAGCTGCAAAATGCGACTAATACTTCAATCTAAACCAAGTTACTGTTTCTTCTTCCACAGTACTTTGAAACTTATAGAGCTGAGAGACTGAATTCTTCAGATAGCTTATCATTTGTTATCACTGTATGTTTCATCCCCTTCAAGAACAAAAGCAAGAGCCTCAGAAAAAGAGACAGGAGAGCCCTGCTCTTGCTTCAGATCCTAAAATAGACAGCAGAGTTTTAGCCCACCTGAATGGGACAATTCCTAGAATGCATGGAGGCTAAAAGGGTGCTCAGAGGTTAAGAGCACTGGCTGCTCTTGCAAAGGACCCCATTAAATGTCTAGCACCTATGTGACCCCTGTAACTCCAGTTCCTTGGAAGCCAGAACCTTCTGACTTTGGCTGGCACCAGGCATGCAAGTGGTGCCCAGACATACATGAGGGTAAAACACACCATACACATAAGTATTTTTTAATAGTCATAATGTAGAGTGAGAGGAAGAAACAAGAAATAATGGCCCTTATAACTGAAGCACACCAGGAATCCCTCTATCAAGACTAGACTAGGCGAGAGCACTTGGCCTTCAAGAAACTGGACCTACTTATCGTTGAGTCCCTGTACTGCCCTCTGGTACCACAATGGTGACTCTCAGAGAATCTGATGTCCCTGTACTCACATGTTACCACCTAAATGAGGAAAGGCATGGTATACGCTAAACCATCTTAAACAAAAGAACAGTAGAATCTAGACTGAAGTGCTGAGCTGTATTTTGTCAGCTATGAGAATAGAAGATATCTTTGAAAATTACAGACAGCTGTAGGGGAAAAAGATGATAATCTCTGTACAAAAGGAGAAATAAGCAAAAAGATACCTGTTCTGTGTGATTGCATGCTGACAATTAAGAAGGAGGGCTGTATCAGACAAGACGGAAGAGTAAGGTGAAGCCTGACTCACCAAGAGCCTTGGAAGCCAGATAGAGATGCTGGGATCCTATGTACTGCACGTTACAATTCTCATTGCTTTAAAAAAAATAGATTGAAAATAGACTTTTCAATTTATTGAAAATAGATGATTTTCTCACATAAATAGATCCTAATTATGGTTCCCCCTCCCTCTGCTCCTCTTAGTTCTTCCCCTGCCCCCCTCCCATCCAGATCTACTCCTTTTCTGTCTCTCATTAGAAAGGAACAGGCTTCTAAGAGCTAACAGCAAAATGTAACAACAACAAAAAAATATAGAGTAGAATAAGATAAAATGAAACTATCACATCTAAGATGGACAAGACAACTCAACAGAAGGGAAACAGCCCAAGTTAAAAAACATAAGAGACCCACTCGCTCACACACCCAGAAGTCCCACAAAAACCACTAAACAGGAAGCCAGAGTGTATCTGCAGAGGCCCTGGTGTAGACCTGTGCAGGCCCTGTGTTTGCTGCTTCAGTCTCTGTGAGTTCGTGTGAGCTTTGCTCATGTTGATGTTAAGGGTCCGTTTGATTGATGTCCTGCACCTACTTTGGCTCTTGTACTCTTCCCACCTCCTCTTCCCCAGGATTCCCTGAGCCCTGAGGGGAGAGATTTGGTGGAGACATTTTGTTTAGGGCTGAATGTTCCAAGATCTCTCACTCTCTGTACACTGTCTGGCTGTGGGGCCTCTGTATTATTCCCATCTGCTGCAGGGGGGAAGCTTCTCTGATGATGGCTGAGCAAGGCACTGGTCTATGAATATAGCAGAATGTCATTTGGAGTCATTTTATCAGTACATCTGGGAGGGGGTTGTTTTGTTTTTGTTTTAGACCAGTAGTGTTTACTTTTATCCTTGGTGCCTGGACTTTCTTAACTCATAAACATCACCCAAGAGCACTAAAACCAGATGGACAGACAGACACTACTATTCAAGCTTGCCTTTACCTTTACATTTCTGGGCAGGTTTTGAAATAGAATACATTGGACCTAACTGGGAAGAAATTGAGTGAATAATAGAGCTAAAATAGAGAAGAAACAACATAACACTAAGACTCGGGCTGATATTCCAACAGGAAACTGTGGCAACCTTGCACACCTCGTTAGCTATCACTAAACAGATTGTTTCAGAGCAATCCTCATTGTACAACTGACTATTTTAACAATCGAATTTTAATAATGAAGGGTTTCTTTAATAAAGGGTTGCTAATCATCGTGAAATTCAGTGCAAATCTTATTTTGACCAAATTTTTTTTAATGACCATCACATCATCCCTTGCTGCTGCAGCTGATTGGATCTAAGATCCTCTACCAACATTGCAATCTGCGGATGTTCACTTCTTGTGAGTGTAGCATCATTTATGCCTATACCCTATCCAGAAACTCCCATAAACTTTAAATCTTGTCTGCATTCCTGGCCACATCTACCAACTTTTCTAAATAGATTTTAGACACTGTTGTTTAGGGAATAATTACAAGGGAAAAAAGTCTCTGTTCAGTAGAAATGTACATTTTAAGAACATTTTCCATCTGTTGTTGTTTGAATATGTGGGTGCACAGCATTCTGAAATGGAGAAAAAGAGTTATCTAATATATAATTAAAATAGAATGCATATGCTAAGATAATATAAGGTATAATAAAAGCAATTAAAATTGTGGCCCTGAAATATGTCAATGCTGAAATGAAGGGGGTCAGACACAAACACAGTGATGAACCTTGGTGTTGTTGCTTAAAAATACACTGAAATAATTCTTCTTAATTCAAGAAACCATGGGGGTAAAAAGAGTTGCAGTGATTGGTGCTGGAGTCAGCGGACTAGGTGCCATTAAGTGCTGTTTGGACGAGGGACTAGAACCTACGTGTTTTGAAAAGAAAAGTGACATCGGAGGACTGTGGAAATATGAGGTAATTTTATAAATATTCTCAGAATATGACATTATCTGTGTGTATGGGAGTTTCTATTCAACTTGGAAATAAAACCCTGATAATATAAATTGTCCCTTAAGTATACTTTCCAAATTAGTGATACATCTTTCAATAAATTTGAAATTTCTTGTGGGATCTGCACAGTCCTATTCAGTTTTGTGTCTCTCACAATCCCACATATGACGTTTAGGATATTTATATCCAAATTTTGCCTAAGAGTTCTGAAACTCAAAGAGAATGCAAATACTTTTCTGCTTCTAACAAACTTGTTATTAGTTGTGCCATTTACTTCTGTATTGTAAATCACTCTATATGTTGTTTTGTGTTGTTTATTAGTTGCTGGAAAAACATGTCTCTACCAAGAAAGATGTGTTTGCTTACAGAGTCATGTATAATAACTTAAAGGAGTGGGCCTCTCTTACAGTGTCTCCAGGAGTTAGACGGGTGAAGGAGAGTTTTAACTTGGGTGTGTCTTACTGAAGCATGATATAAGATTATTAAGAGCGGTTCTCATTAATTCATCACTTTTATCTTGTTGTCATCATTATTATTCCTTTATATTTTAATATATTTCAGGTCCAAATTATATAAGCATTTTATTCTCTATTACATTCTCTTAAACAAAATCCTTTCAGTTGTGAGACAAATTTTACCCATTGGTAGTTTCTCGTCAGATCCTCTTTGTGTTATTTTTCGACTTGGTTTTTTTGTTTGTTTGTTTGTTTGTTTGTTTTGTTTTGTTTTCTCAATTTGTGTTATGTGCATTCCTGGAACCTGCTATCTCTTTCCTGGTATAAAATAATCATTGCTACTACAGACTCAGGTACTATAAATAGAATTATAAAAAAGAAATCCCCATTAGTAAATGAGTCTAATGGCCTCACTCTGCTGAATACTATCACAAAACCTGAAAATGAAATCATGACTTTTCAAAGAAAAGTATACGAAGTATCTCAGTTCTGGTTCTCTATCACATTCCTGAAGCCAAGAGTTGATTTATTTCCTTTTAGGAGACACCAGAAAGCGGAAGGGCCAGCATATACAAATCTTTAACCTGCAATACATCCAAGGAGATGACAGCCTTCAGCGACTACCCCATCCCTGACCATTACCCCAACTTCATGCACAACTCCAAAATAATGGAGTATCTCAGGATGTACGCCAGCCACTTCGGACTCATGAAACACATCCAGTTCCAGGTAAGGACTGAAACACCGCCCACCGCCTGCACATTGCTCTAGGCAAAGTCCACACACAAGCCAGCTGGGCACAGTTTCAACCTGCATTCCCCACCTGTCCCCCATGCTCACGGTTCATCAGGATATGTTTGTCTTATCTACCCACCATATGGGCACTGTCCCAGCTGAAAACCCAAATTCTAATTTTTGGTTCATTTTGTAAAGTAAAAATACAAAGGTCCTGGAAAATAAAACCGATGCATTTTGTGCTCTAATGAGCTGTGACATTTGGGAAGTGAACATTTTAGAAACTTTATGTGCACATAACTCCTAACCACCTAGTAGCCATGTGTCGAGCTACTTAAACATAGAATTCTACAGGGAAAAAAAGGATAAAAATGTCCTAGTGCACAGGCTTTGTTCTCTGTTTCCTAGACAGAGGTGTGCAGTATAAAGAAACGCCCAGATTTTTCGTCCTCTGGTCAATGGGATGTGGTGGTAGAGGCCGAGAAGACGCAGAAAACCTACATTTTTGATGGGATAATGGTTTGCAGTGGTCACTACTCGCAGAAGCACTTTCCTTTACAAGACTTTGAAGGTATCTCTCTAATTTGTATGTGAAAAGAATCTTAGGATTCTAAATCTCTTAATGCCTCTCCTATCCTAGGCACTGAACAACAGTGTTTATACAGAGGAGATACAAGAGGGGGTGTTGTAAGTTCATAAAACAGTCAGAGAAGATCTAGCAACAGAGGTAAAGACAGAACTGAAAACTGGAGTTCCTCAGACAAACAAAGTCCAAGGGAGACTTTCATGGATGAGGAAGCAATGGGGAAAAGCCAGTAGATGGGCAATCCTGAAGAGAGCTTCGGGACTGGCCCACACTTGGAGTGCCTAGGTTGGGAAAAGCATGTAAGAGTTAACGGAAAAGATTTCAGTGTGTGTGTGTGTGTGTGTGTGTGTGTGTGTGTGTGTGTGTGTGTGCATATATGTGCAGGAGAAGCACATATATAATCAGTCCTGCAGAAGTGTGGAACATTGACGGATAGGGGAAGATGGTTGAATCAGAAGTATCAGGAAATAACACTTTGAACAGTCCATTTCGGAGATAACGATGACGAAGTCTGAATCAAATATGGAAGTAGGATTTGTGAAGATATGTTAGAAGTCTTTGGAACACTCAAATGAATGACAGATTATGCATCATGGAATTTTATAATTTATGGCAATTATAATTTTCGAAATATAACTTTTCCGGAATGCCTTGAAACTTCTACTATCCCATGCTCATATTTTAGAGAGTAGTGAGTGGCCACTAGCCAGATGCCGCTGGTGAGCAGCTGATATGTGAAGGACACAAAATTAAGATGTTTCCTTTGTAAAATATTCACCACACTTAGAAAACAGAGTAGGAGCACATAAAGAAATTTTGCCAATAACTTTACTATACGTTAGCATCTCAGGTTATCCTGGGTTAAGTAGAATACAAACTTAAAATCACTACCATTCTCAGCACTTTGGGGTTTCTGAGACCTTAAAGCTTCATGTGTGGCTTCTGTTGCTTCTGAATAACACCAATATGTTGCTAAGGATCTTTACAAACTTATGGATTTTCAGAGAGTTATAAAAAGTGAAGAAACAATCTCATATCTCTGAGTAGAAAACTAGAAAAATCCAGTGACACTCTAACGTGACAAAGCGTTAGCACACTGAGTAAATCTTAAAAAGGCATATTTTTATCAACTACTTTAAAAAAAAAAAAAAAACCTCTGCTCAGACTTTGCCTGCTGATGAATGCTTTGTTCCCTTGGAGGACGATATTCTGCAATAGTGGTATGAAGTCCAGGTGCAAAAAAAGAGAATAAAATAACATGAACATCAAGCTTAGGAATGAAATTTATCAAGCGGTGTTTTCCACTTCTGCTTCGATTTGAGGTGTTGATTCTTCCTTCACAGGAATCAGCAAGTTCCAAGGCAGCTGTCTCCACAGCTGGGAGTACAAGCACCCCAACAATTTTGTGGGGAAGAGAGTGGCCGTGATTGGCCTTGGGAATTCTGGAGCAGATGTGGCAGGCGAGATCAGCAGGGTTGCTGCACAGGTTTGGTGTCCTATTCTGATTTTGCTCTTGGTTTGTAACCTTGATCCCTGCAGAAACTGTGAGTCTAGACTTCCCCTGACTTTAGCAGGCATGTTCCCATTTGGGTTGAGAGGGCATGTTTTTCTGCTGACTAAATATGAATAAGAGAGCACAGAATTCCAAAGTAACAATGTTCCCAGCCCATAATGCACTGGAGTAGGGAAAGTAGCAATCCAACAAGAGTCAGAAAACTTAAAATTAATTACAGGAAGCTAAGTGAGAAATCTCAAAATAAAGTGAGTTTTACAGAAGACACTGTTTTCATATTAGAAATAATGTTTAAAGAGCAATCAATGTACACAAACCTGAATATTTAAAATATATCACTGGTCTATGTGAAGGAAAGATTCAATAATTTCCCAAAGACCGTGAACAAATAAAAAAGCAGGGAAGGAGGAGCAATCCTTCCTCTGCAGAGGCTGGTACTACTCCTAAAGAGCATGGAAGGGCATTCGTACAAGTCAAAATTAGCTTTTGATTCCTATTTCATAAAAAAGACACAAGATTTCCAATATTGAGCACTTTCTGGAAATCGTTAACCATGCTATGATTCTGAGACTCTTGAGTCACTGATCTATGACAACGACATCACACTAGTGGTTGTAACATCAGTAAAAAGCTTTCTTTTCCAGGTCTCTGTTAAATAACACAAAATAGACCAAAATATTTATTAAAATTTCCATATGTGTGTGTGTATATATATATACATATATACATATATATACATATATATATATATATATATTTTGCACTGCAAACATTTTGTTAGGGTTTTTCAATTGTAAAAGTGAATAAATTTTACTGTGGATCTCTGTACCCAATTTTTGTTTTGATTCCCAAACATTTTATTCATGTGCTTCTCCGTCTCTTGGAAATTTCAACTGAAAGAGCTCACATGGAATCCAAATACAAGCTTCTAACACTCAGTGTAACAACCTATGGTGTCATTGTGGAGTTTCCCTGTATTTTGGGAGCTCAGACACTCCAGACATCTCGTATAGCTGGAGCAAATGTCACAAGGCAAGTAGGTCCATGACAAACATTAAGTTAATTGAAATGATTTTCAGTAAGCAGATCTTTTACGTTGTTGGTGGTGGTCTTTATATATTTTATTCTTTTTAAAAATTGTTTTATTTATTTACATTCCAAATGTTGCCCACCTTCCCAGTCCTCCCTCTAAGAGGTCTTCACCCCATCCCCCTCCCTTTCTCCTCTGAGGGGGTGCCCCCATCCCCACCCACTCCCATCTCCTCCCATCACCACCCCTACTCCCCAGCTGTACCACACACATCCCCACCTATCCGCAACACACACATCACACACACCCCACATCACATGCACGCGCGCGCGCACACACACACACACACACACACACACACACACACACACGAATCTCCCTTCCCTGGGGCATCAAGTCTCTACAGGATAAGTGCATCCTTTTCCACTGAAGCTCAATCAGAGGCAGGGAAAAGAAGGCTAGGGGGACAAAGCAATGAGAGAAGTTAATTCCATTTCCTTGAGAATTTAAAAACAAAAACAAAAACAAACAAACAAAAAACAACAACCAAACAGCAACAACAAAACCCTCTGAGGATCTGATTAGCAGCTAAACACTTACGAGGCAACCACTCCTCTCTTGAAGGTTTTCCTCAGCACAAGACAAGGAGCGTGGATATGGAATCGGGTTTGGGACCATGGGGATCCTATGGACACCACAGTCTTCACTCGCTATAATAGAGCTGTCCAAAAGGTCTACCCCAGATACCTGATCAATAGACACATGGAGAAGAAGCTAAACGCGAGGTTTAACCACGCCAATTACGGGCTGCTACCTCAGCACAGGTAAAGTTGGGAATTTTAAGCAGACAACTCTTTTGAGTGACTGGACTAGTTAAACCAATTAAATATGTAAGCTACAAGAACATAAGTGGGAGGGGCAATACCATTAATTCCTCATGGCATTTGTTTTTATGGGGAATATCCAGATTTTTCCCTTCCTACTGAAGGTTTTCTGTGATCCCACTAATGTGATTCTCAACCTCCCTAATGCTGTGACAGTTCCTCATGTTAGGGTGGGTGACTCCCAACCATACAATTATCTTCACAGCTACTTCACAACTGTAATGTTGCTACTGTTATGAATCTTAATGGAAATATCTAGTGTGCAGGATATCTGATATGTCACCCCTGGGAAGGGAGGTCGTAACCCACAGGTTGAAAACCACTGCACTGAGGTGTAAGAGTTGTGCAGGTGGGGAAGTGAAGACTTTAAAACTTTGACTTATTTGAAATTCGTACAAGGTCACTATGTCACCCTCTTCTGCTTCCCTATCATGTTCTGTGAACTACCGTGTGTCCACTCTCTAAATTAAGAACTCTGATTGCATGCCTACCTTCAAACCCACCAGCAACCAAGACGACGCACGGTCCATACACAGCAACCTCATGCCTTTTAACCTGTGCACTTGCACTGACCTTTTGTCCTATCCCATTTGCGTGACCCCTAGTCTCAGCCGAGATAGCCCTTATCACTGAAAATTGCAATGTTTATGGACTCCTTAGCGTTCTTTCACCTCACTCAACACCAGCCATTTCTCAGACCCTGTCTAATCCTCTCTTCCCATGTCTGCCTTCTTGGCTCTGTGGGCACTTTTCCGCTGCTGCTGCTGCTGCTGCTGCTGCTGCTGCTGCTGCTGCTGCTGCTGCTGCCTCTGCATCTGCATCTTTTCTTTCTTCTCCTCTTCCTCCTCTTCCTCCTTATCCTTCTTCCTTCTTTCCTCTCCCCTTCCCCTCTCTCCTTTTCCTTGTTCTCCCTTCATTTCCTCTTCCTCCTCCTCCTCTCCCTCCTTTTCTTCTTCCCGCCATAAGACATGTAAGACTTGGTATCACCCATATATCTGCCCTTGATCCCACTTCCTTTTAATCCTAAGTAGCTCACTGGATTAAATTGTCAAATCCTATGACTGGAGAGATGGCTCAGTGGGTAAGGGTACCTGCTCCCAACCCTGATAAACAGAATTTTATCCCTAGAATCTACATGATGGGAAGAGAAAACTGACTCCCACAAGTTACTCTCATACCTCCACACATGCACTGTGGCATGCTTAATGAGCACACATACACATAAATAGATAAATAAATAGACGATAGATAGATAGATAGATAGATAGATAGATAGATAGATAGATAGATAAAATTGTTTAATTCCAGGAAAAATATAATAAAGGTTTGAATTAATGAAAACAGAAAATCAATATTAATAGATATCTGGAAGTATGCATACGCAGTTTTGTATTGAACCATAGTTTTGTAATTTTGGTTCCTTTTTAGGGAGAAACTATTCAGAATCTATGAGATATGTTTAATAATATTTTTTTACTAATATACTGACAGAAAAATGTGACTCTCTGCTACTAATTCATAATTCAAACCTTCAACTGAAATTGTCCGAAGTTCTCAGTGTCAGGGGTCACAAACATTCTCACTCAAGATTCATTCTTAAATGTTGCACATGTACTTTTTAGGCCTTTAAAAATATTAGTGACTGGTGCTAGCAGGATAGTTCAGCAAGTAAAGGCACTTGGCACCAAGTTTGAAACTGGAACCCACATGGAAGAAGGAGAGAATCATTTCCACAAGTTGTCTTCTGACCTCCACATCTTCACACCCACAAACACATGCACACACCCACATACACACACACATCACTAAATAAATAAATAAATAAATAAATAAATGTAATAAATCAGTAACTGGATAAAAATTAATGATGAATTAATGTCAACTGATTTTACATAGTATAAAGAGTAAATAAATGCAGCAAAAATTAACATACATTTAATCCAATCACTTGGAAGGGAAAGACAGACAGACCTCTGTCAGTTAAAGAGTAGCCAGAGCTACAGAGTGAGTTCCAGGCCAGCCAGGGCTATATAGTGAGTTCCTGACTCAATAAATGACTAACACACTTTATTCCTTGAATAAATATTATTATCTAAAGATATTTAGTATGTGTTAACAAATCTGATCTAGTGTTATAACATTATTACAGTTCTACAATTAGAAAGTGAGATCAAAATGTTTCATGGCTTGTCCAAGGTCTTCCAGTGGGTAAGAGACTGAGCAAGTATCCCAGTTCAGTTCTGAATCAGACAGCCAGTTTTTTACTAATGATCTATATTGCCTTCTGAGGATGCTGAAAAGCAGAATAAAAATGTTGACGCTATGCAAACATTTTCCATAACTTTTGCCTATGCTACTACATTTTTATTAAGAAGTTGTTTACTCATCTCTTGGTGCACAGAATTCTTGACCAGCGAACAGTTCTCAGTGATGACCTGCCAAATCGCATCATTACTGGAAAAGTGAAGATAAAACCAAATGTTAAAGCGTTCACCCCAACTTCAGCCATCTTTGAGGATGGAACGGAGGAGAACATAGACGTTGTCATCTTTGCCACAGGCTATACATTGTCATTCCCTTTCTTGAGTGATGACTCAGGAATCCTAGACAGCCAGTACTCCATGTTTAAATATGTCTTCCCTCCTGAGCTAGAGAAGCCAACGCTAGCTTTTATTGGGATCCTCCAGCCAGCAGGAGCCATCATCCCCACATCTGAGCTTCAAAGCCGATGGGTTGTGCGTGTGTTCACAGGTATGTACTTGTCTTGCCACGGATATAGTATGTTCCAAATTCTTTGTGATTTAAAAGTAACACAGAAGGTCTACTATTCTGTTGATCTCTTTCGTTCTAATTAAATTGTCTGAAATTTCACTGTTAAAAATAAACTACCTTGGTTTCCTCTGAAGGTTGATACTTCATTTTTAAGAGAATTCTCTTAAAATGAAAACACAAATTATAAAAATTTTAAAACCAAGAAGATCATAATGAGGGTATATTTTAATGTAACTGTCTACTTATCTGTTTCTTTTCAGCAGAAAACTAACTTAGGGCGAGGTTTTATGGGTGCAGAAATGGTCCAAAGTAGGAAAACAAACAAGAGATGAACCACCTGGGACACATTTCAGAAATGTAGTATCCAACTCCAAGTTTGTAGTTCATAGTCTCAATTCATTTCCCAAATAATTACCCAGAGTGATGCTTCTGAGCAAAACAAATTCACCAGTAGAATGAAATCAAGGTCAGTTTTGGAGGGAATTGCCTGGCAGTGTCTGAGATTGAATCACATACAGCCTTCACCTTGAGGCCCCAATCTTGACCAAGTTTTCTATACTTTAATTAATAAGTAGTCAGGATTCTTCCTCATGAGAACAACTCCTCCTCAGAGCTTGAACACTGTGATGGATGGCCTTGCTAAGGCCTCAGCATTCTGAGACACAAAACCATTGATGTATTTTACCTAAGTGAGATTTGAATATGTATCCATGGTAAAGTGGAAATAATGGCCCCTGCAGTTCCTTTATGCCATTTATTTTCTGAAATTTCAGGTGAACCCATTTGATTTCCGTTCAAAACTCTACAGCATAGCTCTATGTTTCTGTTTTCTGTGTTTCTTATTTCTGTTTTTTTCCTGATAAATATATGTTTTCTTTGTTGATTTCCATCAAATGGATAATATGATAATAACCACATAAGAAAGTAATTACACAATTTCTTACAATGTTTACTGTACTTTGGGTCTTCTCTTAATATCAAATTGCCTTTTGGTAAAGCAAATTTATCCAGAGAACTATTTTAGTATAATTTACACATACAGAAGCACATACATCACACATTGACAATGTTCACAAATCAAATACACATACAACTATTCAACTACAAGGTAGATTAAAAACAAATGGAATAACTAAAACTCAGAAACTCCCTCTTCATTCATTTCCAGCCTCGCCTTTCTCCAGTATCACCAAAGAAAGGATTGCTCATTTCTGATATTTTCGGGCAGTTTTAATTTTTTTTCCTTTGTGCAAAATCGAATCCTAGATTATATGAATACTGGGGGCAGGACAGTTCAAGCAGGTAGTGCAGAGATGATGGGGGAGGAAACAAGTGGGTAGAGAAAGACTTAGCCAAAATGAAGTGTGCACAGGAAGATACATGCACAGTAGTAATTTAAAGAGCTACGTGAATTTTTAATTCTTCAGTTCTTCTCCTTTCATGCTTTGCACACTCATGTTTGAAACTGTATTTTGAAACATCTAAAGATACTTGTGTGTAGGTCATATTTGTGCAGATACTCATACCATGTGACACCTGGTGAATTAACAAGGCAAACAGTCTATAAGTATCATGTCTGCTACTCTTTGTCTTGTCTCTCTAGCACAATATAACATTCTGTTTGTTGTATCTTCTTTGTCCATGACACATTCATGTGTACAACATTTCTGTCTGCAGTTACTTGCTCTCCTTTAAAAATGTAGTTATCACAGTTCATGGGTCTTTTCCATCAGTGTGTACTTTTGAAAAGCACAATGAAAACTAAGAGATGTTCTCAGCTTAAAAGACACAAAAAAAATGTATTTGGGATGTAAGCTCAATGCTAGGCAATATTCAGATACATAAAACTTTGAGTAAGGTCCCAGTTTGGGTTGACAATCTTTGGAAGACTATAAAAACACCTTAAAGGCATTCATAGTAGTCAGGGATGTTGAATGTACATTTAAACTAAAAAACAGTTTAAATACTTTTTATCTTAAAGGAAAGCTGGATTACCCTAAGAGGCATCCTAGGCATGATGGTGTAAAAGAAATTCTCTTCCTTTAGAATTTTTTAAACATGAGGCTTTGATTATTAATTTTATAGAGGTCTGACGATTCCATTCTATTTTGAAACCGTGTGTGTGTGTGTGTGTGTGTGTGTGTGTGTGTGTGTGTGTACCTTGGTCCTCATGTCAACCCTCCAATGTTTATACATTGTTTTCTCAGGACTAAACAAGTTGCCTTCAAGGAGAGCCATGATGGCGGACATCAACAGAAAAAATCAAACAGTAGCCAAAGGGTAAGGAGCCTAATTTTCAGTTAAAGTAAATGAGACATGTTCAGAGGGAAATACTTGATTTTGCTTTTTATATAGTTTGCACCTACATGAGCCCTAATATGATCATTTTAGTTCAGTGATTTCATGTTGACATTTTTCCCATGGGTCTGATTGTGGAAACTAAATTGGACACACTGTGTTAAATAACCATAGAACACCAAGTCTGCATGATGAGCAGAGTATAAATTCACTGTGGAAATAAGAATAGATGTTTAAAAACCCTAAGCCTGTGCCCACCAGATATACCACTTTGAAGTATTTACCCAAAAGACTCCAGGCCAACACATCACAAGAGTCAAACTGCAAATCAGTAGATATTGCAATCCCTTGTCGCAGTAGCTAGTTTAGAGACACAATGCAGGTGTCCAGGGGAATAGAGCGAAAATGTGTATTGTGTTCCCAATGGAGTTTTTAGCCCTAAATAAGAATAAGGTATACCACTCACAAGAATATAGACATAAATAGAAAGGGTATTGTATTGTATTTTTCTCTCATTTGTTGTTTCCAGACAGTACAGATACATACAATCATATGTGCTGTTGACATGGAAATAGGAACAAAACAATCTGGGTAACTAAAGGGACATATGGGGTGAGAGAAGGGTAGGGAGGTCAAGGGTCGTATGCCCAAAATACATCATATACTTGCATGAAAGTTCTCTTAGGTAACCCTGTGTAATTCTTCAAAATTTTAATTAAAAAAAAAAAAAAAAAAAAAAAAAAAAAAAAAAAACAGAACAAAGAAGGGTGCATCATAATGAGAAAATAGCATCCTGCAGCCCTTCTCTTCCTCTTCTGGTTGATCTGGTTTACCTTCTGGTCCTCCTTGGTATTCCCTAAGCCTTGGAGGGGGTGATACAAATACCCTGCTCAGGGCTAGCTTAGCTGTTGCTTGTTCTCAGACCCGAGTCATGAATTCACCACTGCTCGTTACAAAGAGAAACTGTTCAGTCAAGGCTGAGAGTAGCAATATTTGTCTGAGAGTATAAACACAGATATCTAGAAGGCAGTTTGGAGTCACACAGGTTTAACTACAAAGAGGTCAATTCTCTCCTATTGCCTCAAAACTCTTCATTCTTGGAGTTATGACTGGGTTTATGGGATGAGGCATGCACTTCCTCCGGTGGAGCAGGCCTCAGATCCAATCGGAGGGTGGTTGGTTGCTCCCTTACCAGTCTCACTGCTGTTGTACCAGTGGACAGGGCTTGCCCGGTTGGTTGGTATTGACGTTCACTAAGGGTCACAGTTGGGTAAGATCAATGATGACCATTCTTCCCTGTAGCCATAAATTTGGTGATAAATGCTTTAGTACTGCTTTATTTGGCCTTATTACATTTATTTCTAACTTACTTGGTTACTTTTATTCACTTTTTACTATGTTTATCTTAAATGATACAAATTTATCTCCTCTCAACACTGTGAAAAGTTTTAATATTTTTTTTAAAAAAATTGGGGCATTTTCTATTTGTGTTTCTTTACTCAGGGATAATTTAACAGAGTGGTTTCTTGTTTGGTATTCTTTTGTTTTGAAATAGGGCCTCATTTTATAGCCTAAGCTAGTTTGAACTCACAGCATAGCCCAGGCTGACCTTAAACTTATTGTGATTCTCTTTCCTTGGCCCCCTGAGTATTGGGACTACAAGTATGTGTCACTATGACAGCTTGTAGGGGGCTTTTAGTTCTTAAGTATTTGAAAATTACAAAAAAAATAGATAGTAACTTATAATTATTTAGGAATATCAAAAGGAAGAATTGTATACAGAATTAGTACATGGAGAAGATATTTTATATAGTTTGGAATCATGAAGTAAGCAATAGAGTTTCATACACTGTGACTTATATACTCACATTGGTAATTTAATTCATATGATGGAACTGGATTCTGTATTTACAAGGGAAATTCAGATATAAGATGTCATTCCTTTTTATATATGCCAGTCACTCTACTAGGTACGTGAGAACTTTAAAAACCCTCAGAGATTTAATTTACATCGTGTGTTAAGAGACCATAGTGTGCCTAAGGGAGCTGAGGAAATATATTAAATTAAGATTTGACAAATGTAAAACAGCGAAGAAGCAAATAAAAGCAAATTGTCCTGGAAATTCAGGGATAGTGGTGACTGAAATCTGACGCTTGTGTTTCCGTCCCCAATCCAGCTCTAAGAAAAATCTCCGAGACTCTCGCCGAGTGCAGTTCATCGACTACATGGATGAAATCGCTTCTGAGATAGGTGTCAAACCCAACCTGCTCTCTCTCCTCCTCTGGGATACAAAGCTGGCCAAGGAGATTTTCTGTGGTCCTTGTACCTCCTACCAGTACCGGCTACAGGGGCCAGGGAAATGGGCGGGGGCTCGAGAAGCCATCCTCACTCAGAGAGAAAGGATGCTCAAACCCCTGAGAACCCGTGTGGTCAAACACTCTCAGGCCTCCCTCTCTCATCTGTTCTGGGTCAAAAGTGTTTGTGTTGTGTTTTTTTTCTTTATTTCCGTTTTCGCTATCATGTATATCACAAGTCACTAACCTCATATTGACATAGATATTTATGCAACTAGAGAGTAAACTACTTTTAATTAAACTGTATATCTTAGGATCAGTTAAGTATAAGGGGAAATATGTTTATTAAGTAAATTTTACAACTGAATTTTCAAATGCACACACAATTACTCCAACAATGACTTTATAAGGAGAGGTTGAAAGGGGATGTTTATTACCATTTTACTCCAAACATAATTTGAAATAACATGACAATGAAGAATAATTAAAAGTGTAATAAATTTTGTTTATTAAAATCTCAGAGAGACTGTTTAACCAGAAAAAAACCAAAAACCTTAAAAGTACATTTGGTAATCTCAAAATATCTTCTCTATTCTGAACCCCTAGAAAATCATAGCTGTTTCAAATGGCTGGTTGGGTGGCTGGTTGGGTGGTTGGTTGGTTGGTTGGTTGGTTCTTAGTTTTAAGACTTGGTCTTAATGTGCAAGCAGTCTAGGATGACCTCAAGTTTATGATTTTTACTACCACATGGGATTGTAAGACAGTGCCAGCCACTGGGCGCTGCCTGAGAAAGATGTATCGGTAGAAAGATATGACATTCATCAACTTACCACTTAATCAAACAGCACCATGTGTAAAAGGGCTACCAGTTGACATGACACATTGCATGCAGCTCCTGAGATGATGCACTAGGAGCTGATTTCTCAAGCTGCTGCCAAAACATTTAGCGTGAATGAAATTAAGGAACAACCTGAGAAAATGAGGGAAAAAAGCAACATTCCTAGTAAATCTTAGTTCCATTCCAAATAAAGGAAACTGCCATCCTATAATGACCAATGAAAATATCTGAACACTAAATGACTATTCTAACATAAACGAGGGTATTTTAATATATACATGGTTTTATTGAATTAATAATGATACTGTGTGGTATAATAGCATTATGTTTGTGAAGCAGACTGTTCTTATTTCTAAGAGGTAGGCAAAAATAGGAGTTTAGTGCCATGATGTGGACATTTTATGTACAGTATATGTTTAAGTTTATCTGCATGTGAGAGACTGACAGGGACAGAGCAAGAGCCACAAAAGGAAAACACTAGGGACAGAATTTCCACAGATGGTGATTCTGGTTAAAAGTTATGCAACTGTTCATAGCATTAATCTTTCAGCCCCCTTGTAAACTTGAGAATTTCAAAATTAAAAAAAATAATTTAAAAAACATATTTTCCACAATGATTTATGTACTATAATGAGGAAGAGGTTTCTATGGGAGACTCTTCTAAGCAATGACCATATACTGTAGTAAACGTATCTCCTGTGACAGTCTTGGTTTTGATGCTCCAGAACATTAAGACTGCAGGAGACTATTCACTGGGAAACAGTTCTCCATCAGTCATTAGCCCTTCTGATGTGTAGCTATTTCCTGGAAACTGAAATTTCCTTCCTGAAGAGAGGTGGGAAGGGAGTGCTTCGAAGCAAAGCTCATAACACTGAAGACAATGAAACTTGCAAGGCTTAGGAAGTTCCTGAAAAGAATGGCACTCACTAGGCACTCCCCTCCCCAAGGTTATAAAGGCTGCAAACAATAGCTGAGGAGAGGGGACTCTAGTAGAGTCTCCTTGCAAACTGGAAAGAAAGTTCCAGGGATTCAGGCTTTGTGCCTCATCATCAGTGTTTTTGTTTGATGAACCCTCAAACCCATCTCAAATGGCTTGTAGAATTTCAGGTACCTGGCATACAGCGGTGTGGAGAAAGGATTACACAAGAGATCTTCAAGTTCTGTTTAAATAACATTCTGTCCTTGATTTCACACTGAGCACCAGAGAAGCATCAGCTCACACTTTCTTCTTACATGTTTTGCATTATTACTGTCATCAGGTAAGGGTTTCAAAGATATAATCTTTAAGCCATGTATACCTTTTACAAAGAATCATTTTACTGAGCTACAGTACCTATAAATCTACCCCCATCTATGTAAACTGCCACTAGCTACAATGTGCTAAGGAAAAAAATAAATTACGAGTGCTCGGTCCAGGCTCTCCTCATTACTTGAAGTCACAACAAATGGCTTCTGCCTTGGACCTTTGACACAGGACCTGGGTCAACATCAAACCAAGTATTGAGTGAAACAGAATACATTACTTGCTCTTAGATGTAGAACAAAGCTTTGATGCAAATCAATACTTTTCTTCTCAACCCAACAACCCATCATAAACAGTACCACTCATTGGCCCCTTCTTTGAAGATCGTAAGCCTGGAATACATATAGACCATACTTAAAACCAGACCCAACAACAAATCACAGATAATCTTCCATCTCAAGCCGCACTAATTAGAACTTGCCAAAAGCTTTCTTGTCTCTCCTCTGTCCTGCCTTTTCTGGTCAGCATCAGTCACTAAATAGCACCATCTGCAGGTGCAGTTATTTCTAGGTCATCACCTCAAGGGAATAACAAGTATAAATCCCCACTGCTATCTTTGGGATGTATCAGAATGTGACGCTTCTGCCTGGGACCTGGTCTAAATGTTGGTCTTCTTGTAACATATTACTACAAGACATGTATATCTGCTTGAGGAGTAACATAATTAAAATACCTTGTCAACGTTTCTTTTAAACGCTCACTCTATGATTCCTACCTTTACATGTCTAAATTCAGTCATTCCACAATAAGAGTTCACACCCCATCTTCTTTCCTCAACAACCAAAAGCACTACCTTTCATGATCCCTGCTCTGTGTAGAGCATTGTTCTGAGACATGATTATTACACTGTCTGCATTGTTGCTGAGAGAATTCCTCAAAGACACACATTTAACCTATTCCTGTTTTTACTCCAATTTGTCAGCAGGAAAAGAGAATTCAGAATTGGCTTTTCAAACATTTGGGAATTGTCACTTAAAGAAATGTACTAATCCTGCATGGTCTAAGAAGACAAAGCTAGGGTTTATAAGAAAATATTCTCGAGAATTAGAGTTCTGCTCTGAGTCTGGAAGATTATTCTAATGACTGGAGCTTCTGTGATCAGATGGGCTGATTCGGGAAGCTGTGTGGCCCCAGTTTCTGGAGTTGCTTACCGAGAGGATGAGTAGCCGCACAGCTGAGAGGAGCTCTAATGTTGAGGCCTGAGCCAGCAATGGAATGAAGTGACTGGGAATTTTATGGGTATTATTTTGAATCTGACTCTGCAGATGCATATATACTTTTGAACAATTTTTTTAAAGATATAATGACAATTCACAATGCCAAGGACAAAGACAAAAATCTTAAGTACACACCAAGAAAAAATGATAAGCAAAGAAGCAGCAATTGCATTAACAGCTCTTATTAGAAAAAAAAATAAGAGTGAAATACCTTTATGGAGAAAATATATTTAGAGTTCTAAAAAACTAGAGTGGTTTAGTCTCTGGGAGCTCTGAGGGGTCCAGTTAGTTGATACTGTGGGTCTTCCTATGGGATTGCCATCCCCTTCAGCTCCTTAAATCCTTCTTCTAACTCTTCCATAGGGGTTCCTGACCTCAGTACAAGGGTTGGCTGTAAGTATCTGCATCTGTCTTAGTCAGGTGCTGGCAGAGCCTCTCAGAGGACAGCCATGCCAGGCTCCTGTCTGCAAGAACAACATGGTATTAGTAATAGTGTCAGGGTTTGGTGCCTGACCATGAGATGGATCCCAAGTTGGGCTGGTCACTGGATGGCCTTTCCTTCAGTCTTTTCTCCATTTTTGTCTTGTCTCTGCATTTCTTTTAGACAGGAACAATTTTAGGTCCAAACTCCCGAAGGTGGTTGGTGGCCCTATCCTTCCACTGGGGGCCCTGTCTATCTACTAATGGTGGTTTCTTCAGGTTCCATTACCCCACCATGGGGCATTTTGGCTAAGGGCACCCTCATTGAGTCCTGGGAGCCTCTCACATCTCAGGTCTCTGGGAATTTCTAAAATTTTACCCCGACACAGCTGCATATTTCCATTCATTCTCCTGGCCCTCTGGGCTTCTCTCCTGTCTCCCCCGATACCTGATTCTGGCCCCCTATCCCCTCACCCTCCCCTCTCCCATCCAGGTCTCTCCCTCCCTCTGCCTCCCATGATGATTTTGTTCCCCCTTCTAAGTGGGACTGAAGCATCCTCATTTGGGTCTTCCTTCTTGTTAAACTTTATATGGTCTGTGAGTTGTATTATGAGTATTCTGTACTTTTTGGTTAATATCCACTTATCAGTGAGTACATACCATACATGTCCTTTTGTGTCTGTCTGGGTTACCTCACTCACAATGATGTTTTCTAGTTTCATTCATTTGCCTGCAAAACTCATGATGTCCTCATTTTTAATAGCTGAATAGTATTCCATTGTGTAAACAAGCCCCATTTTCTCTATCTATTCTTCAGCAAAGAGCACACATGGGCTGGTCCATGGCCCCTTGGCTCATATGTAGCAGAGGAGTGCCTTGTCTGGTCTCAGTGGGAGAGGGTGCACCTAATCCTGTAGAGACTTGATGCCCCAGGGAAGGGGAATGCTGAGGGGGGTGAGGTGGGGAGGAGTACCCTCTCAGATGCAAATGGGGAGGAGAGAGAAGGGGAAGAACTCATGGAGGGGGGACTAGGAAAAGGGGGAAACATTTATAATGTAAATAGATAAAATAACTTAATAAAAATTTAAAAACTAGAGTAACTAGAAAAAGCAAAGTAATTTTTGTTGTGTGTTGTGGTTGTTGGTTTCTACAGAGATGAAATTTATGGTTTCCTGGTCTGCAGAGAAAGAAGGCCAAGGCATGGGCTTCAAAGGAGAAGAGTTTGGCAAGAACAGAAACAACAGGGTGTGAGATGCAACTAAAACTCAGTAAGTCTAAAGAATAATAGAAAATAAATAACTGAATTTTAGTGGATACATATAAAATAACAAGAAAACATAAAATTCAATAAATGAAAATTTAAAAGGTACCCCTCTCTACCCTTTAATGGGGAGGAACTGATTAAACTAAGGGCCATTTAAAGGGTCATATAAAGCTAATATTGTAAAAGATTCATAAAATATATACTTGTATGAAGGTGATCTAAATGAAATTGGCAAGTAAGGGAGGGGAGATGGTTCTGCAACTGGACATCTTTCATCACCAAATGAAGCTTCCAGTGCTTGAAATGGGTTTTATCTAATCCAACTAATGACCAAAGGGGACCGTGGGATCCTCTAAATAACCCAGGATATTGCCAAAGCTATTGATTTCTCTCCACAAACTAACAGTAATGCCCTATTGTAGAACACAACACCTACACAACTCACTGGCCATGAAGGAATTGAGCTGGTGTTTAACTAGAGCCTTCACTCCCATGGAGTAGTGTTCATGGTACAGGTGGGTACTCTACATGCTAGCAAGGAGCACACATGGGCTGGTCCATGGCCCCTTGGCACATATGTAGCAGAGGACTGTCCTGTCTGGTCTCAGTGGGAGAGGATACACCTAATCCTGTGGAGACCTGATGCCCTAGGGAAGGAGAATGCTGAAGGGCGTGAGGGGGGGTCACCCATCCAGTGACAAACTCTTCTAGTGACAGTGATGACCTGACTGCAAGATGTGTTGGTTCAATAATGACACAAAGGTTGTGCGAGTAAACAGCCAATATCTAATTTGATTTAAGACCCACTTCATGAAATAAAATCTATATCCCTGATACTGCTTCGATGGCCAAAAATCTGAGCCCAGATAGGCCAGTAACCTAGAGGAAATTTAAATACTACTTTTTTGCTAATAAAATTAAATAAAACACCAAAACAATGTATTCATAACATGACTCCTAATGATATTCTGCTATACTCGGGATCAGTGCCTTGCTCAGCCATCATCAGAGAAGCTCCCTCCTGCAGCAGATAGGAACAATACAGAGACCCAGAGCCCAACAATGTGCAGAGAGTGAGAGCTTTGGAACACTCCGTCCTAACCTAAAATCAATATCCAACACACACACACACACACACACACACAGAGGAAACCTTGTGGAAGAGGAACCAAGAAGAGATGCAAAGATTGTAAGAGCCAGAGAGGATGGAGACCACCAAAGAAAAGAGGCCTTACAAACATAGCACAACCTAGGCACATACTAACTCAAAGAGACTGTGGCAGAATGCATAGGGTCTTCACAGGTCTGTGATAGGTAGGCACCCAGTGCTGAAAGGAGAAGTAGACACATGCTCCAGCCCCTAATCCAGAAGCTATCAACAACTGATATCCACTGGTAAGTGAAAACTTAGTTTCTCTCCAATGGAGTCTCACAGGAGTTATAAAAAACCTTTAAGGGCAGGCCCCATGGCCAGCAGTAGACAGTCAATACAAAATTAACTCAATGAAATCTTTGAAGGTCCTTTGTCTATGAATGCTTTGTCAGGACATTTTTATTTCTTTTTTATTTTACAGATATTTTATGTATATCATCTATATTGTGGCTTACAGTTTTATGTTTCTATGGGATTCCTGTGTGTACGTATTTGTCTCTGTGTCTATGTATTTCTTGTACTTTTTCTTTGGGTCTTTTTCTTCTGTTTATTTGTTTGTTTGTTTGTTTGTTTCTATTCTGGCTTGTTTGGGCTTTCTCTATTTTACTATTATTTTTATATATCTGTTTATTTTCTAAGGAGAGACAGAAAGAATATGGATTCAGAAGGGTTGGGAGGTGGGGAGAATCCTTGAGAAATTGTTGGAGGGAAGACTATAATCAGAATATATTGTATGAAACAATCGACTTTCAATTGTAGAAAAAATTTTTAAATAAAATATAAATAGCCACTTGTAATAAGGTTTTCAGTTGTTACTTTAATTTCTCTCAGTTGCCATGGTTAGTTAAGTATTCATAGTAAATTTTGAGAGTCTCGGAATGCAGAAAGCCCTGCTTCCTATCCCCAGTGATTGGAGGGGGAGACTAAATGGAGGAATAAAATAGAAAGTATAAGTTTCCAGTAGTGAAAGGAAAGATAGAAAAAGTGAAATGAAGAGCCAGGAGAGGAAAATGTTGAGAAAAGAAGATAGAGTTAATATGAAACAGAACAAATAAAGCAAAAGTAAATCAGAAGATGTTAGCAATTCTCCCCACTTTAATTGAAAATGGATTCTTTTCTCACATAATATATTCTGATTATAGTTTCCCTTCCCTCTATTCATTCTGGTTTTTCCCCACTTGCCCTCCCATCCTGATATATTCCCTTTCTGTTCCTCATGAGAAAATAACAGGCTTCTAAGAGATAACAACAAAACATGTCAAAGTAAAACAGAACAAGATAAAACAAAAACCGTAACATCAAAATAGTATAGAACAACAAATTTAAACTTATCCCCAACTAGTTTACAAATATATGAGACTCAGACTATGGTTATTTTATTTGACTTTAACAATCACTGGGGGTAAACCTTATCTAATTTTGTAGCTGCTGGCCTGGCTACCACTCCAGCAGTGTTCCATAAATACTTGCTGTTTCTCCTGGCTTATCATCCATCTCTTCTCGTGGCACCTTTTCCTCTGTCCTCCTTGCTCTCCTTTTCTCTGCCTTCTGCCCTGCTCAACCAGGTAACTTAAAAAAAATAAATAAAAGCCTGCCTACCTCTAATCCCTCTAGTATTTGGCTGTAACCATTTTTATTTAACCAATAGTTTTAAAGTAAGGAACAAGGTTTGCACAACAAAAGCAGGCAAACTTGAGAATTAACTCTTAGGCACCTAGATCTTCCTTTGGGTACAGAATTTAGCATTACAATACATAGCACCAGCCCAACTTCAACAATTTCCCCTTTTTGTCTGAATAAAAATCCTCTCTTATAATAAAAAAAACATACAGTTGAAACAATTATGAAAAAATGTGAAAATTATTATGTAAAAGTTACATTCAAAAAGTCCAGTCTCTTTGTATTTGGCATCTTGGGAGAAAGTATTCTATTATCTATCCTATCCTGGTGAGTTTAGAGTTTTGTATCTATTTCAATTTCTATCCTTAACTTGTATCATCATCCTAATGATATTCTTTTAGATCTAGAACATCTTAAATCCTAAACAAATTAAGCTTGTGGTAGGACTGTGACTATCTGGTCTTCAAACCCATCACAGGCCTGAGAAGGAATAAATATTACCTGAGTATGCAGGAAGTGCAGGGATGCAGCTTCCAAAAATTATAAAAATGACAGAGACAGCTGACCACCTGTACAGTTTCCAATATTCCCTATAATGTGGGAGCATCGATGTTCAGTCTTCTGGCCCAGAATATCTGACAGAACTTTTGTGAAGCAGGAATTATGAAGGACATGCTTACCCTGTCCTAGCAGAGCCTGGCAGTGACTTCCCTGCAACTGTTTGTCCTTTCTGGTCAGCATTCTATCTGCAGATGAAGTTAGAGCATTTTCTTTTGCCTCAGGGCTAGCTTGCCACAAATGAAGCCATCCCCAAATGGAGATCCTTTGATGCTAATCATCTTCTTCCAAGTTGAATGTGGTGCTGCCAGAAGCTTACATGTCTTGATGTCAAAAAAGACTTAAGTTGATTTTTAAAAATCTTTAAATGCCATAGTCTGTGAGTCTGAAGTTTTTGAAGACCATCTACCTATTCATAGCATATCTAAACAAGCAAGCATTACCTGTCTCCAGCTATCTATTATTTGTTCAACTCAGGATGCATATTTATGTGATAATCCAGACTTGTATCTGACATGATCATGAGTTTGACGGTCTGATTATTAACTTTTATTTTTCAACCATTCCTAAGAGTTTGCGATAGCAGCTATTAAAAGGACTAAACCTTGTACTTTTAGATGAGTTGCATAGGCAAAATACTTAGACAAGATTTGAAACATACATATAGTATAGTGTAACAAAATTAGCCTTACATTTTATATCAATATACAAAGATTAATACCAATGAAAACCTTAAACAATAATCTTTAACAAAATAGCGTTATTTGAGAATAGCAATACCTTTAAATTGAAGAGTAGATTCAATAATCTACCCTTTTATTTTATTATTCCTATATAATTCTATACCACCTTCTTTCTCAACCCCTTCCTTTTAGACAGAAAGAAAGATAGAAAAAAGAAAAGTAAAGACAGAAATCCCCAAGTCTAAGTTCCCTATTTTGTTTCCTCCCTATCCAAGACCAGAATTATTTGTAGTCATTCCTTATAATGACAACCTAACTCATAAATGACCAAAAATATCCACCACAACTTAATGGACTGGGAAAATGGTCTTTTGATAATTCCTTCCTGCTGAATTAGGGCAAAAAATTTCTTTTAGGGGTGCGAAAAGGAAATTGGGGGAATGAATTAAATCAAAAGAAAGCTAGCTGGCATCATTCGTTGTTCAGTCTCTGTGTTGAGAAAGTTCAGGCTTAAGTGAAGTCCTGACTGGCTCGGTCTGTAAAGCCGGATGAATTGAGATCATCTGAGGTCAGCAGCTTTCTGAAGCTGTTCTGGAAGCAAGTCTCTCAAGGAAACAGCATCAGAGCAGTCTGAGGCAGGCTCAACCATCCTAGAACCCCTGAGGGTGGATCTTGTCAGGGCTGCTTTCTTGGCCTTCCATTCTGCAACAAAATTGGACAAAGCAACCCAAGAGAAGAAAAAGAACCCCAAGAGAAGTTGCAACAACCAGAGATTTGCTCATTCACATGCACATGTCACATAAAAATACTAAAAGCTGAAAATTATAATATATACACAGAGAACCTGGTGCAGACCCATGTAGGTCCTTGACTTGCTGCTTCTGTCTCTGTGAGTTTATATGAGTTTTGCTCAGTTGATTTACAGAGTCTTGTTCTCTTAGTGTCCTCCATCCACTCTGGCTGTTAGAATCTTTCTGCCTTTTCTTCCACAGGGTTTCTTAACTTCTAGAATGGGGGAGGGATTTAATGGAGATATCACATTTAGAGCTGTGTGTTCCAGGGTGTCTCTGTCTCTCTGTCTCTCTCTCTGCATAATGTCTGGCTGTTAGTCTCTGTATACAAATGAATCAAACTTCAGTCATAAAAATGGTATCTAATTAGAAGTTATCTTTTGAAAGATTACTACAAAGTATAGACAAAATTAAGTTGTTCATATCATAGAATGTGCCCATATATTCCCATGTAATCGCATCACTACACATGCTCAGGGAGGATGGATACCACCTCCAGGACAGTGGTACTAGGGAAGCAGAAAGCAAATGGAGGTGAGCACAGCACAGAGCTTTGGCTGGTATATAACCTTGCTACTGTATCTACTAGCATCTCATACTAGAGCTTTCCACACCAGTGCTTCCAAACTAGTTTTACTTAAAGACACATTAACAAGTGAAACAAAGTATCTCTGGTTTAGTAATGACCATTGAGGAAACGTGTGAATTAGTGTAACCAGTGAGGGAGTGGGTCCAGGAAGACTCTGTCCCCCAGGAGTAGGGGTTTAACACAGTCATAATATCCTAGGACACCCATACCTATTGCTCCCTGCAGACAGCTGAGAAGCACTGCCCTGTGTTGTTTTGTATAGTGTTGTGTCCCTTTGGCTGGTTGAAAAGCTGATCAGAAGAGAATCCATACCCCTCACAGATCTCAGAAGGTTACATTGAAACAGAATGGGAATAAGATTTCTTCCTAAGCAGGACAAAGCTAGAAATGCCATTTGTACTTACAACCTTTCATCACAGAAGCCACATAGTTTTCCCTGAACTGACTGTGGGGCACCACCTTGTTGTGATAGCACAAACGGACACAGGGTTGTATTCCAGTGTATGGACTATTCTTAAAAGCCTGAGATGCAAAAGACTTGGAACTAACTCTGCTATTTTAATGTATGTTTAACTCACTTTTTATGTAGGGCTTATGTTTCATAAAGAAACAAAAACCAGTACATTGTGCTCATGATATGGGGAAATTTAATTAGAATGTATACTGAATGAATACTGGCTCAATTCTTTTAGACGTCAACTGCCATACTATAATACTTTTGCTTACAGTTCTTTTTCTTGATTTTCATTTCATCACCTATATCATTACAACATAAATGAATACTACACATTCTATACCTCAGAATCCCATCTTTCAAGAAATAAAATGGAAAATAATATCCATGTAGAAATATATGTGGAACATACACAGAGATAGAAAGAGAATGGGAGAAATGGAGACAGGGAGACAAATCACACAAAGTTTTACAAAATAGTGAAAATAAAACTGGAATACAACCCTATTGAGAGCAGCACAGAAGGCGTGGTGACAGCCCTCAAATCTACACCAAAAAGTCACCGTTTGTTCCAGTCATTCAAGCGATTAAGCTTCTAATTACAAGATTACTTTCTTTAATACAAACTATTTAATCATTTCTGCCATGACAAGTTACCCATGATTTGGAAAGCATTGACATCATATACTGTACCACAGCCATGTTGGGCTTGTGAAAACTAAGCTGAAGAGAAATAGCAACAATACTGCTTTGTGGGGAGCCATCCTGAGAAAAATAATAAACTTAATCCAAGAGATGGCAAAGGACACAGCATGTACACTCATCATACTTCAAACAAACACATTTTCTGCCAAACCAAGGACCCAAGTTATATTTGATTTCTCTTCTATCTGGGTTAGTTCCTTGTGTTTTCTATTCCAGAAAAGAGTTCTATAAATGGTTTAGGGTGGAAATCATGCTCAGTTATAACTCCAGAATTATCTACATCCAAGGAAGTTGTTTACACACAAAGATAAGAAAAGCAATTTCAAGAGATGGTGTTTGCTTTAAATAGAAGAGAAGGAGAGAAGACACCACGCAAGAGTTTCTGTTCCTCCAAATATGGCCACCAAAGAGTGAAGCAGAGCCTGGTACATGGGAATTTGGGGCCCACCAAAGGGAAAAGGAGAGCCTGGCACATGGGGAAAAATAACAAAGAAAATAAGATAATTACAGCCTGGGATAAGAAACTGTAGTTTTTAGGTTTCAGTGACTTAGTAAGTCTGGCACTTTCTACCTCCTATAACTTCCGATGCACTGAAGAGGAAGAAACTAAAGGAAAGCACAAGTTGGATTGTTAAAGCACTGGGCAATACTGGAATACTGAATTTTACATTGCTTAGTAAAGAGCTGTGTGCTTGCGTCTTTTCTGTTTTATCTTATTTATTTTTTTGGCAATGTACGATATGCTAGAAATATCTTCCTATGCGACATTTTTTCCTGCTGTTCTGTTATGTATCATGCGTGTTAGCCAACAAAAGGACATTTAGGTATACAACACTGTTCACATTCTCATTTACCTAGGATCTTGAGGTACATCATTGGGCTCCTTAATTGTAGATCTCTCTGATTTTCTTTAACATGAGCCCTTTTGAGCTATAAGCTTTAATTGCAGGACAACTTTGGCAGTGTCTGCAATGTTCTAGTGGGTTGTATTCTCATTTTCATTTGACTCTGGGAGTTTTCACATTTGCTCTCTGATTTCTTCAATGAACTTCTGTTCATTCAAAGATCTGTTGTCCTCTCACACCTAAGGCTCAGGGAACATTGGAGAACAGGAGGCAGAAAGATTGTAAGATCCAGAGGAAAGAAGAAGGACGAGGAGAGGGAGAGAGGGAGAGGGAGAGGGAGAGGGAGAGGGAGAGGGAGAGGGAGAGGGAAAGGGAGAGGGAGAGGGAGAGGGAGAGGGAGAGGGAGAGGGAGCGGGAGCGGGAGAGGGAGAGGGAGAGGGAGAGGGAGAGGGAGAGGGAGAGGGAGAGGGAGAGGGAGAGGGAGAGGGAGGGGGAGAAGGATGAGAGGGAGAGGGAGAGGGATGAGAGGGAGAGGGAGAGGGAGGAGAGGGAGAGGGAGAGGGAGAGGGATGAGAGGGAGAGGGAGAGGGATGAGAGGGAGAGGGAGAGGGAGAGGGAGAGGGAGGGGGAGAAGGATGAGAGGGAGAGGGAGAGGGATGAGAGGGAGAGGGAGGAGAGGGAGAGGGAGAGGGAGAGGGATGAGAGGGAGAGGGAGAGGGATGAGAGGGAGAGGGATGAGAGGGAGAGGGAGAGGGATGAGAGGGAGAGGGATGAGAGGGAGAGGGAGAGGGAGAGGGAGAGGGAGAGGGAGAGGGAGAGGGAGAGGGAGAGGGAGAGGGAGAGGGAGAGGGAGAGGGAGAGGGAGAGGGAGAGGGAGAGGGAGAGGGAGAGGAAGGGAGAGGGAGAGGGAGGAGAGGGAGGAGAGGGAGAAGAGGGAGAGGAAGGGAGAGGGAGAGGGAGGAGAGGGAGGAGAGGGAGGAGAGGGAGAGGAAGGGAGAGGGAGAGGGAGGAGAGGGAGAGGGAGGGAGAGGGAGGAGAGGGAGAGGGAGAGGGAGGGGGAGGAGGAGGAGGAGGAGGAGGAGGAGGAGGAGGAGGAGGAGGAGGAGGAGGAGGAGAAGGAGAAGGAGAAGGAGAAGGAGAAGGAGAAGGAGAAGGAGAAGGAGAAGGAGAAGGAGAAGGAGAAGGAGAAGGAGAAGGAGAAGGAGAAGGAGAAGGAGAAGGAGAAGGAGAAGGAGAAGGAGAAGGAGAAGGAGAAGGAGAAGGAGAAGAAGAAGAAGAAGAAGAAGAAGAAGAAGAAGAAGAAGAAGAAGAAGAAGAAGAAGAAGAAGAAGAAGAAGAAGAAATAATTCCAAAATCACATTGCCAGGAAGTGTAGATAGTTCAGCACTGCTACAGCTCCAACTCCAGAGCCCTCAACCCTCTCTCTAAGCATGGCAGCCCAGAGGACCACAGAACCGCCCTCATGCAAGTGAAAGCAAATACACCCAGGCAAAGACTGCTGCCCCTGGCAGAAAAGCTACTGAGCTCTAGTAAAACAAAATCCAGCTGCAAAGTAAACACAAGCACATGAAGTCATGTTAAAGAGGTGGATGCAAATACAGGAGGCCAATGACTCAGACAGTGGACACCCTCCAGTGTGGAAAGCTGACGCGGAAGAGGAGAAAGACTTCTATCCAACAGGGAAGAATATGAGGCTGCTTGCTTCTGCTCAGCTCAGGAATTCAGTAAGAAAGAGAGATGGCATCTTGGCATGCCCTAACTAGTCTAACCTGTTTGAACTTAAAGGCTATACATGACTGCTCTCCCATCAGCAGAGTTAACTGCAGATGATAACTCAGAGCAAGAGAGCTGTCACCCATCCCAACAAGGAAAGACTATTAACTAAGGCTATAATATTATTTCATGTTTTAAAAATCTTCATTTCTGTATGATTCTTTCATGAGATTTCTCTCAAAATATGTAACTTACACTGACCATATTCATTGAGCATTGCCTTCTCCTGCCTGCCTCCTTTCCCCGTGTTACTAGGAAACATGAACCTCCTTTTGCAGGTTTAGTTTCATAGACAAAATATCTTAAAAGTGAACTCAGAAGGAAATTCATGGTCAATCCCATTGAAGTTTAAGAGAAAAATAACAAAGCAGAAAAATCATAAATCTCAGTATGTCCCAGAAAGAGGAAGAAAAAAGAACAGAGAAAGCCACAGTCTGAGCTGGAGATAAATCTGACAGCAGCAGGGTGGGAGGTGCCTCTATATAGTGAGAGGGCCTGGAGTGGCATGGCAAGCAAGCATGCTTAGGGCTTTGGCAGGAGTCCAAAGAAGAGATAGCATGGGGGTAAAGGAAAACCTATATTTTCTGAGTTAGAACTCAGGAAAGATAAATATTTAGCAGTGAAGACTGGTAAATGAGTGCTTCAAGAGAGGGGCCCTGAGGCCCTAGTACACTATCTCACTGAGGGATAGTTATTCCTCCCACTTCGGCATGTCTTCAGGTGTATCCGTTTTCCTGAGCAGGGGTCTTCTGGCCACATGTATAACAGGTTCAGATGGATTAACTCTTGAAATGAACCATATGTATTTGAACCCTTACATTTCGGGGAATTTATGATATGATGTCTCTACCCCATGTCCCATGTCAAAGGAACAACTTGGATCTGGTTCTTTTATTCAAAACTCATATAATAAAAAATACTAGAGAGAATTCAAGAAAAATAATAAAAAAAATAAGTCTTAAAATTATCATGCTACCAGGAAGCGACGGCTTTTCGTAGTGGGACTTAAAGCATCATCTTACTCCTTTTTATACCATATGTTAAGTCTCAGGAAAGCACATGTGTCTCTCCTTCCCTCCTTTCTAAAACTACTGTATTATCAGAAAAACAGGAGGTGGTGTCCAAAGCTGCTTATGAAAAAGAGGGTTCATCTTCAGTGGTCCCCAAGCTCGCCTGTTGGCCTACCCAACACTGGAAGCCCTTCCTCTTCTTAAACAGTACTCCTTATATTTTCATAGTGTGTGTGAGTGTCTATGTACGTGTGTGTGTAAAATCTGGGTATCATATATTAAGGAAGATATGTTATGTGTCTTTCTGGTTTAATTTGTTTAATTAAACTTATTAATAGATATCAATTTCTGTCCACTTTCCTGCAAATGACATAATTCTGTTCCTTATGACTAAATAAAATTCTATTGTGTACACACGCCACATTCTTCTTATCTGTTCATGTTTTAGTGCACACTTAGTGCTGATTTTGTGACTCGGCTATCATGAACATGGCCTCAGTTAGCATGAATAACCAGTTGTGTCTGTATTATGCTGACTTAGGCCATTCTGAATATCAGGAGTAGTGTAGCTGAATCATATAGTTCTATTTTTAACTTTTTGAGGCGCCTCCATCCTGATTCCCATAGTGTCTGTACTATTTTACATTCTAATTGGTGATGTATCTCACATGGCCTCACCAGCTGTTGTTTGTTTTTAGCGACAGCAATTCTGACAGAGATGTAGCTTTTATTTGCATTTCACTTGGGCCTGATGTTGAGGGGTTTTAGTTTGTTGGCTGGTTCTCTGTTCTTTATTTTTTGAAGTGGGCCTGTAATTTTATTTCTCCATATGTTAACTGGATTACTTATTTTATTGGTATTACCTTTTCTTACTATGTTACATATTTAGATACTAGCCCCCCTCGGGTGTATGAAGATGCTCCCCCATTCTGCAGGCTAACTCTAGCTCCCTAAGGAGTACAAAGGTGCTCCCCCATTCTGTGGGCTAATTCTAGCCCTCCTTGGGTATACAAAGGTGCTCCCCATTTCTGTAGGTGAATTCTAGCCCGCTAAGGTATATGAAGATGCCCCCATTCTGAAGGCTGACTCTAGCCCCCGCAGATGTACGAAGATGCTCCCCCATTCCTCGGGCCGACCCTTTGCTCTCTTAGCTGTTTCCTTTACTTTACAGGGGCTTTCTAATGCCATGCAATCCCACTGGTGAGTCCTCGCAATTATTTCCTGAGACACTGAAGCTCTCAGAAAGTTCTCCTTTGCCTTTACATGTATCGTGGAGTATTTTCTGGTTTCCTCTGGAAGTTTTAGAGTTTCATTGTCTTGTTTTTAGATCTGAGAGATGTAAGTCAGTGACGCATCAGAAAGGCATTTTTCACAGTTCTGCCAGCTTGTCAGACCCCTTATAGGAAAGACTCAAGAGCAGACAATGACAAGTAAGACAAACATTGTCCTGCGCTGCTGACTTTTGCTTACCCACTATTCAAACTTCATCCTCATTCCAGGATCCTGAAGACGGACCTGGAAGACCAATGGGCCTCTTCCCCCTACCCCTATTTCTAAAGTGTATACATTGAATAACTCTTCCCTTTCTGCTCTACACTGTTACTTTTCTCTTTCATTGGCTTACTGAGGATAAGTAGCTAGGTCTATTAAAGCCACCAGGACCCAGGTTTTGATCCTAACAATTTCAATAGCACCCCAGGTCTTGTTTTTCTGCAGCATCCACTTAGCAAATTCTTAATTCAAAGCTCAGACCAATTTTTCACTTCTTTCTCTAAGCTCTGCTGAGGGAAACCACCTCTAGATCCTGGAGTCTCTTTGAAGCTCCATTTTCTGCGCAGTTCAGGTATTTACCAACAAGCAAGTGCCTGTGCATATTCTATACCAGCATGCCTGAAGACTGAATCAGAAATCAGAACAGACAATACGTAGCTTACATTCTAACAGTGGGATATCTACATTGACCAGAATGAAATGAGGAAGATATTAAAGACAATATGATAAGTACTGTGAATATATATTTATATTACATATATACATATACATACATATATATACATATACATGCATACATACATATATACATATGTATCAGAAAAGATAAAGCTGGATGTGAACACATAAGGCAATGCATGATGCTTAGTGTTATCAGCATACTCCAAGCTACCAACCTTTCTCTTGCAATAATGTTCTCAGTGACTAGTTGTTCATATTTTTCTCATATCCCAAAGTGATCCCCAACCTTAGCCCCCACAGAACATAGCTTTGTCTCCTACATTATTCAGATAATCAAAGCCATCAAATAGAAGCTGACTCAAACTCCTGGCTCACCTACCCTCACAACACTGGTCCCTTTAATCTTCCCTCTGGGTCAAAAGTGACATCTCTGTGGCAGCATCTCCTCCTGCTGCTTGAAGGTCCACATTCTTTCTCTTCTCTAACACCATCAACCAGTGTTACACCATTAGGAGTTCCCTCAGGCTATGAGCAGAATCAAGGTGTCATAAAATCCACTTTCTCTTTATCTTGTAAACACTATGTCACCTCTCACTCTTACTCCTAAAACAACCATTTGCATTCTCAGAAGCAACCTTAGTTCCAAAGGCTCAAAACCACATATGAGCCTCAAGGGTTGAAATCGCAGGTCATGGGCACAGGGCCATTCACACTAAGAGAATTGTTCTCTGAATATTAACTCCAGTGGGTGAATTGTAAAGTAAATTAGACGTGATCCTGCTTTGTGTTTCCATGATAAAAACAAACAAACAAACAAACACCAAAGCCAACTTAGGGGAGGAAAGCTTAGAGGTCAGTCATTGAAATAAAGCAGATCAGAAGGTCGAGGCAGGTACCAGACACCAAAGCAGGAACCACAGAGGAATGCTACTTACTGCCTCTGTGGCTAGTTCAGCCTGCCTTCTCACACCATTGGGACCACCTGCCCTTGGGTATCACTCCCACAGCAATCAGCAGTCAAGAAAATGGCCACAGACATGCATACAATCTGAGGGAGGCATTCCCTCGATTGAGGGTTCCTCTTCCTCCTCCTCTGCCCTCCTCCTCCTCTTCTTTCTCCTCTTCTAGGTTGTATCAAGTTCACAAAAATTAACCAGCACAGAACCTCTAGTAAAATACCCGTGAGAAATGTTAAGTCCGCATTGGACAGGTCATGGGAAAGGATCACTCACTATGTCAATAAACTATAAAATCCTCCACATTTCTGTGTAAACACAGCTTTTAACAAGACAGAAGCAATGATATGTTACTTCATTCATTAAGAAGTTGACGTGAGGGTGAGGGGTGTATTTCAGCTCACAAAGTACTTGTCAAGCATTCGCAAGGTGCTAGGTGTGATGCCCAGCACTGTGTAACCCTGCCATGATGGTGGGTACCTGTAATCCCAAACACTCAGTGGCAAAAGAAGGAGGACCAGATGTTCAAGGTCACCCTCAAGTACTTAAGGGGTTCGAAGCCAGTCTGGGATACAGGGGTAACATGGAACCTTTTCTCAGGGGGAGGGGGAAGTGACATGATGAAAGTCTCATAGTCAGAATAAAATTAAAAGGTCAGCTGTCTGTAGACAAACACTAAGTAATATAAGGATGTACATGCCTGTCTTAAAAGTTACACATATGAACAATTATATGCCAATCGATAGTAATAATAGTACTGCAATGGTTTAAAGAAAACAAAAAGAGAAAAAGAGAAATAGTGTTCTCAGATGAGTGAAAACTTGGGTGTGTCTCCGACATTCTTCATCACAGCCACCCTGCTAGGCATGAAAAAGGAACACCTAGCATGCTTCCTCTTAAAGCAGCAGTTCTCAACCCCTGGGTCACAATCTTTTTGGGGGTCGAATGACCCTTTCACAAGGGTCACCTAAAACCATTGGAAAACACAGATATTTATGATTCATACAGTTGCAGAATTACAGTTATGAAATAGCAACGAAAATGACTTTATGGCTGGAAGTCACCACAACATGAGGAACTGTGAAAAAAAAGGAGGGGGGCATGGCATAAGGAAGGTTGAGAACCACTGTCTCAGAGCATATTTCTACTCCCAGAATTCGTAAAATAATATAACCCATGGTAATGATGAGAATTTTCAACTTCATCTGTTTCTCCTAATGAATACCATGGTCAACTTAAGTTATAAACTTATCTGCAACCCAGAATGGCATCTGAGAGCATTAGCAATGCAGATTTCTGAGTGAGTCTGTGCAGGAGATTGGTGTAAGTGGACCGAGTGAGGAAGACACTTTCTCAGAAAGGATGGATGGGCACCGTCCAGCCATCTTGGCACTTAAAACAGATGGAAGGGAATCTCCTTTCTCCCCTCCCTCCCACTCTCTCCCTCTTTCTCCTTTTTTTCTCCTTCCTTCTCCTTCTGTCAAACTGTGCCCTTAGGTAATCTAACACTAAACTCTACATCTCTTGGACTCCATATTTACACGAGTAGTCCCCCAGAACAGCTACCCTGTGAAACAGAAAACTACGCAGAATATTCTGCAATTAATAGACATGGGAGAAGCCATTTATTACTAGGTCTTCCCAAAACCTGAAAAGGCTTGTTTCATGGCTGGCACAAAATAGACAACATTTTGAAAAGCTGTTTTGAAACACCCCTGAAGACTATGTCCTGTTTTCTCCCTTCTCAGTCAGACGCTGGAGATGATGTTTATCATGTGGGTGAGGCTGTTGCACATTTGGGACAGGGAGTGTCTTGTCACAAAATCTGACAAGAGAAAGAAACAAATTTAAAGTGGGAAACAAAAGAAACTAGAAGCTGGTTAAGATATGAAGCAAGTGTGACGTGGCCTGCTTTGTGCTGGGCTTCTGAAGAAAAGATAGTTTCAAAAGCCTTATGCAACCTTGGTAGAGTTGGGGAAAGAGCTTTTGCTTAAGCAACAGCTCCAACCCTTCCCATTCATCCCTATCTAGGAAGAGCTAGAAACTGGCCTCCACGGTTGCAAGGAGTAGCTTCTTCCCACTCCTCCTAATTAAGGTGTGCCACAGTCACATCAGAATGAGGTACTTAACAGGTCTCATTTAAGAACCACTGTTGCTGGTCCTTCAACAACAAGAGCATCAGAGCAAAATCTGGACTGGTTTTCCAAGAACAGTGAGAGCAACAGGGTGAAGGGAGAATTGTCCCCTCTGGAACTGGGAAAGAGCCTACCCCCTCCTTTCAAAGCTCAGGGATGGTTTTGGAAGAGGGAGTAGAAAGTTTGTAAGAGCCAGAGGTGATGGAGGACTGGAAGAAAGGAGTATTTTCTGGACAGGATAGGGCAGCTCCACATAGGGATTCATAGCAATTGAGAGAGCATGCACGAGACCTGAGCAAGCTGCAGGCAGACAAAATCCCAGCACTGAGAAGGAAGGTGAGCAGTAAGTCCCAGCCCCTAGCTAAGGAGCTATTGACAAGTGACAGCTTCTAGGAGAAGGACAGTCACTGTACTTTACAGGTGTGGCTCCTGGTGGGTTGACCATGCTCCGGTGGAAGACCAGACATCCAAGACCATCAGACACACAGACAGCATCAACTGTACTTGATGAGTTTGAAATAAAACTAAAAAGAGGAGACTGGAGAGATGGCTCAGTTGTTAAGTGTGGGGGTTGTTCTTGTAGAGGACATAGCGCCCACTTGATAGCTCACAACCATCAGTGAGTCCAATTGCAGGGAGATCTGACACCCTCTTCTGACCCCCAAACTCACGCAGGCAAAACATTAATATACTTAAGATAAATAAATCTAAAAAAATTTTAATAAAATAAAGAGGACACAAAATTGGGTGGGTACAAAAAGAAGATGGAATCTAGGAAGAGTTTGGGGAGAGAAAGATTAAGATCAAAATGCGTTGTGTAGAATTTCCAAAGGCTAATGAAAGTAAGGGGGAAACAAAGGTTTTCCTGCTCGGTATTGGGTACTGACTTCTGGGCCTTTTTAAAAACTGTCTGGAAAAGGTTTTTCTACTCAGAAGAATACTGCAGAGTGTCAGGGGGTTAGCAAAGGTAAAGTTAAAGGGGTGTGTGGCACCCTGCTAGCCATCCTGGCCCTAAGCAGGTGACTCTCAGGCAAAACTAGCTGGACATGACATAATACATAGGAGTGGGAACAGCTAGTAATTCTTTGTCTGTAACTCCTCAGCTAGCTTTACTTGGCCAGATGGAAGGTCCTATCCATCCTGCAATGCCTAACATCACTTAGGTATTTTTAAAAGGCCTTCTTTAGCCATGTTTGCTCCATTCTAGATTCAGCAAATGCCTTTTAAAGCATTCATTTGCAGCCATTTAGCATTCCAGGTATCCACCCAACACTACAATATATCTTGTCATGGTTGCCTGGATCCTCCTCTGTTCTCATTCTCTATTGATTTTCTGGTCCGATTATCCAGATGCTATGCTAATTTGTGGAGATTAGACTGTCTGACATGATTGAGCAGAGTATTAGCTCACTCAAGTATGCATGCAAGAATTGGGCTGTCAATTCCCAAGAGATTCTAGGCTGTGGACTGTACAAAAAGTACCTAGAAGTGGTCTGTATGGATAAGACTTACTTGTTTCTAGATGCAGTATTAGATCAAAACAAGATCAACAGCAACAGCAAAACCTCCCCACACTTAAGTGATAAATGATGTACAGGCATTTGTAGTACCATATGTTACTGGTAAACATTTATTCTTTAGTCAGCCCAGTGTCAATGCCCAGTACATTGGCCAACTAAAAAGGGGGTGACACAGGATTTTTCCCAGAAAGGAGCACCTGAAAGTCAAGGATTGGAGGTAGCTGGGGTACCAGGAATGACATGCAGTTAGATGTCACCTGCAATGTATGAGGTGGGCTCTCTGGCAAGAATAAGAACAAAAATATAACCACTACATTTTTGGGTACAGCTTTATAAGCAACTCAAGCTAGACAAACCTTCCCTAGAACACCAGCAGAAGTGGTGTACAACACCCTACCATAATTGGAATCATTGACCAGTACATACAGAGTGACAGTAGGAACTGACCAGCCTGTAAAGGGCGTGTGTGGACAGCTTGTTTTGTCAATACAATCTACTACTCTGATGTATCTTCCCGCTCTAACTAGTGGTATGAGTTCTACAACCATGTAACATACTGGCTCCTGAGTTGTGGACTGTGATGCTTTCTGGTTACCTATGAAACTACCCCACAACCATGGATGCTATGTGTATCTTAGATCCTGCATCCCCAAGAGAAGATGGTTTACATACACGGATATGTATGGCAAACACATGGGTCCATTGATGGTGGGGTGCATGTCTTGATTACTGCTGTGATATAATACGCCACTTACACTTTCCTAAAATGGAAGGCAACCAGAACAGTCAGTGAGCATAGCTGTGAGTATCATAGGATCCATGCCGTGAGCCAGATGTACTTGTGATTGAGCAGCACGTTAGGCACATGGACTGTGGATGCCACTGCAGCAAGCAAGGATGCAGTCTACTGATACCACCAGTCCTACCAAGAGAGCCCATGAAATCACCACTGTCAAAGGCCTTAGGGAGCTCACTGTGGTGCAGGCGTATTTATAACAGAGTGACAGTGACCAGGACACATCACCCAAGAATGAGCCTAAATGCTTGATAAGTCATGGTATAATCATATGGTTGACATGACTGTCACATATGAATGTCTGGGGTCACTTGCCACTGATACCGTCCATACCCAAAATGTGGATCTAGACCCTGTACAGCTACAATCAATGCAAGGACACTCTTCTAATTCGGTTTCCATCTTTCCTCTTGAAGTCTATCTGGGTGGCCATGGTTTATGTCCTGGATAGGGTAAAGAAAATATCTGGTAGGCCCACAGTTGGTCTAAAATGTGTCCTTCATGATCCTTTGGGGGAAGTACTTAGGAGCCCTGTCCTGTTAGTAGATGGTTGATTCCCTGATAACTACTGCTGTGTTTGTAATCATGTATGATGATGATGTATGATGTATGATGAATTCACATCTCAGAACATATGGAGCCATAGCTACAAATAAGCGGATGGAAAGGGGTTTATCCACTGCAGCAAGGAAATGGAGCGTAGGCAGTCTCTTCCAGGGCAACAGCCTCCCCAAACAAAGGAAGTGTAGAGTTGATTTACAGAACTTATGTTTTCTTATAAGAAAGCATGTTTGGGGTGAGCACATCTGTGAGCATGCTCAGTTCCGGGGAATAGCTGAAGAAGAAAGATGTCAGGCACCTTTTGGGGTATACTCTATTCAGAATGATGGAACATGTGCTCAGGAGGCTAAAAGGATAGACAGGGTCACTTTAGAAAATATTCATCTTGTTTCATAATGGTGATAGACAGAAATGCCCCTGGGTATGCTCAGTCTCCCCCACATACCCTCCCCCAAAAAAGTCTTAGCTGAAACAAGAAGAAAGGATACGTTAAGGTGTTTTAAACTAGAGGATTCCCCTAAAAGCACCAACCTGCTTAATGGCTAGCATATTGACAATGACATCATTAGCATCCTGTGATATGATCTAAATCTATTTCTACAAATCCCCACTAAACACTTTTACATACACATTTGGATTCTCGTGCAGCTTTTGTCTGGAACCTGTTAAGCAAGAATTAATTCCTTGTCCGATCTTGTTCTTTCTAAAGGAAAGAAAGATGTTGATCATTGATTTGGTTACTGGTGGGAAAACAAAGATTGTTACGTTCCCTCGCATTCTTGTCCTTGTCTGTTTTGGTGCGTGAGCCTCTACTGTTGACATGGGTGCTGCTGACAAGCCAAATGAATGGTCTCACAGAACACTGCCACACAAAGCTAAAACCCCTTCGAGGCCCAGGGCGTATTGCAAAAGGTGTGTGTGTGGTGGGAGATGACACTCTAAGGTTTTAAGAGCTAGTTAGATCCATTAACTGAGCTTAGCAGCCCTCTTGATATATAACTATTGCGATTGCCCCATCACCCTTGAGTAATCTAGTCAGTTGCCCCTGCAAAGTTACCCAGGAGACTATAAACAAACAAAACCTCTGTAGTGGTGTGTAGAGTTTTATGAGTCCATTGTGCTGCTGGGAATACCACCTGACTCTCTGACTTTAGCATGATATAAATAGATACATTCAAGCTTGGTAACTTTTGTCCTGACTTCTCTATAAAATGTCATCTTCTAGCCAAAATCATAGGGGCACACAGGGGCTTGCTTCTGCCTGAGACTATGCTGCCATCAGTACCTCTCACAACTAAACTCTGTGAAGCACAAGGTCAGCCTGCCACTTCTCTTTGAACTAACATCATCTGCCTTGGTTCTTTCAAAGTTTCAATGTCTTCTAACAACCCTAAAAGAAGGTAGCTATACAAACATAACACAACCGCCAACAACAAAAATAACAGGAAACAACATTCATTTTTCCTTAACATCTCTTAATATCAATGGACTCAATTCTCCAATAAAAAGACATAGACTATCAAAGTTTCAATGTAGTAAGTTTATTCAATAAAACAACTCAGTCTTTATTTCTTTGAAAAATAAACACACTTAGCCCTTTGACACTTCTCTCTCTCTCTCTCTCTCTCTCTCTCTCTCTCTCTCTCTCTCTCTCTCTGAGGGAAGCTTGTAGGAATATGGGATGATTTTAGATGTGTGGACAGACACATCCATACCAACTTCATATGGGATGATGGGGCTAGGCCATGGGCATGAAATTTAATTTTAAATACTTAGGCTGTTTTATCTGGCAAAAAGAACTGGCACAAAAACAAACAAACAAGCAAAAACCTGATAACAAAAAAAAAAGTAGTTTTAACTACCAGGTTTACCCAAGCATGGTAGAGCACGCCCAGCACTTAGAAGGCAGATACAAGAAGATTGTTTTGAGGTCTCTCAATCCATCAATCATCAATCAATCAATCAATCAATCAATACCAATTTAAGCATCTAACTATTTATAGAGATTAATACCTTAATGGTTATAAACACTTCCTACTTATTTTATTGAGAACATGTTATGGTAAGTGCAGTGCAGTATTTTTCTCTGGACTTTTGCTTGGTGTGTCTGAGCATATATATAACACATTTGTTTCACATTTATTATTCTTTTATCATATGAAATAAGACCTAACTTATATCGGCACTTAAGTATTATCTCCTTTATAACTTCAAGTTCTAGCATATCAAGAGGTAGGAACACATCATCTGGGAATTATACTTCCTCTGTGGAGAGGAAGCAGGCCTTTCAGCTGAATGCAGGAAAACTCTCACATGAATGGATCTCATTGTTTCATTTGGAGATCAAGTATGGTTCAAGAAGATGTTCAGGATGACACGTTAACAAAGGGAAGACTCGTGATGCTTATTTGTAAGTCAACTTGACTGATGAAGGGACTCCAAATACTAGGAAAGCACCAATTATTCTTAATCTAGTGTGTACCGAGCCCATTCCTCTTTGCCTGGATAAAAATTCAGGTGCTTTGATGTTTGGTTAGAATAATTGCCCTGACCCAGCTGTGTACGAACATTTCTAAAGATCAGGCTGCAGTTCAGTAGAGCGAGCAAAGGATCGTAGTAATTGTGAGTAGACAATTACCATCCAATGAGTTGATGTATGAACAGAGAGTAAAGGCATAGGAAATATAACCTTTCTCTCTTCTAGAAGTAAAAGATTCTTCTGCTCTTACATGTGAGAATGCCAGGCCCTCTGATCTCTGGACTTCAAGACTTAAGCTAGCAACTCTCTCTGTTCTTATACCTTTGGCCTCAAGCAGAAGCCAATTTCTCTGGTTCTGAAGCCATCAGACCGTGGCTGCACTACAAACACCTCAGGCTTACCAACATCCTAAGGATTTCTTGCCTGTCACGATTGTATCATTCAATTTCTCTAATACATCTCTTCTACTGTATTTATATGTGCTGATAGGCTATTGATTATGACTCTCTGGAGAACTCTAGATGATACATGAGGTATGGAACACATTGCTTTGGAAATGTGTGCAAGGGTTTGTCATTGAAAATCCTGATATGATCTGTAAAAGGGGATTTTTTCTGTGCTCGAGAGCCCCAAGGCAGGAAACTGAATACTTATATCCTCAGAAGTGATTTGTAGCAAATATGTGGAAACACTATCTATCTGCAGTGATCACACATTTCAAAAAATATGGGTGGGTCCTTCTAGTATTGGCTGTGAAGATCCTGCTTTCCCTTGGGGGTCCAGGGAGACCAGATGCTTATAAAAGAGGATCAAGGAGGGGCAGCACTGTGGTTCCTCTGGAGGTGGAGAGGGTATCTAAGGGGATGATCACCAAGAACTGGCACACTAAGGAGAGTTCCAGTCTCCCACTCTTTTGATAATAAGCAACGTAGTCCAAGGAATCAAAGGCAGAAAAACCAACTGCAAAGCAGACACGACTCAATCCAGGAATAGGACAACACATCTTTTTCGAAGACTGTGAGTTGAACTACCCTTCCTCTGGCTTCTGATGGTCCCAGAGACATCAAAAGATTGTGCTTAGCAGAAGCAATTATTCTCTCTGCCCTCTTCTGTCTTCTCTTCTAAGCATCTGTTTCATTGGTTTCAACCACTCTTTTCTGCAAGTAGAAATACAGCTCCTAAGTACCAGGATTCTTTCCTGTCTTCCTTCCTTCTTTCCTTCCTTCTTTCCTTCCTTCTTTCTTTCATTCCTTTCTTTTTCTAAAAAAATTTCCTAAAGACCAAGCTTTACTAGAAGAGGCAAAGCAATGTGAAATGCATTATACAGTCACCATTGAGGTAATTTACAACAGGTTGCCTAAGGTAAGACATTTCTTAGCATAATCCATTAAAGAACTGTGTGTCTCACATTATTTCATAGGCTTGAAATTGCTGCTACAGGCAGATTTAGGAATAATTATTATAAATGGTAAAAGGGGATACTGAGTGGAATTTAAAAAATCAAGGACAAAAATGAAATGAATTGACTTTGTGTTTATGGACCAATTTTGTTCAGATGTAAAAGAAAAACAAAGAATATTTGTATCTAACCAAAGGATCATGTACAAATACATTCTATTTTTTTCTTTTTCATAAGGGTTGATCATATATAGCAATTTGTCTAAGGCCATTTAGCTATGAACCGCTAAAGAAGCTTTAAAAAAAAAAGCAAGGGTTACCTTCCTAATCCTTAGACTGCCTTAAAGTATCATACCACTGTAGACAAATGGCTTGTCTGAATTTGTGCCTGGATTTTTCATTTTAAACATATTGTCATAGATTGAGACACAAATAGAGTGAATGCAAATTTCATATTCAGAAAAATGCTAATAATATTCATAACACTCTTGTGTTGTTGAGAGTCATATTCTCACTATACTGGTTTTGTCTTCTCCATGTACACAAAATTCCTGAGAAGATCCAAATCTTATTTTTCAAAATACATTGCTCCTGTGGAACCAAAATTCCTTAGGGACATGGCATTAAAATATTAGAAAAGCTAGGAGCTAAAGAAAATGAAATAACACTGCATAAGACTAGGTAGGAGCCACTAATAATTGGACAAGAATTTAATAGATACATCCTTTCCTCCCACCTATTACATTTTCATTATATTTTTATACGCTGAAAATTTCCAAGTAGTCATTAAAACGCTGGGTCCTGTGTATGGAGTATATACTGCCTCCCAGGCACTACCAACAGAGGCAATTATGTCCCATAACCTGGATATAAATTAAGCAGCTCTATTTTCATAGCAAGCAAGTGAAGTAACATAACTTTTGTAACCAGAAAAGAACTTTTTGAAAAGCAAGATAACCTTTGTTTCTTTGCAATAGTGGCAAGCAAGAAGATTCTTCACTGCAACAGAATTTTACACTATTGAAAATCCTATAGCCATTAAAATTCATTAATCACTAGCCAAATATTTCCTGGAAGCTTCCATAGGAATAGAAATATATTTACAATATTTTTAATGGGCACACTATGTAGCATACTAGTGTTGTGGGTATCTATGAATAGATATATACATTAGTATTTTCACAAAATGACAGTCCAAAACTATGTGTAGCATACTGGATAACTTCTTGGTGGGCATGTAATTTTGATCTTTTCTTTTAGTTTTGTATTTCATGATTTTTACAAAATTAGCAAGCAAGAGTTAATTGTAGGATAATAAAAAGGAATAAACAAAATTCCTGAGCTTATGGAAGAGTTCATAGCTACAATAGCTGTCTATAGATAGGTGACATTCTGGACACTACGTGGATTTGAAGGTTTAAATAGGATGAGTTTTATTTACTATGAGATTGAGTGGATTATAAACACCACTTTGAAATGAACATAGAATCTGTATTTTATAAAATGAGATAATGGGTTGTATGGAGTATTTTGAATATGCGGGTACTTAAAATATAAACATATTTATATTAATGTTAATTAATATATTATTAATTAACATTAATTCTTGCCAAGTGAGGAAAAAATGTTGGATGAAAGTGGACATTAAACCAGGGTAGGCTTATTGCCCAAAGACCAAGACTTCCCATTCAAGCTGGGTTAGAGTAGATGGCTTATCCAACAACCTGAACAGGATTCCCATTTCTTTTTCCTCAAGTCTAGAGTGGAAGCTGCCTGAGAGAATGGATTTCTCAGAGCCCACATTATGATCGATGCATGGGTGACCACAGTTCACGTTTTACCCTTTCAGGACATAAGAAAGAGCTTCAGCAAAGTGCCAGGATTGCTTTAGCTCCTATCATAGGTTCCAGAGTCTATATGTCTCCTGCCTGAGGGGCCATTTCCCTACCCATAAATCCTGATCAGAATAAAGAGGTCAGATAACCAATATGCAAAACCCCTCAGGTGTATACCAGGTGGGGTAAAGCTGCATCCCATCCTACCAAACTAAGATTGAGAAAAGGAGGCCCTAGTCTTAAAAGAACTGGGCATATCTCTGTGTCGTAGCATTCCATGCTATCCCTTGGAACTATTATGCAGATTCAGAGAATGTGGTGTCTTCATCCTCATGTTTCGCCATCTAACCGCAGAAGAATGCAGAGCAAAAGAACACAAGATCACTCATGTGCAGTTCTAAATGTTGAAGTAACAAGTTGGCGTAAACAGGGGAAGCACAAAGACACTTAAAATAGCCAAATTCATTCACAGTGCCAAGTTATGATGTCAACCCTCTTGCTGTTCAATAGATGAATGGATAAATAAAGGTGCTATATAGCATTATTCAGTACAAGGAAGAGCAAAAATGAAACCCTTGTCTTAAGCTAAGGAGCCAGACTCAGACAAATATTGCATGCTTTCTCTCATGTGTAGAATCCAGAAGATAAGAAGACATGGGGGCAACTGCTAGGAAAGGGGAGGGGGATAAAAGAGAATAATGGGAGGAAATACTAACCAAGTATGCCTTATACACAGATAAATATCACAATCCCATCATTTTTAAAACTAGTATATGCTTACTAAAGAATGTCAAAGAGAACATAAAAGGTGACTGATAATAATATATTTCTCAGAACTAAGTCATGATGATACACTTGGATTCATAGGGAAAGAGGGGACATTCCGATAAAAGGAGTGAGGAACAAGGAAATACCAAGCTAAGGAGGTTACCATATGCTGTGCAGGTCAGTGATGGTGTGCAAGAGGAGGAGGTGAGCAGAGAGAAACATGGTAGAGCCTGGTTCCTGGCAGGCTCTGAAAGGGAAATAGACACATGGATTCTGATTTAATTTTTTTTTTAGCTTATTATTATTGCATACATGTCATAGCAGCATGTGGGAGTCAGAAGACCTCCAAAGTTGTGGAGCCGGTTTCTTATTCCCCCATTACACAGGTTCTGAGGACAGAATTGAGGTCACTGGGCTTGTCTGGCAAGTTCCTTTACCCTTGGAGCCATCTTGTCAGCCCAGAGCTCTAATGAAATAAGACATAACTATGGATTTTCTACCATTGTTCCCCATACCATCAACACTAAGACTACCCCGAAAAAAATTCAAACTTATCAAATGTTGAGTCAAGAGACTTAACTCATCTGAACCAGTAAGGTGTACTGTTTTCGGTTGGCTCGAGAGTATCTACAGTATCCCCACACACCTTACTGCCAGCCTCCAGTAAGCAAGCCATACCATAGTCACTTTCATTACATACATAAAATCTAAGATAAAACTTAATGCAATATAAAAGACCTTGGATATATCTATTTTTGAAGGAGTTTCAGTGATCTGTAATTACAAGGATATTCTGTTTCATTTAAATTAGAAAACTTTTATGATTAGAATTAAATGACTAAATGATCTGGTGTTGATGGAATATTTGTGCGTAGGTAGGTGTGTGTGTGTGTGTGTGTGTGTGTGTGTGTGTGAATGTGCTTGTGCATATGTGTGAATGTGCTTGTGTGCTTGTGTGCTTGTGTGTGCTTGTGTGCTTGTGTGTGCTTGTGTGCTTGTGTGTTTCTATTCAAGACAAAAGAAGCCTTGGTATAAGAAAATCAAGCTTCTATCAAACAAATGGCAATGATACTAAAATTAATGGGAGAACAGGCCTAGCAATGAACTAGATTTTGCTCCTCGAGGAAAACTGAAGGAACCTTTTCTTATTCAGAGACCATGGAAGTAAAACAGATTGCAATCATCGGTGCCGGCGTCAGCGGACTAGGAGCCATTAAGAGCTGCTTGGAGGAAGGACTTGAACCTACTTGCTTTGAAAAGAGCAATGACATTGGAGGGCTGTGGAGATATGAGGTAAGTTTACAGATTGTATTCTCATAAAGTATGATGATATCTGTGCCAGAGAGAGGGGGAGGCTTTCTAACAGGAATTAGAACATGTCAATTTAAAATAATTTAACTATTCTTTTCAGAGTAGCATTATCCTCTATCCGGACTAACACAGAGTTTCTCAAGTGCATGATTACATGAAGAATCTTACTGCATTGTCTGTTACCCTTCTCATCTCTGAGACAGCACACTTAGGAAAGCAACTAAAAAAAGCACAGGTTTATCTCTGCTCATGGTTTTCTGTGTTTTGATACATCAAGGCAGGGACTGCATCACTGAGCTGAACAACTGTGATCAAAGCAGCCAGAAAGCAAACACCTGCACTGATAGGCTTTCTTCTTCTCTCTCTGCCTTTCTTCTAACCCCACCCATGTTAAATACCTACGCATAGAAAGACCTATGGTTGAGGCTTCGTCTTTTGCTATGTATTGCAATGTTAATACTGGCCCCAAGCTCTGATTGCCTCAGGGGCAAGAGAATCCACATGATGCTCTGTCACCTTGCTCCTTAATTTAAAACTATTGGTTGAATAAAAATACCGACAGCCTATAGCCGAGCAGAGGGGTAGGGGTTTCAGTTCCCCGGGCTTGAGGTCTGAGGAGGACCACGAAGAAAAGAAGAGAAGATGGAGAGAGGAGAAGATGCCATGAGGTAAGTGAATCCTGATAGCATGAACATGAGGGCTGGCCAACTGGAGTAACAGTATCCCAGGCAGAACATAGCAAATTATATCTCAGAGTTATTGGTAGGGAAGTAGATATAATAACATAGAGGGTAGATTCTGCCCAGCTCTAGTGCTTTAAAGGCTTATTATAAATATAAAGGTTGTGTGTCTTTTATCTGGGAATTAAGGCGGGGTCAAAAACCCGGGATTAAATATTTAATCACTACAACCTATATAAGGTAGGTCTTTCCCCTAGGCAAACCTCTCTGGACACGCCTTCACTGGTAAAACCAGATAAAACCAATCCAATGAAGATGACAAGGTCATTTCCTTCTTTTCAAGTTTCTCATCCCAAATCCCTTTCTGTTAGTTTTTTTTTTATTTCTTATATTGTGTTTGAGTATTCATTATCTTATTTTTTAGAATGTCTGAGTTACTGGTGTTTTGGGTCTGTCACCATAAAAATTCTAAGAGGATCCTCTACTGTTTTTAATCCAGTTGGGCAGCATTATAGAACAGTGACACGCATTTTCCATAAAATAAAAACCCAGCCTCACAGCTCACATCATCCCTAAACTCAGTGTGCCTTGTTTCCTAAATTTCTGGAAGCCCAGGGTTGGTTTGTTTCCTTTAGGATACACCAGAAAGCGGAAGGGCCAGCATATACAAATCTTTAACCTGCAATACATCCAAGGAGATGACAGCCTTCAGCGACTACCCCATCCCTGACCATTACCCCAACTTCATGCACAACTCCAAAATAATGGAGTATCTCAGGATGTACGCCAGCCACTTCGGACTCATGAAACACATCCAGTTCCAGGTAGGGACTGAAGCCCCGCCCACCGCCTGCACATTGCTCTAGGCAAAGTCCACACACAAGCCAGCTGGGCACAGTTTCAACTGCATTCCCCACCTGCGTCTCCCCCATGCTCATCATTCATCACACAGATATAGCTCTGTAATATCTTTTTCCTCAGCATCAAAGCCTTGGCTGTTCTTCATATCTGGCTTTCAGTTAATTTTACTAAAAGTAAAATGTGAGGCAGTGGAGGGGGAGAAGTTTAGTGTGTTACTTTCTCAACCTACTCCAATCCGTGAGAGGTAATACTTTTATTGATTCTTTATTAAAATCCCAAAGAACCAGGATCTCTAAGTGGTAGTAACAACTTGATTTATTTACTGAAATTCAGTAGGAATTTTTTTTATTAAAAAACAATGAAGATGTGAAGCAGTGCTCTAAGATCAGTGGTTCCTGTTGATTTCTTGTTTCCTAGACAAGAGTGTGCAAGGTGAGGAAGCGCCCTGAGTTTTCATCCTCTGGCCAGTGGGACGTTGTGGTGGAGACTGATGGAAAGCAGAAAACTTACATCTTCGATGGGGTCATGGTTTGTAGTGGTCACTACACTGAGAAACATCTTCCCTTAGAGGATTTTGCAGGTATTTAACTGAATGGGTTACAGGAAAAATCCTGATCACAGACATTGAGAGATGTATTTATTTGGCACAGAGTGGTTACAGAAGAAGGCTGATTCCTTAACAGTCAGGAAATACAACAGAAGCAACAATAAAACTGGAAACTAGAGTCCCTGGAGAAGGGCTTTTCTCAAAACCACATGAGATTATGAGTGTAGAGAAAGACACACACTTGATGTGGCTGGCAGAGAGGACTAGGGAGAGTCTACAGAAAACCACCAAGGAGGGAGAAAGAAGGCCATATGCACATGTGTTTGCATGCATGCATACATCTATCTGTCTGTCTGCCTGTGGAGAAGCTACAAGGTCATATTGTTATATCATTAATGTGTCAGTAGAATGGAAGAGGAGTTGTCAGGAGAATCAGGGTGGGTCCATCATTAAGAAAAGAGGGTGATGATACTGAAACAGGAAGACAAAACTGGAGATATTTCAGAGGAAACAGCACCACTGAATTATAGAAAATACTCCCCCAAATTAGGCTTTATGCCAATATTACTCAAAATTTTGAGATATAGTTTCATTTTAAAGGTCTATTTTTAATTTTAAAGAAAAGAAATGAAAGAGAAAACATAAAAATGGTTAAGGAACAATTTTATCACCCACATGACAGCTTACAATTGTCTGTAATTCTAGCTCCAGGGAATAGGACACTCTTTTCTGGTCTCCACAGAAATACACACAGGTGGTGCACAGGCATACATACAAGGCAAAATACCTATACAGAAAATAAAAATAAATAATTTTCTATTGTTTTCTTTTATTAAAAATAGGTATTTTTCTCACACAATATATCCTAATTATAGTTTCCCCTCCCTCTACTCCTCCCTGTTTCTCCCTAATTACTTTCTTAGGCAGATCTACCACCTTTCTGTCTCTCAGAAAACAAACAGTATTCTAAGGAACAATAAAAACATAAAATAAAGTACAATAAAATATAATAAGATAAAAACACATCAGAATTAGAAGAAGAAAAAAATACAGAAGGATAAGAGTCCAAGTGAAGGCACAAAAAAAACAGAGACTTGATCATTAGCACACTCAGGAATCCTATAAAAACATTAGCCTGGAAGCCTTGATACATATACAAAGGCTACCCTACAGGCCATTTCTTAAACTTTTAAAGAAATATCTGCCACAAAGTGCAATATACATCCAATGTAAAATAAACACCTGACTTCAGAGACACAGCAAAATGTATAAAACATTTCATCAATACCTTTGTATACTGGTTATATATTAACATTTTAGATTATGTTTGAGGAAGAAATGTCATTGTTATTGAGAGCTGGCTCAGCAATTAAGACTGCTTACTACACTTCTAGAGGACTCAAGTTCGTTCCCAGCATCCATGTCAGGTGGCCCATAAATGTCTGTAACTCCAGCTTCTAGGGATCCAGTACAATTTTCTGAACCCCTCAAGTAGCTGCACTGATGTGTGCGTGCATGCGAGTACACACACACACACATACACACACACACACACACACGTATGCACACACTTAGCTAAAAAATAAGATCCAAAAAAAATCATAGAAAGTGTCATTTCTACCTATTTTTACGTGACTGTTACAAAGTTGTCTGTGTGGTGTTTGCATTCAGCTTCTTTTGAACGACACTCTTCTTGTTGCACATAGAAAGGGCATCAATCATTTGTGGGATGCATAGAATCACAAAGAATGATAAACAGCTACACATGTATAAACACAGAGAAATGAAAAGTTGATGTCCTCCTCTTGCTACAAGATTTCATGAGTAATTCTATTTGACAAATTTAAAATTGGACATTTAAAAACATTCTTGGACTTTAATTTTGACCTTAGCCACAGAGTTTCGAAGAATGAATATTTCCTTCTTGAATAATCTTATTTTGTAATATTGGCAATAAACGCCAAGAAGAGAAGGGTGTTACATTATATGAACGTGAAGCTTAGGAATGGAATTTGCCCCATGTATTCTCCACTTCTGCTTATGACTTGGGGGATTTGACTCTTACAGGGATCACCAAGTTTCGAGGCAGGTATCTCCACAGCTGGGAATACAAGCACCCCGAGAGTTTTGTGGGGAAGAGAGTGGTCGTGATTGGAATTGGAAATTCTGGAGTAGATGTGGCATGCGAGGTCAGCCGTGTTGCTGAACAGGTTTGGTGTCATATTCTGATTTTATTCCTGGATGTAACCTTGATCCCTGCAGAGACTGTGAGTCTAGACTTTCTCTCTGCCTTTAACAGTCATGGTCCCATTTTGTCTGTAAGCTGAGAAAGGCAGTAGTTTTATCCTGCACAAAACATCATGACCAAGAAGCAAGTTGTGAAGGAAAGGGTTTATTCAGCTTATACTTCCACATTACTGTTCATCACCAAAGGAAATCAGGACTGGAACTCACACAGGGCAGGAACCTGGAGGCAGGAGCTGATGCAGAAACCATGGAGTAATGCTGCTTACTGGCTTGCTTCCCCTGGCTTGCTCAGCTTGCTTTCTTATAGAACCTAAGACTACCAGCCCAGAGATGTTACTAACCATAATGAGTACCCTCCCCTTGATCACTAATTGAGAAAATGCCTTATAGATGGATCTCATGGAGGCATTTCCTCAAGGGAGGCTCCTTTCTCTGTGATACCTCCAGCTTGTGTCAAGTTGACAGACAAAACCAGCCAGTACAGCAGTTAATGTGTTTTTCTTCTGAATGAATATGAAGGGAATAATAGAAAAATCCCAAAATAATGATATTCTTCAATGTAATGAATGAGTTGCAAAAGACTAGAGCCAATTACTTTGGAATTATCCGCATGTGGCTACACTGGGGGGATAAACGTTTAAATCTGCAGAAAACCTCAAGTGGATATGATTTTGCAGAGAACAATATGCATGGGCATGAGTAAAGGTATTCCACTTATTTATGAATGAATAGCCAAGCATAGAACAGCAAGTCCATGGGCTCTCATTCATTAAGGATATAAAGAATAAGAAAAAATAACACGACCTTCTCTGCTGCAAATACTGCTGACTTCTAAGCATGAAAGGTCGATTTCTGTCATTCAGAATTAGTTTTTGATATTAATTCAGAATACCCACCAAGAACACATGAGAGTTCAAACTCCAGACGCTTTCTGTCCACATCTATAAGCAGCCATTCTTCAGATTGCCAACTCACAGCAGGCTTTGTGTATAAGTGTGAATGAGAAATCTCTGTCATGCCTTTGCAAGATAAGTGGATGTGTCTTCATTACAAACCCGCATCTTCCTTCAAAGTCTCAGTTAAATGACTCAAAAATAGGCAGCAGAACTAATCGCTATAGGTTTGTTCTGGATTGTGTGACCTCACACTATTTATATGGAATTGTCCACTTGTAACTCTGAGCATATTTACAGTTTAAATTTTCCTATTTCACTTCTGTTACTACTACATGCTATTTCTCCATCACTGTCATTTATAGAATTATACAATATTCAGGGAACATGAGGTTGAGCTTGTAACTCCCAATGTAAATAACCTATTTGGGCTAAAAAAAAAAAAAAAATCGTCACATTCTGGGACCTAACATGTTTCTGACATCTGACCCAGCTAGGGGAAAGAAAGACCCAAGATAAACGTAAGTGAATTGAAAAGGTGATTAAGTGAATTAAAAGGCCTGTTCACAGTGGAAGAGAAGAGAAGCAGGCAGGTGGGTGAAGGGATGTGAGCAGTTAATACTGCTTCCTTGGCAACCAAAAAGCAATACTATCAGAATTTTAGGTCAGTATGATTAGAGGGGAAAAAGGCCTTACTGGGTGTCACTCCTCTATGGCAGGTTTTCCTCAGCACAAGACAAGGGACATGGATATGGAACCGAGTTTGGGATAATGGAAATCCCTTGGACACTGCACTCTTCACCCGTTATAATAGAACCATCCAAAGGTTCTATCCCATGTTCTTGATCAACAGATGGACAGAGAATAAATTAAATGCAAGGTTTAACCATGACAATTATGGACTTCAGGCTAAACACAGGTAAGACCTAGACAGCATTTAAGATAAGCAAAGATTTTAAAAATACTATGTCAGGCTGAAGAGGTGGCTCAGCAGGTAGTAACATTTAATTCTTTTGTAGAGGATTCAAATTCAATTCCAAGCATCTAAAGGCTCACAAATGCCTGTGACCCAGGCTCAGGGGATCTGATGCCCTCTTGTGGCCTTCAAGGACACTGCACACACACACACACACTTAAAACAAACTATCATACAAACAACTAATACCATACCAGTCAGTTGAATGTATAAGGCAGATGAGTAACATTCTAAGTCTTAATAGAATTTATTGTAATTGGAAACACTGCTGGTCATTTCCTGCCCACCAGGCATTCTGGCTATTCGACTAAGGTATAGAAGACTGCATTTGTCATATACATGGGTGAAGCAGTCTTAAGTTCCAGCACCAGTCTTACTCCCCCTGTCTCACTGCGCCAGTTCACACCACCACTCACCCCTTCTACCACCACCTGTCACCTGCTCTTCACTCATTTTCTAGGTTTAAATTCAGGATACCACAGTAACCCTCAAGCCTGCTTCTGACTAGGACAATTTCAGCATCAGTATTTCTGCCTATGCCATGCAGTGCAGGCATATCTGAATTCCACTGTCTGGTCTGTACTCTTCTATCTAGCATTTACACCAACCGCACCAGTCCCTACATGAAGCCTTACTTCCCAGAACTGTTGTGGTTTCAGATGACATCTGTGCACCCATTCTCTCTCTCTCTTTCATCCTTCACTGGTTCTTCCAACCCCACAGATATTCTGTGTCTACTTCATTTCTTAGTGCTTTACCTCAACCTGACACTTAAAACTCAGTGTCATCCACGTAGTCTTTCTTAGTCCTCTTCCTTTCTCACACTGCAAGGTTTCTGTGTTTAAAAGTCTAACTAAGCCAGGCATAGTGGACCATACCTATAATCTCAAAAGAACTGCCTTGTATAAGTAAAAATCTGGCCTGTGCCACACCACACAGTTCATTCTGGGCCAGCCTGGGCTACAGAATAAGAATATGTGTTAAAACATAACAAAGGAACAAAAACTAAGTATATAAGGCTGGAGAGGTGGCTCTGAGGTTAAAATCCCTGGCTGCACCTCAAGGGGACCTGGGTTCAATTCCCAGTGCCTACATGATGATTTACAACCCATCTATATGTCCATTTCCAGGGCATCTGACACCTTCTTCTGACCACTAAGGGTACTAAGTTCACATGTGGTGATCGGATATATATTCAGGAAAACAACCATATACATAAAATGAAATGACTTTCTAATTAGCTAAACAATGTAAAAGATAACAAAGGCTTAAACTATTATGGGTTGGTAAAAACAGAAAACTAAGCACAGAGCTGTCTGTAATGAAAAAGTAGAGCTTCTCATGACTAGTTTTAGGATACTGGGTTTATAAGCCTGGTGAAAAACATAGAGTATATAACATGATACATGAATGTATCAGCTGTGAAGCACACCTGACAATGGGGCTTTCTGTAAGAAACTCAAACCTTACAATTACCAAGCATTAGTGTGTCACTAAACACAAATATTTACCAGGGAAGATTCAGTATTAAAGTCATGCAGTTGCATATTGTAGATCCTTGTAAGAGACTGATAACCAATTTATGTCAATCTTTGCATGATCCAAGCACAAATGCCTAAGTCAGCATTGAAGACCTTTACTCCTGGTAAAAAACCCCATCATTAAAATATAGTGCTATCATGACTCGATTAGTGAGGTCTTATTTGATTCTTATGTCATTACTATCATCTTACAAATTTGGAAACTGATAATAAACTGTTTCATGAGCTTTCCAGAAATTCACAGTGAGGGAAAAAGTAGAATAAGTAAGTATAAAACCCATTCTTACTCCAAAATTAACTTCTTCATTAATAAACACTGTCATGTGCCCAGTGAGGCAGTAAACAGTATTAAAATTAGTGAAATATTTCTGTGGTTTCCTAAGTGCTAATGACATCAGCTTCTTTATGAAAATGTTTATTCTAATTCTTATAATTATGCTCCCTAACATGCAGATTTCTCAGCCATCAGTCTATCTTCAGCGACGACCTGCCAAATAGCATCATTACTGGAAAAGTGCTGGTGAAGACCAATGTGAAGGAGTTCACCTCGACGACCGCCATCTTTGAGGATGGCTCGGAGGAGAGCGTAGACGTTGTTGTCTTTGCCACAGGCTACACCTTCTCTTTCCCTTTCTTGGATGAGAGCTCTGAAATCCTGGACAGCGAACACACAATGTTTAAATTTGTCTTCCCTCCTCAGTTGGAGAAGCCAACGCTAGCCTTCATTGGTATCCTCCAGCCGGTAGGAGCCACAATCCCCACATCAGAGCTCCAAAGCCGATGGGTTACACGAGTGTTCACAGGTATGATGGTCTTTACAGAAGCAACCATATTATGACCACACATGCAGATGATAAAGGCACCCAGTTTTCTAATGTTAACCTATTCTGCTAAGGTAGAGGTATAGCTCACTGGTAAAGAATTTGCCTGGAATGCGCATGATCTACTTCTGATTGATCCTTAGCATTAAAAAATAAAAGCCCTCAGCTAACTTGGGGTTCTATTTTCAGAGTGGCTAATAGCCCTGTTTTATCAGAAAAGGGAAGTCCGAGGCGAGGCTTACAATCTTATCTTTCGTTGGAATGTTCCTTGAACCTCAGGAAAACCTTGACTGTCCATCCTGTGAGCAACGCATCTCGCACAGGGGAAACTTGTTCACAGTGGCAGACAACTTTGTGGCTTTTTAAATTTTGTTTTAATTTTGTATGTGTGTTCCTGAGTGTATGTATGTGTACCAGGTACATAGAGATACCCATAGAGCCCAAAGGAGTGTGTTTTTAAAACCCCGGGACCTAAAATTATAAACAATTGCAAGCGGCCTAATGTGCATGCTGGAAACTGAACCTGGGTCTTCTGAAAGAGAAGTCGTCATCTCTCCAATTCCCCTGATGGCTTTAACTTGCATGCTATCAGTTCATGCCTGCCCCACCATCACTATGGCATCAAGAGCCCAACTCGGTTTTCTCTCTGCTGCCCTGCCATAGAGAAACCTGCTACTTTGTAGCTTAATTAAAAACTTTTTTAAAGTAATGAAAAGGTTTAAGGTAATGGATATGTTAATTATTCTGAGCTCATTATTACCCCATATATACATGAATCAAAGCCTCATAGTGTATTTCACAAATATATGCAAATAATATGTAATGATAAAAAAAACATATTAACATGAGCGTTTAATAGTCGTGAGTTTTAAATAGAGATTTAAACTGAAAAACAACCCAAAAACCTATTTTTCCTGAGAGAACACTGACTCCCCTTGCTGACAGCCTAAAGCTGACAGGAAGAAAATGGTCCTTCCAGGGAGTTTTCTATACATGGCTTTGACCATGCAGTCCATGGAGACTCATGGTTATGACTATTCCATTTCAAAGCCATCCTTTCCTTTTCTTTTCCTCTTTACTCAGCCCTCCTGGCAGTCCTCCAAAACCTATCTTGTTTTCTCAGGTCTGCAAAAGTTACCTTCACGGAGCAACATGATGGTGGACATCAACAGAAGGAAACAGAAAATGGAAAAAGAGTAAGGAGCCTGGTCTGAGGGAGTGTACTTGTAGCTGCTGCTGCTGCTGTTGTTATTGTTGTTAAAGTAAATGAAACCCGTCCAGAGGAAATTGCTTAATTTTCTTTTCATATGGTTTATGCCTAAGTGTGATCTGATACATTTGCTTTTGTTCAATGACACAAAGGGTCCATGTATAATAAAAAGAAAAAGAAAAAAAAAGTCCAATATATAAATCATGAGTTCCCACACTAACTGAAGCACCCCAGAATGCCGAGTCCATGCAACCAACAATCTCCAAACAGACCTTAAAAAATAACAGGAAGCAGTCATTCACTCCTTGTAAGAACTATGGTTGAAAGACTATTATTTGACAATCTTTTTTTTTTTAAGTTTTTATTTATATATATATCATCACTGTCCTCAGACATACCAGAAGAGGGCATTGGATCCCATTTCAGATGGTTATCTTGTGGTTGCTGGGAATTGAACTACGGACCTCTGGAAGAATAGTCATTGCTCTCAACCACTGAGCCATGTCTTCAATCCCAGAAAAGAATATTTTAAAACAGTTAAATTCAGAATCTAGGGAAAAGACAAATATGTTAATAGAGTAGCCAGTAGCTGGATGCACAGTTATTTCAATTTATTTATCAGTTATTCTGGGTAGATCTTCCCTCAAAAGCACCCTCAGGGAAATTTGAAAGAATTGATAAGACAATCTTGTCACAACTTCCTAACTTTAAGAAATGTGTTTATTCTACTATTTGGTTTTCCCTTTCAAGAAATGACCTCTATGATATATCAGTTCTCTTTTTTCTGATACCACAAATATAATTTTTCGCCTTTATGAGTAACTGCTGCTCCCCTACCCCCTGTGTTCCATTCCTATCTTTTTCATTTAGCCAGATGACTCGTTCACATTTTATATTTTTAAAACACTCATTCGTGTCTTCTAAACACTTTGAAAAGTTTTGATGGCTTATTAATTGTCCATAATTTTAGTTTTGCTCCTCTTTTACTCAAGAAAAAATTAGCCAGGAGCTTCTAAATTTCTAAGCTTGTGGAGCAAGTTACTATTGCCTGCCAGTATCCACACAAGTATGGGCACAATTTGTATCCAGCAATGGATACATGACAAGATATTTTGTGTAGCCTGAAAGCCTGAAATAGACTGCAGCTTAATCACAGCCTTCTACACAACTCATGATTCTTGCCTGTCACTTTTATATAATGGAACTGGACTCTATGCCTGCAGAAAAGATACATATATCTCCACGAATTAATCTAATCACTCGTTCAACAATTTCTGTACTAACATCACTCTACAAGGCCCATTGGGAAGTTTAAAGATGTCAATAATATAGGACTTATCCTTAAAACCTATAGTAAAGCATGTGTACAAAGTGAAGGTGACTTATAGTAAGGCATGTGTACGAAATGAAGACGATTTGTAAATAGAAGATAATAAACGTGTTGTGAAGCAGAAACTAACCCCACTGGAAATTCAGGGGTGAAGTCTAACCCAGGCATTTAAGTATTCCCTTCTTGTTCCAGGTTTGTGAAAAGCCCCAGAAGCATACATCGAGTGCAGTATATCGACTACATGGATGAAATTGCTTCTGAAATAGGTGTCAAACCCAACCTGCTCTCTCTCCTCCTCTGGGATACAAAGCTGGCCAAGGAGATTTTCTGGGGACCCTGTACCCCATACCAGTACCGTCTACAAGGACCAGGGAAATGGGCGGGGGCTCGGGCAGCCATCCTCACTCAGAGAGACCGGATCCTCAAACCCCTGAGAACCCGGGTGCTCAAAAACTCTGAGACATCATCCTCTAGTCTATTCTGGGCCACATGTATCTGTGCTGTCATTTTTTTCTTTGTTCTTGTGCTAGTTATCATGCATGTCATATATCTGTCAGCATGATTCCATACTGACAGAGAGAGAACCAGTCATTGCTATTTGACATGCATGCCTTAGAGCCAAGTGAGGGAATGGGGAAAGATATTCATTAGATTGACTAAGACACATATGAACACTTAAATGAAAGCAAAGTTACTCTATTATGGATCTCCCAAGGGTTTTATATGTAAGGGGTTTTAAAATGCATAGCTCAGTTCTACTTTATTCCATAGATGAAAGGACTTACCTTATAATTTTCCCAAAATAAGGTTGTATATGGAGAATAAGAAGCAAAGTTCAATAAGCCATAAGATAGGAGAGGTTAAGCCAGGAATAATGCCCAGAAGTACAGTATATGGGCCTCAGTCTATTTCCCCAAGATGAGGAAAACACATCTTTCCAGTAGAAAATCTGACAGTTACCACTTGAATTGATCGAACAGTGCTAAAAACTCAGTCTATTGCTTTTCACATCATTATATTGTATGGGGATTTTTTTTGGGGGGGGGGGAGTCAGTATATTTTATTTGATAAATTTTATCTGCAGAGTTTGCTGAAATCATTTTAATAATTGCCAGACTCTTCTAGATTTCTCTCTCACTCACAGAGTTATGTTGTAAACCAATACAAACTGCCTCCCTCCCGGTCACCCCCTCCCATAGTCTTCCCCCTCTCCCCATCCCCTTCCCCCTTGAGTGGAAGCTCCCCTGGGTACCACTTCCCCAACCATGGTACTTGAAGTCTCTGTGAGGCTAGGCACATCCTCTGCCACTGAATCCAGACAAGGCAGTCCAGCTAGTAGAACATATCCCACATACAGGCAACAGTTTTTGGGATAGCCCCTGTTCCAGATGTTTGGGACCCTCATGAAGGCCAAGTTGCACATCTGCTACATATGTGCAGGAAGGCCTAGGTCCAGCCTGTGTATGTTCTTTGGCTGGTAGTTCAGACTCTGAGATCACCAAGGATCCAGGTGAGTTGACTCTGTTGGCCTTCCTGTGGAGTTCCTATTCTTCCATAAGAGTCCCCAAGCTTCATCCATTGTTTGGTTATGGGTGTCTGTATCTGTCTGAGTCAGCTGTTGTGTGGAACCTCTCAGAGGACAGCATACTCTTGTCTACAAGCATAACAGAGTATCATTAATAGTGTTAGGAATTCAGTGCTTGCCCATGGGATGGGTCTCAAGTCAGGACAGTTATTGGTTGGCCATTCTCTCAGTCTCTGCTTATTATATGATAAGAAACCCAACACCATGTGATCTTACAAAAAGTGTTTAACTTGAATGTGATCATGAAGAGACATCAGAGAAGTGAAGAGGACAAGACATTCTTGAGACATCTCACTGATAGTCTAGAGAAAAGTCTGTGTCACCAGATAGTAAAAGTATCATAAATCTTTCTATAATAATGGAAACCAAGGAAGCATAGACCAGATGCAAGTTTTAAATGTGAGTGGGCTGTTTTACTATAACTGGGGAAATCAGATGTGCACTGTTTTATATGATCTTACAGGATTCACGTTTGTATTAATAGGTGCCAAGATTACAGATAAAGATCCTCATGTGTACAAGACGTGTGTGCAGAGGGAGTTGGTGATGGTGACTCTGTAAAAAAGCCTTTGTGGGGTGTGGAAGAGAACAAAAGAGGGAAATGTGTGGTGATTCTAAGGCAAGGGTTATAAAATATTCATTCCTTCAGCTCTTTTATAAATTTGAGACTTTCAAAATAAAAGCCATACTCATGTGATGGTTTATATGTGTGCCATGGATAGACCACAGATTCAGTGTTCGTGTTTTTATTAACCAAGCCATAAAAAGGAAACCTAAACAAATAAGTGAGACGTTAAATTTAACAAAAATGTCTTGGAGACGGGCAACCTAGTGGTAACACACACTCATTATGAGCTGGTTTCCCATCTCACAGTGAACTTAATTATGACCAGTGTTTAAAAGAGTGGGTCAATATAAGCACACTCTTCAAGATATTTTTCAACCAGCATAAATTTTAATGGACATGCAGGGCATAGTTTCTGAAACTCTTTGGAATAACATACTTACAAGCCTAAGGTTTCTATTTTATAGGTCTTTACTTCAATATATAAAGGACTCCTGCCCTTTGGAGGAATTGTGAGAGAGACTAAGCAGCTTCTATAAGGGAGGTCACCTTATACCAAAGATTTGAGCCCCAAGAAGACTCAGTTTGGGGACCAGGACAGTTTTTAGTGAGCTGTGTTAAGTCTGTTCCACATGGACAAATGTTTGATTGATGCCTGGAGCTGTACAGACTTTAACAAAGCCCAAGAGTCTTCCTGTGAAATGCAAGTCTGGGAAAGGTTTCCATGTACTCAATCACCAACTTCCCATCCAATGTTTAAACTGTGAGCTGTACCCCCAACATGATAGAACGTATTGTGAAAAAAGCAACTTACCAAATTGAAAAGTTAAGAAGTGTCCATCCAAAAACTTTATGTGTGGTTTAGACAAGAAAACATCCCCACTTTTTTCCCTAGAAACAACCAGCTAACCAGATCATTTGTCTAGATAGTCCCCTCAGAGCTCAAAACTCTAAAACTATAGTTTTTTAAAAAATTGTGAATATAAGAAAGGATAAAAGTATACATTATTCTATGTTAAAATTCCAAGATTTTATGAAAAGTCCACCCCACGGACCACAGTATTTCTCTCAGTCGGAGTTTCCGCTTAGACATCCAGAGGACCAATGGCTTGAAACTGAACAAGCCTTTTTCTTATAAGGTAAAGTCCATTACCAAAAATAGCAGCACCAAGTAACTAAAACTACTTCAGAGTTAACTGAATATCAGCATGATAGACAGACTTTCACCATCATCTCCTCTTCTATGTGGAGGGTCACACCAGCCCTAGAATCATCTCCTCTCAACCCAGAGACTGTGAAGAATAAATCTCTTCCTTTTTTCATTAGGCAGACGTCTGATCAGGCATCTGAGATCTCTCACTTCCTGTTTTGGCTTATAAGATGACCCAGGTGTGAAACAACCATTGTGGATAATTTTCAACCTAAACTCCCTTGAGGGTCACTCCAGAATAACTCAGGGGGACTACAAGGAAGCCAAACTCAGCTGCACGTCAAAGCTACAGTCTCTACTTGGATTAACCAGCCATAAAGGTCCTGTTTTCATTTCCACATACTTATCTCCTGTGTCTTTATCCCAATTTGTCTCTGACTTAGGAGAGATATAATGATTTGTATAACTGTGACCCAAGCTCAAACAAAAAGAAAAAAAGGGGGGGACTCATTTTGTAGACGCAAGAATGAAAGAACAAGTATAGAGTGAGAGATGACAACCGTGAGCTCTGGGCACCTTCTGCAACACCGAACAAAGAGGCTGAAGATGTACACGTCGAGCAGGGGATCTGAGGTGAAGAGGTATGGAGTCACAGAGTGAGATCCTGCTACTTCACGTGACCCTTTTACACTTCTGACACCAAAGAGAAGAAATGGAACCTGTGGGCTGATACGTGAAAAGTTATTAGATCAGAAGAGACACATCTGACTCACTTGTCTAGGCACTCGATGGCATACCACTCCTGGGTGTAGATGGTTGAGTTTATTAGACAGTGCAACGCTCTGTCTAGTGATACTATTAATATGTAATACTCCACTCCCCTAATGACTTAGAGGTGAGAAAAGGTAAGATTCATTCTTCCCAAATACTTCAAATACTAAAGCCAGCAGCAGTCCATGAAACTCTAGATTCCCTCTTTGCTGGGAGATTTTCCTGCGGAATCTGTAAGTTCATTTCCGGTACTTCGTTTGTGGCTGTTGCCAATGAGATCCTTTGCCTGGTTCCTTTTTCAGGGTGTTATTCATCAGTCTCAGGAAGATGGTGGTCCTGTTGGCAGCTCGTCCCTTGCTTCCTTCCCTGAGTCTGTTGTTTACACCCTCCTGTCCTGACGAAAGCCTTCTTTGCTTTTATTCCACTTTTCCAGTAAAAACTCCTGCCCTTTTCTTTACTTCCATTGATTTCAAGTTACACAAATGTCCAACCGGTTTTCAAATGACTACTCTAACCAACCAATGAAACAGGTCTGAAATTGCTTCCGAATAGCAAAGTGCAACTGTTGATGGCTTTGGTGTGGTTAACCTCATAAAAGAAAATTCAGAAAACTTATGAGCTCAGACCTAAGACTATTCTTTTTTTTCTAAGACCATTTTCATATTAAGTACACATTCCTATGTATATTTATATTAATTATATTATATTAATGCAAGCTTATTAAGTATACATTTATTAATATTTATCAGAAATAACACCTCTACATATTTTGCCAGAAATTCAAATAGTAATCAGCACCTTTTATCCACATTCTTCAAGAATATGGGCAATAATCTAAACTCTAAAATTACAATAGCTGGCCCAGTCAGAATGTTTTTTTCTATAAAAAAATTAATGAGTCTCATAGTTTTAAAAATAATTCCTTATCAAAATGTGTACTCTTAAGCTTCAGACTATTTGTGCATGGCATTGTTGCAACTTTGTAAGAAAGAAATGAATAATATGCCATGATATGCTACAACGAGTGTCAGTGTGAGGGAGTGTGGGCCGCCACAAGATTTTGGACCTTCAGCTGACAAGTTTTCTCATGAGTCAATGAGCAGAGTCAGAATCTGAGTTTGTTTGAACACTTTACCTCTGACGGTTCCAAGAGACTTCAAAGACGCATTACAGAGCTTGATGTGTTTCTCTTCCACATCTGTCTTCACTGTGTGCTAACAATCCAGATGACCTGCGGTGCTCACCAAACAAGAGGAACGCAGGTCAGTGACTACAAGTCTTGCTGCCTGCTCTTGTGGCATGCATGTGTATTCAGTAAGAAAACCACCAATCCTGAAACTTTCTGTATCTCCAAAGACTCCTCTCTTATTGACTCAGTAACACGGACTCCTTGAGGAGCTGAGCCTGAATGTCAACACGTCTCTCTGTTTTCCCTGGCAGCAGAGTTTCATCTGTGGCCTCCACACCATCCCTATTCCAGCCAAGGCCCCACCTTCACACACCCCAGGGAGGCCAGTGTGCTTAAGGACCACTGCTGGTGCCCCAGTGTAGCAGAAGGAGCATGCAGCCTCCAATCCAAGGTCAGGATTGGTGGAGCTTCCAGGCCTCTGGGCCAGAGCAGCAGATGGAGAGTATGAGCTGTGCAGGAGCTGGAATTCAATCTGGCATCAAGTTCCGAGTTGCATGGGACAAGTTATTAATTTCTCATCCCTCCTAATATAATTCATTTAAATTAAATTCATATAATTCATTTTTGATGTCTTTATTCATCCAAAACCTTAATATTTAAATGTTATAGCAAAAAATAAATGCAGAACGTGGCATATCTTGAAATGTTTTCAGCTGCCCTATTTCACACTTCATTGAAGAAAGTTTTTATGACTCCATCCTTAACTCTTTCTTTACACTCAGTCATCCAAAAATATAAATCATAGGAGGAGCCCAGAAATATACTGCTAAAGCCCACAGGCACCAATGTCAGAATGACCACAATTCAAACTCTAGTCTTACCCCATAGTGCTAAGTGACACTGGACAAGCTGACTCACCTGGCTACGTCTCTGTGGTCCTGTATAAGGCAGAGTTCATCAAAGGAACAAAAGGAACAGAATATATGTGATTATGAAAGGAATCCATTAAAGAGGCTCATGCAGTTAGGGTTGAATACTCCCATGTGGACCATCAGCAGGCTAGATAACCAAGGAAATCTATAGGTGTTCAGTCAAAGAGGATGATAGCCTCTGGATATTAAAGAAGCCCAGTGTTAAGGCTGAAGGCCTGAAGAGCCTGGAGAGCCACTGGGAAAAGGCTGAAGAATCTGGCATCTGATGTCTATAGGTAACACCAGCAACTGCCACAGAGGGTTAAAGCCAGCAGGAGACGTCTTCTGTCTTCTTCTGTCCCGTTCAATCTAGGCTCCCAGCCTAGATTGTGTCTCAGAACAGCTATCCTGATCTCAGTCCACTGACACACTGCCACTGTTCCCTGGAAGCAAGTCACAGGTACACAAGAGTACATATGCTTTGCCAGTTCTCTAGTCACCCTGTCCCCTACTCGGGTCAGGAAGACAACCAGCATCGTCTTTTACAGTTCTCATTCATAATGAGTGAACCGTCAACCATCCTTACCCACAGAACACATGTAATGAGTAAATAAATCCAGCAGGAGTGGAGCCTCTTAGCCCTGTGCTTTGTAAGTGCTGAGTGACATGAGGACCATAATCCTCTGCTGCATCCCAGCCTCCTGAGGAAGTCAGAAATACAAATTAGGTCATGGTCTTTGACAAAGCAGCATAAACAGACAGCTAAAAAGAAAAAAAACAACAACAACAACAGCAAAAACAAAAATAGCTTGATTGGCAGTATCATCCTTCCAAAATGATAAAAACCCATGTAACTTGCCTGCTTGTTTAGCCAGGGCACTCAGGGAGTCCCATTGACAGTGCTGTTAAATGATTTCACCTTTCCTGTACTATTTTGTTAGTGACATCATATATGGCATCAGCTGAATGCAAGTGGCCTTCTAGCTGGTGTCATTCTTTTCACAGTAATTGTGTCCTGGATATTAAAAACAAAAGTAACCTTAGCCAGTTTTATTAGAAAGGAAGACCAAACAACCGTGGGTGCCTAGAACTGGTAGAGGGATTCTATATACACACATCTGTTGGAAGACCCATTTGTGTAAATAAGGAGCAGTTAATGAAGTTGCTAAGAATTAATAGATCTTTCAAGATGTTTATAGTAAATAAAGTACACAGAAAGACCCAAGTTTCCTCTCTGAAAAACATTACTTTCTTGTAGACTCTATACAATAGTCTTATAAACTCCTTGTGATGATTTGAATAGAAACAGTAACCTCCCCACCCCCTGCATAGACTACTGCTTGTCCCGTAGGGAGTGGCATTATTAGGAGGTGTGGCCTTGCTGAAGTGGGTGTGGCCTGTGTGTCACTGTGGAGTGGACTTTGAAGTCTCAGAAGCTCAAGCTACACCCAGTGTGACACACAATCACTTCTGCTGCCTGCATATCAAAATATATAACTCTCGGCTCCCTTTCCAGCACCCTTGTCTGCCTGTACACTGCCATGTCTATGATAGACTACACCTCTGAAACTGTAAACCAGTCCCAATTAAATGTTGTCCTTTCTAAGAGTTGTTCAGGTCATGGTGTCTCTTCACAGCACTAGAAATCCCAGCTAAGATACTCTTATACAACATAAAGAAAGTATAGCGGAATTGCCAAGTCCATCCTAACTTCTTCCTGATGTTTTCTGCCACATCCCTGCCCAGTATTTCCATGGCAGTGGCTTTTTTCTTTGTCCCCCTTTTAATATATATTCATTCTATAAGTTCTGTTCTCTTAGAAGTGTTTTAATTTAGATATATCCCATGAATGAAAGAAACATGAAAAATGAGCAAAGGGACCATGTGATCTTTCATACAGACAGCGGTTTTGAACGTTGCACTAACTTTATATAGAAATTTGAGTTTCTATAATAGTGTGATTTAAGCAGTAATGATTGGCCTCATGACAATTATTAGATAAGCAATGGCCCCCGCATACAGAGAACAGGAGCCCTCTCCTACTTGCACCCCTGCAACACCATCTCTATGAGTCTATACAGTATTTCCCAATGTCTCTGTTGAGGCCCACACTGCCTGGCTTGGCGGCCACTGTGTTGCAAACCATTCTGCCCCATGCTTTGGGGCCAAAATGTTGCGGTCCACTCTCTGCTGCTAGGGTCTGCCGGTCAGGGCCTAGCAAGAGAGGCGAAAATGGAGACAAGACAGGGTGTGTGATCAAGTCCAGTTTCTCATTTATTGTCTCTCCTATTGTCTCTTATTGTCTCTCTCATTGAAGGAAAGTCCCGGGTATTTATACACTTTGTCACGTGCCTTGTAGGTGTGGATATGACATATGCCTTACAGGCGTGTATAGCATGGAGAGCTCATGCACCGAGCACCTTGCAGGCGTGGATACCACATGCGCCTTACAGGCATGTATGGCGTGGATAGCATGTGCACCACACGCCTTGCGGGCATGGATACCACGTGCGCCTTGCAGCTGAAGGCACTAAACAGCAAAACAAGATATGTGGGATAAACAAGATGTTTATCAGAGTGTGCTCAGCTGTTGTAGGCTGTTGAAAAACAAGTGTCATGTCAGGGTATATGGCTCGAGATGGCTGCAAAGCTGATAGCTGCTTTCTGCTACAAGTTGGCTCCCAACATGCCTCCCCTACCAGCATCCCTCTTTTCATATCAATGACATAGACAAGTAAGACATTGTAGCAGGAGTGCCTCACACACACATACACATTGGTAGATGCGAAGCAGAAGAATAAGACCTCAAGCCACAAAGGAGTTTTATAAGAAGAGCGGTGATCATTAAGCAGATGAAAGTGAGGTGACTGTCAAGCACTATGTAAACTTGCATTTTAGACACGTTTTCCTCGGCCCATGTGTAGCTCATGAGTGGTGTGAATACTACGGAGGAAAGAGGGTGGCACAACTGCTTCAAAACACCAGAGTAGCCTAGATGTTTTTCATAATGTGACAAGAGTACTTCTTTTTTTGCTGCTGATAGAAATTCACATTTTCCCACTGCAAAGCTAACCTAGTCTTATGCCTTGTTATTTATTCTCTCCTACAGAGATAAATGTACATGACTATAGTCTGTGCAAGAGTAATTTGGCAGTTTCGACTGGGCCACATACAACTGAGTAGCTTAAGAAGACACCAACCGAGAAGTATTTAAGAAAAGGAAACTTGTAGAAGCTGATGAAAATTCTTCCACAGCACAGTTCACTAACTCTAAAGCAGGGGAGCACACAAACCAGATAAGAGGAAAGCAGCCCCTAGGCTGTTCAAAAAGAAGCTAAACAATTCTAATAAAGCCAGAAACACTCCCAAGTGGACTCTCGGGGCTGGAGTCACAGAGGTCCTTGTAAGTGTGGAGCACTGACTCACCCACGGGAGAGAAGATCCCCTACCCTGTTTGCACGCATTTCTTGCCTCGGTGTGTAAGCTCCTTGTACAACTACACCTATCTTGTATTCTGTGGCCCAGAAAAATGTAAGTTATTTTATTTTTTCCCCTCCGTAACCCAAAGGGCAGAGTTTTGGAAAGTGGTCAGGTCTAGGTGGGCAGGGGCTGAAATAAAATACTGGGCTCCAAAAAAAAAAAAAAAGAAGAAGAAGAAGAAGAAGAAGAAGAAGAAGAAGAAGAAGAAGCAGCAGCTAAACAATTCTACACTTAACACCAATTCACATCAGCTAGTCACAATGGCTATATTTCAAATTTTCATAATGTTTCAAATTTTACAAATTTTAAATAGTTACCAGAAAGTGCCATCATCTGATTAACACACTTTAAGAACTATAGGAAAGTATGTGTTAAGAGATGTTTCAAAGGTGTCCCAATGTGGCCATTAGTAAAATGTCCATCACATCTCCTCTAAACACAGGACACAGAAAGCAGAGTAAGGAAAGCTACAAAAACACAGGAAAGAAAAGCACACAGGGAACCAGGTGCAGAGCAGCCCGGTGGTTAAGAGTGTGAGCCGTGTTGCTATTGGTATGGTAGCCTGTAGCTAGGCTACCAGCACCCATGCCAGGATGCTCACCCACAAGTCCATTTCCAGCAGACCCAACACCTCTGGCCTCTGTGGACACAGCACTCGTGTGCACATAGCCACATACAGATACACAATTATAAAGCAAGATAAATCTTTTAAAAAAAGAAACTGCATTTTAATAAAATTGCAAACACACTCACAATAACACATGAAAGTATGCAAAGTGCTGTCAACTAAACTTCCACACTAGAACAAAAACCCACATATAGTAAGTTGAAATGAAAACCAACTCCAGATGTTTTACAGAAAACACACCTAAGATACATGGCCTGAAGGATGAGCTAAAAATGTGTCTGTCACTGTTTAAACAAATATAAAACAGATAATCTAATGGTACAATCCAAGTAGAGTAGGGAGAGTCGTGGATCTTCACACCCCGATCTTTACAGTTCAATGTATCTATTAAGTAAAGTAAGCTAGAAGTTAAGAAACACACCAAAAACCTAATAGTGGTGGCTGTTTTTCACAACATAATCATCTGTGATTAATAACTTCCCTAGAGTCTGACAAAATAAAATGTAAAACTCAAACTGGAAACTAAAATAATCCAGGATACACAGAGCTCTCTGGACTGTAAGTGATAGCATGGGCCTTACATAAGAAATGAAAAATCACACATTATGCAATACATACAGGAAGTTTCATAAAAGCAAAGCAAGCACGGGGGAGCTGCCCATGCGCTACTTCCCTCTGCCTTTCCTTCTCTGAGAAGGGGTAATAGACTGAGGGGTTTGTAAAGGTGGGACTAGGAGGAGAGGTGGGAGGGGGGCTGCAATTGGGATGTAAATTGAATAAATTAAAGCATAAAGAAAAAAGAAAGATAGAATATGGGATTTCTACAAAGACATTAATTTCAATCGGGAGAATCTATGAAGAGTAGACATGCGACAAACTTGGAATTATGTCAGACAAATGTGGAAGAGGAGTCAGAGATGGAGAGCCATGGAAGCATAATTCCGAAGCTTAAATGGAAGCCCTCAGATGCTCCTGTAAAAATTGGGTGAATAATATTCCAGAAAGAATCCCCTACAATTAAGTAATGAGTCATAATGAAGAAAATTAGTCTGAAAACTTTCCAGAAATCTTTTAAAGTTAATAAAAGCTGTGGGAAAAAAAGCATTCACCTTCATGGTAATGCAGCCTCCAGTGACTGGAAGGTTTTCATGGTAAAGATGCACCCAACTGTCAACAGTGAGGAGGTAAAGGGAGGGAGAAAGCCAATGGGCATTTTGAAAGGGAAGCTGTGGCAGAAGCAAAGGCCAGGGTAACCCAAAGCCAATCTGACTCCCAGAGTCTGTGGACCAACCTTCTCCTCCACTGTCTTCTCCTCTGCCATCACAATCTTCGAAGGCGAGCAACCCTGAGGGCCATCTGGTGCACCACACTTCTCCACCACCATTGTTAGCCTCAAACTTGAAGCCTAGACCTGAGTCCATGGGGAGACAAACATCAAGACCCTGGTACACATACTCAACTTGGTGCACAAGAAATCTTCAAGACCTCCAGCCCAAGACTTGGGCCCAGAGACATGGCAGTACCTCCAGAATTCAGATTCTTCCACTGTCTGTACCTGGATGTCAATACTCACGTCCAACCAGTGGAATAAGGCAACGGCAACTGTGTTCTTCTTCAAGCGGTTTACTCAGCTATCCCTGTACAGAGAGCTTCTTCTCTTTTTCTCTCCCCTCCCCAGCTCCCGCAGCCCCTTATAAGCATTGCCTTAATCCTATCAGCAGCTGCCACGATGTCACTACTAATTGGCCACTCTCAATGACGCGAGGTAAGGCGAGATCGGGTAACCACACCTCTCAGCGCATACAGCTCCATATATGGAGTTGTCTTTTCTCTCAAGCAATGCCTATGTCAAGCGCCACCTTGTAATGGCGAGAGCGGAGCCGCTTCCCACACCTGGATGGGTATGTGCCTGTAGACTTTGGGTTTGTGCTCCAGGAATACAATCAGCTTACACTGCCTGTAGAAGAAGTGATCGCACCCTTTGGAAAGAATGGGCAGTTAAAATAAAGGGTCTTTATTTTTGGAGGCCTAAGCATTTCTGCCTCAAGTGGCAAACATCCAAAACCAGGAAGCGCGAGACCTGTTTCTTGTCTTCCATGATCTTTGTGAATTAGACTGTGAACACCTTGTTGATTGGCACCACCGGAGACAGGTTCCCCTAGCAAGTCCCTCTACCCACCATAGCTACTTCCAATACAGAGTAATCTGACCCAGAGGAATGTCAGCAGCTCCCCTACACCGACACCGACACTCACACGACTGAGGATATACTGTTGCTGAGATTTTGATCCCGGCTCTGCTCCTGGGTTCTCAAGGTTGTATGACTCACTGATAGTAGTGGATCCCACAGCTGTCGTGAGCCTTACAGAGGCGTTCAATAAACTCAAAAAACAAAGATGAGACCGTTCACATGCCCAGAGGCAGAAGAAAGGCCAGCAAATGTGTCAGGTGGACCCTTTCTTATTCAATATACTTCTGACGAGTTACCTTGTCTGTGTCTTGTGTAATTGACATACATGTTACTGTTGATGCAAGTTCACATTGAATGTAGAGGTCAGAGGTTAAAGCCAGGGGTCTTCCCCAATAGCTCTTTATCTCATCTTTTGATACAAGATGCTGAACCTCTCTCAGTGACCCACCAATTGGCTAGGTTGGCTACGAAGACAGCTCCAGGGATCTGTCTGTCTTTACCTTTTAGTAAACTTATAGATGTACAGAACCACACCTGGCTTTTTTTTTCTACTGTTGATGCTGAGCTTCTGAACTCGGGTCGCCATACTTGTATGATGGGCACCCTACCCACTGAGCCATCTTTCCAGCCCATTGTCTGTTAAGCCTGAACTTTCACTCACATAGCAAAATACTTCACACTCCGACGAAGCCCTCCAGTGATACGCTTGGCTTTTATGAACAGCCAGATGTGGAAGGATATACAGCTACAGTTGATCTACTGGGCTGTTCAATCAAGAATTCTGAACATGAAATCTGGGTTTTGGTTTTTATTTTTATTGATTCAAGGTCTCAACTAACTACACTGTCAAACTAACCAACCAGTGCCATTGCCCATGCAAGAGCTTTGTGCTGTCATACATCAGTAACTAAATTAGAGTTGATTTAGAAATTGCCTTTGCCAAACAAAATGAAGAGCCATTCATGGGGGAAGCATCACTGAAGTGTGAAATAAAAATGAATTAATTAAAAATTGTCAAGCAGCAATGTGCATTTAGTTTAGATTAAAAGAAGAGGAAGAAGGAGGAGGAAGGGGAAGGGGAAGGGGAAGGGGAAGGGGAAGGGGAAGGGGAAGGGGAAGGGGAAGGGGAAGGGGAAGGGGAAGGGGAAGGGGAAGGGGAAGGGGAAGGGGAAGGGGAAGGGGAAGAAGGAGGAGGAGGAGGAGGAGGAGGAGGAGGAGGAGGAGGAGGAGGAGGAGGAGGAGGAGGAGAAGGAGAAGGAGAAGGAGAAGGAGAAGGAGAAGGAGAAGGAGAAGGAGAAGGAGAAGGAGAAGGAGAAGGAGAAGGAGAAGGAGAAGAAAGGGAGAGGCCCCTGGCACTGGCAAGAGGGCAGAAGACACCCAGAGGCCTACCCAGCACATTGCCCACCCAGCCCAGGAGCCACTATGATGTGCAAGTATTTGGTGGAGAAGTGAGAGAGAAAGAGATGCAGAATGGTGGGCACTCTACAGTGAGCCTGATGTAAATAGCCTTCAATGTCACCTGAGGCCATGGTGAAGTCCTGGCCCATGCTGCCACTGAGAGCCATACCTGCATTCATGGCCATGCAGCAGCAGGGGTCTGTGTCCCTGGACCATGTTACCACCAAAGGCCATGCAGATGTCCCCAGTCCAGGCTGCCCCGGGACCATGATGACTGACACCCAAGAGCTGGCCCCACCCCTCATCTACTGTGAGGTGGCATGGATGAGGGAGAAATTTCCTTCTCCCCACTTACCCTTCACCACCTGTGGCAGGCAGGAGAGCTACTCCACACACACACACACCCACACACACTATTACCACCACCACCACCCAGTCTCCCCACCCCCAGGTCATGCGATGAGAGCTGGAGAACTGGCCCCTCACCAGCTATAGCACTTGGGAGAGCAGACACTGCACTTCACCTGCCCATCACAGTAGAGCAGCCCCAGGGCATGAGGGCAGAAGAGCTGGCCCACCCCTTGTCCACTGAAGCTATAAAGAGTTACCCAACCCCCACAGAAAAAAAAGTGGGGACAAACAGAATTAAATATAATTTTAGATGAAGTGGTGACAGGAGCTATTTTACCTTAAATTCACTCAAAAGCAGAGGCAGAGGTTTTGTGTGCAGGTGGTTAATTAAGGAGGATCAGGAAGGCTGGGGCAATGGCTCATTTGGTAACGTGCCTGTCATGCAAGCATGAGGACTTTTACACAGATCGCCCACACACGTAATTGCTGAGCACAGCAGCATGTGACTGCAAACCTACTGCTGGGCACGCACAACAGTCAGATCCCTGGAGCTCTTTCACCAGCCAGTCCAGACATTCGCCACACAGTGAGCTCTGGGTTCAGTGACAGAGCCAGTCTCACAACATCAAAGAGTAGCAGAGGAAGACACCCAACATCAACTTCAGGCTCCATAAGCACATATGTGCATGTACAATCACACACACACACACAGACATCACACACACACATACATTACATATACACACACATACATAATACACACACACACATCAAACACATTCACACTGACATCACCTACACACAGTCACAAACACACACACATATATATACATATATATATATATGCACACTTATATCACACACATATATACATATATATACACTTATATCACATACATATATATACATATATATATATACACACACTTATATCACACACACTCACAGTTACATCCCACACATTCACACACTCATATTCACACACACACATACTCATGAACTCACACACACTAGCTCACATGCACACTCATACACAAACACACACACATTCACACACACTGAGTTAACTAATTTATAAATAGGAAGAAGAGAAGTAATAAACAGAAGTGGCAAAAGAAGGTAGAAGATGCCACTGTAAGTGCGTTATTACTGCCAGGGTACCAGGGCTTCCGGTTTCCTGTTTTGTATAATTATAATCGCCTGCATGAAGCATAAGAAACTAGATTAGTTACTGACTCTCATCTGTTATGAGATGAGTTTCATCCATGGGCATGGCAACTCCTAAGCACTTCCAAAGCATGTGTGTGCACAGGCTGAATGTGCTTGTGAGAGCGTCCTAAGGAAGACCTGAAGATAAAGTGAGACTTGGTGAACGGTGTAAGGTGGACCTGAGACTAGGTGAGTCTGTGCAATACTGTCACCAAAGTGATGGGACTAAGAAATAAAGGAACTACAACTCAGAGCAGCAGAGTCCCCTAAAAAAAGGCCTCCTGAGTAGGTGGTGCTTGAACAAGAACTCCAAAGAAGGAGTGGACTTTGTAGGTACGGGAGCTAACAAGTAAAACGGGCAGGCGGAACATGGAGGAATACTTGGGAATGTGATGGAAACTTTTTGAAGAGGTTCAAACAAGGACACTGTGACTCAGCTGTTACACAGAAAATGGACAAAATAGAAGAAGTATGGGGGTGGAGAAATGAAAATGTTAAAATATACTTACAATGGCTAAAAGTTGTGGGAAAGAGGGGGGTAGATAGTGGGTCAGAGACATCACTTCACCCCCATGAACCTGGAGCAAAGCATCTATACACCTGCCATCGTCTTGGTCTCAGTCAACCGTAAATAGAAACCATGTGAACTTTCACAGAGAAACTAGACATGGGCAGAGCACTGAGCAAGAAAATGAGGAAAGAGAAGAATAACTCCCAGCAGGACCCCAAGCAAAAGAAAGAAAGCACAAGGACCCACAGTGACATGCTGAAAAAATGTAAAGTGTAAAACAGGAGACGTAATGTGGATAGTCATCGTAGCTCATTCCTGTGGTTCTAAGCAAGATCAGTGTTCAAGGTCCTCCTTACTGCCCATCTAGTTTGAAGTCAGCCTGGAAGACATGAGAACCTAGAAGTCCTACCAAGCAGCAGGCAGAAACTGGAGACAGATGCTTCCTGTACTTCCCAGCTGGCTCTCTGGTACCCTACAGGGGAATCCTTTTAGGAGAGGTCTTATAGACAAAGATTTTGGCCAGAAAAGAAGACTCTGCATTTGTACATGTTTAAACCCCAAAGGCCTCATGCTGGACAGGGGAATGGCCACTGTAGGGGTCAGTGGGTCTCAGAAACCTGGTTCTCACTTGAACTTGGATTCACAGACACAGATTCACTTAGATAGAGAAGTGCAAGCCACACTGAAGAGGAAACTGAGGATGGACACTTTGAGGAACCTATGGGCAGAACTGCAGTAAGAAGAAAAGGCCAGCCATGTGTGTACATGACAATGGGAGAGGAGGGCTTTAACTTAGAACTTCTTTAAGTCCAGGGCACACAGGACCAGCCAGTAGAACATCCTCTCTGCCATCACAGAGAGCTTGGGCATCCCTGTTTATGCACTTCAGAGGTTAGTGATGGCTGCATCCTTCTGGACTAGAATATGGCTAACACTTTACAGGGCTGTAGAGAATCCCACACATGCTAGGAATGTAGGGAACAACTGTAGTACTAAGACTCAGAGGGAACCGGCCTGTGTTCATTCTTTCAGGATAATCCTGGGTTTCAATTACCTTTCTAAAAGGATGTAGCCACAGACCCCGAGTAAACCACTGAAACGTCAGAATTCACAGCCTCTAGCACAGCAGAGGATGAACAGATAAGTGGCTTCAGAGGTTTGTCTATCCACTGGCTTCAGGCGTATAGCTATCCAACTCCAGGGTAGGTCTCAGCTCGTGAGATCTGCTCCAGCTCACAACTCTCCCTGTGCACTTCACTCTCTCAGTCATGCTTCTAACCGTGTGAATCCTCCAGCTTGTCAGCATTCAAAACCCTGCTTCCTTCAATTGCCTCCCTAGGCCTTTCTTGCCCAGAAACTATGGCAAGTCAAATTGAGATGCCTGGACTAATGTTGTTCCTATTTCTCAGGCCCCTATGGTAGAAATTATTTAAGAATAATTTCTCTCAAGACAGTGCCTGGACATTGCCCTCTGAGTATTAGAGTGACAAATTGATATTTTGTTCCACCGAGGTGTGTGTGTGTGTGTGTGTGTGTCTCTGCATGTGTGTGTCTGCGTCTGTATGTCTGTGTGTGCATGTGTATGCACACATGCATACGTGTGTGTGTGTGTGTGTTTAGTTGACTGAAATACAAGCAATATGAGTGGCTTGCCTTTGAAGTTGTAACGAGTATGCTTTCTAAAATGTTAATTACGTGTGTGTGTGTGTGTGTGCTCAATAACAATAACTATAGGATGAAAAAACATCTAGAACATATTGAGTAATAACCTTAAAATTGCACTTTAATAAATCATAGCGAGTTAGTTATTATGATGAATTTGACTTGGATTTTATATTTTTTAAATTTCTATAAAGTCTTAACTTTAATTTTTTTCTTGAGACTTGAGAAGTCTTATTATATTTTATGTGTTAGTGTTTTGCCTACCTTTATGTCTATGTACCACATTTGTGCAGTAACCATGGAAGCCAGAAGGGGGTGTTGGAACCCCTGGAACTGGAGTTAGAGATGGTTGTGAGCCACCATGTGGGAGCTGGGAATTGAACCTGAGTCCTCAGAACAAGCGGTCAATGCTCTTAACTTCTGAGCCATCTCTCTAGTTTCTGTCTTTTATTGTCATTATTGCTAAAAATAGAGTTTTTTATACAATAGATTCAGATTACAGTTTTTCCTCCCAAATCATCCCCCCTCCCCAACCACCCAAACCCATATCCTTTCTCTCTCTCATTAGAAATCAAATGGGCATCTAAAATAATATGAAAAAGATAAAATAAAAACAAACAAATCAGAAGAGTGTAAAACAAATGAACAGAAAAAAGTTCAAGAAACACATAAAGATGTACACACACACACACACACACACACACACACTCCTATGAAAACACTAAACCAGAAAACATCCAAGCAAAAAAAAAAAAACCTTCAAAAATTCCATTGAATTATTTTTGTGTGTGTTAGACACCTAACTGCTAAGCATGCCTGCATTTCAGTGTGGTTTGTATACATGATGAGACTCTATTGACCAGAACTACTAGTTTTCCTTTGTGGGAAGTTATCAATTGGAGATATCATCTGGGTTAGGTTAGTAACGGGTGCTTGTAGCCACATCCCTTCCCGGCATCCAGCCCCTTTGCCCATCTTAGCCTTCCAGTGAGCTATGGTTTATAGTTAGAAAATGCACATAAGTCCATTTTGAAGCTGGAACCTGCTTTGGATCCAGGTTCCTCTTCAACTTTGACTGAAACACATAAAAACAAAGTCAAGGGCAGGTGTATGGAGTCAAGTGTTTCACAAGAATCGTGTGGCCCTGCTGCATCCGATAGATGGTTGTTGTCTGAAACCACTGCCACCAAAGATGGCTCACAGCATCCTCAAGCTCTTTAAAGAAAAACAGTTCTGTTTCAGGAACGTGAGTCCTCAAAGACATAGAAGGCTACTTTCCTAGGACCAGAAACCTCAGGATGAGAATCCTCTTACCCTTTACTAAACATATCTACATTGTGCAGACAAATCACAATAGAAACCTGAACACAGCCCCAAAAATTCAGCTGTTGAATTTAGAAGCTTGGCATAGCTTCAGCTGAAATGTCAATAAGATTTTATTTTGCATCCCTCCTCCCCCAAAGCAAATCAAGTGGGGCTGCATCTCAGCAAATGAGTAATAGTGGGAAGGTCTGTGTGAGCACAGAATTAAAACATAATCGGACACTATCACAAACGTGCATGTAGTCAATGGGAAAAAATATTTCCTGAAAGCTGCTCTCCTTCACACTACACCTATTGAAGTTTCAAGGACATTAGGAAATGGTGAATCACATAGTTTAGACCGAAGCTGCTGGCTTCTTTTCAACCAAAAGATAGCAAACATCACTCAGATAGCTTTGCCAAAACATAAGACAAATAGACACATATTTCAAAGACTCTAAGTTAAACACGGGATCATTCATTTGTTAAGGATCTCAGTGTAAGGAAGCCCACTTGGGGATTTAGCCAAATGACCCACACATTGAAAGTAAGAGGGTCTGAGGAGTATCTGTACTACCACATTTTAGCTAGAAGAGCACTTGGCATGCTCTCAATTGGTTCATGGAGAGACTGAGACGAGAAGTAGACAGGAGTCGTGGCTCTTTAAGACCTGGAGGCGTGTTTTATCTTGAAGTAGCATCCCTGCACAGCCCGTTGAGATCATTCGACAAGATAGCATCTCAAACTGGGTTCAGCCATTCACCTAAACTTTACAAAACCCAGAGAAACACCTTTCCTACCGCAGGGCATTGCATAATCTTCTTTCAGTCCCAGGTGCCTCTCAATACAGCCCCAAGCAGCTTGCACCTGACCTAAGGGGCATGGGTGCAGGCAGAATAGAAAAAAAAAACAGAAGAGACCAGTCAGCACTACTGTACCCTTTATATCGGGAAGCTGTGTCACAGTGATACCGACAGGGTGGAGTGAGTACAAGAAACAAATTTAAGTACTACTTACAATTTCCAAAAACAAATATACACACAGAGAATTTAAATGTAGATCCTGGGATAGCACACAAGGTGTTCAGCATTTTCCCTTTTATCGCTTGAGACCTTCATGCATGCACATAACGTTTTGAATAAATCCTCCTATACCTCCTACCACATCCCCTCCCAATTTCTTACACTGTTTTTAGCCCACTGAGGCCATTCAGTGATGCAATATGTGCATAGTGCCATCCATGAGTGGGGTCAACCTGTCAGAGCTGGCATCCCTGAAACAAGCTAAAAACTCTCCTTCTCCAGCTGCAACCAGTTGTCCAAAAGGTTCTTCAGCTAGGGGTGGGGCCTTCATAAGCCCCAAATCATCCATAGTAGGGATTTTGGCTGGTTTAATACTCTGCAGGTCTTGTACACACATTCCCAGTTATTGAGTTCATCTGTAGAACAGCTCTGTTATATCCAGAAAATACTGTTAGCAGCAGCCCTGCCTGAACTCTGGTTCCTAAAATCTTTCCACCCACCTATCCTGCAATAATCTCTGAACCTTTTGGAGAAGAGGTGTGAGATACGTGTCCCATTTAAGGCTGAGCATTCCAGAGTCTCCTGATCTTTTCATATTGACCAGCCAACAGAGTACTGAATGTTCTAAGATATACAATAAATAAAATTGAAAGAAAGTGATGTAAGCAGAGAAACAGAAAAGATTGCCAAGTTATACAACTACTACTGTACGCTAATACAACCTATAAGTATATTTGAAATCATAGCTAATCAATCCAGGGGAAAATACAAGTGACCAAAATGGTTGGATAAAGGCAACCACTTATCAAAAATTAAGTTGAAAATGTGTCAAATATTTTACTTTTATAATATATTTTTATTCACATTATATCCCAATTGCAGCTCCCTCCTGTCTCTCCTCCCAGCCCTTCCCTTACAAATCCCTCCCCCCACTACTCCCTTCCCTTCTACTCAGAGACGGGAAAGCCTCTCTTGGGTACCACTCCTAGGACATCTGGTCCCAGCAGGACTAAGCACCTCCTCACCCACTGAGGCACAACCAGTCAGTTCAGAGAGAGGAAGGAGATCCAATGCCTGGCAGCAGTCAGAAACAGCCCCTGCCGCAATTGTTAGGGGTTCCACATGAAGACCAACATCTTCTAAAAATGGGGAGGGAAGCTAGGTCCAACCTCTGTGTGCTCTTTGGTTGATGGTTCAGTCTCCATGAGCCACCGTGGGCCCAGGTTAGTTGACTCTGTAGGTCTTCTTGTGATGTCCTTGACCCCTCCAGCTCACTCAATTCTGTCCTCTAACTCTTCCACAAGACTCTCTGGGCTCTATCTGATGTTTAGCTATGGGTCTCTGTATCTGTTTCCATCTATGGCTGGATGAAGCCTCTCAGGAGACAGTTATGCTAGATTCCAGAAATACGTGTCTTTCTGGGTCTGTGTTACCTCACTTGGAATGATTCTCTCAAGTTCCATCCATTTGCAAAAATCATGGTGTCTCTGGTTTTAATAGCTGAGTAGTATTCCAGTGTGTAGATGTACCACATTTTCTTTGTCAATTCTTCAGTTGAGGGAAGTCTAGGTTGTTTCCAGTTTCTGGCTATTATGAATAAATCTGCTATGAACATAGTTGAGCAAGTGTTTCTGCATCTTCTGAGTACATGCCCAGGCATAGTATAGCTGAGTCTTGAGGTAGAACTATTCCCAATTTTTTGAGAAACTGCCAAATTTATTTCCAAAGTGGTTGTACAAGTTTGCACTCTCACCAGCCCTGGAGGAGTGTCCCCCTGCTCCACATCCTCAACAGCATGGGCTGTCACTTGAGTTTTTGATCTTAACGATTTTGACAGATGTAAGATGGAATCTCAGAGTTGTTTTAATCTGCATTTCCCTGATGACTAAGGACGTTGAACATATCTTTAAGTACTTTTCAGATATTTGAGGTTCCTCTGTTAAGAGTTCTTTGTTTAGGTCTGTACTCCATTTTTTTTTTGTTTTGTTTTGTTTTGTTGTTTTGTTTTTTGAGACAAGTTTTCTCTGTATAGTCCTGGCTGTCCTGGAACTCACTCTGTAGACCAGGCTGGCCTCCAACTCAGAAATCTGCCTGCTTCTGCCTCCCAATTGCTGGGATTAAAGGCGTGCGCCACCACTGCCTGGCCTGTACTCTACTTTTTAATTGGGTTAGTTGGTTTGTTGGTGTCTAATTTCTTGAGTTCTTTATGTATTTTGGATATTTGTCCTCTGTTGTATGTAGGATCTGTGAAGATCTTTTTTTTTTTTTCAGTCTGTAGGCTGCTGTTTTGTCCTATTGATGGTGTCTTAGCCTTTCAAAAGCTTTTCAGTTTCATGTGGTCCCACAGAATGTTTCAAACAAGAGAAAGAAATGCAGTAATAAAAATATTACAAATTGAGAACATGGTGTGTGTGTGTGTGTGTGTGTGTGTGTGTGTGTGTGCGCACACACACACACACAACCCAAGGCTTATCTTAAAGATGGGTGACAAGAAGCTGATTGTTCATTTTTCTTGATAGTTACATGTTGATGATAAGTGATCCAGGACAGTGTTGTCACCTCAGTATATTTTTATCTTACATATCACAGGTGAAATATCAAGAACCACTGCTCCCTGGAAAGCAGATCACCTGCAATTTACACAACAGCTGTGACACATCAATAGCCACAGTAAGTTGACACTTGGATTTTAGCTTCCAGAGTTGAATGAGTCCATCTGTTTCACATGTAAATCCAATACATCTGGAAGGAGATTTTGATAACCGTGGAGATTTACAATGTATAGGGGCAAGAAATATGTGGAGATGTCTGTACCTATCATGAACCTCAAATAACTCAAAGAATGAGTCTGTTTAAATTATATGTATCACATTTATAACAGTTTTTTGAATGAATAAATAATCTTAGGGTAATGGTTTCACTCCCAAACTATAAAATCAGGTCTATCCTGTCTTGGTCATAATTTGTTTGCACTTTTTGTATTTTCCTTCATTCTGTTCCCACAATCAAGGATCCAGGTTTTATAAAAGTAGATTCATCCCTGAAATCCTAGTCGAAAACTAATGCTTCGACTAGAGGATTGTCCTCTCATTTTCAGGAGTAATCCATCCCCCTGGGCTTTAGTTCAATTATATATTCAAGAGCCTTTACATGTACCAATTAAAATTCTTCTGTGTTGATGGTGTTCCCTGCTAGGCACCATTAATTACTCTTACATCCCAAGACATCATTGATCATTTCAAACCCAAGACATTTTTATAGGAATTATGGGCACACTAGTTTAAAAGATTGAAATTGTTTGCCTCCAACGTTGGCAGAGCTAGTGAGCTTTAGTCTAAAGAAACACACAGCATTGAGAGTCCATGAAAATAACTCCCTTGTGCCTGCCACAAGCATTAGGATGTTTCTAAGGGGTATAGGCCAATCTGGCCAACCAAGTCCCAGAACAGATGCTGGGACCAGGATGGGAGGGTCCTGTCACAAGGCTTCATCCATGGCCAGACCCTGAGCTCCTGAGGCAGCACTGCTCAGGCAATGTTTTTTCTACTTTGGAGAACCACACTGACAGGAACTACTATCTACAGCCTGGGGGGAGCCAGGATGGTAAAGCAGAGGGTGTTTCATTTTTTCAGTGTGCCCGGAGGGAAAATAGAACAAAACCCATCTTATTACTGGGAATAAATATGTTTTGAACACACGTTAAACGTAAAAGAAATAAGGTGTTATAACTCAGGGAGAGAAAATTTTCCCTATCTTGGAATGCAGTTTCCTCCCTGCAAGGTTATAGAAGGAAACATGAATCCTGTCTCCTACTGTAGGTCAATCACTCACAAAGTCCTGTGTCTTTGGGTGGAGGGAGAATGATGAGCTGAGTGAGGACCTAGGTACACTAGATCCCACCCACAGTCCCCAGAGTGAACGGTTCCTTCAGTAACCTAAGGTCACACAGCTAGAACATGGAAGAGAAAAGCCCAAATCATAACCCTCTGCCTCCATGTTTATTTTTAAATGTGCCATGCCACCTTACATAACTACCCCAAGTCTTTCACGTCCTCTTCTCAGATATCTCCTGTCTCAAAAGTCTGAATGAAGGACTCATAATACTATCAGTTTTTAGTACAGGGCTAGGAACCCTGACTCAGTTGAAAAAGTGTGTGCCTTAAAAGTATTAGGACATCAGGCTAATGTGCAAGCGTGTTTGTATGTTCATGTGCACACATGCTATTGATGTGAACATGTATGTTTATAGAGTCCAGCCTGAGGCTAATGTGCATGCGTGTTTGTGTGTCCATGTGCACATACGCTATTGATGTGAACATTGTATGTGTATGGAGTTCAGAGGACTTCTTTGGGTGTCATTTCTCAGGCACTATCCATTTTTTTAGAAATATTTTTTGGGACAGGACCTCACTATGTAGTCCAGACTGGCCTGGAATTTTCTCTGTGGACCAGAAATGGTAATATCTGCTTGCAATCCCAGGAGAAAATATTCACAAGTCCTTAGGAATAGCTGTCCAGACACCCTAGACTACTTGTCAAGCTTCAGGCCAGTGGAAAAACTCTGTCTCAAAAACTAAAAGATGGATGTGACAGGCATGCTGCATATGCTTTTAACCCCAGCACTCAGGAAACAGAGGCAGCTGGATCTCTGCGAGTTGTAGGCAAGCCTGGACTGAGAAAAGACAGAGGATGTCAGAAGGTATAATAAAAAATATATCGTTATCATGTATGAAATTCTCAAAGGATAAATAAAACAACGTTATCATATTTGTTTAAATGTTTTTTAAAACTAACCATCCTAAGGTAAGAAAATACAACTACAAAAAAGCGTGGTAATTAGAAAATACAATTTTAGTCAACCACAAGAAGAATCTCAAAAATACACCATCGAAGTAAAAAATCTAGTGTGAAAAAAAAAATTAGTGTGAGCTCACTTAGGCAAAACTGAAACATGTACAATGACAAAACTTCTAATTATGCCATGTAGATCTACAGCATTTCCTGTCCTCAAAGGAGACAACATAACACTGTTTCGAAAGGTAGAGACTTTGTATCTCTATGACAAAAGATCCAGCATAAATGACACATGTTAGCTCATGGTCTCAGATGTTTCAGCCCGTGGTCCTCGGCTCCACTGACTCTGGTAAGGCAGAACATCCTGGTGTCAGTGTTAAAGGTAAAAGTTACTAAACCCATGTTGACAGGAAACAAGAGCGAGAAAAAAGTGACGCTTTCCTGTGTATCCCCTTCCTACCCCTATGTCCTCTCCTTTGTATTGCCCTGCTGTAGTGCAGATCTCACCCAATCAGAGACTATGATGTTCTAGAGCTATTCTTCACCATGATTATTATTTCCTTAAAAGCCTTCTTCTCCAAGCTGACCACTCAGAACTATTGGCCCTTTCTCTCGTACACAATAATGACACCGTACTTTGTCACCACAACATCGAGAACCCCAGATGAGTCCTAGCTGAACTCCTGTGTGCCTAAAGAAAACAACCCTTTAATTGGACTTAACTTGAGTTTGTGGCTTTTCCATCTCTGCCAAAGAGCCTGTTCACGTTTTATAAGCATGAGATAGTTAATATGTGTACCTGAGACTATCCTGTACCATAACCCTCACATGCTGACAAGCTTTAATACCTGTCTATCATCTCAGGGGCAATAAAATTAATGTATTGAGTAGTTTGGCCTCAGGAGCCACTGTGACTCACAACTGTATAGGGATTAATCCAGAATCTTCCAACCTTACATCACGTTCTTGCAGTAACAGAGAATCATCATGTCAGCCTTAACTCAGGAGTAGAAGCCAATTAGTCATCCATGACATGCTGATGGAGAGTCAGTACACACATTTATGTGCTGTACCTAACAGGTCTCCCCTCTAAGTGGTCCCCTCTCTTCAGGTGCAGTAAAAAAAATAAAGACAGAAGGAAAGGCGCAAAACCAAAAATTGTTCTTCTAAGTGTTTTTCAGTCCAGTGGATAAAAATAAATAAATAAATCAAGGTTTGAAAAAATGAGTAATGTTTACGTGAATTAGCTATAATTCACATAATTACATCATTAATTACATAATTAATCAACCCAGGGTGTAGCACCTGAAAAAATTTTATTGCCTCTCCTTATTCCAAAGAAGGTTCTGGCAGACATTTCTCATTAGATTGGCTGCAGCTGGAGCAACAACAATGTTCTTTGTTTTGACTCTCTATGCAGCCTGCAGTTCTTCCATATGGTCTGACTGTCTTTATAACATGGGAGTGACTCCGCAGTCAGGATATCCACCAGGCAGCTCAGGATTCCAGAATCAGAGCTTCTTTCAAGTCAGACACTTGCCTTTTAGACCCAGTCTCCTACAATGGTTCCTTTTAACTATCAACTCAGCCTAATGTAACAATCACCAGGGATGAGAGTCTCGAGGCAGGATTGCCTAGATCAGGCTGGGCACATCTATGGGGGATTTCTTGGTTATGTTAGTTAATGTGTGGAAACTCAGGCGGCTGTGGGTAGTACTATCCCTTAGACTGTGTAAGAATGGAAAAAGTGAGCTGACTAGTAAACATGTATGTATGTACTCAGTCTCTCTGCGCTTAAGCTCGCATGAGATGAGGTTAGCTGTTTTAAGTCCCTTCCCCCTTGACTTCCTTGCATTGATAGAATTGAGATAAAATAAACCCTTTCTCTTGTGCCTACTTCTCTTCTTCCTCTGGCAACTATGAAACAGACAAATATCTACATAATTACAAGCAGGAGAGAGTGAGTCGTCATCTTCTTTGTGTTTTCAGCACCAGTCCAGCACGTAGATGCACATTTAGCTAAAACTCACTCCGTGCAATGAAGGTATTCAAGAAATACTAAGACAACAAAGAACTCACAACCCAATCCTAGAGTCTGCCCAAAGACTAGGAAATAATTCAAAATAGTTGTCACTTACCATCCAAAAATATAAGTATCATTTTAAATAAAAATTCCAGTTCTTCTAGATGATGCTAATTACACTTCCAGTAACAAGTGAGAAAATATGGCCAAAACCCCTACATACAAATCTGATGATTGTTTGAATAAATTTCAGTTTATATAGCCAGAGTACCATCTACACATTTATTTAAAAACAGTCCTCGCCTGTGTGTGTTCCATTACTGATTACAGAGAGAATGCTACACGGAATACGTGAACTTCATCTGATCACTTCTTGTCCCACCAGCCGAGGACCACACACCCAGACATCTTCCCCAGCTTGTAGTTAATACTTCAGAAGCTTGCCTTCACAGAGCTGTGTGAATAATTTCTACTAATAACGATGTTAGTAGAAAGGAGTTATGGAATGGAAGTTTACTCAACCCATCAGAGCAGATCCCTTGGATAAGCTATGCAAACACACTGAGCTTCCGTTTCCTTAGTTATAAAAACAGAAGGGCAATGCCTCATGTATTTGATACAATTTATCTCAAGTTGTATAATATCCTTCCTACCTAGTGAGTGGTGACTAGCTTACAGGTGGTCAGGGAAGGGAAACTCTCTTAACTGGCAACATTTTAGTTTCCTTAGTCACACTTTCCTCTATGAATAGTCATTTTTCAATACCGGTTTTTAAAGGTCTTAATGCATGCCGCCATCCAATGATGTGGTTTGTTTTCTTGGGCCTTTGTTTCTGACTCTTACCAATTGCTTAGCAGCGTGACATGACACACTTGTCCCTTATTTAAGCTTAATTGCATTATGCCCCAGTGAAAAATGAGCTTTACGTAGACATTTTTTTTTTTCAATGTTTTTGGGAAATTTTAGGTGAATTACGTTCACAAAGCCACCCAAAATCTGTTTTCTGGTACACTCAAAAAAGGTAAAAGTGGAGGGCAACAAGATGATTTCATGGGTCAAACATCTACTGCTAAGCCTGACAACCCAAGTTTTATCCCAGGACCTACACGGTAGAAGGAGAAAACAGACTCCCTAAAGTTTTCCTCTGACCTCTACACTCGCATGCACGCACTCATGCACGCGCACACACATGGTTTTAAAAAACTAAAACTACAGGCTAGGGAGATCGTTCAGCAATTAGGAGAGCATATTGCCCTTGCAGAGAGGACTTAGTTCAGTTCCCAGTACCCACATCAGGTGACTCACAGCAGCCTGTCACTCCAGCTCCAGTTACTCGGATGCCCTCTTCTGGCTTCTGGCTTCTGGCTTCTGGCTTCTGGCTTCTGGCTTCTGGCTTCTGGCTTCTGGCTTCTGGCTTCTGGCTTCTGGCTTCTGGCTTCTGGCTTCTGGCTTCTGGCTTCTGGCTTCTGGCTTCTGGCTTCTGGCTTCTGGCTTCTGTAGGCACCTGCACTCACAAGGCATACAGACTCAAACACATAATTAAAATAAAAATACGGTTTTTTTTTTTAAATCTTAAAGACAAGAGTATCTTATCTCTTTAAATGTGGAGCTTAAATTTTGCATCATACGTGTGTTGGTACTTTATCGCATTGCAATAAAGGAAGACCTTCCCGATCACTTAGTTATTATTAATCAATGACTCTCAAGGACAGTAATCACAGTCATTGCACTCCTGGAATGTAAGAGGGCCCTTTGAGCTGCAATTTAAGGTGCTGCTCACATTAGCATTCTCTGACTGGCATCCAGTTTTACAGTTCAGATGAGAGCAGTTGGCGTGCTTGCTCGGCACACAACACACTAGAGCATGCATATTTACAATGAGAGTTCTTCATTTCTGCCTCCGCTTCTACCATTGCAACAATTACAATCAGTAAAACGGTTTTTAATGACCCAGATTTCCACTCAATAAGCACAGAGGCTCATTTTATAGAAAACACATCCCGTCTTAGCGTTTCCTGCTCTGCAGTCATCTACGCCCAAGTTTCTGCCTTTGGGAATTCGCTAATGGATGTTGTGTGTCTATTTGGCTCTTTTGTTTTAAATGTAGAAGATTGGTTTATTTCCTTTCTAGCCTTGATTTGTTTGTTGTGCAGTGATTTACTATTAATATTTAAGCATACTCTTCAGATGCTATCTCTAATGACTAATATTTCTTACAAAACGAATTATATAGCAATTTATTGCACAAAGAAAATCTACCTATTATATAGAGTATCTAAATGACATTAAAAACTAATCTGAACTTTTAGCCACCTAGTAAATGACAACATCTCTCCCCCTTATTTTAAATACTAATGAAACATAACCTTCATGCTTCTGAAGCTGTCAAAGACTATAAAAGAACTGTTTTTTCCTGTGCTTTATGCCTATGGACATTAGTTACCATTGGAAATTAAATGGAGATTTTTAAAGATTTTGCAGTACTTGCTCATTTAAAATGATCATGCAATGTATGTTGACATAAATAGCATTTTTTTTTTTTTTTAGAAAAATACTCCTCTGTTCAGAACCAAGAAATTTTAATGAAAAGATTAGCATTGATTTACATTTTGGCAAAACCCATTAATGTCTGGCTTGATGAAAGAACAGCTGGATTCCAGTATTTTCTCTGCATTTGATGAGTTTAGTTATGTTATTCTGATTGAAGTCTGAGATGGTTTGAATGAGAAATGTCCACGAGAGGCGGCTGTATTTAAATGCTTGGTCCCTACTTGGTAGCAGAATCTTGAGCTAGAGCCTTGCTGGAGAAAGTCTGTTATTAGTGATGGTGGCCTCTGAGAATTTATAGCCTTGTTCCATTTACAGTTCTCTCTGTGCCCTGTTGTTTGTGACTGGAGACATGATCCCCTAGCTCCCTGCTCCTGTCTCCATGCCTGATGCTTGGTGCCATGCCCCCTCACCACGGCAGACTCTTATCCTCTGGAACTAGAAGCCAAAATTAAAGACATTTTCTTTCATAGGTCATGGAATTTCATCACAACCCCCCCCCCCAAATAATTAATGTACTGTGGAAAGTGGTTAGAATAACTATTTCTGTGGCAACAATAAAAATGGAGTGAAGTGAGATACAGGAAAATAACACAAAATGTGGGAAGAAATAGATTAAACTACTATAAAATTATTACTTTGCTTGGAATGTGGCAAATGTCTAATTTAAGGTAAATGGAGCTGGAGAAGATTCACTGGACAAAACGATGCTGTGTGTGCGTGTGCACCAGTGGTCGCATCCCCAGGACCCATAGGCAGGCAGAGTAGATAGCACTTCCAGCACACAGAAGGTAGAGACAGGGTGCCCGGAGCAAGCTGGCTACCTAGAATATGCAGAATTAATGAGCTCCAGGTTCAGGGAGAGACTTTGCCTCAATAAACAAAACAAAAGGCAATGGAGAAAGACATCTAACGTCAAATTTGGACCTCCACATAAATATGCATACATGCACATGCGTGCACACGTGCGCGCACACACACACACACACACACACACACACACACATATTGTAACATGAATACATACACACAGCACATGTATACACAAATGATAAACTGTAAAAACTCAAGGGAATAAGTTGTGATCTCAACTGTAATTACTAAAATAATAATGTAGAACTATTTGACCAAAACATGACAGCGAAGAGAAAATGGAATATCAAAAAATTGCTTAATGGACAGAAGGCAGGAAAGGGCAGAATAATTGTAGAAAAGATGAATAGAAAATGCATCACCAAATTGTAAGACATTCTCTGAAAGAAGAGACAAAGACATATTGATGTAATGCCACTAATAATTACTGGCCATGGTGGCAGGCCCTGTGCTGAACACTTTGCATGGATATTTCATTTTGTCCTCACAACAGTGCAGTAGATAGGAACTGCTAATTTCATTTTATTAATAATAGGAAAGCCAAGGCTTTTAGTAAGAGGCAGAGTCAGCACTCTGAACGGAGCTGCCTGACCACAAGGCCTAGCAATTCTTCTATTAATCCCTCCATATAAGCAAAACTAGGACCGCAGACAATGACATCTACACAGGATGAGCTATGTGCACTGTGGGGAAGCATAGGTGACACACCCAGCTCACTAGCTGTAGAATGCAATGATTGAAGACTATCACACTCGTATTGCTTTAGTCCACACTTCTGTAACAGAATTACCACAGGCTTTTAAAATGTATAAACAGCAGAGTTTTATTTCTTACAGTTCTGAAGCCTGGGAAGTCTGAGGTCAAGACGCAGACAGATTCAGTGATCTAGAGATGATCCGTCCCATTTCCAAAATGGTACCTTGATGTGCCTTTACATGGTGGAAGGCAGAAAGTCCAACCAGACAAGTGCTTTGTGAAGTGTCTTTTCCACAGGCTGTAGTTCCACTCATTTGAAAAAAGACAATATGACTTTAACCAACTCATAAAAGCATCACTTCTGAACATTATCACATTGGCAATAACTAAGATTTTGAGACAAGAATACATGCAAACCAGAGAGTGTGTGTGTCTGTATGTTTTAAAATAATTTCTAAAACCACATATAAATATAATAAAAACATTTTATGTTTTAAATAGATGTGTATATACAACTTAGAGAGAGGGCAGTCCCTTCCTGTTGTTTCTATCTACCCATATATCTGTTATGCCAAGGCATGATATTTGGAGAAAATTTTATTTTGAAACAGTTACATAAATACTAGTGGTATTGATTTTACTCGAATGGCAATGCTTTGTTTTTAATCACAGACAAAGTTTTGAAACCTAGTGACAGAAAGCAATAAAAGTCATTCAATTTAAATCAGTAGGTAGCCACACTTAAATTTTCTAAGAGTTATAAAACTTGGAAGAAAAACAGAATGAGAGAGAGAGAGAGATTGCCAAAATTAAGAGAAAGTGGATGTGTTAGTAATACCTTACTGCACTGTGGCTTTTCTAACATAATGTCTTCACCCATTTCATTGTTGTTTAATTGGATGTTAGGCAGGCCAGAGGGTCAGGTCTGTGGAGCTGTTCCTCTTTCCTCTGAGGGTGAGATAATAATGGCTCACTTGGTCCTCATAGCTGGGGCACACAGATAGAGGTGTCTGTGAAATCCGATGGCACACCCTGTGGATACTGGAATAGTCAGGGACTGTTCAAATCTTCCTAAACATAGAATCCTGAAGAAATATCTCAACATACTTCACCATTATGAGAAAAGATTCATTCACTGGAGCCTGGTGAGAACAGGAAGAATAACGTCAGTGACCTGCACGGGAGCACACAGTAGGTACACAAGACTAGCCTGTACTTCTACACTTTAGAATTGCTCTTGGCAGTTCTAAGTCAGTAAGCATCATTAGCTGTGGCCAGCAGAGAGGTGGCCTCTTCTGGTTCTTAGTGTCTATGTTCACAGACGTGCAGTGATCCTGGCTGAAAGGGGGACTGATTGAGATTAGTCCAGACAACGTGGACCATCTCAAAATGCATAATAAGAGCTTGCTGGGTGTCTTCTAATGCCAAAAATATTAAAATTATTCTCTAAAGAAAACATTGTACAAGCCAGATGATTACATCTGTGGGGGTGAGGCAGGAGAATCACTAGGAGTCCAAGGCCAACCTAGGCTACATTGTGAATTCCAGGATGACTGAGGTATAGAGTGAAACCCTGTCTCAAAACAGTATAAAAGAGATAAATACATAGAAAAGGAAGAAAAATATCTGCCTACCTCAAATTATCTTATGTGTTTTTATTGCTTATTTATTTGTTTATGTATATATATGAATGCATGTATGTGTGTTTGTATGTATGTATGTATGTATGTATCTATGTATCTATGTATCTATGTATTGTATATATGATTTAGTTTCCTTTCTGTTGCTGTGGTCAAATGCTCTATCCAAAAGCAACTTTTATAGAAGAAGGTTTATTTGGCTTATTCTTGCAGTTCATAATCCATCATTTGGGGAGGTCAGAGCAGGAACTTAAGGCAGGAACATTGAGATTCAAGCCCCATGGCAGGATCCATGGAGGAACACTGTTTGCTGGTTTCTCTGGTTTACTCGCTCACAGGCTCATGTTTACTTAACTTCCTCCTATAGGCCAAAACCACTTGCCTAGGGATAATGCTGCCCCTAATAGGCTGGGCCCTTCTGCATCAGTTAATAATCAAGGTGGGATCCAGAGTAACCATCCAGGGCGGATGGTCAGCAGTTAAGAATGCGGCTGTTCTTTCTGGGTTCAATTCCCAGAACCCACATGGCTGTTCACAGCTGTTTTTAATTCCAGTCCCTATCGACACCAATTCCCTTTTTCGGCCTCTGTGAGCATCAGACACACATGCAGCATACAGATATAATAATATTTTTCTATATGTGGATATAAATGTGGGTGTCAGTTATGAAATGAGAGGATCATAAGAAGGGAAACAAATCCATTTTTCCCCTGTCACCATTGAAGGTCAGTGGGCAAGTCAAACTGATCTGCAAGCTCCAGAATCCTCTTTTAGGGTCTCCCAGCTCTCACCATCCCCTGGGGAGCTTACACACCTGCTGTGGTCATAAGACAACAGAGCAGTTAAGATGCTCCTGACCCTGACTGTCTCCACCAGAAGTTAGCTCACAATAGGCATCTAGATACAGACTGCTTTGCATGTTAGCATAACAGAAGGCTGAGCTCTAACAACTCTATAGAAAATCTAGTCTCTCATGAATGCGCTTTACAAGAGAAAAGAAGAAAACACAGCACCGGGTGTTGACTTATTACTGGGAGGTTTTGACAAATGCCAAGTTTGAATATACTATGTTGACACCTGGTGGCTAAATCTAAGCTAACTTTCCATTCCAGTGCTATGCCAGAATAAGATGATGTATGCTTGTGGTAGCCTTCCCAGTGTGTCATTCCCCAAACTGAGATCATATCTGAGTCTTTTCTCTGATTAGAAAACCCCACAGGATTATATATGCTCTGTGAGGGAGGGGAGTCTTTAGGCATGTCCCACATATGTGCTGAACACACAGTGAGTCTTCTTTAATCTCCTAAGAACTAACTGCTCTCTGAACTCACTCATGCAGAGCATGGTGATGTGGGTGCATAACCCAGAACACTGGAGACAGGAGTGAGGAAGACCATGAGTTCAAGGACAGCCTGGGCTATAAGACCCTCTCAAGAAAATCAAACAAAACAAAAAAGGCAGTTTCTCACATAAATAAAATAACAATAGGCGAACATTTCCTAACCACAGCTGCAGGTATCATGCAGTTGCTGATGAAATCTGTGGCTTTGATTATATTATATAAGCGTTATCAATCATTTAGTTGTTACATCAAAGAACTTAAATATTTTTAGTGCTGTGCTAAATTTTTAAGGGAACTATAATGGATCATATTTTCAGTTTACTGGGAAGACAGAGACACACTTAAATCAAATAGTATAAAAACTTTATAACTAAACAGTAAATTGTACACTGTAGACAGTAGGTATTGTAGAAAAAGATAATGACGGAGACGGGATAGAAGAAAGCTCAGGGAATGTGTGGACTGCAACATCGTTGCGACCGATCTGTACCTGCTACACCCCCTCCCCGCCTCCATCCCCTGTAGAAAGTTTTTATTTTTATTTTTGTGGAGTTTTCCTTTTGCCTAGAAACTGTTTGTGGTAATTAATAACAACAATAGTAGTAGCAGTAACAACAACAATAATAACTGATTACATACCCAATTACCAACTTGACCAGGTGACTTGTTTTTTTTTTTAATAGTTCCGGTTTTTCCTTTTTGAGATTATAATTTGATTACATTTCTCTATTCTCTTTGCTCCCTCTATCCCTGTCATGTAGTCCTTCCCCATTCTTCTTCAAATGTATACCCTCTTTTTGCACTATTTGTTATTGCATGCACATATGTATATGTATATACATATATATTCCTAAATATAGTCTGTTTGGCCTGTATAATATTATTTGTATGTATGTTTTCAGAGCTGATCATTTGGCACTGGACAACCAATTAGTGTTCTCTTCCCTGAGGAAGAACACCTACCTATCCTGCACAGAGACTCCTTCAGTAGCTTAGTTCTTGGTGTAGTGCTAAGGCCCCGTGGGCTTCTCTCCATCCAGTCTAGCATGTTCATTTGTAGCCCCTCAACTGCTCTGCCTCCTCGGGATGTCCACTTTATACCATGGCATGCAAAAAGCTAAATTCTGATAACTACGTGGGCAAACTACAGTCTATAATGAATGCACTTTACAAATAAAAGAAATAGCAGCTGGCAGCTGAAATCATTTGACTTATCTCATGGATTATGTTATGTTTTTGCCTAGAAACATCGTGTTGCAATTAATAATAATAATAATAACAAGAATAATAATACTGATTACATACCCAGTTACCATCTTGACCAGGTGACTTGCTTTGGATAATGGAAGCAAGTGGAATACATGCATCTGACTAACTAGTAACTCTAAATATGCATGCCTGGTTCTTCAGGCCTCTAGCATTTATGCCCTCTGCTATAAAAACAATATATTCTAGATATGGCACAGAAACTGCCCTAAACAAGCCAAGAATAGTCAAACTCACTGAGTGAGGATGTTCACAACACAGAACTAACTTCCTATACAAGAAAAATCAAACACTTGAATCCAGCCTAAGAATGTCAAAAGGCACACATAAGTTGCATGTCCTCCATCTCAGTGTCACCTGATTCTGTCATTCAATTTACTTCATGGATGAACGCTACATCCAGCTGATAGAGGGAGAAATCTTGGCCTGGCCCCAAGATAGTTTATCTGGGAATTAATTACTCCTGGTAGGCAGACCTGTGAGCTGTTTACCTTGTGTGGAAGGAGAAATAGAATCTACCTCGGCTCCTGTGCGGTAGACCGTGGGTTGACTGGTTGATCTGGATCCCAGAAATAAAAAAACTACAAGATTAGAAACCAAAAATGCATAAAGAGGCAAGTAGATAAGTAGATGGTTTCATTAAAATTGCCACAAAGCACCCCATGCTTCACATTGATGCCCAACAACAGGGCTCTCTCTCTCTCTCTCTCTCTCTCTCTCTCTCTCTCTCTCTCTCTCTCACACACACACACACACACACACACACACACACACAATTACACTATAGCCAGGTTCCTTCCCCATGGAGTCTTTGTTGATACAATGAGTCCGTGATGAATATGGGGTCCAGACTTGATGCTATATATAGACCTAACTAATGGTATAGAGCCCCTCCCAGTAACACAGCTTCCTGCTCCTGCTGGATGCTCAGTGTGCTGGTAGCAGAGGCCAACTCTGAGCTTTGAGGTGGCACCACCCCTGGAGGGGAGTGATGAGCTCTTCATTAGTGAGTTGATGACCTCAGACCTTGTGTTCTGAGGAGGAGGAAGCAGACAGTCCTTGCTTGATTGTTATTCCAGGATAACAATATAGATAGAGTAGTTTCACTTCTTCATCCCACCATCACTCCAAGACCCTACAGAATATCTGGTATATCCGGATAAGACACCACACTACATCACTGCAGACCAAGATACCTATTTTACAACTAACCTTCTGAGAAACTAACTCTAAGCCTCATTTACCTCATTCTTAAAACAAGGGATTTTGTTATCTGTTAAATTGGTTTTCTTGTTGCTCTGACAAGCAAGGGACAGAGGGTTTACTTTCATTCCCATTTTAGGGACCGCATGGTAGCCAGAAGAACTCTCTACTGTGGCATCAGAAGCACGAGGCTGGCAACTGGAAAGAGGGCTCAGAGGTTAAGAGCACTTGTTGCTTTTGCAGAAGACCCAGGTTTGATTCCCAGATCCCACAAGGTGACTCACAACCATCTGTAACCCCATTTCCAGAGAATCTAACCCGAATGCCCATGGTGCACATACATCATGCAGTCAGAATATTCATATGCATCCAGTGAAATAAATAATTCTAAAATAAATGATTAAAAACAGAAACAGAAGATGAAGCCTGAGGCTGCTTGATTACATCTGGGAAGAACACAAAGCAGAGAGAGGGCCGAGTAGAGGGTACACCTCTCCCCAACCTCAGAGATTCACTTCCTCCAAAGGCTATGCAACCTCCCCAAACAGCAGCATCATTTGGGAAGTAAGCTCAGGAGTGAGACAGTGAATAAGATATCATTGTAATGCAGAGAAAGAGATTAGTCTATAAATTCCTAGTTAATGTTAGCTCTGTACCCTATATCAACTGTTTGTCTTCTGTCCCTGCCCACAAGCTGGAGGACAGAGATTGGTTCCTCAAACCCAGTGACTGTCATTTATCTCATTGGAAGAGTTAATTCAAAGATTACAAATACATAGACACAGCTTCACCTGCCAATTTACAGCCTTCTGTTCTTCCGTCAGTCTTTCCACCTTCCACCTCCAGCTAATACAAAAGGAAACCACTGTATGATAAACGTGTCTTGATTGTCCTGGGGAAGAAAACTAAGTTATGGAATATAGTTGAGCAGTTGTAAACTTGGAGGCCAACTCAGCTGGGTGCTTGGTTTAGTTTCTTCTCAGGGATGAGGAAAAGACAGAGCTTCTTCAGGAAGTTAAAGAAGTTATGCAAAACCACTTGCACCCTTAAAATGTGGGGTGTGTGTGTGTGTGTGTGTGTGCATGTGTGTGTAAATTGTAAATTTATAAAAAATAATATATAGGTATAATATATATTATAAGTATAATTATATATATGTATATATATATGAAAATTTTAACTCACCTAACAAGTTTAGTGGAACTAGACTGTTTAAGTTTTCTTCAATCTTAAGTAACTAAATAAAAGTCATTTATTTCCTTTCTTAGAAAACCTATTCATATTAGATAACTCTAAACCCATTTTTGCCATAAATATCCAGCATTTGATTCTGGCCCCAGTGGTTTGCTAACTCATAAAAGTCGACTGATAAACTACACTTGTCAGACTACTTAAAAATTAAAATTAATAAAGTATATTAAACACTCCCTGCAAATCCCCCACACACATGCACACCTGTGGCATGCAGATGAGCTGGCCCCAGGACATGAGAGCAGAAGAGCTGTCCCTGCCCCTTACCTGGACAAAGCAGGGGAACCAGCCCTGGTGGCTCAGGTGCAGGAGAGCTGACCAGCTCAGCTCCAGCCAGGCCCAGAACCAGGGCTCTGAGTTGACTCCCATCAACAGCTATGCCATCTATGAGCTGCTGGAGTGTGTGAAGGGGCCAGTCCTGCAGATTCAAAGCTGCAGGATCTCCATAACACAGGGCAACAAAAGGATATCCAGAAGGGATCCCCGGTGAGGATGCAGAATTGACAGGGTAGCAGAAGCCAGAGGCCTTGAACCCGAACAGTGACTCACTGCAATGAGCATTTGCAAGCAAAGCAGTTTGGACAAATAGGGTATACCGTGTAACACACCTGACATACAGCAAATTTTGTTTTGTTTTGGGGGAGAGGTTGCAAGGGCAGAGGGCAGACATGAAGGATGGGGAAATGTGTTGTAGTTAGGCCTGGTTCTTCCTCCCAGCCCCATGCTCTCAGAAATAGAACTCAAACTCAAAATATACTTACAAATGCCTTGGCCATATAGCAAGGCTCTTCCCTGACTACAATCATAACTTAAGACAATCCAATTGTTTCAACCTACATTCTGCCACATGGCTGGTCACCTGTGCTCAGGTAGCATGCATCCATCTCCTCACATCTTCCTGGGCAGATCTTACGGTGCCTGGCTTTATCCCAGAATTCTTTCTCCTCCTGAGTGTCCCATCTTCTATTTCCTGCCTAAGCCATTTAATTGACAAGTGTGCATCCCCTACAACACAAGAGAGATGAGTGGGATTAGGGTGTGTGATGTGAAATTCCCAAAGAATCAATAAAAGGGTTTTTGAAGTATATTAAACACAAAACTGGTCTGATTGTCTATGCCTTTATGTTTGTAGTGGCTACTAGTTATAGCAAACTCACTTCTGAGTCAGGAGGGACAGGGGGAATGAGAAGCTGGGATGGGGTTGTCTGCTGGCCATGGCTGCTGTACTACTTGTGGCATGTGGCCTCAGTGAGCTCACCCCTTGGGGTGCGAGCGGTGCCCCTGAGCGGCCTTCTTAGCACTCACCACAGCAATGCCCTGAAAAAGCTCAGTCGCCAAGGGGCTCAGAATTTCCAGAAGGCATATTTCTCTCTGGGGTTTGGCCTTATCTTCTATTTTTCCTTTTAAAGATAACAATAATGTGGTGCAGCTTCTGAGAATTCTTTGAACTAATCCATTATTAACAGAAAATAGATGCCGCCAGCTCGTTCTCTACACTGAGAACAGTTGAGCTACAATAGAATCCACCCACCGTACACATTTTATTTTCCTATCCCAACATTTCTTGTGGATTTCACAATGGATCATGGGCTTATGAGATCACTCCACATAGACAAATGCTTTTTTTTAAACTACAGATAGGAACACAACCAACCAAAGAACTGATTCCACCCAAGGGCCAGTGAGATGGATCAGCAAAGAAACATGCTTGCTACCACAAGCCACATGCTAGGAAGCCACATGGTAGAAAGAGAAAATAAACTACATAAGTTGTCCTCTGGCCTCTGCATGCACTTTGTGGCACACATGCATATATATAATACACACACACTCACACACACACACATCACACAGACACACACACACCAAACAGACAAATACACACAGACACACACACACATAAACACAGAAACATACACATACAGACTCACTCACACACTAACACACACACAAGCACACATACTCACACACTTAAATATAGAAAACTATATAAATTATATAGAAAAAAAATTATATAGTAAATAAAGTTTTTAAAAAAGAAAATGATTTCATGCAAATCTAGCTTGATGAACCAGTGAGTTTATGAGGGTTTCTTAGGGATCATGAGCAACTTGTAGGTTGATCTCATCAAAGAACAGGTCCTCTCCCTCCCACAGTTGTTAACCACTCACACATCTCCAGAGTTGTGGGGCTTCATATGGCCCTTCAACAATGAAATGTTAACAAACCTAATGTTGTGAGGGTCTGACATGGTAATCAAAGTTGCCCTGACTTCAGGAGTAATGGCCATGTCATACCCAGGGGACAGAGTTCTACAATACCAGGCTATGTGTATTGGTTACACTTCAAATGCTCTGAAGTTTCTATGAGGTATAACTGTAACTATTCACAGTGAATGGCCTCTTTTCCTGAACTTCTCCTGAAATACCCCTTGGGGCTCACAAACATTACATTCTGTCTTAGGCCCTCGAACCACAAACCCTTTTCACCGAGCTGATTAAAGGATAATCAGAGACTAACTCATCAACTGGTCCTCTTGTTTCTATTTATTTATACTCTGTGCTCAAACTCATACCAAATGCTACCTGTTCCCCAAAGCTGCTCCTCCTCACTTGGCTCTACCGAACCATCTGCAGACCAAAGGTCAGTAAGGACAGTCCGTGTTCTTTGGCGTGGGGCTCACACACTAGGCATGGTGTGCTGCCTCTTCTGTGGGAAAGATGCATTCCTCTTGATGATCATGGGATTTTGCAAGCTATTGTTTTTAAAGGAAAATTCATTAATTTATATAATCAAAATGTATCTAAAAGTAGCAAAATTCAAGAAAACATGTAATGTCATTACTAAATAATATGCTGTGGGGTAGAGATAGTTTTCTATTAAAGCAGTCTCTCATTGGGCATGTTTCATGTCCTCCTGTCTTATTAATTTTCTTCTGTATTTTTCCAGGGAGTATCCACGTGTTATAGACTCTGTGGAAGAAACTCCACAGAGCCTAAAACCTCTGGACCCTCTTACTCATTCAGTTTTCACAAAACAGGGAAGTGAGGTTAGAAAGATGAGGGGTAATCTCTCCATGATCAAAATAGCACAGTGGGTATTAGAGCCTTGATGTACTTTATTCTAAAGCCCAGAGTCCTTGTAATATAAATACTATACATTTTACAAATAATATCGTTATTATTCTTAATAATCTTATTTTTAATTTACTTAGAGGTGGGGGTTACAAATAACAAGTAAGAAATAGTTTCTCTATTGCTTCCTTCTTTTTTACTGTGAATTTTCCATCTGTCTCCCACACCCAGACTTTGGAAAGCGGAGGAGAGCAGAGGAAGCTCCCAGCCCTCAGCCCTTCCTTGCTCTGCATGGCACATGGCTCAGGTCATGGTCCTTTCTTTGTCTTATTTGTTTTCCAAGGCGCCTTTCTCAGATGTATAAACTTAAAAGGGGAGAGACAGGAATGGGGAGAGTGAATAGACCCTCACCCTCCAGTGAGTCTGCTAAGGAGGTGCTGGGGCCAGGTGACTGGAGGTCAGAGCCACATCTGCCTCTTACTATTCGGTGTTACCACGGGGAGGCCACTTAATCTACTTTAAAGTCAGCATTCTTATCTGTAAAGCAGCAAAAGTTGTAAGAGTCAAAAAGACATCAAAGTGTCCGGAATCATGGAAGCACTTGTACATCTTGACGCACCAGTATCAGCGTGGGGGAACCCTGGGCAAGGGGGATGGGAATGTCACATCCAGCATCTACTCAGCACTTTACATTTCTGGGAAATTTCCAAGAGCCTAAAATGTCTTGACAAACTTAAGATGATAATACAAGGACCAGAGACAAGAGGACTTAAAAACCACCTACTGAGTCACCCCAAATGCAAGTAGTGATGTGCCAATTCTATCTAAACCTAGGAAAGGAAAAAAAAAAAAAAAAAAAAAAAAAAAAAACTTGCCTTCGGAAATAAAAAAAAAAAATCTAATCTTGCCATCAGTGGCCCAGATCCCTTGCTTCCTATTTTTGTTTCCCTTTCCTGTCAGTGTGGCTGTGAGCTTCGGCCACTCCTTCCTCAAGTCTCCCACCTTCCCTGGAAGTTTGTTACTCTGGACAGAACACAGTTCCAGGTCTTTGAGACTGAAGCCTCTGCCTCTGCAAGAGCCATAGCCATGTGTAAGTCCACAGCACTGGCTTAGTAGCATGCTCTTTTTGCTGTTTACAAGGATTTTGAAAAACAATAGTAGGTTGTGTATGTCTCAAAGCAACACTGCACAACTAAGAAAATGTTTTAATGTAAAAACGAATGATTAAAAGGTGTCAGTACCCTTAGACTGGGAGCCATGCACAATCGTCTGAAGATCTTGTTTCAGATAAGCTGCCTTTGCTACTCAGATTGTATTTTCTGATATTTGGGTTAAAATAAAGTCATCGCTTTTTAATATTTGAAATATTAATTACTAATATTTAATATTGGAAAATATCTTCTTTATTTTATTTTTTACATTCATTTACTCTGTGTATGGTGTGTGTGTGTGTGTGTGTGTGTGTGTGTGTGTGGTGTGTGCCTGTGTATGTGGAGACCAGAGAACAACCTCAGGGAGTAAGTTCTCTCCTTCCACCATGGACGGTCCCAGCATGGAACTCAGGTGCTCAGGTTTGGTAATAAGAGCCATCCCGTGGAGCCATCTTGGCAGCCCAGAAATATCCTCTTTTAAAATGTCTAAATCAACAAGTAGAAATCACTTTAACACCCAGTCCATCCTGAAAAACAACTTCAACTGCTGATTGCTGCAAATATAGTTTTGGGGTGCCCTCTAGTGCTGAAATATTGATAATATACTAACCATAGCTTTAGGAAATCTATACTGAACACACCCTATAGTGTTAGAGTAAGACCAAAGCATAGGCTCAGGACACACATGCCACACCACACACCACCACCTCCACACCACAGTACCCCATACATCACATACCAGCCCATAGAATATAGGCACAAATAAAGCCACATAGTGAAGTCTGAAATAAACTAATCTGTCCAATAATGAGTGCTTTCATTCAGCTAAAGCACCAAGAGCTCTCAAAGATAAGGCATCAAATCTGACCAGAAAGCAACGGATATGTACAAACTCTTTGACAGAGAATTTGAAATGGCTGTTTAATACTAAACTCAACAGAAGCCATCTAGAAAAGGCTAAAGGCAAACAAGTAAATTTTCTGGAGATGGCCCACTATTTTGCACAGCTACAGTGAATTGCAGGCAGTGTCTTCAGAGATTTTTATCCCAGGATTGCTTCTTACTGCTTATATGTCTTTCATGTCACTATTACATAGTCTAATGATTCCTGGGCATTAGCCTACCCTATTGGGCAGATTTTCTGCAGATCAATGAAGACGTCCTATCATGTAGTAATGCTATGTAGACAAATTGATGATTTCATAATTCCCGACAATGATTTTATATAATTCCTAAATTTATACAAGTAACTTCCAGCTTTCTGAAAAGCTGCAAATAGGGCTCTGTAAACCTACATGTGTCACGGGCTAATCGATCTAGGATAAAAAAGCAGATAAGATTGGAAAAGATTTACAACCAAGGAAAAACATTCATTCTAGGTCAGGTCCAAGGATGAAGCCACAGGTGTGCGCTATTTACTCTTGTGAAACTGTTGTTTTGAACTTACAATGAACTTAAAGAACGAAACACTGCTTTGAACTGATAACACCAACAATCCTTCTGTAATGCTCTTCTTGTGTAACATTTTATCTACGAGGTAATTTGAAAAACTATCTATGATGTAGTTTAACAAAAACTACAAAGAAGGTATAAGAAGGCCAAAGAGAAAAATTAAAGTGTGGCTTGAGGGAGGGGCTCTACCCTATTCACTAAATGTATATATGTATATGTCTGTTGGTCTCTACATACCTGTGCAGGCATATGTGCATATATGTAAATATGCATAAACACTTGTGGAGTTGATGGGACGAGTGGTAGAGCACGACCAGAGTGTGTGTGTGTGTGTGTGTGTGTGTGTGTGTGTGTGTATACATGTGTCTATGGGTGTGCTTGAATTTTCCATTTCTTCATTTTCTTTTCTCTCTAGTTCATGAAGGGTTACCAAGCTACAAGCCTCTTGCCTGGCCAGCAGGAGGCTCCTGAGCAGCCTTTTGTCTTAAGCCTTTTTTCTTCTCAATTCCCTGCTGCTGCCTACAAGAGTTTATTACCAGAAGCCAACAGCTTCTGGTCTTAGAAAAGCAAAGAGTTAAGAAAGGTAAATATTATTATAAGTAAACAATTTTAGCTCTCACAAAACTAAGTTCTTACCCCTGAAATCCGCTAACACTGCCATTACTACTTTCCTCAATACCTGGTTCTGGGCAGGTTCCCAGCACTCGACAAATGTTAAGTAAACACATGGCTCAGGAGTTAAGAGCACTTGTTGCTCTTGCAGAGGACCTAGGTTCAGTTCACATGGACAGCTCACAGCCATTTTTAACTTCAGTTGCAAGGGATTCGATGTTCTCTTCTGACTTCTGTAGGCAACAGGCACACATGTGGTGCACATACACATGTGCAGACAAAACACACATACATATAAAATAAAATAAATCTTAAGAAAGAAAATGGAGGGCTGGAGAGATAGCTCAGAGGTTAAGAGCACTGACTGTTCTTCCAGAGGTTCTGAGTTCAATTCCCAGCAACCACATGGTGGCTCACAACCATCTGTAATGGGATCCAATACCCTCTTCTGATGTGTCTGAAGAGAGCTACAGTGTACTCATATACATAAAATAAATAGATAATTTTTAAAAAAGAAAATGGAATTAAAATTCATTAATTCATCAGAGACAACAGATAGCAAGTTTTTAGAATCAAATCTTCAAGCAAAAAAGTACTTAAAATTGAATGTAAAATATTATATACAGCATCATTTTCAGACTCAAATAAACAGAAGACCATGCAATAAGCTCAAAAATGGGCTATTTGAAAATACATAACTGAAAGAGAAAAATGAAGGAGGTGGACTGAATAAATCCTATGGAAACTACAGGACAGAAATACAAGAACAAATATTCACATTGCTGGAGCCCAAGAGGGCTTTGAGAAGTCCAGAGGGTAGAAAGCTTATTTAAAGAGATGGCAGAAAACTCCTCGAGCATAGAGGAGAATGCAAACACCCAGCTATAGAAGGGGTTCAGAGGTACAGGTAACCAGTTCAACCCAGCTGTGGGAAACAGTTCACTTGGCAAATTGGTTTCCTTGCAAGCACAAAGACCTGAGTTCAGGCTTCAGAGCCCATGAGAAGACATGCCTAGAATGGTAGCATATGCTTCGTTTAATCCAAAACCTGGGGAGACTAATCCTTAGTGCTCCCTGGTCAGTCAGCATAGCCTACATGAAGAATTGCAGTTCAGTAGGAGATCTTGTCTCAAAAATGGGGACAGCATCTGAGGACATTCAATGTCATCCTCTGCTACACACACACACATCAAATATGCACACACATGTGCCTATACACACATGATCACATGTTCACACACACATGATCACACGTGTATACACAGGCACACACGCATGAATAAGAAAGAGAGGGAAATCCCAAGTACACATGTGTTCCAACTCACCTGACATTAGACTTTTCAGCAGACACCCTACCTGACAGCAGGGAGCAGAATGAGATTTTCCTAGTGTAAGGAGAGACAAGAGCTGCCAATCTACCCAGCAAAGAGATCCATGGTGTAAACACAGTGCATGGAAGAATTATATCTTTAGAATGAAGATCAAAAAAGAAATATATCTACATCAATATGCTTAAGACATAAAAATATATATGTAGAACGAATATTAAAAATCTATAAGGTAGGGGCTGGAGAGATGGCTCAGCAGTTAAGAGCACTGACTGCTCTTCCAGAGGTCCTGAGTTCAATTCCCAGCAACCACATGGTGGCTCACAACCATCTGTTATGGGATCTGATGCCCTCTTCTGGTGTGTCTAAAGAAAGTGACAATGTACTCACAAACATATAATAAATAAATAAATCTTTTAAAAAATCTACAAGGTAAAAATCTTGTAATCAAAACATGCTACCAGGAGCTGGAGAGATTGGTTAAGACCACTGGCTGCTCTTCCAGAGGACCCAAATCCCATTCCCAACATGCACACGGCAGCTCACAAACATTTGTAACTCCTGTTTCAGGGGATTTAACTGCCTCTTCCAGACTCTGTGCACATCTTTGGGCACACAATGTTGCACTAACATACTTGCAAGCAAACACACACACACATTTTTTAAAAATAAAGACACAACTAGGGAGAAATTGCTTAGCCACAAAAAGAAACTTTCCAAAAGGGAAAAATAAGTATAGATATACCAGAAAGCAATAATAAACTGGCAGTAATAATACATAAGCTACCAATAGTTACCTTAAATGTAAGCAAATAAAAATATCCATTTAAAAGATGTAGAGTGATTAAATGGATATTTTCTTAAAAATACAAACAATGTATTTTTAAACAATGTATTTTTTTTAAAAAAATACATGTAGTTTGTATGAAGAGGACATAGAAAGCTTTTTATCTAATGATGGAGGTGTGGATTCAGCCACAGGTAATAGTGATTATATAAAAATATCTAAGCAATTTCCAATAAATCTGAAGGGAAAGCTAAACTCCAATCCAATAACAATACAGGACTTAAACACATCACTGTCATTGTGGACGGATCATTTGGGCAGAAAACCAATACACCAGACATAATTGTATCTAGGCAAAATGAACCTCACAGAATCTAAAAGGATTCTGCCCCACAACTACAAACACACATTCTTCTAAGTATCACATTTAACATTCTCTAGAATGTGTCATGTGACAGGCTGTAAAAGAACAGCTTCTAACCTTTTTAAAATTGAAACCGTATTACTTTTTCTAACTAAAAGACAACAAATCTAAAAACAAATGGCAAGAAAAGTTTTGTGAAATATACAAATAGGTATAAAGTAAACAACTTCTTAATAACTATATGACTCAGTAAAGAAGCTAATAAAGATATTTTTTTATTTCTTGGAATAAATGATAATGAAGATATTACATACCAAAAGATTTTGGGCACAACAAAAGTCATACTAAGAGAGAAGCTTATAGAAATTAATGCATTTAAAAAACCAGAAAGTTCTCAAATGAACAATTTATCAGTGCACCAGAAGAAGCTAAAACACTAAGAACAAATCAAACCCAAAACTAGAAAAGAAAGACTAAAGATCAGAGCAGAAACCAGTGAGGTGAGAATAAAGTACAAAACCCAATGAACCAAAGAGTATATTCCTATAAAATAACAACCAAACAAACAACTGACAAGCCCTTAGCAAGACCAGGTGAAAAAGATAGAAGACTCAAATAAATAAACAAAAGTCACAAATGAAAATGTAGATATTGCCACCAACATCACAGAAATATTAGTGATCACTAGAGACTGCTATGAGCATCTCCACACCAGAAATCTAATAATCTAGAAGAAACAGACACAAACACCTCATTAGGACAGAATCATGAAGAAATGGCACTTTCATAGCTTGGTGTTATTGCTTGAATGTGAAATGTGCCCATTGGAGGTGCTATCTGGACTGGGGAGGGGCTTGCAACCTTTAGGAGGTGGAGCCTTGCTAAAAGAAGCATGTGACTAATGACCAGCCCTGGTGGTTATAGCCTAGCCCCACTTCCAGTTCTTGCTCTGCTTCTGAACTGCCAAATGAGGGATAAGCCGCATATTCCTGCCACTGTAACTGACTGTATCCCTTAAGAACTGTGAGACAAAATAAGCCCTTTTTCTCTTAAGTTGCTTTTGTCAAAATACTTTATCGTTTCAGAAAAAAATGAAACTAATACAGACAATAACAAGTAACAGAATTAAAAAGTTTCGTACCAAAGGCTAGCCAATAAGATATAAGTAAATAACAGAAGACGTGGAATGTGCTTGGATGCTGGGGATTGTGTTCTATTATCTTCCATGAGAAAAGTTTCTGAAACTCAGAAACCCAAAAGAAACAAACCTGAGCCCTAAAGCTGGAATCACAGCCAGCCAGGTATCTGCAAGAAACATAGCTACATGGGTATGCCAAGGCCACGTCAGATAGACAATAGTGGACTTTCCTTTGCAATGGCTTTCCTATGCCACACCAGAGATTTGCTTGGCTAATGCAGAAGTGCATAATTAGAAGTGCTGAGACAAAAACCTTAAAGTGTATTTCTGACTGAGTAGTGGGTATGCCAGAATCCATTATGGAGGCTAGAAAGTGATGTGTTTGTTAGGCAGTGGTAAGATTGTCACCATGGTTACCTGAGAGACAGGCATCAGACCTAACAAAATGATTTTAAGTGAGACCGTTGTTGGTGAGCTAGTTGCTACCAGATGCATTTGATAAAATACCAGAGCAAAGGGACAAATGAGAGGAAATGGTTTGGAAGTACACACACATAGATCCTAGGAGCACAGAAAATACAGAGTTGGAAAAAAATTAGACTCTTTCACATCAGACTGCAAGAATGGTCAGTAAGATATGGCTTCAACCTGGAAGGGTAATATAGACCTGTAATTCAGCATGTGGAAATCCAGAAAGCCAAGACTTGATCTGCACAGTGAGATCTTGTGTTAGTAACAACATGGATAAAGTATATAGTTCAATGCCAAAGCATTTGCCTAGCATGTTCAAGGACTCAGGTTCCAGTACCTTCTGCATCATCCCCTCCCCCCAACCCAACCCCAAAAGACTAACATAAAGCATCAGCCACTGTAGGCACTTTGGGAGATCAAAAGCAAGCACTTTGGTGAGACTTAAAAGGGCCTGAAATACATGGAGTATATCCTTTCAGCTGCACACAAGAATTGATAAGAACATTTAATGTCTTATCTCAGAAGCCTGAAGTGACTAAAGTATTCTTACTTGGGTTAAGAGAGAGATCCGTACCTCCAAAAGAACAATGGGGGTTCTTTGGGCTAATGATAGTAGCAATTGGAATCAAATACTTAGAAAACTCAAACATTTTTAAGAGACTTATGGCAGAAAAGAAAGTGTTCTACAAACATGGTTTAAAAACAAACTGAGGGCCGGGCAGTCGTGGCGCACGCCTTTAATCCCAGCACTTGGGAGGCAGAGGCAGGCAGATTTCTGAGTTTGAGGCCAGCCTGGTCTACAGAGTGAGTTCCAGGACAGCCAGGGCTACACAGAAAAACCCTGTCTCGAAAAACCAAAACAAACAAAACAACAACAACAACAAAAAAAAAAAAAAAAAAAAAAAAAAAACTGAGGGGACAGAGAGGAGGTTCAGGGGCTAAGACACTGGATGCTCTTCTAGAGGACTGGAGTTCAATTCCCAGCACCCACAAAGTGGTGCACAACTATCTGAAATTCCAATGTCAGAGATCTGATGCCCTCTTTTGGCCTCTGTGAGTAGTGCTCACATACCCATACTCCGCAAAATAAAAAGACGTATTTAAAATTGACTTTTAGTCAATATTTAAAAGAGTTCCCATACTTCCAACTCCTGAAGGAAGGAAGCAGGCTAGGAGGTCATTGTGTCAACAAGAGTAACCCATTCCCCGATGCCCTCTGCAGAAGAGCTAAGGAGAGATGATAAGGGACCCTCCAAAACACAAACCCAAATTGCTGAAGAATAATGGATTTTGGTATCACTCTCATAAAAGATCTGAACTGAGGTCCAGGGGACACACTATACTTCCAGAGCAAGAAGATCCATCAACATTTGTCCACTGGAAATTGAGAATTGTTATGAATATGATGATTTAAATGTCTATCATCCCCTATTTTTTCAAATGAAATAATTATTTCTGTTATCCTGTCCCAAGCCATTTTCTTAATTCATAAATGTATCAGGTAAACTTAATAAATGCTATTAATATTTGTACTTTGTATTGTTGCTATGATTTGATGAGGCTTTGGGATATATTAGATTGGGTATAGGTACATTTTTGCAAGAAAGAACTCAGAGATAATGCAAATTGAATTATTGGTCTTAATTTTTCATTTCTTGTGGCAGTATTATTTGTTGGCACCTTTGTCATGGTCTGATGGGGGACAGAATGTATTTATATGTATGTTGACTTTAAGCCTGTCCCCAGAAGTGTTTAGCCAGTGGGATATCAGTAGTGTCAAAACAAAAATTCAACTCTCACCTCAAAGGTGACAAGAAAGGTTTTTTTTCTGAAATTTAATATGAGTAACTATGCCATGGGAAAACAGATTTAGGTCACTCTAGATCCCATGTTTCAACATGGTAACAATTTTGTGAAGGTTTTACAGTAACAGAGCATAAATCATAGATCAGGACACTTTTCAAATGTCCTGGTGGAAAGCCACACCTGCTAATCCCTCACAAACATTTCCACCAACTGGGGACCAAGAACCACAATATCTAAACCTGTAGGAGCCATTCCCATTCACTGGGTATAGAAGGTATAGAATGAGATGTGTTATGGATTCTTCCTGGTGTGTCCCCTAGCATTTCCTACCTTTTCCCCAAGACTATGGACAGTGTGTGTGTGTGTGTGTGTGTGTGTGTGTGTGTGTATCCCCTAGCCCTTCCTACTCTCTTCCCAAGCCTATGGACAGTGTGTTTGTGTGTGCATGTGCGTATGCGTATCCTAACCCTTTTTACCCTGGATTATTATAGCTGGACACACACACAAAAAAAACTTGATATTTTATTTACAAGTTGTGAGCCTAGATTGGGCAGGTTGTGAACTATTCTAACTTATATATCCCAGAAATATGTCCCTTGTTTCTTGCTGTTTGAGTCTCACCCGGGTTTTTTCTGTCCCAGTAGCCTATCCTCAGGGTTGGTTTCTCCTGGTCATATGCTCATGGTCTATCTCCTCTCGTGGCTTCCTCCTCCTCCCTCTGTCTCCTTCTCCTTCTCCCCCTGGTCTCTCCTGAGACCCCTCACTGATCCTCAAGTCCTTCCTTTCTCTCTTTATTGCCCAATCACAGGCTCTAGCCTTTTATTAAACAATTGACTTTAAATTGGGGGGCAAGGTTTATACAGCAAAGGCTGGTGTATCTGAGAATTGTCTTATCTAGAGCAACCAGATCTTGGAGTTCAGGATTTAGCATTTTTTGGGGATAGCAAAAGACCAAACCCCAACATTTTTTTGTCTAAATAAAAAGGCTCTTTCTGTTACAATAATAAATGACATACAGTAAGAACAAAAATGAAACAATTATAAAAACTATAAGGTAAGATTTACATTCACAAAGTCCAGTTAGTTTGTATGTGGCAACTTTGGATAAACTATTCTATTATATATCCTATCTTGTTGAGTTCAGAGCTTTGTACCTAAATCATTTTCTATCATAAATTGTATTACTAACCTCAAACATTTTCTTAGATCTAAAAACATCTTCTTAAATCCTAAACAATTTAAGCTTAATTGTAAGACCACAACTATCTAGTCTTCAACCCCATCAGAGACTTGAGAAAGATAAATATTGCCTGGATGTGCAGGAAGTGCTGGGATGCAACTTCCAAAACTATAGGAATGACAGAGAAAGATGCCTGCCTGAAAATTCCCTCAGAATTTCTCTAAAATATTGGAGCCTCTAGGTCAGGCATGTGGACTGCACTACCAGATGGGCATAAAAAGTGGTGAGGTGGGGCATGCTCAAACCCCAGGAATCTCAGAGATCTGAGACCGCAGGAGTGGAGCTGCCTCTTCTCTGTCTCTGGCTGCTCTGGAGCATGTGACCACAACACCCAGTTGAGATGAGTCCTGGCAGTCCTGAAATGTGGCACCTAGAGTTCTTCCCCATGCAAGCAGAGCATCAGCAACATCTTTAACCTCAGCCAATAGAAAGCCTACACTCCCCAAATCCCATCCCAATCCCCAAGGTTCATTATAGTCCCTGACCACTTGGAATAAAGTGCACAAGTTATTTCACCAAGAATTGAGTAAGACTGGCTGTCTTTACTGAGCTGTAACACTTGGGGAAAGGCTCTCTACTTCAAAGCGCTCATCATTGGATCTTGGACCCAACTGCCTGGCCAGGTCCCCATTACCCACAGAGGCGCTCCTCGTGGCTGCTGACATTGCTGCTGGCAATACCACCGCTGGCACTGCCGCCACCACTGCTGCCGCAGCCACCACAGGACAGTAGACCCTAGCTACCTGGCCCACGCAGGCTTGAATCTCTTTATTTCCTCTTTAAGAGCTGTAACACTCCCAGCATTCCAGGTCAGATCAGAGGCCTGTGGAACCTTAGTTCCAGACATTCTATCAGCCTCAGTCTGGTACACAGTGATGCCTGATGCCTGATGCCTGAGGGAAAATCCGGTCTGCAGACTCCCATTCTGGACTTTGCCCAGCTCTCCCTGACTCAGTGTATTAGTAACCAACAAAGAGGCAGAACTCGGGATCACACGTCTGTCTTCAGCCTGCTGGCCCAGAATATTTGACAGACTTTTCTGTGGAGCAGGAATTATGAAGGGCTAGCCTACCTTGTCCTTGCAAAGCTTGGCAGTTGCTTCTTTTTGCCCATGTTTGTCCATTTTGGACAGCATTTTGTCTGCAGTTGACCTCCCCCTCTCTCATTCCTTTCTCCTTCTCCCCCCCCCCCCCGTCTCTCCTGAGGCCCCTCACTGAATTCTCAAGTCCCCCCTTTCTTTCTCTATTGCCCAATCATAGGCTCTGGCCTTCTATTAACCAATTAACTTTAAATTTGGGATCAAATTTTACACAACAAAGGCCAGTGACCATGAGAACTCTCTTCTGGGAGACAGATTTGGGAGTTCACAATTTAGCAATTGTAGACATAGCTCCAGACAAATCCCCAAAACTACACCCTCTCAAAGGCTGAAACCTCAGCTGAGAACCTCAGTGGTCTCCTTGTCCCTTTTCTCCTTGATGCTGGTGTTGCAGGCCTGAACAGAACCATGCCCAGCTTGCTACCTGTCTTCACGCTTGCTCTGAAACACTGAGCCATCTCTCCAGCCCTGCCTTTTATAGAATCTTATGTTATGGTGGTGCTATAATTCAATAGGAGTAAGGATGAAATCAGTCCAACAGTATCATTAAAGATCTATTATGTTGATTACATATTTCTGCTGATATACAAAGCACCTTCTAGCAGAAACCCATGCACCAACCCATGGATTAAATTATTGCAGCTATGCACTGTCTCAGAGATTTGCTTCAGCCACTCCCCATTTGGGTGAAGCTATGCTAAGAACCAAATCACTGAACTGTAGGAAAGCCTGAGCAATTCTCTCCTTTTTAGCAGTTGAAGGAAGCAGAACAGATAGTAGTGAATGGACTTAGAGAACTACTCAAATATTGGTACCAATAAGGTACCTGGACCTGTTCTGAGATGAGAGTAAGCATTCTTAGCAATTAAGTCTCTTTTGTTGGGTCCCTTGACCATACTTGAAAGCATAGGACTCTGGTTTCAAAAATAAGAATTCAAGGGGCTACAGAGATGGCTCGGCAATTAAAAGTACTTGTTGCTCTTAGAGAGGGCCAGATGTTGCCCCTCATGACTGTTCTTTGGGGTAAGAGATAAAAAGGCACAGAATCAACAATGCTGATTTTGGGAGCCAGGTGAGAAGTGTCTTTTATACCCTCTGCCCATGTCTCCTTGGTCTGTAACTGCTCATCCCTCATAACTGGCACAAGCTGATGGGTTGCCCTGGTCACAAGCTCTGTCTTTGTTCGTCTCAGGGTGTCCAGCAGGTTTCAGGGTTAGTAAATGGGGAAGCACTTGTTGAGCATGCTTGGGCCACTGTGGACTGCTAGTCAGGACACACTGACTTTACTCCTCCTATAGATCACCCCCTTTCGGTTTAGAAGTTGGCAGCTCAGTGGAAGCCAGAGTTCTGTGCTCTGACCTTGTTGACAACACTTCAGAGGGCGACCAGCATAGGGAAATTTGCCTGTCTTTAAGTTGCCCTCGTTATTGGGGTCTTACCTATCATTGACTACCAGCTCTGGAAGGTCTGTATCCCTGGATAGCATGCCTGAGTGAGGTAGGTCAGTCTATTGGGAAGCCTTTCATGTCTCTGAGAACCATGCCAATAAAAGCTCTCGGCACTCACATGGAAGTTCACAACCAATTGTACCTCCAGTTCCAGGAGATCCAATGTCATCTTCAGACCTCCATGGGCACATAAAGTACACACACACACACACACATGTATATATGTATATATACATGTAAATATATATATATTTATATATATATGTATAATATATATATATACATGTATATATATATTATATATGTATATATATAAATATATGTATATATATTTACTAAATATAAACAGGCATATCTGGGAAGAAGGAATGTCAATTCAGGAATTGCCTTCATCAGATTGGCTTATAGGCAACTCTGTGAGCCATGTTCTTGATTAATGATTGATGTGGGAGGGCCTAGCCTACCGGGTAGTGTCATCCTGGCAGGTGGTTCTGAGTGGCATAGGGCTGAGCCAGCTATGGGAAACAAGTCAGCAAGAAGCACTCTTCATGGTCTCTGCTTCAGTTCCTGCCTCTGGGTTCCTGCCTTGAGTTCCTGCCCCAACTTGCCTTCATGATGAACTACAACTGTTAAACTGAAATAAACCTTTTCCTCCCCAAGTTGTTTTAGTTATGGTGTCGTATCACAGCACTACAGAGCAAACAATGACATACATGCAAACAAACTCTCATCCACATAAACCTTTTTGAAAAAAAATGTAAAGATTAGAATGGGTCACTGAGTATATATATATATATATATATATATATATATATATATATATCTCAAAGACTAAAACTTAGCATTGCTTTTTTTTCTTACATCAGAACACACGATCATCTTTGAGAGAAGGTGCCAACAATGACCCAGCACCCTTGACTTTTCCTAACTGCCATTTCCCTCGGCAAAGTTAAAATGAGAATATCAATCAATTTAAGCCACCACTCCTGATTTTTAAAAATTAAATTTTACACATCAAAAGAGCCATCCATTAAAACCACAAAGAAATCCTAATCTTTTCTTTCAATATGTCAATAATCTCTATCTAATGATTAAACCCCCTTTGCTCTTGTCGGCCATAACGACATTTCAAGGGTGTGTCTGTTGTGCTGTACTGTATGGATTAAAAGCAGAGCTTAGCTATGCCATGGCATTTGTATTTACTTACATATGTGAACAGAAGCAGTAAGTTTAAAGTAACTATTTAAAGACAGCTTCTCCTGGGGCTGTAAAGGCAGCTCTGGAATTAAGAGCACTGCTCTTGAAGACGAGAATTTGGTTTCCAGCTCACAACTATCTGTAACTCCAACCATAGTATCCTATGACTGAGGCATAAGCAAATACCCATGCACATATTACTTAAAATAATAAAAATAATTTTTAAAAAAGTTCTTTTCTTAACCACAGTTAGGGTCTTGAACCCTCTTCTGAGCGGCTTCTGCTGCAGTGATCCCCGTCCCCATCTTCTGCTTGCCCAGCCTAATTTAAGCAAGAATCCCCCTAAGTCAGTTTAGCAACCTTGATATCTGATCAGCCTGGTCTGCTTTCAACAAGAATCCAGTTCAGTGGGTTTAGCAAGAATCCCTCAATCTTTGATAATTCCTCTTAGTAATTAACCACGTCCTGACAGCCACACCCCTTCCTCTCCTTGGCTATAAACCACCAGCCCCCAAGTTGATCTCAGTCTCTTAGTATTTTCAGTAAATATGAAGTGTGTGTGCACGTGCCTGTGTGCGTGTGCATGTGTGCTGTTTGTTTAAACAAGCTCTCAAAAGATCTCCGACTCTAGAATCTTTTTCTGAAATAGAGTTTCAAGGTCTCTTGGAACATAGTTACTATATTCTCCGCAGAGCTGAAAGCAAACAACTCGAAAGAACTTCACAGCTACTTCGTCCAGGGAACCACATGCTTGGGAGTTAATGGGCAGTGCTACAAAAATCTTCAAGTTCGCTTCTCGGTACGCTAGGAACAGCGTTCTGGACAGAACAGGAACAATGAGCCCAGTCACCCGTCCGCGCACAGACCATTTCTGGACGCCTAAACGGAGAGGCCACCGGTGTTCCTCCGAGCAAACGCCCACCCCGGCGGCCACAAACGAGGCAGCCACCCGGCAAAATTGGCTCGAAGCACCGACGTCGCCGGAAGCGCCGCGGAGGCCTGCTGACGTCAGCCGCACCTAGCCCGCCCCTAACACCCTAGGCTCCGCCCACCCCTCCCCTCCCACCACGTGTCCTCGCTCCCTCCGGAGGGGCCGAGCTGGGGCGGCGGGAGCGGCGGAGACGATGGCGCGGTGAATGCCGGGCCACAGCCCTCGTCGCCCCTTGCGGCGGCGCCGTCCGCTCGGCCGGGGTGAGTGCGCGCGGGCCGCGGGGACGGGGCGGCTCGTCCTCGGGGTCGGCGGGGGAGGCTGGGCCACGGCGGGGCGGGGGCCGCCGGTGACAGTGTCGCCGCTGCCGCCTTTGTTGCGGACCGGCCGGGGAGGTGGGCGGCGTGGGCTGTCGCCGCCCCGCAGGTGTACCGAGGGCCTTAGCGGTGGGCGGGGGTGGCGGGAAAGGGTTGGGCAAGATGGCTGGAGCGAGCAGGGGCGGCGGCGGGCACCTTCGCGCCGGCCCCTCCCACCTCCCCGCCCCGCAGCCGGCCTCAGGCCTCCCTTGGCCAAGTTCAGGCCGGGGCTCCTGGGACCTCACGAGTATTCCTACCTCTCCTTGCCGCCACCCACCCCAGAAACATTGAAGAAGCTGACTCCGAACTCAGGGAAGATCTTTGCTTGGGAAGTCCCGGAAAATGGAGCTCACAAGATGCACCCTCACTACACACCCAGCAGCTGCCCGCAGTCTTTTCTGGGGATCCTCTTTGTACCAGCCTGAGGAAGCTTCCAATAGAGAGAATTTGCGACCCAGAGTGGAGGAGAAGTCTGCCAGGTTTGGGTTGGCCTCTGCCACCCAGGCACGCCCCTCTCTCTATCACGGAAGTCCTTCGAGGCAGAAAGACTTAAGTTTCTGAAGTGGTTTGTGGACGTCACTATGAATCTCGGAAATCCAGGTGATAAGTATTTTGGGCTAACTATTCAAACTTCCTATCTAGGCTCATATACTTTGACATGGTAGCAAATCAGTACCACCCTCCTCTGGTCCAGATTCCGTGTTCAAGTGGTACTGGCAGTGGAAACTTGTGCCTGTCACTGCACTCTTTGAAACCTCTTCCTGGAATGTTCACCCACTGTTCTAAGTTCTGCCCTTCTGCATATAGGCTCTGTAAAAACTACTCTGGTCTCTGTACCACAGAAGACTTTTTAAATATTTGAAGTTAGCCAGATACATTATCTGCCCTCAGCCTCTCTAATAATTAAATAAGCCATCTTTCAGAACCCCTGCCTTCCAGCTGGAAGCAGACAGTGTTTTGACTGCTTAAACAGGTTCGTGTGTGCCTGGGCCACCCTCTCACAGACTAGTTCACACTGACACCAGATCTATCTGCTAACTCTTGAATGCAGAAATGGAGTCCCGAGCCTACCCTCTAAATTTGACCCTGAAAGAAGAACAAAAAGAAGAGACTGGGATCCAGGATTTGGAGGATGGTCCCATCGATATGCAGAGAGTACAGACCTGCTCTGAAGGCGCGTGGGTAAGTAAGGTGTGGGGATCCAGCCTGAGAGTCCAACATAGAACATGGAAGTGGACATGGGAAGAAAATAGCCCAGTCTCCTGTGTTTGCATTCCTGAGAAAACAGCCTTGTGGCTTCAGAAGGCAAACAGTTGAGGAGGTGGTGAGGGGACAGGGCCTCCATCGGCAAGGCTGATTAAAAGTCTCAGAAACTGAGACCTTGCCTTCTTGTCACTCTTTCAGTACCCATTTCCCCTGTTCCTGACAATAGCACCATACAAATGGTAGGCACCAAACGCATGTAAGACTTGGGTCATAGAGCTGACATGAGAGTTGTCACCCAGAGCTGTATGTCTCCTAGGTGTGAGTGGAAATGTCAAGCTCCAACGAATACAGAGCTACAGGTGCGACAGTATTTAATACATACATTTGTTTACAGTGGTTACTAGAGTCATGGAAATTGAATATGAACAATAAATTGGCATTGCTTAGTTTTTTGTTGTATATAAACATTATCAGTAGCATCAGCACATAATATCCTTGGTGCCCCATGAATGGGAAGCCCTTCCTTCATCATAGAACCCAGAGTTGCAAGCAAAGAACCAGAAAGACCCTTCTTCCAAATTATCTAGTCCACCCCTCTTACAGAAGGGAACTTGGGGTACCTAAAGGTCATCTTCTTTACTATGAAAATCCATAAACATACATACACACAAACACAAAAGGTTTCATTATAAGTTAGTGCATTGCCAGACTCTGGGTTCACTGGTCTGGAGCTGTTACATTTATCCATTCATGTTCTTAGTCAACTCTGTCCTCCTCAGTTCTGACTCAGGCAGGAGTCAGTCCTGTCTAGCTTGAAGGAAGACCTGAAAGGCAGTAGGAACCCTGAATTCTAAGGCTAAATTGAGCCTTAGAATATCTAAATGGGCTGGAGAAATATGGAGAAGCATTAAAAGTAGACATCTTGATTGTGTTGAGCAAATGAGAAAAGCCAAGGGAAGAGCATGCCTTGCCCAGTAAAGAAAAGAATGAGCAGAGTGCCTAGAGGAGGGAGCCTGGCAGCTGGAGGGTTAGGCCTGAGGTTCGGGCATTTGTAGCCACTGGAGTCTACCATGCACCTACAGTTACTGTACAGGGTTAAGATAAGATCCCGGTCCTCATGGCATCCTGTCTCATGAGGTGACTCATGACTCTCAAGACAGTGAAAGAAGCCTGACAGGACAGTGGAGGTCAGCTCCGGATGTTGTCACAGGCAGAATTGGGGATGGCTCATTCAGGCCCAACAGTGTACTTCCTGTAGAAGGCCTGGTCTTGAGCAATGGACAGTTGTGCCCCTCCCCACTCTAGAACGTTTAGCAGTATATGGAGACAAGGTAAAGGCTGAAGTATAAGATCCTTGCATCTTCGGTTTCAGCCAAGGGTCTCCCTATTCAGCTGAGTGCAGATGAAGGCACCCTGCACATGTAACAAGGAACTAAGTGGTCTGAAGTGTCAATAGCGTGTGCTTGAGACATGGATCTACTAGCACATTAAACTGGGAGAAGGAAGAAATAGAATGTGGGTGTTAAATGCATATTTTGACAATAAATAGATGGTTAATAGGGACTTCTCACATATAAGCTGTGTTCCAGAGTTGGAGTAGAAATACAGTTTCAAATAGAAAAGAACAACACACTTTGAACTGAGCCTTGTAAGAGAACAGCATGATAAAAGGCATGGGAGCAGGAGGCTATGGGTGGAGTTCAGAGCTACCCCTGAAGCTAGAACTCTAAGTGTGTGACAGGCAATGGAAGAAGGTAGACCAGGGCACGTGGTATGCTACACCAGTAGTTAGAGCTGCCTGAGTAACTTAAGGAGTGAGCCTTAAACCCTTCAGTCTACATGACAGGCCTCTGTTGAGCAGAGCTTGGAAGGATTACATACTACAGTAACCTTGGTAAAGCCTATGTGGCCTGTTGAGACAACACTGGCTTTAGAATCAGACTGGCTGTATTAATTCAGCCAAACTACTTAGCCACTGTTTCCTTAACCGTAAAGGTCAGTAGCAATCCCCATATTTATAGCTTATTTAAGTAATTCAAAGAGATAAAATGTTTACATGAATGGAAATACCGTAAACAGTACCTCACCTAGGGACTCCAGTGGTGTCGTAGTTCCAACTCCCCTCAGATGCCTCCTATCTAATAAACCTGTGCAGTTCTTCACAGAACAGGTACCGTTAGAAGGAAGTATTGGAATGCCAGCTTCCCAGGAGAGTAAACACCTCTCTGATGAATCTCTAATCGCATGAGAGAAGAGGGACAAGAAGAGCATGTTCTTACCTGAAGCTTGAACTGCAGACTGCCTGGCCTCTCAGTTTTTTCTAGAGCCAGCCCTGTTTACCTTCTGCTGTGTTTGACCAAATAAAAGGTTTCTTTGCAGCATAAAAGGCCTGCCTAGCAGGACCCAGAGTCTTGCCCCATCTTCACAGGGCTCTGGGGAGGCTTCCTAAGCCTCTGGACTGTGCCTTAGGTGCTTCTTGTGGACTTGTTTGAAGATCCTCTAGCCATATGATAATTAGGAGAGGAGTCCCCACATCAGCTCTTGATAGTCACTATTATGTGTTACCTGCTCTGTAGGGAATTGTTATAACCAGGCCTGCATTCTTCCTGTCAGCAAACAGAAGGGGCCTATAAATAGTTATGGCCTAGATCTGGAACTTGTAAGGGAGTAAAAAGGTCAAAAAGAGAGTTGTTTCAAATCTTGGGTGGTAGGAACAGTAGGCTGGAAATCCTCTGAGCTGCCTGGCTTCCAGATTGCAGAAGTCAGAAAAGCCTAGGGACCACGACAGTTTTACCTACTACTGTTCCACACGTAAAGACTTTTTTTGTCCATTCTTACTCCAGAGAGTTGACTTGGTTTCTTAACAGATAAAACTTTTAATTCTTTGAAACTGTTCCAAGTATAACAGGAAAAGAGAAATCCAGAGGTAATATATTTGCCTCAGTCACTCATTCTGTAATAAATGATTTGTGCCTACTAGCTATATCATTAGTTCTCATGACCCTTTTGTGAGTTGAATGACCCTTCACAGGGGTCACAGATCAGATCCTGTATATCAGATATTTATAGTACAACCCATAACAGAAGCAAATATCCAGTAATGAAGTAGCAATGAAAGGTTTTATGGTTGAGGGGTGGTCACCACAACATGAGGACCATATTAAAAGGTCACAGTGTTAGGAAGGTTGAGAATCACTGAGCTATAAGAAGCATCCTAGGCTTAAAGAAACAAACTGAGCAAGGCTGTTTTCAGAAAGTCAGATTTAAGTGAAGAGCAGAGAAGTCAAACAAAATGCCCAGTGTGACAAAGCACCAGAGTGCTGAGCACAGGACCATGGTGCTGTGTTGGTATGCTCATGGCCCACAGAGTAGGGTAGTCTGGGCTAGGTCTTGAAGATAGGTGAGTGTAAAAGAGGAGGACCTCATGGGCCAAGGGGCCAAGTGAGCAGGTATATAAGCATCAGGTGAGAAGCTAGTGTAGCTGCAGAATAAAGATGGTGAATCACTCAGGGAAAAAGCTTGCTTTCCCTCTCTAGTGAGAGCCTTGGACTCACAGTGCTGGCTGTTGTCTCAACCTTGTCACTTACTGGCTTTGTATGGTTTTTGCCTAGAAATAAGACTCCTTTGACTCCATACCCCCAACACTTGCTAAACTGCAGTGTCTGCACTTCTGTGAGGTTACTGAGGGAAATCAGGCAGTAGTTACAGGGCCTTTCCCAGTTCGCGTTCCCTGTATAGAAGATAGCACTTATTTCTACTTTAGTAAGTAGGCCTAGTTGATAAGGGAAGAAAGGCCAGGGTGTGTGTGTGATTGATAGCTTGACTGTTGAAGAGGCTGTAGGCCATACATACACTGATTTTCTAAGCTAAGGAGAGACAATATGAGCATCCTGGTTCAAGATAATGTAAGATCCCCACGAAGGGAGGACCTCACCCAAGGCTCAAGAATTCTCAGCCACCCAATAACTCACAAGACACCGTTCTTGATGCAATCATCAGGTGGTATATTTCGGGATCAACTGGCTGATGGTCGACTCATAACTCACACAGGAGCAGAGGAATTGACAAAACAGCCTGGCTAGAGGAGGTCTTATATAGGGGAACCCACAAACAAGGGGTGGGGGGGGGGTGAAGGGGTAACTAAGGAAACATAAAAACAGTGGAAAGTTCCAAGAAGTCCCAACCCATAATTTAGTCAGGGTCATGTGGAAAACATCTTGTACACTTATCTTTCACAAGAATGTAACCTTGCCCAACCATTCATCTTGTGGTCAGCTAGTTCCTGGGAGCACCCAGATGACTTGCATCTTTCTTTGTGGTCAGAAATGTGTCTCCTGCTTTGGGCCTTCCCCAGCCATAGGTGGGTTCTCTTCCCTGAGGTCTGAGGAATGTTAATCAGCCTCTCCCTTCCTCTCTTGAATGTTAATCCAGCAAGTGCCCTCTGACTCAGGAATAATGTACTCCTCCAGGGCAGTGAAGACCTAAAATCTCACATTTAGTTCTGTCTTCTTTGTGGAACTAGTGAACCTGCTGGCCAGCATTTTTGGCTCAGGTCTAGGGGTCATAAGAACTTTCTATACTTTTCATAAGTTTTCTATATCTTTCAATAACAGCTTTGAGAAAGAAGTTTAAAGGCGAGAATGCAAAGTAGAAAGCCTGAAACTAGTTCATTAATGATTTCTTAACACTAAATGTGAGCTTTGGAGTAGAATTTTTAATGACCACAAAGGAAAATACAGTAGAGAGAAAAGCAAATCAGTTGGAAAAACAAAAGATTTTGGTGGCTGGCCAACCTTAGCTAAGAAGGTATGCCCTCCTCTTGTTTCTTGTTCCAGAAAAGGAAGAGGAAAGATGGGCAAATGGGAGAGGAGCAGGGAATCTCCTCTTGGCATAAAAGCCCGCCATATTCCTGGGATCTCATTCCCTGAGTGAAGCTTGAATCAGGCCTTCTCTGCTATTCACACTTCTGTAGATTGAAGGGGAGCTAGACGCCTTCTCTTGCTGCTCTCCTCAGAACAGCTTTGGCCTTAACACAACAGCAGGAAAGGTTGGCTCACTGAGAGGAGGTCTCTGTGACTCACAAAGATGTCATGGAAAGCAGTAATCCTATTCAGTTTGAAATCCAGCCCCACCCTCTGGGCTGAGGGTCTCTGGCTGGGAGATAGGGAAGTGTAGGAGATAGGGTAGACATCTTTGTGGGGATACTTCTGTGGGCTGTGGATGGCTTGGAAATCCCAGGAGAATTGTGAGCAGATTTCATGCAGTACCTGAGGAGATGATGCCCAAGGTCCCCCAGCATGATGGTGGCAGCTGTTATGTGGTGGGACACAGAGGGCCTTGTCTCCAAGAGCAATGAGAATATAGACAGATCACTCCCTCTGGGTGAGAGCCCTGAAGTGACCTGTGAGGATGAAGACTGTGTTGCATGTACATACCAGTTATTAAGAAAGCACTGTTCATGTTCCAGGTACCAGCCCTATTTGATGAGGTGGCCATATATTTTTCGGATGAGGAGTGGGAAGTTCTGACAGAGCAACAAAAAGCCCTCTACCGGGAAGTCATGAGGATGAATTATGAGACTGTCCTGTCCCTGGGTAATGCTTTGTTGTCCTTTGTTTCTGGGACTCTCTGGACCCAGAGAACTTTATCAGCGTCTGTCTTCTCTGCTGTATTCTGCCTCCTCCTCTAAGTGGGACTCCCCTCCTGTGCCTATGCCAACTTAATTTCCTGGTTTTGATTTGGATATGACATACAGATTATGTACTTCTATTTAGAAACTCATACTACCTCTTAGAACAGTCCTCATTTGGCACAAGTATTCCCATTACTAGAAAGGAAGGAAAGAAGGAAGTCTTCAAAATATCACCATGGATCTAAACCTGTTTTCTGTTGATTCTTGGAAAGGAAAACTTTGTTGTTTTATTTGTTGCATGTAATTTTAAAATCATGCTGTCTCCTTGCCTGGTGCCTCAGCTCACGCCATGACCTCTCCTGGTCCCCCTAGTTCCAACTAGATTTCATCCATCCCTCAACCCTGGGGAATCCAGGAGCTACTGTTTATACTCCAGCGGCCCCTCATGGCTGGCTTCGCCAAGCTGCCTGCTTCCCCCTCCTGCCCACCTTATCACTGCAAATGGAAAACACTAGACAGTTTTATTATTTTAAAACTAGCCCGAAGACCCAATGGCTGAGAGAAGAATTTCCTGCCCTAGTCTTAGCAACTAGCTCCTTCCATACTCCTTGACATCTGCCCTGAGACCTACATGTCTACAACATCCTACCATCCCCACTCTGGTCTGAATCCTCTCTCTCTCTGCATCTCCTTCTCTTTGTCCTGCAACCCAGATGTCCCACCTTTTCCCCTTTGACCAGCAATTGGCTTCTGCCTTTTTTATTGACAAAATCAAGAACCAATTAGGAAAACACCTCCCCCTATACTTACCAACCTCAACACTTGGGGATATAACCCTGACAGTGCTCCCCCAACACACACATACACACACACACACACACACACACACACACACTGGCATCACTCCTCTTCTATTTGGAAGACTTTACCAGTTTTGTTTGGTTGGGTTCCAGGATGTTGATTGTTTTGATGGTGTATCCACCACCTTTCTGCCAATCACTTTATTTTGCTGTTGCTAGTACCAGCTCCCATTCACAGAGATCCAGAAAGCCCGACTGAGTTTGCTTTCCATCCTGTATGTCTTTAAGTGTCGCCTCACCAAGCTCTGTCCCCATCTTCTACAGTGGGAGGTGGGGGTGGGAGGAGGGTGCGTTGTACTTATTTCCCATTGCGCCAGGCTAGTAATACACAGCTGTTTCCCACTTTATTTTCATGAACAGAATTCCCATTCCCCAAGCCAGATATGATCAATCGGTTGGAAAGGGAAGAGGAATGTCCTAATTCTAATGAGTGGCGGCTCCAGGGAGTAACCTTTGCAGGTACTGAGTGAACCAGTTCAGCATCTACCCAAGGGAAACAAGCTGGGTTTTCGGTTTCCATGTGTATTATATAAGGTATTTAGGAGTGAAGCACAAAGATCATGTGTGGACTTTGGGATGTAAAGAGTCCCCTTTCTAGATTGTGTGTATGTAGGCATCCTCCTTCTCCTGGGCCTATATTTCTTCATTAGTGGTTCATGTGCAACTTGGTGTGAAGCTAAAGCAAACTGGGGTTGATCCAGCATTTGGTTGGTCCACACCTGAATGAGCATGGCCACTTTGGCAACATGCCAATGTCTCTACAATGACCTAATGACAGGAAGGACAAAGCACATTTGTAGATTTATTTACTCTAGGCTTCCTGTTCCTTTCTGGATAGGGAAGGCAGTGACAGCCATAGTACACATTTGAGTAGTTATTTCTGAGAAGTACCTGATTTATCAAAAGAAATTAGAAAAATATATTTATCCCAACACTTGGGAGATAGAGGCATGAGGATCTGAAGTTCAAGGTCATTCTTGGCCAGCCTATCCATGTACCCATCTCCACATACATACTTACACTTCCGTATATATATATATGTCTGTATGTGTATGTGTGTATAATATAGCTTTGAAACTACCAAAATATATTTGCTTTTCTCTATAGTTGAGCTTAAAATGTTATATTTCACTGAGTCTACAACATACTTTTCATTTTACATTGTAATTGAGAATGCCTCTTAAACAAAGGACATGTGATAGCTGGTTTTTTGGTTTTTTTTTTTTTTTTTTCATGGCACAAAATAGTGTGTTTTATAGCTGATGGCCTTTATGTTTTCGAGATGTAGTAAACCATGCTTCCTGTGACCACCTCCAAATAGAAATGTATGATGAAACAGGTTCATTTTTGCTGTATAGGAACCAGGTGTCTGCTTTATAAGAGGCTTAATTTTGCTGACACAGGCTTTGTTGTAGTTTGGGGGGGTTTTGTTTGTTTGTTTGCTTTGTTTGTTTGGGTTGTAGAGATGTTGTTGGCTTGGTGGTGGTGGTGTTGTTGTTCAAGGGTTGTGACTCGGCCAGCCCATGGTACATCCAGATTTCTATAGTATTAGGTAGTAGTATAGATACATTGGCCTTCCCATCAACATAAACACTGAACGATGCTGGTGGTGTAGTAGTGGGGCTAGAACCAAGGGCCATGTACATGCTAAGCAAGCTCTAACCCAGCGGTCCTTTGTACTTTATATTTTGAGACAGAGTCTCACTAAATTGCCTAGTGTAGCAGCATTGATGTGTGATCCTCTTGCCTCTGCCTCCCAAATAGCTGGGATTACAGATCTATATCACCAGGCTCACTTAAAAACATTGCTTTCATCCAAACATGGCCCCAGTACTATTTGCTTCAGGCTTAATACCAGTACTCAGATCACACTGAAAGTTCTCTGTCACTTCTTAACTTGGCGACCTTGTATCTACTCCATAACATCTATGGCTTCTTTGCTTATACCTGCAAAGGACCTCTGCTACACACAGTGCTGTGAGAATTAGATTTGGTGATCAGTATTAATGGGACATAGACAAGGACTGAGGCTGGTTATCTGTTAAACTTATGTTCACTTCTGATGTGCTCCAGACCAAAAATTAAAAGTATGACCTCCCCCCAAATCTACGAATAAACCATTTTACATACTGGCATTATTTTTGCCCCTCTTTATTTGTCTTTTAGAAAATGAAGAATCTGACTTTAGGACTCCAGATTGGGCAAGTCCAATGAATGCCACCTCCCATTTTCCTCAGCCTCAGCACTTCAACAGCTTTGGCCTGCGTCTGCCTCAGGACATCACCGAACTACCTGAGTGGAATGAAGGGTACCCCTTCTATATGGCCATGGGCTTCCCTGGATATGACCTCTCAGCTGATGACTTAGTGAGCAAGTTTCAGTTCAGTCGTGGCATGCGCCGCAGTTATGATGCAGGGTTCAAGCTGATGGTGGTGGAATATGCTGAGAGCACCAACAATTGTCAGGCTGCCAAGCAGTTTGGGGTGTTGGAAAAAAATGTTCGAGACTGGCGCAAAGTGAAACCACAGCTCCAAAATGCTCATGCCATGCGGCGGGCATTCCGAGGCCCCAAGAATGGAAGGTTTGCTCTGGTGGACCAACGAGTAGCTGAGTATGTCAGATACATGCAGGCCAAAGGGGACCCCATCACTAGGGAGGCAATGCAGTTGAAAGCTCTTGAAATTGCCCAGGAAATGAACATTCCAGAGAAAGGGTTCAAGGCAAGTCTGGGCTGGTGTCGAAGAATGATGAGAAGGTATGACCTATCTCTGAGGCATAAAGTGCCAGTTCCTCAGCACCTGGCTGAGGACCTGACTGAGAAGCTAGTCACTTACCAGCAGAGCGTGCTGGCTTTGCGCCGGACACATGACTATGAAGTAGCACAGATGGGCAATGCAGATGAGACACCCATCTGCTTAGAAGTACCATCTAGAGTGACTGTTGACAACCAGGGTGAAAAGCCCATCTTGGTCAAGACACCAGGCAGGGAGAAATTGAGAATCACAGCCATGCTGGGGGTCTTGGCTGATGGGAGGAAATTACCACCATATATCATTTTGAGGGGGACATACATCCCCCCTGGGAAGTTTCCCAGTGGCATGGAAATTCGCTGTCACCGCTATGGATGGATGACTGAGGACTTGATGCAAGACTGGTTGGAAGTTGTGTGGAGACGGAGAACTGGAGCTGTGCCCAAACAACGAGGGATGCTGATCCTGAATGGCTTCCGGTGCCATGCCACTGACTCTGTGAAGAGTTCCATGGAGAATATGAACACAGACATGGTGATCATCCCAGGGGGCCTGACCTCACAGCTGCAGGTGCTGGATGTGGTTGTCTACAAGCCACTGAATGATAGTGTTCGGGCCCAGTATTCCAACTGGCTTCTGGCTGGGAACCTGGCACTGAGCCCCACTGGAAATGCTAAGAAGCCACCCCTGGGCCTCTTCCTGGAGTGGATCATGGTTGCATGGAATAGCATCTCAAGTGAATCAATTGTCCAGGGGTTCAGAAAGTGCCACATCTCTAGCAACTTAGAAGAAGAAGGTGATGTCCTCTGGGAAATCGAGGGCGAGTTGCCCAAAGAACTACCAAAAGAATGTGGTCACGAAACTGTGGCTGAGGGTGACTGAGAGGACTCAGGTAACTGGGCAGGAATAGATCCTCCACCGTCACTGATGCCCTCCTTTTGGTAGCACTTACCTTTTTTCTGGCCCTTAAGTTTTCTCTTTTCATGTTCTCTTGAAATAAGCCTGCCATACCACAGTGTGGACAGCAGGTCATCAGCACTTTCTTCGTCTGAAGCCAATTTGTATTGTTACTTGTGGCCTGGATCCAGAAGTACAATGGGTTAAGATGAACAGGGAGCTGCCAGAGCACATCACATGAGAGCAGTCCCACTGCAAAGTTACTTGGGCCTCTAGAACATAGTTCAACATTGTTTGGCTCACAAACAGGTTGTCTGAAGAGACAACTTTCTTCTAAAATGCTGAACTTTGAGGGCTGGGCTATCTCCTTGCATTACTTAACATAGTTGCACTGCCTTTTGCTGATCAGCAGAACCATTGCCTAGGGAGAGAATGACGTCAGCCTTTAGTATGGTAACCTCTAGGCCTCAGCTCTGTGTCCTAGGGAGATTATTATCATCTCTGTGCCCACCAGGGAGATGATGATAATATGTATTGTTTGCTTTTGTCTAGGGAATACTGAGAGTTTAAAAACACTGTCTTGATCTCATAGAACTTCAGATATGGGGTGAGCCATTACAGTCAATTCCTGTTGTCAGCAGGTATCTGAGGGAAGATGTTTTTAAATTGAATCTTTGAAGGGCTGCAGAGCTGGCTTAGCAGTTAAGAGTGTGCTGTTCTTACACAGTTTGTTTCCCAGTACTCACATCCTGCAGCTCATAACACCTGTAGCTCCAGTGTCAGGAGTCCAGTGACCCTCCTTTGACAGCTGTAGTCACATACACACTTCCACATAACAGAAAAACAGTATTTGATTAAAAAAAGCTTTGGGCTAGAGAGAGGGCTCAGCAGTTAGGAGTGTTTACCATTCAGCCTTGCAGAGGATGGGTGGTTTCCAGCACCTGTACAGCTCACAACCAGCTGTAACTCCAGTTCCAGGGCATCCGATGCCCTCTTCTGGCTTCTGCTAGCTCCTACATACATATGGTGAGGGCTCATACATATACACATAAAATTAAATCTTTTACAAAATGAATCTGTACCAGAAATAGTACAGTGAATAAAGTTTGCGAGCCTAAGGTCATCATGTGTATGTGTAGGGGGTTGAGGGAGGTGTGCAGAAGAGGCACAACTTTGGAAAAAAGCAGGTGGCCAGAGCCCACCCTAGCAAAGGCCCACAGCCCCTATACACACACTTTGAGCAGACAGGAGGAAGACCAGAATAAGGGGCACATGGAAGGCAAACAATTCACCCCATTCTCATTTTCCTTTTCAATATGCCTACATACTTTGAAAAGGAAAATGGCCAGCTCTTTAACAGAAAACCTAATATTAACATACCTTTCCTTTAAAAAAGAAAAAGTCTATTAGTTTACATTTTTCTCCTCAATCCTACCATGTAAGTGAAATGCTAATAGAAATCCCCACACCCCTACAGCTGTATAAGCACAGACTCCTTCGTAGTATACACCACCTTGCTGTCCTCATACCCTAGACGCTGAACCTTAGGTAGAGTTCTCCACATGCCCCTGCTCTTTATAAAGCCATGGATTCAGGCTCCCTTTCTGCTGATCACTCTGCTGCCCCCTGTTGGATAGCAGAATTTAAGTTGGAGTTGTTTTATTCTTTCACGTTCTTGCTTTTCCCCTCTGTTAGAAAACATTTTCAATTTTCTAAGCAATTTACCACTCCAAGAACCCAGTCAAAAACTGCCAGAAAAGGAAAAGGCAGAAAACCATGCTAAGCCGCAGCTTTTACACAGGAACATTCCACATTAGCTTGAGCTTCTGCTCCTCCAGATGCTACCATCTTTGTACATTCAGTACATTCAGTGGCTTGGGAAGTGATGGAAACAGACAAGAACGAGATTCAGAAAACACAGGCATTAAACCACCTCCTGTTATGGAATAGAATACTATTTTGTTAAAAGACATCCAGAAATCCAGACTGATTCCTACTTAGGTTCTCTCTGTTTTCCAGCAAATGGAACTGTAATTGAAACAGTTGGGAGGAAAACTGTTGTAAGAAGATGGCTGCAGAGGGACCAAAATGGGCAGTGAGGCTCTCTGAACATCCTAGTCTGGACAGCATGAACACCCCCATCAAGACAGTCCTATCTACCACATCCTGTCAGGTGTCAGCCAAGTCTAGGACCCTTATGTTCAGCAACAAGATTAGAAAAGAAACTTTGTGCCCCATTTCTTCAGAGCTATCTCCGTCTGTCCAGTAAACCCAAATGAGCAAAGGCATTTTCTGGAGAACACCTTTTCCGCACCAAGATGTGCTGTAACACAGCTCTCGTGTTCTTTCTGTGAAGAAGAAACCTCAAGTATGCATATGTGTGTGTGCATGTGTGTCTGCCTTCACGGGAGCTTCAGTAGAAGCTGTTTCCACACAGGTCAAGACTAGGAAAGCTTTTGTAGAAACATATCACACGTGTACTGTTACTTACGTTTCCTCACTGAGGGAATGAGATGTTACTGACAGTGGGACACTGGTTTGGTGCAGAAGATGGCTTTTCCATAGGTAAACTAGGTTAGGATGTGAGATAAAGACTTTAAAATAAATGATGCTGTTACAGTTACCTTTCCAGTCTGGCAGCTAGACCTTTCTAGAGTCTTAATGACCCGAATTTTCCTGTTGTCCTTTTTAATGAGGCAGCCCTTGGTGCACAGGCCTTTGCTTTTCAGGCTGCCTGCAGAAGTCTACATTCTCTCCCGTCTACATAGAACAAGGCCCACTGATTTGGCTAATTTCTTTCTTTCTTAATTTTTTTTTTTTTTTTTTGTCAAAAGGGCAGTGGGAGAGTTGGGGCCTTAAGCCACAGCTACTTTTAGACTCCAACCATACAAGGATAGGTATGAGTCACTGACAACTTCTACAATAGTAATTTGCATTCCCATGTAAGTCGACTGCTAAGAAAAACATTACTTCAAAACTATATGTGCTACAAAATTCTACCAGAACCTCATAGGCAAAGCCATTGCTAGATCTGTCATTCCAAATACTCAGTCTAGTCAGCAGGTTGCTGTGATCACATTTCCTTTTTCCACTCAGCTCCTGTGGACTCTACACTGGTCTCGGCATCTTCCCCAGTTTCTACTCAGGTACTCATACTCCTGTTTGTCCTTCACTTTTCTTATCTGTTTAACCAGTCATTAACCTGCCCAGTTTGTCAGTTCTGAACACATGACCATGACTTCTAAGAACTCAATGTACTGACATTTTGTTTCCTATTAGCTTTGTCATCCTCAAGGGCCATCTAATTAAACCCTGTTCCTCTCCACATTCTCATCAGGTTTGTGGTTTTATTGTTTTCTTCCTTTGATTGTCCTGTTTCCAGACTCTTATTTTACTTGCTTGAGAGCTTAAAGAATATCATGTTTGGATTTCCACACAAGAGCCAGTTATCTTAAGAGTAGAAAATGGGTTTAACTCCTTTTTATGCCATACCATCCTTCACTCACCAGCTGCAATGCCTTACAGGTTACATAGCACTGGAACTTTCCTAGAGTAATGTTTCTGGTGTCTGGGTCTTCTGGGCACATCTTTACTGACTTAAGATGATCTCTGCCTAACAGAGCCCCAGTACAACTACTGAGCAGAATCGCTGTTTCCTGAGAATTACCATAGCACACTGAGACTGCTACTCCCTACTAGATAGAAACTGATCCCAGTAATAAACTTTAATAATAAAGACAATAGGCTCTGGTGGTTTTATTTATCTGCTGGTATTGTCAAAAGTTAAGTTTTAAACTCATGCCTGTGCATGACTCATCAGACTCATCTGGCAGCCCTGCATCACACCGTTGCAGCAGTCTCCTGCATGTACTACAAGTGGCCCAAGCATTGTTTTAAAGGAAAGGAAATACAGGGTTTTACACTAGTTCTTAAAAGTTGGAGAGGTTCAGATAGGTTTCTTCCCTAAGTCACGTCTTAGCAGCAGCGTACAGCCATGATGAAAGTTAGAGATGAGTCAGTGTGCCAAGTTGGACAGATGTAATCTTCATAAATGTCTCAAGTGAAAGCATATTCACAGGCCTCTGTTGTGTGCTGTTAAGCACAGAAGTGTTGGATGCACTTGGTTACAGCAGGGAAACAAAGTGCTACAGAGCTACAGTGAATGGCTGAGGTATGCGCCTGGTAAAGAAAGGCTGACTGTTGGTGCGTGTCACCTGTGGCCAAATGATACTAAAACTTAACAGTCAAAATAACTTGTAAGTGTAATTACACAGTTTCTAACAGCTTTCTTCAAGTACTTCTAAGTGGTTTTTGACAATATGTGTTTATTATTTCCTAATTGTAGGAGATTGCACATAGACTCATGACTAGCAGAGATAACAAAAAAGGAGCCAGCCTTTGGTGGAAAACAAAAATTGAAATCTTTTTCAGGAACTCTTAAATAACTTAATTCTTATTATGTCCCTGCCTTACCTCCAACCCCATCTTCAGAAAATCACTTGACATCTAGCATGGAAGACAGACCCGAGTGTAAACCTCAAAATAGGATGGATGTGGAGCCCTGTGGTGTCACTGGAGAGATCACTAAGTATAGGCCAGGGCCTAGCACAGTGAACAGCTTCAAGCTCAGAGCATGCTCTGCTACACAATCTTTTGGAATTCTCCATTGCTGGGGGCAGCCAAGACCAGTTACCACTCATAACTACCTCTGTGAATTCAGGAGAACACCCTGGGCAGCACTGGGGCCCTTTGTACATCAGCAGTGTGTGCCTATCACTCCAAATCCTTTCAACCACTAAAAGTTTTTAAGTGTCACCCACCTGACACTCTAAAAGGTTTGCTGTTAATTTAAAAAAAAAAAAAAAATCTTAGGCTACATACCACTAAATGCATACCTTAACAAGAACCTGCCTTTGGTATATTCTTTTGAAGTTTGAGCTAAGATCTCAAATGGCTGGACTTCTGTTTCTGTGGAAGAGAGTATTTCTTATCTCTTATTTGAATAAACAGAAAAAGGGTTTCTGCCAAAATGTTTATTATTCATGTTTAAAATACAAAACCAAATCCACAGATCCAGATATAGGAACACACAAAAACATTCACATGTATCCACTGCTTAGGCCTATGAAAACCCATCTATACATCTAATTTAGCCATCAATACTACATGAGTGAAAAAGCAACATAGCTTTAAAACAAGTTGGTTACCAGTAACACTGTCAAATATAAGTTCATAGTACCACTTGAAAGGGTAAAACAGACATTTTGTAGAAACAGGAAAATTAGTTTGTAAGATTTCATGAAAACATTCTATAGGATTGACAAGGTTGTCAGCTAAAACAACAGAATTACAGAAAACTCTAAGGAGAACTACATCTAAGAATGGGACTTGAGTATTAAATTCAAAGCAAGAACGACATATGTAAATCCTCCTGCTCTCTGGAGTGAAAACAGGTTGCTTGAGAACGTCAGATACTAACTAGACACTAAAAGACTCTGATGAACACTAGGCTATTCCACCAATATGCAGAGTACAGTTGTTCAGGAAAAGTAGATTTTACACTGCCAGATACAGAACATACATCACTGAACACACAGTAGTCCTGCTAATCATGGGACTGAACTACAACAGCATCTTTATTCTACAATGTCACCTATCTTACTGACAGACCAGATACACCTCAGGTGTCTTAATATCCCTATTCAGACACAGAACAATAACTGTTCCTACACCTGGGGACACAGACAGGTCATCAGACATTAATGGCTTCACAGTAGCAACACAAAATGCACTCAAAAGTCACATTTCCATAGGAAAGGTTATACATACACTATACACTTCAGTTTTGAAATGTGGACTCAAAAGCATTCAATTTTCAGCAACCAATTAATTTAGTGATGGTCCCAAGTCTTCAAATACTAATTTAGCAGAGCAAAAGTCCTTCTTTCGCTGCCAAGCGCTGGCGGTGGACTTTGTCTTGTTGTAGCTCTTCATGATTGGGGTGCCAGAGTTTCATGATGATCCTTTCAATGTTAAGGGCATACACAGTATGTGTAGGAATGACTTCCCTGTGTACCTGTGATTTTAAAATTACATGTTTTCTGTTATGCTTCAATAGACTTATTTTTCCAGAATTCAAAAATATAACCTGTATTTTTAAAAAATGCTCATGACTTAGATACCCTATGAATTTTAAATCAGAACCTAGTGAATCTCAAATCAGATAATAAGGAAACTAAATGGTTCTATGGGCCACTCGGCAGTTAAAAGATAATTGCTATGCAAGTCTTATTACATGAGTCCAATCCCTGGAACTCAGGTGAAGTAAAGGTGGAAGGAAAGAAAGAATGAGCCCACAAAGTTGTTCTCTGACCACACGCAAGTCACAGCACGCTGCACTGACACACACACACACACACACACACAAAACAGCTATTTAAATTTTAAAATAAAAAAAACTGAAGGAACTTTGGAATTACTAAGGGTGGAATTTTTGTTTGTTTTAATGAGGTAGAGGATGAGAAGTAAATTAAGAGGAACTACAGGGTTTGGGATTTTAAAATGAGGCTATACAGTTGACCAAAAAAGCAAGTCAAAAGTGAGAAAAGCTAGTATCTTTGTAGATTCAGAGTCATTAATGTATCAGTAAATATAGGTAAACCTTAAGGAGCCAAGAAATACCTGCAAAGCTTCAAACAGGTCATACATATTCACTGGAGGCAAAGATGCAGGTAGAGTGTCCCCAGAGCATGCCAAAAGGAAGGCAGCCTGCTGCTCAGCATCATCAGGGTGTGGGTGAGAAGCTGGGTTCTGACTGGCACATGGAGCAGAAAAGGCTGGAGGGCTGGAAAAGAATGTTTAAAGAAACATTCTCAGCACCTTTAATGGAGACAAGTGAACACCTAGAACAGAGAGGCTCTGCTGGAACGTCTCATTCTCAGTCTCTTTAAATGAAATAGAAACCACCACTGCATATATAAAGATTCTTGATTTTCAAAAAGCTCCATACATCAGGCTGAGACAATATAATGTAGCCACATTTGCTTCTTCCTCCTACAACCCTAATATACTCACTGAGCTCAGGGGACTGGACCAAATTGTTTCCTGGCCCTTAAGACTTTCTATTTTGGAAAGAAAACAAAAAACCAGTGTAACTTTAGAAATATGAAATTGCAAACAAATGGAAAAGGCAAATATTAGTGACAGCGGGCTTAGAAAATACACATCATGAAAAGTAGCAAGCAAAATGGGAGTAAAAGAAAAAGTCACCCAGATCTTGCTAACTTCCCAAAACAGGCAAAATAACTGACAAGCTGGGAAGTTAGGCATGGCTTTTACATGAGCACAGGTAAGTACACAGTTGTCAGGAAACATCAAGGAAGTGGAGCAAAGACGGGGCAGTGACTGGATTTAAAGCACCAACTGAAAGCCCTGCTAGAGAAACAGCTTGGAGACTGGGAGAGGATGGAGGGCTCCAGGGCAAAGCCATGGCAGAGACAACACCTCTGACCACAAAAACACTGGTTTGTTTTTTTTTTCCTTTTTCCCCAGAGAATGACTTAAATATGAAACAATGCCAAACAAGTAGGTCTGAATGAGGTGTGAGTAGTAACTTCCACAGGGGGAAAGCTAAACAGGGACCCCAGTGTAAGATGATCTTCATCAGTGTCTCCAGGGCCTCGGAATGGCCACTGTCGGCTCCTCACACCTGCCCTCTCTCTGTAATCTCCCCCACTGCAGCTCCTGCCTGTCCTCCCGGTCTTAAATATTTGCTCTGACCTTGTATGGTCACCTCCTTCCTTCTGTCCTCCACTAGCCAGACAACAGACAGACAAAATCCAGCCTTTAGAGGAAGTACAGTTGCTACAGTAACCACAAGAAAACTGTACTGCTATTTCTTTCCTAAAGGTTAAAATTAACACTAAATTTCGTGGAGAAAGTATAATGGGTAAAGGTAATCTGAGCCAACTCCCAGAAGAGTGGCTTAGAACTGAAGACGGCCCTGGGAGCCCAGAGTGGGCTGAGGATCTAGATCACATCTGTACCACACATGTCCAACAATCAGAAGACATGGGCACAGGCCACGGCCTTGAGCTCCAGCTAAAGGAGTCACATGTAAGGCCATGAACGAACATTTACCATTCTTCCTCCTCTTCCCACCATCAAAAGACCCAGCCTTAGGCCACACTTCTGGCTAAGAACAGACCAACCACCTCCTCACCAGGCAGAGGCCACCATCAGGAAACACTACCTAAGGACCTGAGAAGCTACCCAATCCCACTTCAGAAAGTGAGAAGCAATCAAATCAAACAATCACCTGATTTTAAAAAAAAGTACCAGAAAAATATAAAGCATGTAGCTTAAGAAATCGCTGTGTTGATGTCAAACTTGCAGAGACACAGTAACTGACTCTTTAGACGGTGTCTATCACGTCCGGTCAGTGGCCAAGCAGCAAAGGACGGAAGCAGAGTACAGGAAGCCACTCACTCACCCTTCAACCAAGTTGTTGTAAGCCACCACACTGTTCTTCAGGTATGGCTGTGGGGTGACGTTACTACCAAAGGCATATTTAAAATGACTGTCTCGTACCCGGTAAGCTTTCCTTCTCGACACAACTGAAGTCAGAATATCTTTGAGGTGATTCTGTAAAAACAAAAAGAAAAATAGCAAGAGCCCCTCAAAAGCAAAGTGTATAAGTTCCACTTTCAAATGCTCATCCCGTTTAGACAAGAGGTGCAGACTGACAGAACAGAGCCCACACCCAGATGCAGGGTGCCGCTGAGGGTGAGCTATCTTCACTCTGCTCTCTCAGGACGCTGTGCTCCATGAAGAGCTTTGTTTTGAAGTAGACTTTATTTCCGTTTGCAGGGCTGAGATCGGACATCACACAGGGCAGATGTCCACACCCCACAGGCATTGTGTTTTGTTTTCCTTAGCTGATGCTTCTCAGAAATGAGTTTTGGGAAAGAAAGTAATTTTTTTAAGACAAATGACTCTGAAATCTGACATAAGACCTAGTATTTGCTGGCTACCAAGTTCACTGCAAAAGCTTTTGCTCTCCAACACTCTTCAAACAGATACAGAACACCACACGTCTGTCTATTCAAATTCTCTCTATCCACAGAAGAGCCAAGTACATTAGAGCTGTTGGGGAATGTGAAACTAGAACCCTCCCAGCATGTGTTAGCACAGAGCCAGGATCCCGCGAGGCGCTTAGACCAAAATCACTATCTTCTATCAACACTCCATTGTGCAATTTAATATAGGTTTTCACACAGAATTCATTTAAGGCATCTCTTATCTTAGAAATGTCTATGAGGAAAACATGCACTAGAAAATGACGTGTAGTTACTGTGTACTGTCTGGCCTTGGTACATTTTAGTACATTAGTGAGCAGAGGACTGAAACAGTGGGTTGAGCCACCATGCGGTTTAAATGTCCACACTGACACTTTTTAAATGCAGCACTTACACACAAGTGGCCTGAGCCACTACAGTTTCTCAGCTCTTTTTTTTTTTCCTTAGAAACTCTTCCTATATTGACAAGTTAAAACAAGAGACAAGCAGAAGCATGGGTACAGTAGGGAACCTTTCTGGAAACCCTGTCCATTAAAGGTGATTCTGTGGTTTTAAAGTGTGAAGTGTCTTTCCTTCAAATGATGACAAAGAGTAACATTCAGTTCCTGTCAGGGTCAGCTTTACACACACAAGCTCATCACAATTATCTGTGGTTATTTCTACCAGGAGCCAACCAACCTCCACTGCGTAGACAACAGCAGACACGGCCTCCTCGGTGACGTTGTCTAGCCCGTGCTCATAGGCAGTCACAATCATCCTCCCTTCAAGCTGACCTCGAGTGGGGAGCATCATGGTGTGTGAGCAAAGCTTCAGATCATCGTCATCCTGGGGGTCCTTGGCCACGAACTGCTGAGCTCCAGAGAGGGGGTTCTGGGGCTGAAATCTATGCTGAGTAAGCACATGCAAATTATTCACTTCAATAGCAAGTAACAAAACAAAAGAAACCCATCTGCCATACTTGGGGATCTACACATTAAGGCAGCCCAAACTATACCACAAGAGTATTAAAAGTAAAAAGTAAATCATGGGCTGGAGAGATGGCTCAGCCATGAAAGGCTGGGCTCACAACCAAACTACAAGGAGTAAGTCAGGCACAAACAATCAGCAGTTCACACCCGTTACATGACGATGTGCTGCAGGAACAATGGCTGTGTATATAGCAATTTGTTTTTGTTTTCTAAAATAATCTTGCTATGTACAATAACCTAAATAGGCCTCACATTCATAATACTGCCTCAGCCTCGCAAGAGCTGGGATTACAGGTCTGTACCTCCACACTCAGCTCAGGCACTGATACTCTACACCTTGGTGGTCACAAAATGTATGGCCTTATGCTAAAAATAACAATGGTAACAATTGGACAAGACAACATGGAACTATACTCAGAAAATCCACAAGTTTAAGTAGATTCTGAAAGTACAGATATACAATCAATGCTTCAATTAGGATTTACAAAGCCTAATGAACCAAATAATAGCTCCGACAAACATCCCAAGCTAGTGCAATAGGACGGTAGCCGCTCATTATTGTTACTGTCTGCTTACATTCCTAACACAAGCTAAGGCATAATCTAAAATACTTAAATGTTTGTAAAATTTCAGCATTCCTATGAAATTCCTATACTCCACCATTACTGGGACATTTGTTCCTGGTACCTTTGATTTTGGAGTGGAGACAGCAATCCATATATATATTATAAAACAATATTGGCATTTTTCCATTTCCTAAGTACAAAGATCATCCAAAACACTTGAAAGCAGGTGTGACTCTAGAGCCGGGGAGGTGGAGCATGTCTGAGTATCTATTACGGACATGAAGCATACAGCACCAAAGCCTGGATGAGAAACTTCTGGAAAACTTCCTTCCTAAAACCACACATCCCATACTTCATCAAGTCATGTAGGAAGCCGCTGTTAATGGTGGTATAATCTGCCATCCCAAGATGGCGCTGGCCTCGTGTCTTCCCACTTGTAAACAACTGACTGCGCAGTTGCAAAAGGCAAAAGGCACGCCAAAGTCACTGCCAATCCCGAGGCATAATATTGGGTGGTGAGCGAACAGCCAATCAGAAGTGAATATGTCACTCTAGGCTGTATTTAAGCTAGGCCCCTTCCGCTTCCTTCCGTGTCCTTCCGCGTTCTTCCATGTTTTCCATGTGTGTGTTACAGAGTAAAGCCTCGTTTTGCAGTAACTACCCGAATTGCGTCTCTTGTGTTTCTCTTCCACCAGCGTGGGGCGACTCGGGAGGCGCGCGTTATAAAGTCAAACACTTCATACTCTCTGTGCTGATCTCTAAAGGCTCAGAGCACAGCTGACTATCAACAGAAGCCTACCAGAGTCTCCCAGGTGACACACTGATCTGAAAGACAACTGAGGAGGTAATATAAGCTCAGCTTCCACTAACTGGAAATTCTGAACTGCTAATGACATATATGTAAACACTGACAAGAATACATTTATACTCATAATATTTAAAATCATAGCTACTTGGCTGGAAAGATGGCTCAGTAGTTAAAGGTACTGGCTGTTCTTCCAGAGGTCCTGAGTTCAATTCCCACATGGTGGCTCATAACCATCTAAAATGAGATCTGGTGCCTTCTTCTGGTCTTCAGGCATATATGCAGCCAGAACACTAAATAATAAATAAATCTTCAAAATAAATAAATAAATAAATAACATCGCAGCTACTTAGCCATGTGAGGTGATGCCTTTAAAGTCTTAGCACTTAGGAGGCAGAGACAGGCAGATTTCTGAGTCCAAGGCCAGCCTAGTCTACAAAGCAAGTTCTAGGACAGCCAGGGCTATGCAAAGAAAACATTTCTCAACACCCTTCCCCAAACAAGGAAATTCACAGCTATTTTATCACACTAGCTCTTAACCTCACAGTTGCTGGGCTGTGATCTATTGGAGAATGACCTACATCAAATTTTTGACGAACAGAAGAAAGCTTTTTCTTGCCCTTGGGTTTTCCAGGCTTGGCTGCAGAGCCCCCTGTCCAGGGCAAAGATCCAGCACCCTCTATGAGACAGAAAAACAATAGTTATAGTGAAAAGAACAATTACCAGAGTGGAAATGACAACAGCTAACTTTTTTTCATCTGGAGATAAAAAGCATGGAGGTAATGAAAATAAATAACGAAACTCAAATTTGAACCTTGTCTTCCTACTTCTCTACAAACAATATTATAAATTCTCTCAAATAACACTGTTTTCTGACTATAACCAAAATTACATTTTTAAAGAAAGCAAACTTTTCACTTTTTAGTGTGTGTGTATATGTATGTGTATGTGTGTGTGCACGCATGTGCATGTGGAAGTCAGGGATAAATGCCAGTGTCTTCCTTCGTCACTTCTCCATCTTGTTTCTCATGATGGGGGTCTCTCACTGAACCTAGGTAGCCAGCAAGCTCCTCCCTTCTTTGTCTTCACAGCAAAGAGATTACTGGCAGATCATTATAGGCAGACGCCGCCATGCCTGGCTTTGACATGGCTTCTAAAAGGATCAAACTCGGGTGGGTCTTCATGCTTCCATCTTCCCAGACCTATATGTTTAATTAACTAGGGGTGGGGCACAGCCCAGGCTGGTTAACTGACACATGTATTTATCTCTTTTTCAAAACCTAGCTAAAAGTAAAGGAAGGCAAATAGCACACAGCTACAAGAAGTCAAGTCTCAGCAGGTTCTAAGATGGACTGCCGACATAACGACTTACAAAGTTTATCCAGGAAGCTGTAACCCAGCAAGGACAGACAAGGAGTGAGGAGGGCTTGGTAAGCTGAAAACTCAGTGTCAATACAAGGGGAGTGTTCAAAACTCCCATGGGCTAGGTCTAGTATGAAATACAAATGTGGTGGAAGAAGAATTAATCAAATACACTATGTACATTATGAAATCCTAAAACAATGAAAATATTTTTAAAATGTAGCACTCCTTGTTTAATAATTAAGAACATTAAGACAGCAATGGTGAAGTAGCAAGCCATGTGCAGGCTTCTGTGCAAACGCAGCTCCCGTGCCCACAAAGTACTCTGTTCACTTCCAAGCACGGACAGCACACAACAGGGAAGATACAACAGATGAGTCGGTGAGAAGAAGGGGGCAATTCTTCTCAGACCACACTCAGCATCGCTGGTGTCTGCTAAGGGAGACGACCGGATGCAGGTTTCCTAGGACAAAGCTTTCAGCATATACTCATCCTCAACAGCGGGCTCTCAAGCTCACTGTAAAGCATCTCCACAGGTTTTTGCTACATTTCTGAAATGAAAAGGAGAACACCAAATAGGTACTTCATCATACTTGGTAATATGGAATATTTGCAATGGAACACACTCAAGATTTGAGGGTGAGGTGGGTCACATGACCAAACAGTAACCCAAAGAGAAATCAACCTGCTTACTCTCTCAAGCTCAGCAGTAACCAGGCATGGTGGCATATGATCCCAGCACTGTGGAAGGCAGGATGATTCCAAATGCAAGGCCAACCTGGGCTGCACAGCCAAACTTTGGCATACTACCCCACCTACCCAAAAAAGAAACTCAGGAGTACCATGCAGCAGAACCTCATCCGCAAGAGAAAGATCCAAACCATCAGGAGAACCAAGATTCACTAGCCTACCCTTGCTTCTGAAGGTGGCTACTGAGAAAGTGCTATAAAAGTGCTGAATTCAAGAAAAGCCTGGAAAGGCTGGGGAACTCAAAGGACACAGGGTAATAAAATAAAGCAGACAGTGCCGCTCACACAACCAGAGACAGGCTTAAAGCAGGACGAGGGACAGTGGACCACTGTCCTTTACAACAGACTCTGTGCTGACTGACTGGGATGCAGTGTACTATGAGGAACAGCCTTTTCCAAAAACTGTTTTGTGCTGACTTTTTGGGTTTTTTAGAACTATAAATACACTGTTTAATTTAAAAAAAAAAATCCTTGGAAAAAAAATCTCCAAAATAATAATTTCAAAGTACTCCTCCAAAATAGTTTTTAAAGTTTATTTTTAATATATATGTGGAATGTGTTGGGGGGAGGGTAATGCGTGTGTGTACATGACTGTAGGTGCCTGAGGAGGCTGGGTCATGTGTGCATGTACATGACTGTAGGTGCCTGAGGAGGCTGGAGGCTTTGCATTTCCTAGAACTGGAGTTACCAGTTAGGAGCTGAGAACCACCTAACATGGATGCTGGGAACCAAATTTGGGTCCTCTCCAAGAGCAGTATGTTTTTAACTGCTGAGCCATTTCTCCAGCCCCATTCCCTACCAAAATAATTTTAAAAGAAAAAAAATACTCATAATTGTAATAACATAATTATTATTAACCATTTTTAAGATTTATTTATTTTTATGAGTGTTTGCCTACATGTTCATATGTGCACCGCAAATTATGTCCAGTGCCCTCAGAGTCCAGGAGAGGAGTGCAATCCTCTGGAGATGGAGTTACAGATGCTTGTGAGCTGTCATCTGGTTCTAGGAACTGAATCTGGTACTTTGCAGGAGCAGCAAGTGCTCTTCACTGAGCCATCTCCGCAGCACCACTGGATACCATCTTAATGAACTCCAGGTTTGTTGTTTGTTTGGGGGTGGGGGAGCGTTAGTAAAGCTTTGTGGAAAAATTAACCTAGGTTCTACAGTTCAATTCTACAGTTCTTCAATTAAAACTGGACCCCAGGTGCTAGCAGAAAAGCTGACAGTGCAGGCCCATGAAGGAGCGGGGCACAATGAGCTCAGGAGCAAGCTGTGTGGCCACAGAGGGTGCCAGAGGGAAGAGGTGCCAGCTCACTGAGGGCTGGTTGGAGCCAAAGCTTCCGCTTAAGGAGGCAGGGCCATTCTGTCTTGATCTGATGTTTGTTTTCATTCTACTAAAGAGGCTGACAATACCCTGAAGAGTTGCATCAAAGATTATCTAACATGCTGTACGCAATAAATATTATTATTTAATTTGTATTTCTGGCCTTCCTTAGAAAAATAGAAAACAGTGCTGGCCAGAGGGCTCAGAGAAAGAGAGCATCGGCCTAGCCTAATGACCTGAGCTCAGTCCCTGGAATTCGGCTCACAGGGTGGACAAGGACAACTGACTCCTGCGAGGCGCCCTCTGACCTCCACACACACATGCTGTGGCATGGCACCCACATACATACACACAGAACAAAAGGAATAAGAAGTGTAAAAGAAAAGAAAACCGGTCCCTCTGTGATTGTTACATACAAAGGACATTTTGCTTTTAACAAAAACCATTCTTTTGTTACTTGCAAATATATTAATTTCAGTATGAGGAAATAGTGCTTAGTTCCCAAATTGGAGATTTTCACTTATTTTAAAATAACCAATAGCATACATTCAAGAAGACTGAGTTTTACTTAATTAATCTCCAAATGCATTCTCACTGACACCGTTTTCCACTTGGAATGTACTTCATATAATCTCTCATCTGGCTTTCATGGTCAATGTTATTGTGCTTGTTCACAAGTATAAAGGTTAAGAAGCATCACGTAAGCCGGGCAGTGGTGGTGCACACCTTTAATCCCAGCACTTGGGAGGCAGAAGCAGGCGGATTTCTGAGTTTGAGGCCAGCCTGGTCTACAGAGTGAGTTCCAGGACAGCCAGAGCTACACAGAGAAACCCTGTCTCGAAAACACCAAAAAAAAAAACCAAAAACCAACCAACCAACCAAACAAACAAACAAAACCACAAGAAGCATCAAGTATTAATTATATTAGAGACACAGCTGAATCTTGTGGCCATCTCTCTCGACTTGTCAGCCTGGTAGATGTGCCGCACTCTACATGCCTACCTAGAGAGAGCCACTCCTCACAGGCTGCTGGCTCTTCTGCTCAAACAGAAATCTAGTGAAGGAACACAGGCCCCTGACACAGTGCAGAACTGCGTGGTGGCAGCATGATAAACAGTAAGGGAGCCACTTCCTCTCCAGCACCAAACTTTCAGAACAACCACCGTCTACTACACTCAGAGGACCAGATGTTAAGATCTTATTTGAATTCTTTATCAAATAAGGGAAGTTAGTTCTAATCATTACGAGGTATAATGCAGGGGTTGGAGAGTGGACTCCTGCAGAGGACCTGGGTTCAATTACTAGCACTACAACTGCTGGGAATTTCAGCCCCAGGGGAGGTAATGCCTGTAACTGTACCCACCAGCACATAGACACACCCATTGATAAGTAAATAAAAATGATAAAAATCAAAATTGTTAAGGGATAACTCAAAACACCAGCCATTTCTAGACTGCCTTTTAAGATATTCAGAATTACCCCTGGCTTGAAAAAGAAAACACTGACTTACTCTACAGAGGCAGGAAGCCCCTTGGACCCACAGTTAAAAAGGCCCAAGACAGCTTTATCAGGAGGGACATTTTCAAAGCATTTACTTCCTCCCAACAATCTACCAAACACACACTGAGCTTCCTACTGGGTGCTGTTCTGCTCAGAACACATCCAAAGCCCAGGCTTCCACGGTGACTTCCCAGCATCTACTGCTCAGCTGTGAACATCCTCTCCTAGTGCCAACTGCCTCTCTTCACAGCCTCCATTCTCTGGGTCCTGACTCCCACCCTGTCATCTGGAATGTGGCAAGCTGTGTTAGGAGTAAGAGTACTAAGTACAAGGAAGTGTGTGCGTGTGTGTTGTGTGTGTGATTATTACCTTCATAACATTTTGTGGTGGTGGTGGTGGTGGTGGTGGTGGTGGTGGTGGTGGTGGTGGTGGTGGTGAAACATTTCCTTTGTAAACCTGAGGGCTGTCTGATAAAGGAAGTTAAATATCCATCCCACTACCCCCTCCTGGAAACTGGAAACATTCCCACTCCCTTACCTGGTGTAGAAACCAAAATCTGACAACGTGTGAGGATGGCCAGGAGGAAATCATTGTGAGAATGGACTGAAAAGAAGGAAGGTTGTCACAAGTCAGAGCAGCTTGAAAATACTTAAATGTTCCCTCTCTCCCTACCAGTCTTCCCAGTTAACTTCGTAACAATAATACTGTTAAGATTTTCTTACATAGCATCAAAAACAAAAGTACTAATTGCAAATCTGGGGAAACTTGGAGAAGATCTACCGTTGTCCTGTGTAAGGAGTCTGTGAGCTTCCAGGTCAAACTCCTCTTTGCTGATCTTCTGCTTGAACCACAACTTCAAGTTGGCCCAGTATCTGCAGAAAGAGAAATGACATTAAAGCCACAGACTTCTGTCCCTGCCCCTGGAGCTGACTCCAGCTGCTCCGCCTCCTAGGGAAGACAACTGTATACTCCCCGGTGTCCCTCCTTGAATTCCCATGTTAGACCCAGTCTCTTGGCATGTGGCTCTGGGCCAGGCCTATATAAAGATATACCTGGGTTAGGATGACCACATGGGGTGACTCCTAAGCCAGTCTGTCTAGTCAGCAGCACAGAAGGGGACAGATACTTCAGACTCCTGCAGGGTCCCAGGAGAGCCTCAGAAGAAACCCAGCCTCCAACACACTGGCCTTGGATTTACAACCCCCAGAGCTGTGAAAATATGAATTTCTGAGGTTTAAGCAACAAGCCTGTGGTGCTCTGACATGGCAGGCTTAGCAAATGAACATACCAAAGACGCAGAGGACCAACAAGAAACATCCTTTCTCCCTAAAAGATGGCTTCAGGGCAGACTCAGTATAGATAGGCACAGCTGTGCCTTTCCTTCTCTTGGTCGCCTTCTTAAAAGAACATGGGAGCCTCACTCCTAAATGTGGATGTTTTGTGAGGAGGAAAGTGGTTACTAATACCTCTGTGTACCATGCTTCCCTTCAGATGAGCTCAAATTGTACACTAATCGGCAGAAAAACTGAGCTTCTAAGCACCTCATCAAAAAGTAGCTCTTCCTGGATCTGAGTAACTGAAAGCCTGTGGTTTTACCACTTGGATCGCTGGACAAACGGTGAACAATTTACACCTTGCACTCTGCATACGCCTGTTTTACCCACCCACCACGGAGCACATGTGAACAGTCATGACGTACAACGCAAAGAAAACTGCTGAGGAGGAAACGGCCAGAGACGAGCAAGCTTAACCAAGAGGGCAGTTTTTACAATGAACAAAGACCGGAAACTGAAATGTAGAACAATTCCATCACTTACTGTATCCCTGACACAAAGATTTCACATGACAGATCCATAAAATTTAGAATCAGCGCCCATATTTGAGCAACATCACAGTGAGCTTTGGCCTTTACAAATGGAAGAGGGAAATGCAAAGATTTCTGTCAGCCCTGAATTTGCTAAGTGAGTCTGGAAGGTACAGTATCTAGCCAGTTACAGCCACAGCCTTCAGAAGCCATGGCCTGCAGGTTTATCACCATGTGAAACCATTCACTTCCAAACCTGTGAGAACAGTACATGAAAAGAGTGCCAAGACTCCTGATATGTTTTTAAATGTAAGTCTTACCACACAGTATTACAAAAGAATACAGCTGTTCTAGTGAAGCCAAAGGCTGCCATTTTTACCTATTGAAATGATTTTTAAATCTAATTTCCTCCTTGCATCTCAGATGGTCCTTCTATGATACTATTTAGTGCCCATGGAGCTTGGTGTGAAGGTCTTGAAGCAGGACAATCAAACTGAAAACATTACAAACACAAAGAGGCCAAAGAGGCCCTCACCCAACTTGGCTTATGGCCTCTCACCAGCTAAAATCAGAAATTCCAAAACAACTATCAATATCTACCTAAGGCCCCCTTCTCCCTTCCAGGCTGTAAAACCACAAATGTCTGGTCATCTGGACAGAAACCCCTTGTGCAATTTTAATGCCTCCTGGTTTTACTTTATGTCACCAAAATGCATAACTTGTGACTCTCCATTGAGAAGTCCCTGGGTATGTCTTCTCCTTTCCCTGGGCATCTCTTTTTAACTCTGGTGCTAAAATCTAAAATCTAAAAATAATAATAACTGTTATTATTATAGGTTTTAAAGCCTTTTAAAGCGGGGCTCAGGTGAGAAGCTTGCACCTACACTTTTTTGACAGCCTATCAACACACCCCAGCCCCTCCTCACTGGCTGCTCTTGACAATCTTTTCTGCATCAGCGCCAGGAACTATGGGTTTGCCAGGGTTGAAGTTCCCCAAAAGATCGAGGCACCTCCTCGGGCTGCGGGAGGCTACTGCTTAAAGAGCTGTCAGTCTGTTCGAAGCGCTGCTGGACAGTCCGATGGGGGAAACGGGGGCATTTTACAAGTAACCCCTGTAAAGCATCACAGGGCAAGAACCAGAAGCCTTTATCCCACCATTGGCCAGTGCCTTTGGGGGAATAAGTAATCTGTCTGGGTGTCGGAGTCCTGTCTATCAAATGGGAGTAATAACTGTGCCGATCTCCGTTTTGAGGATCGGATAACCCGTACAGAACACTGGGAAAGGCGTCCTACGGCCGGCTAGGCTGCCGCCCCCTTGGATGCTGTGGTTGTTGGGTGGGTGACCCACCGATATCACCTTCCGAACTCGCTCTCAAAGCGCTACTCAACGCAGCCCAGCTGGCCAATGAGCGCTGCAGGCTTCCACCTCCAGGAAGCCCTCCGGGTCCCCCGCCCCGGCGCGCCCCCGGCTCCGCCGGCTCCCGGGCGTCTGGGGCGCTGCTCCCGCCCCACGCGGGCATCACCGGTGTCGGGGCGCTCAGGAGGAAGTCCTCCTACGTCTCGAGTCCCGGAGGAGCCGCACGGGAGCCGTGGCGGCCGCGAGACGCCTGGGGCCTCCGGGAGGTGAGAGAGTCCAGGGACTACGGCAGCCCTGGGCTTGGGGCACACCCACGGACAGGCCAGGAGGCTGCTTCCCGCGTCTCTTACTGTTTCACGTTGTCCCCCAGCGCCTCGCTCAAGTTCTTCTTGGCTGCCTCCAGCTCGCTCACAAAGGTCGCCATTGCAGCGCGCGTCTCAGCCCGACCGTAGACCGCGCGGCCCACGGCCACCAGCAACCGAAAGATCAACTCGGCGGAAGGCCTGCGCTCCGGGCTCTGAAGGCTCGATCGACTCCGCTCGACTCCGCTCGACTCCGCTCGACTCCGCTCGACTCCGCTCGACTCCGCTCGACTCCGCTCGACTCCGCTCGACTCCGCTCGACTCCGCTCGACTCCGCTCGACTCCGCTCGACTCCACTCGTCAGCCCCGCCCCCAGCCGCTCGGGAGACGTTGTGTGTGTTTGGTTCTCGGCCCCGCCCGTCTCACCGTCGGGAAAGCACCCAGCCAAACTCCGTTCACCAACTCCCGCCTCCCGGGTCACATGATCCGCTTCACCTACTGGGCGCGTGCCCAATCTATGCCCGCCTGCCCGCCCGCGGCGGAGTCCGGAGCGCGGCATTGACCGCCCCGCCCGGCCCCGCCCTGCCCCGCTCGACCCGCCAGGCCCTGCCCTGACTAACAGGTCGGAAGAGCTCAGGTCCAGGATTGCATGCAATATCCAATTTATCCTCTTGTCATTTTTGTTGTTGTTGTTGAGTGCTCACCACCTATTGTGACATGTAGTTGGGTTATCTCGTTTCTGCCTTCTGCGACTAAAACGGAAGTTCCCTGGAGGCAGGATTTGTGTTACTCAACTTCTGAACATTCACTATTTACTGACCAAATAAAATAGTTCCCAAGCAGGACACCCAAAGCGCCTAGGGGCGGTGACAGGTGGAATCTCAGTGTCTAATTAGCCCGACCCGCAGAGGAAAAATGCAATGGACACCACCGCCACCACCACCACCCCCACCCGTTTCAAATCAAGGTCAAGTGGAAGCACCCACAAGCTAGCTTGTCCTCTGACCTCCCTATGCTCAAATTCACACTTGAATATGTATATATTTAGATACAGAACTTGAAGATGATAGATAGATAGATAGATAGATAGATAGATAGATAGACAGACAGACAGACAGACAGACAGATACACAGGATGTTCACCTCTCAACAGACTCTTAGGCTAGGCCACATCCTAACTATTGTAAGTAGTTACTTTTAAGCTAGACCACATTGTAAAAGTAACATTTAGTCACCTGATGTAAATGTCTTCGAGACTTACTGCCTCCTGTCTGCTAACCTAGGCCTAGTCCTGGAAGCTTCTAGCCTCCGTACAATCTAATCTAGGCCTAGAATATTTTCAGCTTCTGAAATTTACTGCTGAATGAGCTCACCCTTTCTAGCTCTTTCCAACCTCTGACTGGCTGGTTCGACTCAGCTGCTCTGGCTCAAATTCACCTCCAAGCTGACTGATTCAATCTGGCTTCTTTCTCTTGGCCTGTCCTGAATTTCTCCACTTGGCCTCATAGTAACTTCAGCACCGTCCTCCTCTCTCTCATATCCTTCCCCTCATTTTCTTTGCAACCCCCAATCAGGTAAACTCAAAACCTGCCTACCTCTAATCCCTCCAGTAATTGGCTGTAGCCATTTTTATTCAACCAATAATTTTAAATTAAGGAACAAGGTTGCACAACAAAAGCTGGTAAATGAGAGAATTCACTCGTAGACAGCTAAGCCTTCGGGTACAGAATTTAGCATTACAATACATAGCAACAGACCAACCCTCAACAACTCCCCTTTTTTGTCTAAATAAAAAGGGTCTTTCACTTATAACAATAAATAACATACAGTAGGAATAATTATGAAACCATTTTAAAAATTATTAGGTAATAGTTACATTTAAAATGTTTCTATTTAGCAACTATGGAGAAGTATTCTATTATCTATCCTATCCTGGTGAGTTCAGAGTTCTGTATCTAAATCATTTTCTCTCCTAACTTGCATTATCAATATAAAAACATCTTTTTAGACCTAGAACATCTTCCTAACTTTTAAACAACTGAAGCTTATAATAAGACTATCTAGTCTTTGATTGAAACTATCTAGTCTCAATCAGAGACCTGAGAAGGAATAAATATTGCCTGAGTATGCAGGAAGTGCAGGGACAAAGCTTCCAAAAATTATAGAAATAACAGAGATTGCTGACTGCCCAGACATCCCCAACATCCTCTAAAGCACTGGAGCATCGTCAGCCTTCTGGCCCAGAATATCCGACAGACCTTTTGTGAAGCAGGAGTTGTGAAGGATTTGCTTGTCTTGGCAGAGTTTGGTAGTGACTTCCCTGTGTCTTTTTGTCCTGGACATCATTTTGTCTACAGATGAAGTTAGGAAGTTAGGGCTTTTTTTTTTTTTTTTTTTTTTTTTTTTTTTTTTTTTTTGCCTGGTGGCTAGCCTGCCACAAATGAAGCCATCTCCAACTAGAGGGCCTTCAATGTTTATCATCCTCTTCCAAGTCAAATGGGATACTACCAAGAGCTGACATGTCTCCATGACAGGGTTTCTCTGTGTAGTCCTGGCTGTCCTGGAACTTACTCTGTAGACAGGCTATCCTCGAACTCAGAAATCCGCCTGCCTCTGCCTCCCAAGTGCTGGGATTAAAAGCCTGCACCACCACTGCCTGGCAAAAAAGGTCTTAAATTAATAAAATAAAAAAAAAAAACTTTAAATGCCATATTCTGTGGATCTCTGAGGTTTCTGAAGAACATCTATCTATTCATAACATGCCTGAACAAGAAAATGCTGCCTGTTTCTAGCTACTTATAATTTGTTTAACCCAGGATGTATATTTCTGTGATAATCCAGACTAGTGTCTAACATACCCATTAGTTTGACTGTCTCATTAATTTGCATTTCTCAACTATCCCTAACAGTTTGCAATAGCATCTATTAAAGGCTTGGGATAAATCTTGCATTTTTCAAGTGATCTGCATAGGCATAACATCTATATTATAGTTGAAACATGTATACATGATGTGACAAATTTAACCTAAAATTTTGTATCAATATACAAAGATTCATACCAATAAAAAACCTTAAACCTGTATCAATATACAGTAATCATATCAATGTAAACTAAAATAACCTCATTTGAGAATAGCAATAGCTCTAAATTGAAGAGTAGATTCAATAATCTACCTTTTATTCTATTATTTCTGTATGATAATTCTATATCCCCCTTTTCTTCTCAACCCCCTTCCTTTTATCTAAGAAAGAAAGAAAGATAGAAATCCCTGAGTCTAAGCTCCCGATTTTGTTTCCTCCCTGTCCAAGACCATAATTATTTGTAATCATCTCCTAACATGACAACATATCTATAACTTATAAAATGACCAAAACCACCCATCCCAATTTAAGAGACTGAGACAATGGTTTTCTTATAATTACTTCCTGCTGATGTTGGACATAGAACTCATTTTGGGGGACTCAAGAAAATGAGAAAAATGGTTAGTCTTAAGAAAGCTAGCTGTAGCATTTGTTGTCCAGTCTGTATGTGCTGAGAAAGTTCAGGGCCTAACTGAAGTCTTCACTGGATCAGTCTATGATTCTGAATCAAGTGAGCTAGCTGTTTTGAAGTTGTTCTGAAAGCAAGTCTTTAGATGAAACAGCATTGCTGTAATCTGAAGTAGGGTCAGGCAGGAAGCTGGAACAGCAAGTCTCAGCATCTCAGCATCCCCAAGGGTGGTCTTGTTAAGGCTCCATTCTTGACCCTCCATTCTGCAACATACAAACTTTTACAAACAATATGTAGTTCTATAAGGACATTTGTACAGAGCCAGGCAGCGGTGGCACACACCTTTAATCCCAGCACTTGGGAGGCAGGGGCAGGCAGATTTGCAGATTTCTGAGTTGGAGGTCAGCCTGGTCTACAGAGTGAGTTCCAGGACAGCCAGGGCTACACAGAGAAACCCTGTCTAAAAAAAAAAAAAAAAAAAAAGACATTTGTACAGAATGTGCAAATGTGCAGAGCTCACAAATCAGCTAAAGATTTTCTGCTCCTTGTTTGTACAGGTGAAAGACATTTTACCTGAATTGTAACTGACATTGTAGTATATCTCTATCTATGCCATATGAAAGGATGGCATGATGGGTCCAGAGAACTTTGTAGCCAAAGATTTATTGGCCACATATAGCTGAACTTATGGCTAGAGACATTTATACATCTCAGTCGGTTTCCGATTTGTTCCATTAAAGGGACTAGCATGTACATTGACTATCTTGGCCTGTTTAATTTTCTTCTTGTCTGTAGTCAGGATCTTCAGGAGGTCTTCCCCTATCATGTCTGATTCTTGTCAAATTGGAAGGAACCCATAGCTTTTCTTTTTCTGTGGAAATGTGGATATAACCTCTCCCCCAGCATAATAAAATTCCTCTCTTCCATTCTGAGGTTAGGACATCTTTAAAATAAGCAGTCTGGTTTAGTTCAGCAGCTTTTTCCATAATTCAGTGTCTCTCAGCTGCTCTAATTCTTGTTTGCTAGCATTCAAAACATTTAGTGTTAACAAAGCACTATGTAATCTATCTCTGGGGTCTTTTGTGTCCTGTTTCACTTGTTGAGCACCTCTTTTAAAGTACTATTAGATCTCGTTACAATTGCTTGTCCTGTAGGAATATGGGGTATGCCTGTAATACATTTTATATCATACTATGTTTTTAAAAACCCACTTCATTTTATTAGAGACATATGCTAGAACATTGCTAGTCTTAATTTATACAGGTATTCCTATAATGGCAATTACTTCTAGTAAATGTGTAATTAAAGATTCAGCCTCTTCAGAAGTTAAAGCAATTGCCCACTGAAATCCTGAATATGTGTCTATAGTATAGTACACATATCTCAGTTTATCAAACTCTGTAAAAGAAAAGACATCCATCTGCCAAATTTCATTTCCTTGGGTGCCTTAGGGTTACTCCCTGTAGGTAATGGAGTTTGGTTATACAATCTTTACAATCTCCTTGGCTTGTTGGCAAGTGATAGAAAATTCTTTTAAAACCTGTTAACATGATGTTTTTTAAATTAAATTCTGTAGCCTCTAGCAGACTTCCTACCAATAGCTGAACAGTTTCATCTTTACCTTGTGCTAGGAGATCTGGTAGACCTACCTGTACGGGTTGTGATATGTGTTATATAATGGATGATTTCTATTTCTGATCACGTGTTTAGCTGAATAAACAATGAAGTCAATTCTGAATCATCCTGAATAAGTTCAGCAATTTCTACATGCAAAACAACTCTGCCTATTGAGGGTCATTTATTATATTAATAGGGCCTTGAAAATCTAATAATACCATAAAAATCACATATAACTCTGATTTTTGAACTGAATTGTAAGGACTCTCAACCACCTTACTTATATTTTCTGACTTATATCCCACCTTTCACAATTTATTTGTACCAGTACAAAATGTAGGGGCTCCAGAAATTGGTGTTCATTTTACTATATGAGGGAGAATCTAATTGGTTCTTTTATAAACTGAAGTCACTTGCTTTGGGGGTTCTTATTGTTAATTACCCCCAAAATTACTGCAAGCTCTTTGCCAATGTTCATCTTGTGCCCCTAACAAGACAATCACTGCATTAGTAAAAGATACCAAAATCTCAGTTGGATTTATTCCAGCTAATTGACAAAGTCTCAGTTTTTTCCTTTTAGAATTCTCTCAAAGACCTTTTCAATATTGGACTTGAAAATTTTTAACTCTCTTTGTGTGCAAAAAAAAAAAAAAAAAAAAAAATCTCTTATAAGATATAATCTTTCCACCAGGCAGTGGTGGCACACACCTTTAATCCCAGCACTTGGGAGGCAAAGGCAGGCAGATTTCTGAGTTCAAGCCCAGCCTGGTCTACAGAGTGAGTTCCAGGACAGCCAGGGCTACACAGAGAAACCCTGTCTCGAGAAAAAAAAAAAAAATATATATATATATATATATATATATAATATATATATAATATATATATATTATATATATTATATATATGATATGTTTATAATTTTCCCTCTGCATAAGAATTCCTGTGAGAGAATGAGTAAAAGACAAAATAACTAAAATACAGGCCAGCTTTGGGTCAATCCAATCTACATGAACATTGTGTAAATGTCTTCTATTAGAGCCAATTTCTTTTCAGCTACAGCTAAAAAAAATCTTCTTGGAGTATTTAATTCTTTACTACCTTGAAGATTTGAAATAAATTACTTAGCTCTTGAGTGATTCAGTCAATTGTAGGACAAAGCCGGATAATATCACACAGTAATTTTTAAAAATAATTAAGAGTATAATTAACAGAAGCTCCTCTTTTTATTTTTTCAGTAGGAATTTATAATCCCCAGGAAGCCTTTTTTTTCTTCATTAAAAACATTTGTTCATCCCAGCACTTGGGAGGCAGAGGCAGGTGGATTTCTGAGTTCGAGGCCAGCCTGGTCTACAGAGTGAGTTCCAGGACAGCCAGGGCTACACACAGAAACCCTGTCTCGAAAAACCAAAAAAAAAAAAAACTGTTCTAAGGTATCTCTACTTGAATCAGCCTGCAAAATATCATCCCTACAATGGTAAATTTCCAAATTATTTCCAATGGCTGTTATATAAAATATCTGCATAAAATATCCTACTCAACATTCTTTGTGGCAGGACTTTCCATTGGAACCTTTTGGTTGGCATTGAGTGGTTAAATGTGGGCACCCTGAAGGCAAATCTCTCTCTATGTTGTTCTTGTCAATGAATTGTGAAAAGGCAACCCTTTAGATCAATCACAATGATAGGCCATTCCTTAGGTAACAAGTAAGGCAATGGGATTCTGGGCTGCAAGGAACCCAATGACTCAATAATTTTATTGATTGCTCTGAGATCTGTTATCATACTCCATTTGCCAGATTTCTTTTTAATGACAAATATAGGAGAGTTCCAAAGGCTGGTGGACACTTCTGTGTTGACCCTCTTGGACTAGCTGTTCTAGTGCCTGTACTTTTCCTTTGTCATAGACCATTGTTCAATCCAAACAGGTTGGTCAGTTAATCACCTTAGAGGTAAGGCTGTTGGTGTTTTATCAGCAGTGGTTCCTTCAACCAAGATTGAAGAATTAGTCTCTGATGTATTATGTCTATGAACAGCCTTAAGTTGAAGGTATGCTAATCTGTGTTTTCCATTGTTGCAATAGATCTCTTTCTTATAAGTTCATGGCTACATCTGCCACATACAGCCTTAACCTTTCTATTTGACATCATGGTCCTATACATTTAATCCATTTAAGACTTCATTGTACCTGAGACAATGTCTCAGTCTCTAGGAGCTGTGTAGACACCATTTGAAGCAGCCAAGATGGATTCCAGGAATCTTGTGTGTTAATGTTACATCTGCCCCAGTATCTGCTAATCCTTCAATCTCCATTCCATTAACTCTAATTTAAACTTTGGTCTCTTTTCATTTTATAGTAGTCTCCAATATATCTGTTTTTCTGTGTCCTTAGAACCTCTCTTTTTATCTTTAGGAGACACTCAATTTCTGCTAAGTGGTTTAATTGAGTTTTGAGCAGCTCTCTCTTTATCCTATCAGACTTTAAATTTTGTAATTGTTTTTCAGAAATATCTTTCCTTACTGGACAGGTAGGCTCATGTTGTTGTTGTTGTTGTTGTTATTGTTGTTGTTGTTGTTGTTGTTGTTGTTTTGGACAGCAAGCATAGCCCTTTAGCTAGTTTCCCAAAATTAAGGAATTGCCTCGTATATCTTTGAATGACCTACATTCATGAACTGTATGCCTGTTCCTTCCCCCATCTACATTTCACAGGAAAATTTCTCCCAGAATTATTACCATTGTAGAGGGATTTATCCTTAGGAATCATTTGGCTACCGGTTACTTAGGGAATGACTTGATCTTTCACAGCCACAACAATGGATACGTTTTTCTTTATCTCCTGGAATTGTTTGTTCAACCATAATTGAATTGTGAGCATCTGCTTCTATGTCTGCAGTAGTTTTAATCCATTCACAAAGAGATGCAGATCTTGCTCTTAACGGTCTAATAGCCTTTTTGCATTCATCATTAGCATTTTCAAAAGCTAAAGATTCAGTTAATTGAATTAATTCAATTCTCTAGCATTTGGATCTGATATTGCTCTCTTAAGAGCTATGGTTAGTCTTTGGGAAAAGCCCATGAAAAATATGTTTGAACTCTAGGTTATGTTTGTAAATTATTCAGCTCACCCCTGTTCAACCTTGTCCCAAGCATTTAAAGCTACTGTGTGACATTGTTGTAGGACAGCATCTCAGGGGCAGTCTGTACTGCTTACCTAGAGTCCCGGCCTTTACCCAGTCAGTGGTCCTTGACCATATCAATGGCTCTAGCCCTATTTCACTGCTCCATAGTGGGTGCCTCGTCTTTCTATCATGTCAGCCATTGTAACTGAGGGCCAGGCTCTAGGAGGGCTATCATCAAATCTCTCCAATCTTTTGGAATTATACAATTCAGTGTGGCCCAGTGCCACTATCAGTTGCCATTTGAATTTTTGACAACCCTGTGGATTTCTTCATCTTCTTCCAATTCCCTTATCAGGGCTGGAAAAATCATTTTAGTTTTTCCCCCCACCCCAGAAATAGACTGCCCTTTCAAAGTGTTGCTGCAAGGAGCTGCTGTATGTTTTGGTCTTCCTTCCTCTGTCCATAACTCAATATATGCTTCCATTTTACTTATAATCTTTTGTAAGTTTTCTTCTAAGACTTCCCTCCCATTTTTATTATTTTCCTTTTCTTGTATCTTTATTATCTTGATCTCCCCCTCAATTTTGCTTATAAGTTTTTCTAAATTCTCCTCTACTGTTCATTTTCCTCTCTTTATTATTACTTGTGGGGGGCCAACAGAAGGCGGCTATCATCCTTGCAGCCATCTTGAGCCATATACCCTGACAAGAGATTTGATTACAATAGCCTGCAACAGCTGAGCACACTCTGATAACATCTTGTTTTAGATGCCCAGGATCTTCCCTTGAGTGTGTGAGGCTTAAAGCTGTGATTTAGAGCCGAGACTTAAGGGAGTGACTTAGAGATCAGATTTAAAGACCTAAGGGTGTGACTTAAGGGCGTGGCTTAGAAGTGAGACATATAAAAGGCTAGAGGCAGACAGAAGAGTTCAGTACAACTTAGAGTAGGAATTAGGCATTGAGGAAGAAGACACTTGGACTAGAGAACTCGGAAGAAGGATTATTAGGTATTAGGCACTTGGAAGGTAGCTTGGAAAGAACTTGAAACTTGGAGGCACTAGAGACTAGGAACTAGGGACTAGGAACTCAAGACTTGAGACTTGGAGAGAAGAGAGACTGAAGAATAAATGGGATTGAATCGCACTCTGTCTGGTCTCCATTCCTCACATCTGTCCTCACTCTCTCTCTTGCTGAACCCTGACCCGTGGACTGGAGCAGCTTTGGGCAGTGCAGGCTCTAACAATTTAGCCCCCAAGGCTTTTGGTAGTGCGGGTTCCAACATTGATAGAGCGGTCCCCAACATTTTTGGCTCCCAAGCGTGGGGCAGCTCGGGCTGCAACAATTACTGTCCTCAATTTTGCTCACAAATGTGTCTAATTTTTCTCTAATGTTTGCCTTCATATTTCACCCTTTTCCTTTCCCTGTCTCCCAGACATCTGAACAGTCTTTATATTCTGATTTATAATGTTCATCCCCCCCCCAATGTTTTGACATCGTTTCATTCTGTTTCATAAAATATTTAATCCTTTTTCTAAGGCTTGTAAATTTTTTAAGGCCCTGTTTTTTGAAAAGACACAGCAAGCTAAAATGCTTATCAGGATAAGAGTGAAGCTTAGTAATGCAATCATTGTAACTGGCAAGGTGTCATTTCCTCTAGATCCATCCTTTTTGAACTGTTCAAAATAGTATTACTTAAAGTTTAAAAGGTCTTTGTTGTGTTTATCATCTTTACATGTTTAATTTTTTTCAAAATAAGAACTTCCAACTCTATTAACTAATCCGATGTTTTCTGTGCCTTTGTCTTTCTCTGGTGTTCAGCTCAGGACCCCACGGAGGTTTCTGACTCTTTTATTCGTAGTGAGGAGCCGGCATAGAAAACAACCTGTGGCTTTTGTGCTCCTGAGATGGTTTTGTCTTCTATCTCCTATGCGTGACCGGTGATAGCCTTTCCTCTACTGGAAAAATGATGTGAGTCCAGCTCCAAGCCTCAGGTGTGGCTGGCTCAGGGTGTGGACCTGAACTGCAACCCACAGCTTGTGTATCAATTCAAGGCTTCAGCCTCCTCAGTGTGGCGGGCTGGGAGAGTGGGGCCTGGCTGCCCGGTGTCCTGCCTAGATGTGGGGACATGGGAAGGAGAGCGAGGGCAGGCAGAGGCCAAGCTCTAAATGCCCAGACCAGATAGATCTCTATGTCAGTGAGAAAATTGCATTACAAGCCAGCCTCTGTGCTGCATTTAGGGCAGTCTCCAGACGTGTGTACCTTATGCTGGGAGGGAGCCTCCTGAAAGCTCTCTGTAGCGTGGATACTTCCCCAGTTGCTGCACTTGGCTGGTCCCAAGCAGTGTCTGTTTTTTGTCTCAGGTAGTTTGGTTCTATGTCCCACATAAGTTGTGCCAAAATGTACTTGAACCAATTTAAACTTAACCCTTCAGGCTTGCATATGAATTGGACTCAGTCTAAGGTTATTTTATTTGGCTTTGACAATCACTGGGGGATAACCCCTGATCTACTTTTCTAACTTCTGGCCTGGCTACCTCCCCAGCAGTGTATTCCAGATACTTGCTGTTTCTCTTGGTCACGTGTTCAAGGTCCATCTCCCCCTCATGGCGGGTTTTCTCTCCCCCATCCCCATCCTCTTAGCAACCCCCAACCAGATAAACTCAAAACCTGCCTACCTCTAATCCTTCTAGTAATTGGCTGTAGCCATGTTTTTTTTTTTTTTTTAACCAAATAGTTTTAAATTAAGGAACAAGGTTTGCACAACAAAAGCTGGTAAACCTGAGAATTCACTTGTAAACAACTAGAATTGGGTACAGAATTTAGCATTACAATACATAGCAACAGACCAAGCCTCAACCGGTCAGTTTCCCTCTGTGTTTACCGTGTTTAGCTTGTTCCTCTTGAACTGTCTCTGTAAAAACTCTCCCAGTAAAACTGTCTCCTCTTTCTCTCTGCACTGCTCTCTCTGAAGTAGCTTCTCTTCTCGTGAGAGTTGGGCATATCCTATTCTGTCAAATCCTTCTCTGATTTGTCACATTGTCTGCCGCTCAGTCAGAGATCACTTTCAAACATGGGTGCTTACTTCTACAAACTAACTTTACCTTCATTGTTTGGAATTAAAAGTGTGTGCTAAGTAAGGGTTGAGCCTCACCACAACAAGAAGCAGAATTATTTTCAGTACATAACACAATCTTGAAGTTCATAGTGTGATGGGATATCCTGCAACACCACATTCCAGCTATTGAGCCCATTGCTAAGTAGTTTCTCTTAGCTAGGTCACATCCTAACTATGGTAAGGATCTCTCTCTCTCTCTCTCTCTGTCTCTCTCTCTTTCTCTCTCTCTCTCTTTCACACACACACACACACACACACACACAGCATTCCATTTCATCAGCTCTTTTGGCTAAATGCCTAGATTGATAGATCATATGCTATTTCTATATTTAAGATTTTGCAGAATTCCCAGCTTCCCACATGGCTACACCATTTCTACATTTACACCAAAAGACCGAGATTCCAGTTTCTCCACATCCTCGCCAACACTTGCCTTGTGTTTGCTGTTGATGGACTTGTGAGCTGGTCCAGCTCTAGAGTCTGACAATGATTATTTTTTCTCTAAGAAAGGCCGCTTGGTTTCCTGAGGCCTTGTTAGGAACCTTTGAGCCCTTTACAGTCCCTGGTACAGGAGAAACATCAGCTCCCCACTTCTCCACACAGCATCACTGAGTGCATGGGCTGTTTCTGTTCCAGACATCTGCATCTCTGCTATTTGGGAGAACCCTGACCAATCAGTAATGTTATTTTATGTCCTTGTCAAATTTACTGTGATGTTAGCTGTCATTTGAAAGACTTACACGCTATCCTGCACCTCACATGGTACATGCACATGTCAATTAAACATATAATGTCTATACATAAGGTTACATAGTGTTACTTAGTGGCTCATATTCAATATAGATGCCTGGTAAAAGTCAAATACACTAGAGGATTCTGTATAATGTTCTTTACCATCTGACTGTATCAAACAATAGAGTCTAATATAGTTGAAGGTTATAGACTTGAGTTATATTGGACCCTAGTAAAATTTATGGCTTACAAGTTGAGAGACACACCAACACTAAAGAAAGAGGTCAGAAAAGGGGTTGTTTTGATTTTGTCTGGGGTTTTGTTTGGGTTTGCATCTTGGACCTTATTGTCAGTCTGTTGATGCCTTTGAAGTCATTCTAAGAATAATGTTTTAAATGCCTACACACATATGTTTACACTTAACTGAGTTTTATTGATAACACTGTTCTGTCTGCAGACCCTTTAGAACCCGTGTGCCCCATAAAGCTTGCAGACACTTGCCTTGCATGCCCCGGCTACTTGCCAGCATTCCATGTGGCTTGGATACTGGAACCCCAACTACAGTAAAGCCTTGGTCACTATGGATTCCCATACTTTAGCAGGCTAGAAGTCCAAAATCAAGATGCTAGCAAATTTGGTTTCTGTGAGAGCTGTTTCCTGCTTGTAGATCTATCTTCTTCCTGTGCCCTAGCCTTTCCTCAGTGAGTTCTCAAGAGGAGAACATGTGTGTATGCATATGCATATATACATATACACATACATGCATACATACACGTGTGTATATGATTATTCTTTTAAGGACACTGTGCTGGATGAGTTTTTGTCACTTAAAATAAATCTAGACATATCTAGGAAGCAAAACCTCCAATGAAAAAATGCCTCCATCAGATTGCCTGTAGGCATATCTGTATGACATTTTCTTGATTAATGCTTGATATTGGAGGGAGGTCTCAGCCTGTTGTTGACAGTACCACTCCTGGGCAGGTGGTTCTGGGGGATATAAAAAAGCAGACTGAGCAAGCCATGAGGAGCAAGCCATGGCTTCTGCTTCACCTCCTGGAGAAGCACAGGGGTCTTTGTGCTCACAGATGCACTAACTAGCACAACCTGTAATGTTAAGCACACAGGGGTGTTCCTCCAAGGGAAGGAATGCAAACCTGTTATCCATCCAGAAGGCTGGAAACAGACATGTTTACTAGTCTGGTGACCTATGCTCTACTGTGTGGCTAGAGACTCTCCCAGCAACAGACCTTCCCCAGACCCTTTTTATAAATGTGTTTTTCTCAGTAAATCTATGGAACCTGCCTTCATGGAGTTTACAAAGAGTTTCAATGTATCCCATCTGACTGTTTAGTTTACTTTGTTCCTCAAAGAGATTCATGTTTGCTTTTTTTGTGAACATAGACTTGAATTAATTATCAGCAGAACAAATTTTTAACTAATTTGCGCTATGCTTAAATGTGCCTAAAATAAATTACTAGGGGTCAAACTCTCCTTCCTGCTAGTCCAAGTGTAATGGACCAGTTGAGCATGGACTGATGTCTCCAAGGTTGTGAGACAAAATAATATTTGTCTTTTAAGTATTTGGTGTTTGGTGCAATATCCGAAAGCTGATTAATACACCAACTGTAAAACTCTTCGGTCTCCCTAGACAGTTTCTGTTCGGCGAAGTCAATCTCAAAAGCAGCTTTCTGTCCCCCTTCTCACTATGGGAGCCTGACAGCCAATGTCTCCTTGGTCCTACCTGGCAGTAAAAACACCACCGTCTGCAATAAAGTTGAGCAGATGGCGTCGAGAGCTCCAGGTAAAGGTAAAGTTGTCCCTGGGTGTGATAATGAATGATATTTATGAGGCCTTTAAAAAACCTGTTTCAAGTGTGAGCTACTCAACTGCACCTGTTGGAAACGAGCCCTTTCCTGCCTCTGCAACCTTCACAGCGAGCTAAAACTGGAATTTGGAGGAAGTATAACATTGTATAAGCATCGCTTGCCCGCCATGTGGCTGGGAGCTACAAGGCGCTACGCATGCTCTGTGTGGTAATGGTCACTCACTCGGATGACGTTTGGCGCTGGGGCAGGGGCTTGGGGGATGCCCCAAGTTTTCAAACTGGCACAGGAAATGCTCGTGATGTGGGGAGACTCGGCTGGAAGCAGAATGAGCTTCTAAAACCACCTCCCAGAGAAGGAAAAAAAGCCCTTGTTGGCCCAGAATGATGAACTGCTATCTAATGTTCCCAAGGAAAATCTGACCTTGGGGAAGGAACGTGGTAAATGAGTTTTACAAGATTTGGTCAAGGCTCATTGGCCAAAAATCAGGGAGGCAGTTTGGTGCCTGGAATCACAGCTGTGATTGCGCTGAACACCATTATCATCCACCTGCTCCGGAGTTCACTGCGTCCTTGGGAGCTAGGACTCCCCCTGAGCAAGAGTCAGTCTTACATCTCACTGCCTAATTTCTTTTTAAAACTTGCGTTGTTTCTATAACGATGTCTTCTCGTTGTTTGTTACTTTCCTCCCCTTATCCTGACCACATTTGGTTTTTTTTTTGGTTTTGTTTTTTTTTTTGTTTTGTTTGTTGTTGTTGTTGTTTTGAGTTCTGGAATACAGGGGAGAAAAAGAGCAAAGTGTTAAAGGATAAATTCCGGGGATGTTTTCGCTGAGGTTTGAATTCAGCTCTTCCTATGCTCATTGTTACTTAATCACTCTGCCTCAGTTTCCACATCTGCAAAGTGGAAATGTAATACTGTTTGCTTGAGGGTTGTTGTAAGAAATTAGTCTGACAGGTAAGCATTCATGAAAGTTCTTGAAAATAAGAGTCAACAAGTGGGTAGAGTTTGCATCCCTCTCGCGCACGAGGTTCTCGTGTCCTGCTTTTCAGTGCCTGCAGTGAAGATGTTCTACCCATCCCCAGCAGCCAAGCCCTCCAATTCCAAGAACCCATGAGTTTTCTTTGATGTGGGCATCGGCGGGGAGCGAGTTGGACGAATTGTTTTAGAATTGTTTGCAGATATTGTTCCCAAAACTGCAGAAAAATTTTCATGCATTGTGTACAGGAGAAAAAGGAACTGGAGCCACAGCTGGGAAACCTCTCCATTTTAAAGGATGCCCTTTCCACCGAATTATTAAGAAATTTATGATTCGGGGGTAGAGACTTCTCAAATCAGAATGGGACAGGTGAAGAAAGTATTTATGGTGAAAAATTTGAAGATGAAAATTTTCATTATAAGCATGATCGGGAGGGTTTGCTGAGCATGGCCAATGCGGGCCCCAATACGAATGGTTCTCAGTTCTTTATCACAACAGTTCCAACTCCTCATTTGGATGGGAAGCGTGGTGTTTGGTCAAGTAATAAAAGGACGAGATGTGGCAAGGATGCTTGAAAATGTAGAAGTGAATGGTGAAAAACCTGCCAAGCTCTGTGTCATTGCAGAATGTGGAGAATTCAAAGAAGGAGATGACTGGGGAATATTCCCCAGAGATGGCTCTGGTGACAGTCATCCAGATTTCCCCGAGGATGCAAATATAGATTTAAAAGATGTAGACAAAATTTTATTAATATCTGAAGACTTAAAAAAAACATTGGAAATACTTTTTTCAAGTCTCAGAGCTGGGAGATGGCTATTGAAAAATATGGGAAAATTTTAAGGTACATGGATAGTTCAAAGGCTGTTATTGAGAAAGCAGATACACCCAGACTGCAACCTGTAGCCTTAAGTTGTGTGCTGAATATTGGTGCTTATAAATTGAAGATGTCAAATTGGCAGGGGGCAATTGACAGTTGCTTCGAAGTTCTTGAAATGGACCCTTCGAATACTAAAGCACTATACCAAAAAGCTCAAGGATGGCAAGGATTAAAGTATATGATCAAGCACTGGCTGACCTTAAGAAGGCACAGGAGATAAAGCTATCCAGGCAGAATTGCTTAAAGTCAAACAAATGATAAAGGCACAGAAAGATAAAGAGAAGGCTGTGTATGCAAAAATGTGTGCTTAATAAGAATTACACTCTCCTTAACTATTATACATTGATTATATAAAGAACAATGTATTTTACTGTCTACATGATCCCTGATGTGTTTCCCTTGATCTTTGTCATGGTTTACATAGCAGTGCTGACATAGGTTCTTTCTTAATAAAGAGTTACAAAAAAAAAAAAAAAAAAAAAAAGAATCAACATGTGGGACCAGCCAGATGGTTCAGCAAGTAGAGGTGCTTGCCACCAAGCCTGTGGACCTGGGTTTGATTCCTGAGTCCCACAGGATGGAAGAAGAAAACAGACTCCCTCGAGTTGCCCTTTGCCTCTACACAGACACAAGGGCACACATGCATGCACCCAGATGCATACAAAATAAATAAAACGTAATAAAAAAGGAACCGTTACATAACCCCCTACTCTTCTATCTTAAAGTTCCACTGAAAAAATTCTGCGATGTTGTATGTGGTTTATTATATTGTTTGCCAAAAAGAAAAACGTATCCTGAGGCGGGAGTTAAGAGGTTAACAGGTATTTCCTAAAAGGACAGGCAAAGACTCAGACTTTGTTTCCTGGTCCATAGTCCAGTACTGGATGAACAGGAGACTTCAGGCACACAACTCCGACTGGGTTAGCTGCTGTCTACCCAGCGGCCACTAGGGGACGATGTTTCCTCACCTTTGCTCCATGTTGTTTAGCCGCTAGCTAGACCCGTAGATAGCTCTCCAGAGCCAAAATGGCTTCAATGGCCACCAGGGGTCTCAGCTGAGACTCTGGGAAGCCCTGGCCTTTGGACTAACACACCAGGCAATCCAGACATGAATTTTTTTTTTCTCAGTCTCTCCAAAAGTAACAGTTCTGAACTTCAACTCAAAACTGAATTTCTTCAAGAAGAAGCCAAACAATTATCCGTATTTGGGAACAACCTGGAATAGGCTTTAGTCAATTGAGTGATGAAGTCTTACATATGTTGCCCCTCATGATGGTGGGAAATAGCAGAAGCCTTTGAAAGGGCTCTTTCTCACCAAGCCCATGAATAATGATAACATGTACTGAATGCCTACCTAAAGCCAGGGCCATGCACTGCTCCCATTCACCCAAATTGTACCACACTGGGTGTAAACCTCTGTTCTCTCCATGCCGTAGATGAGAAAACTGATGCTCCATAAAGTTTAGTTACCCAGGATTGCAGAATGACTGACAGAAGTAAGATGGGCAAACTCAGTCCGAATGGCACTTTGACATTTTAACCAAGACAACACTGGTCCGTATCTGCCAAGAACTACACTGAATACTGTCATCACTCCACGGAGGCAGGATTCCTGCCTACTTCAAAACTAGGAATGAAGTCCATTGTATAAGGTAGAATCATATTCACATGTAACAAATACACACTCACCTAATAAACTTTAAATCTGGATTCCTTGTAAGGTGTAATATAATAAAAATACTATGTAATTAGTTTTCCTACTATATTGTTTAGTGGGTTAAAAAAATGACAGACTATCTCTACTTGTTAAGTGCAATATTTTTTAACATCCCTCCTCTATCCTGTGTGTATGTTTGTGGTTGTTAGAAAAAGAATGCCCCTCCCCATAAACTCTGTGTTTAAATGCTTAGTGGTTAGGGAGTGGCGGTACTTAAGGTGTGGTCTTGTTGGAGTAGGTGTGATCGTGTTGGATCTAGGTGTGTTCTAGGGATAGAACCAAGGTTTCAAGGACCAAACCAGGCTCAGACTCTCTCTTCCTGCTGCCTGCGGATCCTGAAGTAGAAGTCTCAGCCATCTCTCCAGCACCATGTCTGCCTGCATGCTGCCACGCACACTCCCTGCCATGATGACGATGAACTAAACCTGAAACGGTAAGCAAGCCTGTTAAATGTTTTCCTTTGTAAGAATTGACATGGTCATTGTGTCTCTTCACAGCAAGAGAACTCTGACCAAAGTTCTGTGTGTGAGTGTGTGGATGTGTGTCTGTGTGTGTGGATGTGTATATGTGTATATGAGTGTGTCTGTGTGTGTATGAGTGTGTGGATGTGTGTCTGTGTGTAAGAGTATGTGTGTATGAGTGTGTGTGTGTAAGAGTGTATGTATGCATCTGTGTTCATGCCTATGTGTCTGTGTGTGAGTGTCTGTATGTGTGTCTGTGTATAAGTGTGTGTGTATGTGTGTATAACTGTGTATGTATGTGTCTGTGTAAGAATGTGTGTGTCTGTATCTGGGTGTATAAGAGTGTGTGTCTCTGTGTATATACGTGTGTTTATGTGTGTGTGTTTGTGTAAGACTGTGTCTGTGTGTGTAAGAGTTTGTGTGTGTGTGTGTGTCTGTGTCTGTGTCTGTGTGTCCCTGTTCATGCCTGTGTGGCTGCAGAAAGCGTATTTAGAGCTCAGAGGTCAATTTCAGGTGTTTTTCCTCAGGACCTGTCCACATTGGCAAATTAAGTAAGCTCTGCTGCTTGGCTAACAAGCCCTGGGATCCTCCCGTCTCTGCCTCCCCAGTGCTGGGATTATATGCATTCTAGGGATCAAAATCAGGTCATCCTTACTCAGCCAGGACTTCACATGCCAAACACTCTTCCCAAGCACATTTTAAAATGAATTTTTCAGGTCAGCACATAATGCAATAGGCTTCGGTATGGAGTTTTTCATACACACACGTCATTCTGTTTGGCTTTCAATTGTTCCCCTCCATCATTGCCTTCCAGGTGTCTGTCCCCCGTCTGACTCTGGCTCATTCTGTACGTTCCTCTATAAAGTGTCCCCTCTGCCTTCTTAACACGAGCATTCATTACCATCCCCACCTTAGAGTTCTTCCTCCACTTTCTCACCCCCTTTCTAGTCTGGTGACCCACACGCACAGATACAAAGGCAAACACACGTAATTTTAAATAGAGGCTCTGCATATAAGATTGAACATGTGGTGCCTGTCTTCTGAGTCTGCCTTATTTCACTGTACATAAGGATTTCCTGTTCCTTCTCTCTCGATGGAAATGTCATGATTTCATTTTTCTTTACAGTGTGTAAAACTCCATTGTGTACACAGACCACATTTTCTTTATTCATTCATCTGTTGATGGACATCAAGGCGAATTCAATTTCCTGGCTATTGTGAACAGTGCAACAGTAAGCACACATGTACAGGTGTCTCTGTGATGTATTGACTCGGCCCTTCTGACATACGCCCCAGGGTAGTACAGCCGCATCATGTGACAGCTCTGTTTCCAGTTTTCTTGAGGAACCACTATAATTTCCAGGATGGCTGCATACATAGTGTCCATTCCCATCAACAGTGAATAGGAGTTCCTTTCCCCCTACATCCTCGGTAGCATTTGAAGTCAGCTGGTTTGGTTTGGTTTGGTTTGGTTTGGTTTGGTTTGGTTTGGTTTGGTTTGGTATGGTTTGGTATGGTTTGGTTTGGTTGATTTATGATAGCCATTCTGTCTGAGAGATGGATTCACAGCAGTTTTAACTGTATTTGCCTGATAACTAAGGATGTTGAACCCCTTTTAAAGTATATAATTGGCTTTTTGAAAGTATATAATCAGCCGGGCGTTGGTGGCACACGCCTTTAATCCCAGCACTTGGGAGGCAGAGGCAGGAGGATTTCTGAGTTCGAGGCCAGCCTGGTCTACAGAGTGAGTTCCAGGACAGCCAAGGCTATACAGAGAAACCCTGTCTCGAAAAACCAAAAAAAAAAAAAAAAAAAAAAAAAGAAAAAAAAAGAAAGAAAGTATATAATCTTCTTCTCAGGGCTGCCCATTCAGAGTATCAACCTATCTAATGACTGGCTGACTTGGGGGCGGGGCTAGTATTTGCAGTTCTTTCTCTAGGGGACACTAATCCCCTTTGGGTGTGTAGTTGGCTAAGACTCTGTCTGGAAACGTTTAGCCTTGCACACTGCTGCAGGCCGTCTTCAGTCTTCGAACCTTCTTAATTTCTGTTTTTTTTTTTTTTTTTTTTTTTTTTTTTGGTTTTCCGAGACAGGGTTTCTCTGTGTAGTCCTGGCTGTCCTGGAACTCACTCTGTAGACCAGGCTGGCCTCGAACTCAGAAATCCACCTGCCTCTGCCTCCCAAGTGCTGGGATTAAAGGCGTGCACCACCACCGCCCGGCAACCTTCTTAATTTCATATCATGCTGTTTGTCCGTTCTTGGGTTTGGAGTCCTTGCCTACACTGATATCTTGAGATGTTTCACTGTGTTTTCCTGTAGCTCAGTGGTTCTCTACCTCCCTAACGCTGCGACTCTTCAATATAGAGTCTCACGTTGTGAGGACCCTAAACCATAAAATTATAATCATTGCTAATTCATAGCTGTAGCTTTGCTACTGTTATGAGTTGGATATGTGACTCCTGTGAAAGGGTTGTTTAGCCCCAAAGGGGTCATGACCTCAGGATGATAACCATTGCTTAACAGCTTCAACATTCCAGACCTTTAGGTCACTTGTTCTATTTTTAATAGATTTTTGGAAGGCTGAGAGATGGGTCTTTCACTCTTTTATAATGCAAATCCTGTTTCTCCAGCATCATTTATTGGATAGGTTATCTTTCCTCAAAAAATACGTTTAAATTTTTTTCCTGTCAAAAAAAATAGGCTGCTCAAGGCTGAAGAAATGGCTCAGTGGTTAACAGCGGTCAGAGGACCTGGGTTTGATTCCCAGCACCCACATGGTAGCTCACAATTGTCTGTAACTCGTGTTCTGGGGGATCTGATGCCTTCTGGCCTCCGAGGGCACCAAGCATGCCCATATGCATGAGCATGTCTAGGCAAAACACTCAGATACACAAAAATAAGTTTTAAAAGCAGGTTGTTGTGGCTGTGTGGGCTTATCTCTGAGTTGCCTGTTCTGTCCTGTTTTGTGTGGTTTTGTCACTGAGGCTCTGTGATGTAATCTGAGAGCAGATGTAACAGCTCCAGTGTTGTACTTTCCACTAAGGAACACCTTTGTTGCTTTGGGAACTTGACGTCTCCATAATGAATATGGACTGTCTTCTCTAATTCTGTGAGGAATGTAAGTGGGATTTTGGTGGGGACCATACAAATTGTGTGGGCCACTTTTGATACTGTAGCCATTTCTACAAAATTGATTCTGCTTTTCATTGACCATGGGGTATCTTCTCATCTCCTCGTCTAGTGGTTCTCAACCAACCCAACACTGTGATCCTTTCCTCACGCCGTGGTGACCTCCAACTATAAAATTATTTTCACTGCTACTTTATAAACAGTGAACTATTGCTGTCTAGTGGTCTTAGGAGACTCCTGTGAAAAGGCTGCTCAACCCCCAAAGGGGTCACAACCCACAGGTTCACACTGCCACTCTACAGCCCATGGGTTCACACTGCCGCTCTACAGCCCACGGGTTCACTTTGTCGCTCTACAACCCACGGGTTCACACTGCCACTCTACAGCCCACGGGTTCACACTGTCGCTCTACAGCCCACAGGTTCACACTGCTGTTCTAGTGCTTTCCTTAGCTTTGTTCCTCAGCACCTTGAAGTTTTCACTGTCAGATCTCTCACCTACTTAGTTAACTTTATTCCCGGGATTTTTTTAAAAGTTATTGTGAATAGGATTTCTTTTATCTTTTCTTTCTTTCTCACATATCCATTATTGGTACATAGAAAAGCTATTCATTTTGTGTGTGTGTTGCTTTTGTATCTTGCTACTAAAAGTGTGTGTACATCTAAGTGTTTTCTAACTGTGTCTTTCTTGGTTAATTTAGATGCAAAAACTATCAATAAAAATCTTGCAAATCAAACTTAAGAACACATTAAGATCATATACTAGGCCTCAGGAGTGAACCTACTACTGTTATTTTGCTAAATGGAAATGCTATCAAATTGTCCCCTAAATTTATATTTCTTTTTTTTAAAAAAACATTTATTTATGTATGTGAGTGTACTCACTGTCACTGTCTTCAGGCATCCCATAAGAGGGCATCGGGCCCCATTACAGATGGTTGTGAGCCACCATGTGGTTGCTGGGAATTGAACTCAGGACCTCTGGAAGAGCAGTCAGTGCTCTTAACCACTGAACCATCTCTCCAGCCCCTTAAATTTATATATATTTTTAAATAAATTTATATCTCTAATCCAAAAGCATAATGTAGCTCTCAGACATCATAAGAGAAGTATCTTTATGAAGTAGATCAACAAACGTGTGACTGGTCAAAGTGCAGAGAGTGTCTGTGGTGTGCTCAGCTACAAACGGGACATCTGTATCTCACCACCTCATCCCAAGACTTAAGGACACTGTGGAGGAGGAGTGAAAAGACGGTAAGAGTCGGAGGTGAGAAAAGACAGGATAAAATGATGTCTTCTGGATATGACAGGACCACTGTAGTCACACACTCAACAGCAGCTGTGGTTGCCAGCATGGGATCAAGCCAGTCAACGTGCTAGCATGCAGAGAGGAGGGGCTCCTGAGCCTCCACCCCCAACTGAGGAGTTATTGATAGTTGGCTTTGGGGGAAGGAGAGTAAGTTTTCTTTAAGGATAGTGGCCCTTGTAGGCCAGCCACATTCTAGTGGCTCATCCCACACCCATGAGTATTTAGGCAACACAAGTGGGACTTAGTGCATTATTTTAAAGTCAGGGTGGGGGCTGTGGGGGAGGGGAGATATGGAATTTGAAAAGGGCGGGGTAAATCTGAGAGAGGTCAGGAGAGGAGTCGGGTGACTATCATCGGAGTACATCATACTACATTGTATGCATATATGATGTTCTCAAATGCTAAATAAAATTATATATATATTATACATACATACATAGTACATACATACATACATACATACATACATACATACATACATTTCTCTAAGATCATATACCATGACCAAATTGGTTTCATTCCAGGCATACAGGGATTGGTTTAACGCATGCAAACAATAAATTTAATACAGCACATAAACAGATTTAAAAACAGAAATTATATGTTAGTCCAATTGATACAGAAGAGCACTTTGATAAATTTTAACATGACTTTATGATAAAAAAAACCTTGAAGAAACTAAGAGCAGAAGAAACCTACTTCACCATAAGAACGGCTACATAAAACAAACCTATTGGCAGCAGGGTACTGAGTTGGGAGAAGTAAGAACATTTCTTCTCAAGTCTAGGAGGAGATAAGGGTGCCCACAGCCTTCGCTCTTCCTCAATCAAGTGCCTTCACTAGCTAAAGAGACAAGAGAAATAAACAACTGAGATATAAATAAGGAAGAAGCCAATTTCTTTCTTTCTTTCTTTCTTTCTTTCTTTCTTTCTTTCTTTCTTTCTTTCTTTTAAATCTCAAGTTGGTTGAATCCGTGGAAGGAGGATCCGTAGATACAGAAAACCAACTGGGTGGGTTTGGTCGTGACTGATTTACTCCTCAGCACAGCCTGGTAAAGCAGGTTATGTTATCATCGTTCCTAGTTCACAGGGAAATACTAAGCAGTCAGAGGAGATTACGAAGCTCCCCCACCAGTGCACAGCTAGGAACTGATGGCTGTGCTTTGGCCCAAGCAGCCTTGCTCTGGAGTCCACACAGGATCTCCTGTGTGGAGCCTGTTAGAGATGACCAGGCACACTTCTCATGGACTCCTCTGATGCAAGATGAGACGGTGTGGTGTGCTGTCGTCAGGGCAGCCGATGCTGTCTTCATGTATGCCCTTATATGTACCAGATCTCTGAACCCCATCAACGCATGTATCTCAATAGTTAACTCCAAGATGAAGAAGGAGGGTTCTCTCTCAGAGAAGTGATGCACTTGACTGTTTCCTGGTAAGAATGGAAACTTTTAAAGGATACAGCAAGTATGCCTTTGGTATAGCTGTGTTGTACTACGTTGGAAGGTTATGGCTTTAATTCCATTTGTGGATGAAGAGGCCTAGTATAAAAAAATAAGCCTTTATGCGTTGGCCTTCTTCCACCTTTCCTTCTCAGGTCTGTGAGCTTTAGTATGGAAACCTCTCAGTGTGATGGATCAGTCTTGGTTTGTGCTGGGGAATCAGGGCAGAGTTGAAGAGCAGGCTTACAAGAGAGAAACAGCAATAGCTCTTAGCCTGAAGTGGCAGCTGAATGGTATAGGAATAGTGGCAGTGATGACAGGGACAGAGCCAGAGACAGCAGGGAGCATGGCCCAGAACATGATGGCAGAAGTTTCAGGATTGTCTTTGACTGACAGGGCCTGTGTGAACACCCTGTGCCCTGGAGGTGCTCAAGCCCCTGGTGATCCCCAAAGTGAGGTTTCCAGTGAAGGGAGGAGAGATGGAAGGGGTCAAAAGGTGTTATTATTTGAACATGGTAAATGTGACCTCATTTGTATTTATAAAAAAATAAAATCTGCCACAAAACAGAATAACTAGTATGCGTGTTCCACTTGAGGCCCATGGACTGTTTGTGACCCAGGAAAACTGTCAATGTGACCCAAGAAATCTGTAGATGGTAACATGTTTTGGCAATTTTCTGCTAATTCAAAACATATTTTAATCAGATTTTTTTTTTTATCATCGAAACCAAGCCCAATACACAGACGTGTCAGTTTCCTCTTGGCTTTAAATGTTATGGATGCTGTAGGAAGAATCCCATATTCTGAGAGGCAGAAGCAGGCAGATCTCTGCATTGGGGGCCAGCCTGCTCTACAGAGCAAGTTATAGAAAGCCATGGCTACAGGCTACCCAGAAAAAACCCTGTCTTAAAAAAAAAAAAAAAAAAAAAAAACAGAGCGAACGAGCGGTGGTGCACGGCTTCGGCGCCCACCGCCAGAGGGTGGACTGCACCCGACTCTCCGGGTTCGAATCCCGTGTTCCCGTGTGACTCTGCCCGAGTCTCATGGGAAAAAAACAAATAAATAAACAAACAAAAAATAAAAATGAACCAAACAAACAAAAACAGGCTCTCCAATGAGCAGCAGGATCAGAACTCAGGCCGCAAGGACACTCACCGCATATGCCTGCATGTTCTATGACATGGTACTTCTTTGAGTCAAAAGCTGCTTGTTGTTCCCTAGCTGGGACAGACGTGAATCACAACGACTATGTCAAGCTGGTATGAGTTTATAATCCGCACTGATTTTTAAGTAGTTTGTCTCTAGTTTTCCCAAAAGAGAACACTAAGGAAAAGGAAGACGGTAAGTCGTGGTCTGGCAGATAAAAAGCCTGGTTTTGAAACAACTATAACATGCCTGTGCACCTTTTTCAGAATCCTCGCCAACAATGTCACACTCTCTCGCCAACCATAATTTCAAGCACTGTACCTCCATAGTGATGGTTCAGGCTCTCGTTGCCATGGTGATTGTTCCGCAGAATAAAACACTTCCATCAGTGCTGCTCCTCCTAATTGCCATTGCCAGTTCTTGAATCTGGGCTTTTATTATGTCATCAGGACCTAGTACTGGACCTGATTAATTATAGCTGCTCAACCTACTGAATAAACACCTCTATTAAAGTAGCCTGCCCCTTCTGCCTCCACGCCTCATCCTGTGGGTTGTAATGCCTTCTTGTCTTTTTTGATTTACTGGACTTTTTAAATTATGGAAGCAAATGCACACTCATTTTAGAAAATGCAAGCAATAAAAATGCTTCTACAAAGTTAAAAGTAAATATTTCTCTCCCCACTAAAATCAGTGCTTACTGGATTAATGATTTAAGCATACAATACTTTAAATCATAAGAATTTGTCCTCCGCAGTGAAGAAATTGTTCTAAGTTAGGAGCAAAATCAGAAATCATAAAAATATAATCACAGTTATTTGTTCATCTAGTCTTTTAAAAGTTGCATGGGGAAATGTGACAGAGTCAAAAGACTAGTGACAAACTGGAATATTGTATCTATAAAATAGAACGACACAGTGTCAAACGTCTTCAGTTTTCAAAGAGCTTTTACAAGTCACTGTGAAAAGGATGCTCAGTCCAGGAGGAGAAGGGTCCAAGGTCTCTGTATGAGAAAAAGGAACACTATCTCACTCATGATTCATTAAATACAACTGTGAGCAAAAGGATTTTTCCTTGCTTCTCTGATTGACAAACATGGCTATAAGATGACACCCAATGTTACAAAGCTGAAGGGGAAAGGAAATCCTCTCACAGATTGCTGGTGGGAATGGATATTGGTGTGACCACTCTGGAGAATTTGGCAATGGATGTCAGAGTTTAAAATGTGTGTCTCCTTCTACAGAAGTTTACCCTATATACAGCTATTATTGGCCAAAATGTGTTCACAAGAATGTTTTTGCTTTACTGCTTTTGAAAAGGTGAAACACTGGAAATACACAACATCCATTATCAGGGACAAGTTGTCTAGCAGAAAGTTCAGATAGTGGACTCATGATGTCTCTGTGGGGACAGTGAGTTGGCTCTTAGTTCTCTAGAGGCAAAGGAATTGACTCCAGTACAGTGCTGAGGAACAGATAAACAGATGTATGTCTGAGGTGACTGTGTGTATTGCAAGATCTTCTGAAATGATCAACAGGAAGCAGTTATCAGAGACATAGAAGCTGGTATAGAGGAAAAAACAGTCTTCATGATCACTTTGGATCTTTCACTCATTAATATCTTGTACACGTTTCCATGGGAGCATTTTAGAATCGGCCAGCAGAGGTTGCCTTCTCTCTACTGCAATAGCCAGAGATATTCTTTGCATTCATTTTTTCCTCTGTGTATATAATAGAGATGTAAATTTGTATCTTTGACTATGCATAATTATAATTTTCATTGCTACAAAATGGAACTATCTATAGTTCTGGAAATTGCTTTTTCTGGTTTACACTATTCACATCTCTCCATGTAAAGATATCATAAAAAGACAGTAAAAATATGCTATAACTTATTCACCTTTCTTCTATTCTTTCTAAATTCTTACCTCTGCAATAACTTTTGCAATAACTACATTTTGCATAACTTATTTGTGTATTTATATATCAACCAATGCCAGTGCTAGGTTGAATCCCAATTTGGAACTCTAGTTAAAAACATAGATAATGCAACCCAAGGAGATCAAGTCAAACCATAGAAAACCATACAAATCTTCAAAAGCTTCAACTCTTATATCATCTTATGTGTTACATCTTTTAACCTCACGTTACATAATATAGATTATATTGAAAACACAGATTAAGTAGCTTAGGTAATTACATGGGCAGCCATTCATCCATGGCAAGGGCAGAAAAGAAAGGCTTTAGGGTATATAATATAATCTAACTTCCCTTTTCTTTAATGACATCTAAATTAATGTTATTGATGTCTGTGATGATTTGAATGAAAATAACCTCCATAGTATCATACGTTTGAATACTTGATCTCAGTTAGTGGAACTAATTGGCAAGGATTAGGAGGCATGACTTGTTGGAAGAGGTGTGTTACTGGGAGTGAACTTTGAGGTTTCAAATCTCCACGCCCCTCCCCCCTTTCTCTATGCTGTCTGAGGATCAGGATGTAGCTTCTCTCAACTACTTTCTTCAGCATCACGCCTTCCTGCTGCCACCTCAGTCTCCACCATTATGATTATGGACCAACCTTCTAAAGCTGCAAGCAAGCCCCCAATTAAATGTTTTCCTCTATAGGTTGCCATGGTCTTGGTGTTTCTTCACAGCAATAGAACAGTTACTAGGACAATGCCTTACTTGTATCCTTAATATCTTCCCGTACAAGCCAACATGTTCACCATAAAAAACTCTGACCCTCTTCAAAAATCAAAACAGCTAGTCAGAGGATGAATGCAACATGATCGAGGGCCCACATCCTCAGAGCAGAAGAGGGGAATGGGGTGAAAGGTGTGGGGAGTAGGTCCGGATTCCTCACGTCTCAATCAGGGGGCATTTGTTCCTACAGTCTCCAAAATATCCCTGCTGAGATTGAGTTCCAGCTGTGAAATGATGTCAGCGGATGACAACCTTGAAGTGTAGGTTTCTGGCTATGTCAGGTGATGCAGACTCACGTGGTGTTTTTCTGGAGCTGACTCACATGTTGTTTTGCTCAGGCAAGACCCATGGGAGGACATGGGACGATTGAAGAAAGTATAACTAGAACTCAATGAACAATGATGGTGTAGGATTTCCAGAGTGAGGACTGGTAGAATTTCAAATCCTGAGCTTGGGGGAGCTCAGGAATTGGTAGGTTTTCCTGTTCAGGGATTGGCGGGTTTCTGTGGGAAGTTCAATGATTGATGGGTTTTCCTTTTCAGGGATTGGTGGCTGTTGTTGAGATGTTTCACCTAAAATTAGCATAATCTGGAAAGGGTCCTGCTGAGGGTCGGAAGATGACCTTTACAACCTTTATGGAGGCTAGAAATGCTGTTATAACAGTTGGAAAAGTCAGGGGGAGGGTCTGGCTTCAGGAGCTCCTTTAGTAAGGACATGGCCATTTTTCTGCCTTGAAGGTTTACAAAGTTTACAAAGGGAATCCATGACAGGAAAGCCTTTCCTGACACTTGAGTGATGTGAATAGCCAACAGGTATCATCTTGGGTTTAAGGTTGACACCATTAGAGTTTGGGATTTTAGGATTTGAAGTTTTGTTTTTGTCTTAAGATGAGAATCTCACTATATAACCAGTACTTATAAGTCCTGATTTCAAGTGATTTCAGCCTCTCAACTAGCTTTAACAACAAGTATACACTACCGTGGCAAGGTAGGACTGGTGATCTTATAAGACAGGAAAAGGGAGACTTGAAAGACAGACACATATAGGGAAAAAAAATTTAAAAATGAAGGCAGAGATTGACGCATCTACTGGCCGAGGACTGCTGTATGTTGCCAACAGCCACCAGAAGCTTTGCAATATGGCACAGAGTCTTCCTGAAAGCCTCCGAGAAGAGTCAAAAACCATTAACAACTTGACCTTGGGTTTCTGATCTTCCAGGCTTCAAACATAGCAAGTTTCTGTTGTTTTTAAGTCACCTGATTTTTGGTAATTATTGGCTATGGTAGCCCCAGTGAGCCGATCTAGTGGGGAAGGTCTGGGAAGACATGCCTCTGGCCCTCTGCTCAACTTCCGCTCCACCGCAACAGCTAGGAACACTGAAGAAGCGACCTAAGGAGAAAGGCGTACAGCGGTCTGGAGTGGGGCATACTGAGCATCAGCACCATGGTAAAATAAAAATTGTTGTCGGTGAAAGACCTTGGGCTGACACCAATCTTCATCGGTTTTCCACTGGCTACTGTGTAGCTGCTTTACTGTATTGCAGATGCTAATTATATTCCTCAAAAAACTATTTGTATGAATATTTACACATGGCTTCTGGGAACCTGCCCCCAGTCGGTTCTGATTGGTAAATAAAGATGCCAACAGCCTATAGCTGGGAGGTCAGACAGAGGTGGGATTTTAGGATTTCCCTGGCTTGGAACTGGGAGTGGGGAGAGAAGGAAGACATACACCATGCTGGGAGAGAATGGAGGAGAGGAGAGATGTCAGCCTGAGAAGAGTGCGGGACAGAAAAACACAGCCACCATGTGAAGGAGCCAGGAGAGGGTGGCCCAGACGGCTTACCCAACTGGGTTTAGAGCAGCCAAGATAGAACATAGAATTTAGTAAGTAGTAACTCAGAATTATTGACGGGAAGTAGATTTTAACAGCAGTGAATGTTAAGCAGTGGCCCAGCTATTGTGCTGCTTAAGGCATATAAAAATATAAAGGTTCTCTCTCTCTCTCTCTCTCTCTCTCTCTCTCTCTCTCTCTCTCTCTCTCTCTCTCTGTGTGTGTGTGTGTGTCTTTCATTTGGGTACATAAACTTTTGGGACAAGTAGCGTCCCCATGCTGGGATTTATTATTTGGATAATTATTAGTATACTACAGTAATATTTTCTTCCTCTGGAAATATTTCAGTCAGTCAGGAATGCTATATTACTGTATGATTTCTCCATTCTGTGCTATCTCCATGACAAAGGCTCTTTTTTCCAGATCATCTGCCCTGAAGAACTCAACATACCACAGGGATCACACCCTATCTTCGTGGCTGAACAAATCACCTGGAGCATCAGGTACCAGTGAGGTACACACTGATGGCCCCGCTGCACAAGGCATGCAGAGTCAGGCTGAACAAGCAGTTTGCCTGGAAGCCAACCGATTTGCTACATGCTCAGATTCACTTCCTGTGTGCATGGGCAATCAGCACCACCAAATACCAGGCCTTGTGCCAAGCAATGGGCATGTGGTGCTTGTGCCCAGCTTGCAAGGCAGGAAATCCTCTGGGTGATGGAGCATAGACGGCTACTTTCCCCTCAGTCACCACAGATATTCACAGACAAATGCTGTTCTTATTCCACACTGTCTGTCCCTAGTTTTAAAGTCTTTATGTTTAGAGCAGATTTTGGAGTTCCCTCTTTTGTTCACATGCGTGTAACCCCCACGCTGTCACCCTGTCCCAGCAGAGCAGCACATTTGTTGCAATGAACCTACCATCCATAGTCCATTGTCTATATTCATTCTTCGAATTCAGTTCTGTGGATACGGCCAAATGTATAATGACAATATCAGCCATTATCTTACAAAACGCTTTCACAGCCTTGAAAGTCCTCTGGATCTGCCCATTCATCTCCTTCCAGACTAACCCCTCGAAATTACTGATACAAACCTCTTCATATGTTTGCCTTTTTCTAGAATGAATACTGTGTTAAGTTTGACTCCTACCGTGTGTAGCTTCCAGACTGGCTTCTTTTTCGTGCATCGTTGATGTTCCCTCTATGTCTTAATCACTTAAGCACCAAACAGTTACCCCATTGTCTAAATGCACTGTGCTTACCTGTTTACTTACTGACAGCATCCTGGATGCCTCCAGATTTTGGCAATTATGAATAAAGTTGCTATAAACATCCATGTGCAGATTTTTGTGTGGATATGTTTTCATCTCATTTGGGTAAATACCAAGGAATGTGATTGCTGGATCATATGGTAAGAGTATGTTTAGTTTCGTAAGAAACAGCCAAGCCATCTTCCAAAGTGGCTATACTATCACACATTTCTAAAATGATTTAATCTTATGTACCAGAAAGTACCTACATGAGGTACTTTAAGTAACTCCAGAAAACCTCTCTGCTCAGCCAAATTCTTCCCTCTTGTCAGGTGAGGCCTCTCCTGCGATTCCTGTGCCAACTTCCCATAAGCCTTTGCATTCTTGTCAAAATGAAACCCTTGTGTGGTTGGTAATCATTTTCATGGTCATCAGTTATGCATATCTTGAACAGAAATAAACAGTGTAAGCTTATCTTGGAGCAGATGGAGGAAAGGCTAATAGAAGAAACAGTGTATGTACCTGGTCTATATACTGCTTCTCCCGGGAGTATCACCTGGAGCCATGCGGAGAACTTCCTGTAGTCTAGTGAGTGAGAAAAGCGTTCATCAGATGGGCTGGGGAGAGATGACTCAGTGGGTAATATGCTTCCTGCTTAAGCATGAAGACCTGAGTTTAGATCCCTAGCAATTGTAAAAAGCCAGGCACAGCGATATGCACTTACAGCACAGTACTGGGGAGCCATGCAGATCACAGGCAGACATGGTGATATGCACTTTCAGTACAGTACTGGGGGGATATGCAGATCACAGGCAGGAGGATTCTAGAGGCTCCTTATCCAACCAGTTTAGGGGAAATGATGAAACTCAGGCCCAGTGAGAAACCTTGTCTCAAAAAATGAGATAAAGAAGTGACTGGAGACAACTTAATATTAACGTCTAGCTTCCAAACATTCCCACAAAGGGAAGTGTCCTCCTCAGGCACACACATGCACATGAATATAGCACACATGTACATGTGTGTGTGTGTGCACGCACACACACACAAGAAGGGAGAGAGAGAGTCAGAGATGGAGACAGAGTCACTGAACTAGAACATGGGATTTGAAGGTGAAGAGAAATAGACATGTCGTTGAGAAGCTCATCACCCAGGCGTGTGCTAACACAATTCAATATAACACGGTAAGCACTATAATCACAAAACCACTTTTCCTTGATTCTCAAATAGTCTGTCTAGTTGTCACTTATTGTGTCAAGTCATGTGTTGCAGTCTTTGATGCAGAAAAAAAAAAAAACAGTTTACTATAAGGGGCCATTGACACTCAGTGGAAGCTCAGAGGTGACTCTGATAGACCTAGCCTGCAGGGCCTCGGAAGTGTTCACAGAAAAATCAAGCTGGAATTCAATGCCATATGAGATAGAAGAATACTTTTTCTTTCCAATTTAGTCTCAGAGCTGAGGACCCTATAATGAAAGTCAAATTAATAAGAGAGAAATAATAGCTAGGCATGGTGGTACATGTCATTAATCCCAGCCCTGGAAAAGTAGAGATGGGCAGATCTTTGCAAGCGTGAGACCAGCCTGGTTTACACAGCAAGCTACAAGCTAGACAAAACTATATAGTAAGACCGTGTCTAAAGGGTGATTTTTAATATGTTATATGAACATGGAACCTTTTAGGAAATAAGGGGAAGGCCTAAGAAAACATAAATGTGCCTTTTATGTTTAGATTTGATGATAAGTAGACAGTTGAGAAATATGATTGGAAAATGAGAGGATATAATCTGACTGACAAACTAAGAGACTTAACAAGGCCTGTATATTCAGGTTCTTCCTTGTGTACACGTATGTCCATGTCTCTGCACATGTGTGCATGTGTATATGTGTGTGTGAGTGTGTGCCCACATATGCAAGTGTCTATGTACATGCATGTGTGTGCACTTGTGCATGTATGTGTGAGTGTGTGTGGTGTTGGTCCTATTTGGATCATCATGATGAAATATCTGAGATAAATACCTTAAAATAAAAGACATTTTGGTTGGGTTCATGTTGCAGAACTTTTAGTCCACACTCAGTGGGCCCTGTGGCCTTGTTGCCAGGCCAGGGGATTTTACAGGTTACAGTACCAGATATGAATTCCCTCCTGTGTATAGGCCTCAAATCCAATCAGAAAATACCTGGTTACCCCAGTCTCGTCTTCATATCACTATTGTGCTAGTGGCCACTGTCACCTGGCAGGTCAGTATTATAGCATCCTGGGTCCAGCACTGTATAAGACCATTGCCATACTTTCTTCCTTATTAGCCCGTGTGGCACCTTCTGGCACTAGAAAGCTAAATAGCAGGGAGGACATTTCTAGTAAGTACGAGATTGAGTTCTCCATGTCTTACAACCAAAGTGTGTGATGTCTTTAGCTACAAGGCTTTAGCCATCTAGCCATGGTGGGCAACTAAGGACAATGGCAAGACCCTATGTCATTCTGGGAGCATCTGGGGTCTTTCTTACCAAAATTAATAGGAAGATATTTCAAGTCTGCTGGCACTGAAATTTTTAATTAATATCCCATGTCTTCTGGGAGCAGTATTGTCTACCCATGTTCATCTACGAGGATGCCATGAGACCAGTGGCCACAAACACCTGCCATGTTTATTGTTTATTTCCCCTAGAATGATGGACTCTAACCTTGAATTGTATGCTAAAATAAACCATTTTCCCCTTATGTTACTTTTGCCTGAGTATTTTATCACGGCAGCAGAAAAGATTTCTAACTTGGCTAAGTTCACTGAATTGTAAAGTACATATAAGGGATTTAAATATATCAAACATCTCAGAAGTGTACACTACCCCCTCATGCTGGCATGAGAGGGAGAGAGATGTGTTGTGATTCTTGGGACTCAGCTGAACTGAGAGCTGGTGAGGTAGAAGTTTCTTGTAGGCTTAGAGTTTTCAAAATCTACTTTATTTTTTATTTTTGTTTTTTTTTTCAAGACAGGGTTTTTCTGTGTAGCCCTGGCTGTCCTGGAACTCACTCTGTAGACCAGGCTGGCCTTGAACTCAGAAATCCGCCTGCCTTTGCCTCCCAAGTGCTGGGATTAAAGACGTGCGCCACCACCGCCCGGCCAAAATCTACTTTTAATAAGGGTTTTTAAATGCTTCCACCTCCCTTCTAACCCACCACTCACCAGAGGTAGTGGAAAAGAAAGGTTAATAAAGCAAAGGAGAATGTGACCTGTTTAGAAGTATTTCTTTGGAGCAAATTCAACCTATGATATCAGCAGGATTCAGTTAACAGGAGTCAACAGCAGCAGCAGCAGCAGCAGCAGCAGCAGCAGCAGCAGCAGCAGCAGCAGCAGCAGCTTGATCCACTTGCAAACACCATTCACAAATCAGCAACGGCAGGTTGATTCAGAAGAAACCAAGAGGCTCTGCCAATTGGCCCAAATCTGCAGAAGCAGCCAGAAGCCACCAGAAAATTTTTGGTGCCTTTCTCTCTATGAAGTCAGGACAAGCTACGACTAACAAAGAATGGTAAGTCATACCAATACCACTCAGCATCATCAGCAAAAACCAGCATCAAAGACGAACAATGACCAACAAAGAATGGCAAGGCACACCGATACCACGCAGCAAGGTCCACTGTCTGTTGGACGATATTTATATCATTTTTAAACATCGTGTGTTCTCTTAAGCATCTGCTCTAGCAAAACATCCCATGCCCTTTTCCCAGGCTGCCTCTGGAAAAACACGTGTTTTGTCTGTTCTTAGCAAAACATCCTTCCACATGTCTGCTTCAGCAAAAACATCCTCTCATAAGACAGTTTCTAGAAAAAATATCACATGACACAACTGAGTCTCCAAAGAAACCAGAAATTTCCACTTCAGTTTCTGGTTGTGTCATGTGATGCAGACTCGGGTGGTGTTTTGCTGAGACCCACGAAAGGACATGTGGTGTTCAGAGGGAGTATAAGTAGGACTCAACAGACGGTGACAATCTGCTTGCATAGCTAGCTCTGCAACTCTTCGCTGCTCTCACATCTTCAGTGATCTTCACTTCACTTGAGAAAGGCAGGGCAGAGAACTTCTGGTGTCCTCGGCTGGTCCTGGTCGCTCCACTGCCTCATGCCTATTTGGCAGAGGAGGCCTGGCTTTTTCTGCTGGATCGTGCCGCCTCTGCTGATTCACGTTTGGTATCCTCACATACTGAGCTGGACTGCTGGTGTCCTGACAAACAGAGATTGGAATCACCCCAAAGAACTGCTTCTAAACAGGTCCCCATCCCCTGTCCTACTTACCATCCCTTCTCCCCTTCCTTTGAAGGGAGGACTAGAACTGGGATCAAAGCATTTGGTAACCCTAATTAAAGTATGCTTTGAAAAACCTAAGCCTACCATGAGGCCACAAAGAGAGACAGGGAAAAGAGGTGAAAGAATGAATCTCTGTTTGGTGGGATATTATGGATTTTTCTAATTTACAATCACTCATGTTAAAACTCCTAAGTTCTTCCTTTTAAAAAATTATATATATATATATATATATATATATATATATATATATATATATGTGTGTGTGTGTGTGTGTGTGTATGTTATATAGTTATATAGTTATATATATAGTTATATATAGTTATATATGTAGTTATAGTCATATATATGTATGTATATGTACATATACATACATATATACATATACGTATATATATAAACATATATACATATGTACATATATATATATGCACATATATATATTTGCCCACAAAGGCAAGGCCAGAAGAGGACATTGGACCCCTGGAGCTAGAGCTGTAGATGGCTGTGAGCTGCCCAACTTGGATGTAGAGAACTGAACTGGGAACCTCTACAAACGCAGTTCCCATTCTGATCCACAGAGCCATCTCTCCAGCCCCAAAATTCCCAAGTTACTTCTAAAGTTATTTTTAAAAATTGCCTACTTTCCATTTTCTCCTTTCTTTGTTCTGCCTTCATAACAACTAAACCTGATGTTAATTGTATTTTGTAAAGGGAAGGTATCTTTTATAATGTAGCTGCTACAATAACGTTCTTCAGTGGGGAAGTGCCATCTTGTTTCTGACCCTTTAAGTTCAACACGCTAAACTCTGCGGAAAGAAAAGACAGTTGAGGGAGAAGAGGAAAAGCACCCTGGCAAGCAAAGGATGTGCTGATGGCTTGTTCTGAGCATTCATTTACTGTTAATCTTGGGACTAAAAGAAGTTCAGATTCTACATATCTGACAAACAGTAATTGGATAGTACCCTAAATGTCTGTGCCTGAGTTTTTTTGTCAGAAAACATCTACAGTGGAATAAACTGCTCCCTTGCTCTTAGGCTAAAGCCCTAGCTGTGACCCACATTAACCTGGAGTCATTTGATGTTCTTGGATGACTACGAGACCTTCATCCCCATGCCTCCAACTGAAAACAAGTTTAAAATGTTTCACACGATGACAAGCAAGGAAGTTGCCCGACTGGGGAGCCATGCCCCTGGCGGAGCGATGAGGCAAACGTTTGATGGCTGTTTCTTCTCATCTCCCTCATCCTGCCTGGACCAACGCTTCCTTTGCCCTCAATGGCACTGTCCCAATTTGCTTTTCATATTCAAGGCCTGATTTCTCAAAATGTCACAGAGCTGGCTTACAAAAGGGAAGCCGTTTTAGAAACCTTTGTGATCAGTCCCCAGCACACAGAAACCTACATCTCTAGAGCACAAAGGCCAGGAGCAGCAAGAGTTTTTATTTGGCTGTCTTCTGCCCTGGTTCCCTGCAGAGCTGCCCAGATTCATCAGTCACAGACAACACACCTGTGTCACCAAACATAGTCACTGGCTCACATTGGTTCACCGGTATTTCACACTTGTAATTTGGGTCACTTCAATGTGAAGAGCCTCTTTATCTGTGCCAGTGAAATTTTGGAGGGATATTAATTTTCTTCGGACAAACACAAAATCTCTCTGTGTTTCTTCTCTTCTTCCTTGGCTATGCATGTATCTCTTCCTCAGACTGAGACAGGCTTGTATAGCTTCAGCACTTGGAGGAATAAACAGGAAAAGTGGTCATTGAAGACCAGCCTAGGCTACTTGGGGGCTAGCCTAGGCTATGTAGTGAGAACTTTCCCCTCAAAAAACATCTCTTGCCTTGGAATCATTTTTCAGCACTCTACAACTCAAAAGAAAATAAATCAGCAACATGAACATAAACTTGTGTGTAAGGGAAAGAGTTTATGTGTATGTGTGAGTGTGTGAGATGGTGGGTGTGTGTCTGGATATATGTGTGTGTTGTCAGAGTATGTGAGTGTGTGTGGGCATATATAGAAGTGAGTAACTTTGAGAGAATATGTGTTCATGAACATATCCAAGTGTGTGCGTGAATGTGTCTAAGGGTCAGTCTATGAGCGTATATGTGAGTGTGTATATGAGTGTGTGAGTGTGCTTGAGTGTGTGTGGTGCATGAACATGTCTGCAACTGTGTGCAAATGAGTAAATGTATATTAGCATGTGAGGGTGGGTGTGTAAGTGTGGGTATGTGAGCATGAGAGTTTGTATGGTATTTGTGTGATTGTGTTTATGTGTGAGTATAAATGTGTATATGGTTGAATCTGAGTGTGAGATTTTTGCATGGGAGTGTGTGAGCATGTAAGTGTAAAAGCATGTGCAAGTATGATTTTGTCTAAGTTCGAAGTATGTATGAGGATGTTCATGTGTGAGTATGCATGAAAGTGTGTTTGAGTCTGAAAGAGTATGAGTCAAGACTTGGTGACTGTATGAGTGTGTGCATATGTGTGTTTGAATTTTTGAGTGTATATGTGTGATAATGTAAGTGTGTGAGTTTTCATGTGTTTAGGTGTATAAATGTGTGAGCTTGTATGTGTTTGGGTTTACATGAGTGATTTGGGTGTGTGACTGTATTTGAGTGTGTAAATGTGTGTAACTGAGATTGTAAGTGTAAGTTCAGTGGGTAGGAGTTGCAAATATGTGGGTTTGTGGAAGTTTGTGTTGAGTACATTTGTGATGTGAAGCAGTATGTAATGTGAGTGTGTAAGTGAGCAAGTGCGTTGTCTTATATGTGTGAGTGGGTGCACGGATGTGGGTGTGTGAGAATGTGGAAGTGTGGGTATGTGATTGAGTGTGAATGTGGATCAGTGTTGAGCACATGTGCATGTGTGTGAATGTCAGTGTGTGACTAGACATGAATGTCTAAGAGACTGTAAACTATGAGAACAGTTTGTGTCTGTGGAAATGTATAAGTGTGTCTAACAGAAGACGTGCTTGAATGTAAAAGTGTGAATGTGATTATGTGTGTAAGTCAGCTGAGTGAAAGTGTATGTGTGTCTGGATATACATGATTGTGCAAGTGTGTGAATGTAGGCAAGTGGTGAGAGTGTGAGCATGTGAAAGTATGAACATGGGCATGTGAGTATGTATTTGTGTGATGTGTGTGTGTGAGTGTGAACATGTGAGCATATTTAGCAGTAAAGCAGATGTGAGCACGTACACAGGTGTCTTTGTATGAGCCTATGAGAACAAGTATGAGTCTGAGTGTGTACAAATGTGTAAGAAATTGCAAGCATGTGAGCTTGAGTGTTTGAGTGTATGAAACAATGAGTGAGTTTATGTGTGTTAGCAAGTGTGTGTGATTGTGAATCTGATAATGTATCTGATTGGATGTGTACATATAAATGTTCAAGTGTCTGGAGAACTTTAGTGGGTGAATGTGGCTGGGTGTATGTGCCAGGGTATGCAGTGTGTCTGAATGTGTGTAAGTGTGGGAGTGTGAGCATAAGTGTGAGAATATACATGGAGAAATGTGTATCTGTGTTAGAGTTTATTGTATGTGTCCAAACGTGTCAGTGTGTCTGTGTATGAATGTATCAATGTGTTTTGACAGTTTTTGAATATGTGTGAGTGTGAGAGTGGGTATCTAAATGTGTAAGAGTGTGTGTGCACACATCTGAGTGTATGGCATGTCTGTGATTGTGTGACTGGGTGAGCATGTGTGTGCCTATTTGCATGTGTGTGCATGAGCATATGTGTGGAAGCTCAAGGTTGACATCCTGCATTCCTCTCCACTTTAGGTGAGAGGCGGGATCTGTACTGAATCTGGAGTTCACAGACAAGACTAAACCAGCCACTCGCTTTCTCTCCTTGCTGTTTGTGGCAGTCTATGCTAGTGTTATGTCTGGTTTATGCAGTCCCTCTCCTCCTGCACTTAGTTTCCTGCGCTTCTGAAAATCCCACCGCAGTCTCACCAGTCATTTGAGACAGAGACCTCAGGATCATATTTTTCCCTTTTCCCTTCCCTCTCCAACAATTTAAGAAATCATCCAGCCTACTTGATCTACTGCCAAAATGTTCATATTCTCGCCAACATCTCCTCTACCGTTCCACCTTAGCCTGTGATCTCACGCAGCAGGTCTGCCCTCTTTCCACTGCTGGCTTCCTGCAATCTGTTCTCCATACAGGACTCAGAAGGATTTTTTTAAAGCACGGGCCATGGCACTGATCCATTTGAATGTTTCTAGCAGCTTCTAGCTTCACAAAGGACAAACATCTCATGGATTTAATTATAGGAAGAGCTATATTACTGTAATGAAGGCCTCAAAGTACTGGAGTTTAAATAAGATAATTTATTTCTCACCTAACAGTCCAGCCTGGTGTTCTATTTTTATTTCTGTTGCTATGATAAAACACCGTGACAACAAGCGGCCAAAGAGAGGAATGAGTTTATTTGGCTTAAAATTTTAATTTATGGCCCATTGGTTTTTTTTTTTTTGGGGGGGGGAGGTTAAGGCAAGAATTCAAGCAGCTAGACACAGCACACCAGCAGTCAGGAGCAGAGAGTACCCAGGCGTCCTTGTTAGTTTGCTCACTTGCTGTTAGCGTTCTCTAGTTATTTACCTGTTTAATTTATTTTTATTTTATGTGTATGGGTGTTTCCCTGCATGTATGTCTGTGCGACATGTACATGCAGTACCCACAGAAGAGGATGTCAGATCCTCTGGAACTGCCATTACAGACAGTCGTGAGCTGCTGTGTGGGTGCAAGGAATGGAACCCAGAACATCTGCCAGAGCAACACGTGCTCTTAGCCACTGAGTCATCTCTCCTGGCCAATTTTCTTTGCTCTTAGGCAGCTCAGGACTCAGCCCATCCAATAGCATTGCACACTATGGGAGGTTCTCCATCTAATCTAGACAATCCTCAAGTGAGGCTCTCCTCTCAGATGATTCTAAGTCGTGGCATGTTGACAATTGGAATGAACCATCGCACATGGCACAATAATTCCACATTGTCATGTGGGAGTGTGGTCCCTCCATTCCTCTGAGTACTATACCGTCTATTTGAATGCTTGCTACTCAAGGTAGTAGTAAGACAGGAAGTTAAACACAATTGCCCTTCAATAAAATGAGCTTCTTCTTGCACACATCTTTCCTGCTCACATTCCACTAACAATAGCTATTGTCATGTGCTTTCACCCCACCACAAGGAACTCTGGGAAATTTAGTATCTAAGTACCCAGATAAGTCCTTTACCAAGGAAAGAGAAGAACTGATTTGGGAAGAATGACAGTGGATATCACCATTGTACCAACAGAGCCCAATTACCTGGACCCTGAAATCCCCCTGGCAGCTCTTAGGTCTTTTTTCTTTCACTGACTTTGAGGCATGGTGGCTTCCCTTCTGCTCCTAACACACCCTAAAGTCATTCCTACTGCAAGCATCTTGCTTGCTCTCTCCCTGGAAGGCTGCCCAGTGGTCCTTAATAATCTTCATTTCTTTTTCCTTTAGGTAACATTTAAAAATGCCCCCTCCTCATAGAGGTCTTCTCTGGCCCGCCTCCTAATGTCCTCCTATTCCTTGTCATCCAGTGTCTTTACTGTCACCTCACTTTATTTTTTTATTGGCACTGTATTTCTCATGAAACCAGCCGCTTATTAGCTAGCTACTCACGGGGAGCTGAGGTCTGTGTGGTCAGGCTTTATTTGTCTAAGTCTTCTTTACAGCTGTAACCTGAGTGTCAAGAACATTGCACAGTCGTGGTGACTGGCCAACAAATACTTGGGAAGACAAGTTAAATGAAAGGATTCGAACCAGTGTATCCCCATCTGTCCTGGAACTGCTTTCTCACAGATCAAAATAATCAGACTTTGCCTTGACACCTCCTGATTTCACTTGTCTTGTTCCAGTCTCTAGATCTCTCTTTGGGTTTGAGTCTGGCTCTGTTCACTACTCATGGACCAGCAGGCTCTTCATGAATCTCACTAGTTGGAAGCTTTGTGCTGTGTCAAGAGAGCTATGTGATGCTTCATTTACTGTGACTGCCTTTCATATGAGCTTTTGTAACCTCTGTATCTGCGTACACAACATGGATTAAGTGCACGGCGGTTAAGGAACTAAGGATCAGGAGATGTAGATGCTAACTCCAGTTCTACTCAGTGCTAAAAATATAGTAAACTAAGCTTGAGAATGCCATTCCCTCTGCTTGTGGTCTTGATTTTTCTCATCTGTAAAACATAGGCGGCTACTATCTCAGCTTGGATCAGATGACAATGCACGTGAGTGTTCTATGGAATAAGCTTAAAATCCTGTTGAAATAGAAGGTAGAGCCAGACGGAGCCAGGAGCAGCTGGGCAGACACAGGAGCACCCTCTGAAGCCCATTGCTACGCAATGGAGCATCCTGGCTCCCTCCCTTGTTTTGATGCTAAGTACAGATGCCTCCTCAAAGAAGCTGTGAAAGAAAAAAAAATTCTTTAATGCTAAATGAAAATACAGAGGCCTCCCTAAGAGGGGGGGGGGTGCTTAAATGCTGTTACAACCAGTTTGACCCAAGCGTTTCATCCTAACAGTCTCTCAAAAATCCCTGAGAGTATGGCATTCACAGCAAACAAACCCTTAAAAATCTCTTCATGTACCTCTCAAAAATCACAGGCATAAATGGTGTTTATGCATCAAAGCACCATGTTTTTCATCTCCCAAATCCCCTAATCCAGGCCTCTCCCTCTCCTCTCCCATACTCTGATGTTTCTGAGACAGATCAAGTCAGACCAGAGGACTCTGAGTGACCCCTTTACCCACTATGTCATTTTACATAATGAATAAGGGAGGTGAGCTGGCTACTCCTCATCCTTTTTACTTATCACCTAGATTTGTTGCCTTTTATATGAAAAAGAAAATGAGTCTCAGAGATGATGGAGAAGAGCAGATTCCATGTCTACCTGAGACTAGATTTTTGTTCTTTGTTTTGTTTTGCTTTGCTTTGCTTTTTTGCTGCTTTTGCTTTTGCTGTTTTGCTTTTGCTTTTGCTGCTTTTGCTTTTGCTTTTGCTTTTGCTTTTGCTTTTGCTTTTGCTTTTGCTTTTGCTTTTGCTTTTGCTTTTGCTTTGTTCAGTTCTGTTTTGCAGTGTCCCAGAACCTCTCCTCTATCTGGGCACTGTATCTTCCATGTCCTTCTGAGTTGTTCAACCCTGATGTCTTGAGTGGAGAGCTTCTAGTCTTTTGTGGTTCTCTTGATAATGGAAACTTATGGATAGTAGTTACAAGTCTAGGTGCTGATTAAAACACACACACACACACACACACACACACACACACGTGCGCACGAGAGAGAGAGAGAGAGAGAGAGAGAGAGAGAGAGAGAGGAAGAGGGAGAGAGAGAGAAGGAGGGAGGGAGGAGGGAGGAAAAGGAAGGGAGAGAGAGAGAGAATGCATGAGCAAGCTGACTTTTTATTACCAAATCTTAGTTCCACCAAGAATCTCCATAGCTATAGATTCTCAGTTGGGTTGAGAAGCCAAGGCTGGCTGCTGATGTTCTGCCTTGGGCATTGCCTTGCTATTACAGAACCTCTTACTTATAATAGGCTGGTAAGTGAGACTAAGACCCACATTCTGCCCTCTTATATCACTGAGAAAGCAAACTGTCTCTTGGCAAGACCCTTTGAAAACATTTGTGAACTTTGCTTAGCCTATAGCTAGGCTGAAGAGCCTCAGAGTGTCTGCCATCATCTGTAGTGGCTGAGATGACATAGCTAGATAAGCATCTGGGCAATCAATCTCTCTGAGTGTGATTCTGCCAGCCTTTTTAAGATTAGGCTTCAGGAATGTTATGAAATGTCTTCATGTGGGTTTGGTTAAGCTAGTGTGTGAAAATCTGTTGTGCACTCTGTACCATCCTAGTACGAGATGATTAGTTTTACTTGTAAACTTTCCATAATCTAGACTCATCTGGGAAACGGGTTTTAATGAGCATTGTGCAGACCAGGTTGGCTGGTGGGCACACTTTCCAGGAATTTTCTTACTTGGGTTGAATGATATGGGAAGACTCCCCATGAGGGTAGACAGCACAATTTCATAGTCTAGGACATTCACTAACTATACCAGAGTAAATGGTGGGCTGGTGAGCAAGTGTGTATGCACTCATGTGAAGGCAAGATAGAAGTAGATGTTTTAAGTCCCCACCGCCTTGACTTCCCTGCTGTCATAGAGTTTCATCTGGGGTTGTCCACTAAGATAAACCCTTTCTCCTTGCAAACAAACAAACAAACAAACAAACAAACTTTCTTCTTGGCATATTTTCTCTTTATAACAGCAACAGAAAAGAAACTAAAACAAAAATAAGATTACTTTTAGAATAGTGAATAACTAAACAGAAAAGGGGGTTTTAATTTGCGTGTTGAACTTGGTGACAGAACACACACTAATGTGGAAACACGGCACTGGAACTTTTAGCTGAACCTGGTGGGACAGGGCACTCAAACTGAACAGTTCAAGACAATGCTCAAAAATGGCACAGAAGGAATTCTGGGGTAAAGGGACCACACACACACACACACACACACACACACGTACACATGAACATATGCACATACACGAATGCACACGCATGCACACACACCCTATGCAATGTATTCACATGCTATAAATGGACCTCATGCTGCAGTATAGCAAGGACTTAGATGAGAAGAAAATGGATGTAGAAATTGTTGCTAAGCAACAAGCTCAGGTCATAGGGAACTTGTGTGCACCCTAAGTCATTTGACTGCCAGACAGGCTGCAGAGGTCCAGACAATGACAAATCAGACTTCAGTCTTTGCCAGAAAATATACTGTCAATCAAACCACTGGTTATTTAAGTGTTCTGTTTTCTATGTAGAAAACACTTTCACATGTTGAATGTCATCAGTGAGGGAAGTTAAGATATGACAGGGCTGTGTTTGAAGTTAGGGCTTGCCCTCCTGGAGGATGTATGTGGTATTTGAGTTTCTCACCAACATCCAGGGCCCAGTTACCCATCAAGTTAGGGACATCACTGCTTATGAGTCCAGGACCCGAGTCTACCATGTAAATGGTATCCATTGCTGCCCTCCTTCTGCTGTAAGCTAGTGCTAAGGAGTTGTCAACCTTGAGATTCTTACAGTGCTTATCAAGTCTTCCATTTTAAACATGAGACATACTTGACAACTTTATTAAAATGGATTCCCCTTAAGTTAAAAGAAAAGAGCAAAGCATTATGTTTCATTTTGAACATCCTTGAGAAGCTGGCAACATGCATTAAGTGCTTTGGAATGAGCAGTGCTTTTGCCGGGAGGAAGGACAGTTTGTCAGTGGCTCTGTGCACAGAGCCAGCCCTCCACTGTCTGAAGAAGAACCAATGGATAACTCCCCAGTCTGTTCTGAGTGCCTCGAGTTTGCCTTATTCTGAAAGCCCACTTTATTTCTCAGTTATTCAGATCTGAAGAGTTACCATGGGGAAACGTGTGCTTTTCGTGCTCTCCCGTGGAGACTGCCCTGAGCACAGAGTTCACTTTTCTTGGGAGGATGCTATCTTAATAAATGGCCTTTTCCCACAAGAATTTACTGCTATGGATTTGCTAAAATTTTGTCCAAAATGCTGTTTGAATTTTTATATCAAATGCTAGAATGTAAAGAAAATGAAATCTTATGGAAAGTATAGGTAAAGTTAGTTTGAGGCTTTGCTTACATGAATTAAATAAATGAATCATTTTGTTATTGTTGTTTGAGACAGGACTTCTCTGTGTAGTCCTGCCTGTCCTGGAACTCACTCTGTAGACCAGGCTGGCCTCAAACTCAGAGATCCAACTAACCCTGCCTCCTGAATGTTGGGATTAAAGGCATATACGCCCCCCCAACACCTGACAAATTTTTTTTTAATTTATATATATATATATATATATATATATATATATATATATATCACTTGTATGACTTCTTTATATGTGAGTTCAGTTAAACAGGGGGGAACTCACCAATGGCCAAATCCATTCCCAATATAGGAGTTCTCATAACCGTGTTAGAAAATGAAGCTTTGGTCTAACACTGAGATGCATAGGAAGAATTCTGCCCAACTGTTCTGTCCACATGAAAAAAGGAAGCACAAGGGTGTGAGTTGTCTCTGAGAATTAAAACCAAAAGGGTATGGAGCCAGAAAGGGGGATGAGGAATGCAGGTCACTCAGTTTGATGCTGGAAATGTAACACAACAAACCTCACATTCTTGTGAACTCAGAATGTTTTTCCTACTTGTACTGAAAAGACAACACAGGTTGGTAACTATCTTAGTCATTTGAAGTTTCTGTAAGAAAAAAAAATGTCCCAGATCCTACAGCCTACACTTTGTGAATTTATTTCCCACAGTCTTAGAACCTAGGAAGTCCAGAGTAAAGGTGTTAGTTCACGCACTCCTGATGAAATATTTTTTTCCCGGATTATAGATGGATATTCTGTTGTTGTGTCCTCCCCATGACAAAGAAACAAACCAAGCTTTCTCCTGTCTACATCATCATGACTTAATTACCTCTTGTCCTGGCTAGCTTTGATTATCAACTTGACTGAGCCTAGAGTCATCAGACGAGAGATCAGCTTGGCTTGTTGGTACATCTATGGGGAATTGTCTTCTTTGCTAATTGATTTGGAGTCCCCAGCTCATGGGTAGCACTTTGGTCAGGTGGCCTTGGCCTGTACAAGAAAGCTAGCATGATCCTGACAGTGAGCTAGAGAGCAGTGTTCCTCTGCAGCTTCTGTCTCCAACTTCCTCTTTTGAGTTCCTTTCCTTATCTCCCTTGGGGATGGACTGTGATCTGGAATTATAAGCAAATAAATTTGTTCCTACCCTAAGTTGCTTTCAGTCTGAGAGTTTTATAGCAACAGAAGGGAACTAGAACATCACTCAAAGGTCTATATATCAGAAGACTGCAACCATGTCATTCAGGATTAATGTTCCAAAATGTGAATAGGGAACCAGGGTTAGGGGCACAAACAGTCCACAGAATCAGAGAAATAAAGAATTCTCCTGTTCTTTGAGACTTGAGAACAGGAAAGGCATCTTGCCCAACATCCAGTATTTTTATCAAAATTATCTAGAACGGTGGTTCTCAACCTTCCTAATGCTGCAACCCTTTAATACAGTTCCTCATGTCATGAGTCTCCCCCTAACCAAAAAATCATTTGTGTTGCTACTTCATAACTGTAATTTTGATACTGATATGAATTGTTATATAAATGTTTTTTGAGATAGATGTTTCCCGAAGGATTAGAGACCCACAGATTGAGAACCACTAATCTAGAGCCTCTGACAACAAAGTAGAAAATAAATACAGTAGAAGATGATGCCTGCGGTGGGAGCGGAGAAATGAAGACACTGGAGCAATCAAGGGAAGAGATTAAAGGTCTCTCTAACTAAGGTGGCGACACAGATGGCTTTCTAAGTCCAACACAAGCTGAGTGAAACCGAGAAGGTGTGCAGATGTGTGGGAGGCTTTGGTGGGATTTGTCACTGAGATGCAGTGGAAATAGTCACCCTGGTAACCTGGGTGAGGATGCTCTGTCTGAAAAGTCTGGCATCAGAGCGGAGCTTTTTTATGCTGTTATGGCCACAGGAGAAGAATATAGATGCAGCAGTGGATAACTGTTATTATACATGGATTTCCATTTGTTTTTCCCATTTCTATTAGTATTTTTTTTTACCTCCTTTGGGTAAGTGTTTATATCCCACTATATTAGATTTCCATCACTATAACAAAAATATTAGAAATAATGAATTTATAAAGAGAAGACATTTATTAAATTTTGGAAGTTCCAGCCCATGGGTAATTGGCCCTCTTACTTTGATGGCTACCACATCATGACAGAAACACATAGCTGTGCAAAGCTGTCCACATCATGAGCCAAGAAACAAAGAAGTGCTAAACACCCACAGTTCCCTGAAAGGAAACACCCCTAATGATCAAAGGATCATTTCCCAGTAGATATTGTCTCCCAGTGCCTCGCAGTAATTCCAAAAGCATTTGATACTAGAGCCTTTGGGTGACATTCCTGGTTGTAAGTGGATTTGCCTCTTTCTGATCACAATGATTATTTAAAATATGAGCACGGGACTCAATATGTGTAGGTCACTGACTAGGATTGTTCTTTTAAGTAAAGTCATTCTCCAGTCTGGTTAAATACATTCACAAAAAGTTCCTCTTGGACTGCTAGTGGCCATATTCCTGCCTTGAAGAGAAAGACTATTCTCCCTGGAGGAAGGCATAGATGCAATGCATAGATACAGGACATGAGTAGACACAGGTGATGATGCCCTCGGTGAGGTTCAGACCCAGCTCCTACAGGCCTTCCACTCTTCAAGTCACAATATATTCTGATTATGATTTCCCCTCCCCCAGCTTCCCCCATACCCCCTCTGCTTCCTTACCTACACAAATCCATACCATTTCTTCCTCTCGCTCACTAGAAATCAGGCATCTAAAATAAACTAAACTAAGATTTAAAAAAAGAAGAAGAAATTGAGCATCTGTGGAGTTACTCCAGTTGTGGTGAGACAGCCACTAGACAAGAATTGCCTCTTTCCATCTGCAGACAAATTACTGTCCAGAAAAGGACACACTTGCAGAACAGTCGACTGATTATATCTGCCTAGACAGAGTAATCAGCCCTTAATAATTCTGCAGCACTAAGGTCTGTCAGATGATCCTGGGCCAGAAGGCGGAAGAACAGATGCTCCAACGTTATGTAGTAGAGGGAGTGTCCAGGTGTTCAGAGGTCTCTATAAATTGGCTAAGTTTTAGAAGCTATGCTTTGTGCTTCCCACAATTATAATTAACTCAGTCACTCTAGATTTCTGATGGGGTTGAAAACTTATAGCCTCATAGCCAATTCTGGTTATTTACCTTGAGAGAAAAGATTTGAGTGGATGGTCGTCAGCTGACATTCATCCTAAAGCCAAGGAAAAAGCCAGGTTCAGAACTAAGTGTTATAGTTAGGAGAGATGACAGAGGTTCTGGTTAGTCAACAAAATGTTGGACTGGGTATGAGGACTATCTTGTACCTCACAGGTACAAATTGGCATAATTAAGCTCTAATTGTATTTTGAGAGAAAAGTTTCATTTTAACAGGAAGGGTGATATGTAGGAGGAGCTAAGGTGGGAGGAGTACTGAGAGGAAGAGAAGGAGTAAGAAGAGGAGGAGAAGAAGGAGAGGAGAAGCTAGGTGATGAAAGAGAGAAAGAGGGGGGAGACAGGGAGGCAGATGTTCATGTATCTCCACCAGTCAAAGATAGCTGATATATCTAGGTTGGATAGTGGGTTACACCTCTGATTGAACAATACCAAACTTATAAAGCCTATGATTAACATTTTTAAAAAAATGTATATGTGCAAAAATAAAAAGGGGGCAAGTGATAGGGGTTTTCTAAGGGAGGGAATGGGGAAAGGGGATGGCATCTGAAGTGTAAATAAAATATCTAATAAAAAAAGGAAAAAATAAAATAAAAAAATAATAAAAAAAAGATTTAAAAAAACAGAAGAGGACAAGGCAAACAGAAAAAAAGAGGTAAAGAAAAAGCACAAGAAAGAGATATAGATGCAGACACACAGACATTCCATAAAAACACAAAGCTGAAAACCATAATATAGAGGCAAAAACTTGCATCAGATAAAGTATTATGAGAAAGAGAGAGAGAAAGGAAGAGAGAGGGAGAGAGAGAGAAAGAGAGAGAGAAAGAGAGAGAGAGAGAGAGAGAGAGAGAGAGAGAGAGAAACCAAAACAAAGTTCACCAAAAATACCATTGAAATTGTTTTGCCTTAACCATCTATTGATGAGCATGGGGCCTGTCCTTTAGTGTGGTTTGTACACCGAGTGAGATTCTACAGGAAAAAAAGAACTTCCCTTGATAGTGGTTATCAAATGGAGATAGCTTCTGGGATGAGGCTTGTGTCCATTTCCCCTCTCAGCTCTGCATTCCCCTTTGGCTTAGACATATGCAGGCTCAGTACATCATCAGCCTGGCTGTGTCTAGAAGGCTTTCATCCATTGGTGTCTTCCAGCACCGCTGGCTTTTACAATATTTAGTTGCTCGAGCCCAAAGGGGAGGGACTTAATGGGGACATCCCATTTAGGACTGAGTATTCCAAGGTTTCTCACCCTCTGCACATTGTCTGGCCCTGCTTGTATTTGCTCTCATCTGATGCAGGAGGAAGCTTCTGTGATGATGGCTGAGCAAGGCACTGATCTATGAGTAGAGCAGACAGTCTTTCAGAGTTGTTTTATTGCTATGTTTCTTTAGCAGAAAAGTAGTATTTGGTTTTCCCCTAGGTCCCTGGCCTTTCTAGTCTCATGTTTTTGGTCACCTGATCAGTGTCAGAAAATGCAAAGATTTTCTGACCAGAGCACCAGTAGCACACACACTATGATCAACCATGAATACACAGGACTTCGTGAGACGTTTCTGCTTGGCAAAGGTCACTGTCCTCTGGATAAAGCAGCAGCCTGTAGAATGGAAAGGAAGTTTTTACTAATGACACAGAGGACAGAGGTGTAATGTCTGAAATATATAAAGGACAAAGAAAAGTGGACATCAAGAAAATAAATAACCCAATTAGAAATGGGGTGCAGATCCAAACAGAGTTCTAAAAAGACAAAACATACATGTCTGAGAAACACTTAATGTTCAACATCCTGAGTCATCAGGGAAACACAAATCAAAACTACTTTGTGCTTTCACCTTACACCAGTCAGAATGGCAAAGGTCAATAAAACAAATGACATCTCTTGCTGGTGATGATGCCAAGTAAGGGAAAACTTGTACAGTTACTACAGGAGTCGGTGTCCAGTTCCTCAGGAAGATGGGAATAGATCTACCTCAAGATCCAACTATACCACTCTTGGGCAAAGACCCAAAGTATTCTATCACAGAGATATTTGCTCAGTCACGTTCATTTCTGCTCTATTTATAATAGCCAGAAATCGGAAACAGTCTAGATATCTGTTAATGGATTACTGGAATTTAAAAACAAGTGTGGTGCATTTACATAGTAGAATATTACTTGGCAATTAAAACAAACCTAAAGCAAACCAAACAGGAGGAGGAGGGAAGGGGAGGAAGAGGAGGAGGAGAAATCGTGAAATTCCCAAGTAAATGGATGGAGATAGAAAAATTATTCTAAGTGAGGTAACACAGACCCCAAAAGATAAATATGCTATTGTCTTAGGCACTATTCTATTGATGTGAGAAGACACCATAACCATGGCAACTCTTAAAAGGGAGAGCATTTAATTTAGGGTTGCTTACAGTTCCGGAGGTTTAGTCCATTACCAGTATGGCACGAAGCATGGTGGCAGACATGGTGCTGGAGAAGGAACTGAGAATTTTCCATCTGGATCCACAGGCAGCAAGAAGAGAGATACATGGGTCTGGCTTGGGTCCCTGAAACCTCAAAGCCCATCTCCTAGTGACACTTCTCCCAAGATGACCACACCTACACCAACAAAGCCACTCCCCCAACTAATGCCACTCTCTAACTATTAAGCATTCAAATATATGCTCCTATGGGGGCCATTTTTATTTAAAGCAGTGCATGCGTGTGCGCATGCACACAAACAGGCACACAGGAGCAGGGTACTGGAACAGGAGGATCAAATTCAGAGGGGAGGAAAGAAGGAAGTAAAAATAAGGGCCATTTAAAGAGCCACATAAAAACCTAATACAGTAGAAGCTTCTTCAAATATATACATATATGAAATAAATTTAAATGAAATCACCAAATAACAGGGGAGATGGAGCCCCAACTGGATACCTCTCGTCACCAAATGAAGCTTCTAGTACTGAGAATGGGTTACATCTAATTGAGTTGTGGGCCAAAAGGGCCCCATGGAAACCCCAAACAACCCAGCCTACTACCAAGGCTATATTGGTTGCTGTCCACAAACTGATGGTAAGACACTATTGCTGAAGACAGCACCTATATAACTTATGAACATGGAGAAGAAGTCGGGCTGGTGCCTACCTACAGCCTTCACTCCCATGGCCTAGTATTCATGGTACTGAAAGACACTACTGGAGAAGAAACACCAACCCAGCTGAAAACTGTTCAGTCTACAAATGATGCTCTTTCTGCAAGATGTAGCAGTGCAATAGTGACACCTGGATACACACACACATGTGTACGTATGCATATACATCATATACACACATATACATCATATACACATACATATACATTATATATCATATATATCATATATATATACATCTATATATCTATATCTGACCGATGCCAAAAAGACTCGGTAAGCTTATTGTATACATGTGTGCATGTGAGTGCATGTGCGGGTGTGGTCACATGTTAATGTGAGTGCGTGTGGTGTGTAATAATTAGAGATCATGAATTTGGAAGGGGGGCCATGGGACCGGTTAGAGGGTAAGGAAGGAGTAGGAGTGATACAAGTACAGCGCTCATCATGTATGAAGGATATATGTGAATGAACATATTACATGTACCATGTGAATCATATTACATGTACCAAGAACTATTCATGTCGGGGTTGTAAGCTTTTCCATGGGAGTTTTGAGTTTAGGATTTTCCATATTATGCTTTCAAGGTAAACTCTTCTGGTAAACTACAAGAGGAAAAACTAAGCACTTGTGATTAGACATACTGTGTGGGAACTCAGTGCATCCTTAGAGGAAACTAATTCTCCCTCTCCCAGGAACCACTGATGACTCTTAGCTCTTCCTGTAAGCAGGGTACACACACAGCCTTTTAAGAACACCAAGCCCTCCTGCCTCTGTCCAGCATGCTGACTCTTGGGAAGTGAAAAGATTCAGGCTTTGCAGTGAATGTGCGCCACTAGATGGCGTGTCAAGCTAACCCATGTCCCTTGGCTGGGCTCCACTCCCGCCATGTTGAGTGAGTCATCTCAGGCTACTTGAAAGGCATTCAGGAAATGTGGGGAACCAACTCAGCAGAGAATGGTATTTCGCCAGCATAGTATGATCATACGCATTACTCTACCAGGAGACTCGAAAATCACCCTACTTCTTATTTCTTTGAATTTAAAGTATATAAAAACTCAGATTAGATTTAGCCAAAGTGAAGGAAAATAGATCATTGTGTTTCTCCTTATTCTATCTCATACTTTGGATCTATTCTTTCCTTGCTTCTTGAATGAAATCTAGATCCATAATTTGTCTAGTCTCTCCTCATAATTAATGATCTGTTCACATCTGGCCTCTAAAATAGTCCTTTATCCTATACCTTAAAAGGACATTTTCTTATAAAGATCCAATTCTGAACCATATGTAAATGTGAGTCTACTTACCATTCTGTTTTATCTTATTACAAATCACTATACTTTGTTACTTTTTTCTCCGCAGCCTGTTCAGTTATTTGCTGTTTCCCCTTAATCTTGGACTTTCTGCTTGTTGAATATATAGATTTGGGGGAACGGGGTACATTAAAAATTAGAAAAGATCTTTCTTGATCAACATTTCATGATATTCTATCACATATGTTCAAAATATTAAAAAAAAGAAGAAGAAATCATGTACAACAGTGAGCAAATTAGCAATTTCCAAAATTAAAGGTACAGACAGTATAGGTGTTGAGATATGGTCTGTAAAATTTAATATTATATTGATAGTTGCAAAGAAATAAAAGGGAATTGTATATAAGAATAAAATAGCAGCTGCATATGTAGTAGAGGATGGTCTTATCTGGCATCAATAGGAGGAGAGGCCCTTGGTCTTGTGAAGGCTCCATTCCCCAGTGTAGGGGATGCTAGGGAGGTGAGGCGAGAGTGGGTGGGTGGGTGGGGGAGCACTCTCATAGAAGCAAGGGGAAGGGGGTGTGGGATAGGGGGTGTGTGGAGGGAAAACCGGGAAGAGGGATAACATTTGAAATGTAAATAAATAAAATAACCAATAAAAAAGGAATAAGCTGGCACAATCAAAATGACTATGAAAAAAAAAAAAAACTAAGTTGAACACCCAGAACTGAAAAGTATATTAGAATCAGACTGGAATCAGCTGACGAAAAAATAGGAAATTGTAAGATAAACATGAAGAAATTACCCAGAATAGAGAGCTGAAGACAAAGAGAAAACACAAGGACTGTATTAAGAAATACAGAGAGTAAAACAAAAAGATGAAACACTTAATTGAATTTGTCAAAAGAGAGTTTGCAGATGAAATATTTGATGTGTTAATAGCTTAAAGTTTTCCATATTTGATAAAAAAACAAAAAAGCCAGCCCATGGACTGAGGAAGCACAGTCCCAGTCGTAATAAATAAAAAGAAACCCATAGTAGCATGTTCTTTAAAACCTAAAAACACTAGAGACGAGGTCAAAGTTGAAAAGCCTCCTGAAGCACAGGTAGATTGCTGACAAAGGAAAAGCAATTGGGTTGACAGACATCTCAAAAGCAGCCAAGGGAATCAGCAGGAAGCGAGATGATGACTTCAGTTTGGTGAAGGAAAAGTGACTTCTGTAATCAGGGAGATTCTCTTTGGGGGACAATAACAAGACACTGTGATTGACAGCAACAAAACCAACAGCATATTCCACCAAGGGACCAGCACAAAAGAAAATTTCCTTCAGGAAGAAAAACAGTTCATAAAGAAGATGTATAATGTAGCCAGAAAAGATTTATAGAAGGAAATGGGGGAAGGGAGGGAGATTCTAAACACACTTGAGAAATTTAAAAATATTATTTTATAAGGGCTGGAAAAATCCAGGTGGAGTTAAAACATTAACAAAATAGCAGGAAGTCCAGAAGAGTTTAACCTCTTTAGAGTCTATTTTTAAATTAAACCTACATGGAAATATTTTAAGAGAATTACTAAAAGAAGAGAGTTAAGCCCAAACGTTTCAAGCAAGGACAGGTTTTCTGGAATCTCTTGACAGGGCCTGGCCATCAAACAGATTAATAGCTCCAGGAGGTACTTACCACTGTTTATGCTCACAGAGGTTTTTAATTGCCTTCCCTTAATTATGGTGCTGAGGAATTTCCAAATCTCTTCAGAAACTAAAATGTCCTCCCACAGAATGACTTTCCTCTCCCTTCTCCAAAGAGTCAGGCAAATGCTCTTCTCTTGAGTATGAGCCAGGCACCATCAACTACCATATCTACCTGTGTCCTGATGTCACAGCAAGTGTCAACAGAATTCACCCAGCCTGCAGCTCATTATAGTCTGCTGGAACACACATGAGCTGGCAACGTCTGCCTCTACAGTATAGTACTTAGACCGTTCTTTGGAGAGTGTGTACAGTATCATCATCATCATCATCATCATCATCATCATCAATTGTTGTTGTTTAGATAACAGTACTAAGTTAAGTACTGTTGTTTAGATAGCAGTACTAAGTACTGAGCTTCATAATGCCAGTTCCATAATGGTAACTTCGTATGATTTTTTTTTAATTAATCTTGGAAAGAGCACTTACTCTAATATTGTAACATAATTGAGTTCTTTATAACAAAAGTAGATGAAATGCTTTATTTACTTTAAAACGTTACAATCGAATGCACTTTGTACGTCTGACGTAGGAAAAAAGTCATGAGTGATTTAAACAGTGATATAAACGTTTCAGTTTTGATGTCACAGACAAGGCACAAAAACAACTGGGCAGGTGACTCTCATGAAGCAGGAGTCTTCGCACCCCACCATTTGGACGTCATGGTCTTTATTTTCACAAGTAAATTTCTCATGGAGTAGTGTCTAACATCTTTGTTAATGAACACAGCAAGAGAGAAGGTATGGTATCTTTCCCAACCTTCTAGATAAAAGGAGTCAGACCGCATTTACCCCTGTCCAGTCAGCCCCACCAAAAACTCGAACATGACTTCTTAGTTCAACTGTCACATCTCTACCCTTCTCGTTTTCTTTATCCCCCTCTATATCTGGATCCCCAGTTCTACCCTAAAAAAATTATCTCAAAATGTAGTGAAGTTGTCAGCTCCTGCCCACAACTATGGAATTCTAAGCCTGGATGAATCTGTTGCTTGGCTTTGAAATTCCTCTTTGAGAAGAACGCAGAAGGTGGCAACACATTCGTCAAAGCCTTTCCCCCTCGTGACTAGGTGCTGAGGATGAAGGTGATCCCATCAAAGGCACCTCCCTCTCAGGGCAGACTTTGAGGAATCTCATGTGGATAGATGAAGTGGCAAACGCCCGCCTTCGTAGCTTCTCCTCACCGATGACGTGTGAGTGAATATCGAGTCAGGGTTCTCCCCACTATCCATCTGGTTGTGAAGAGAATAAGCTGGAGTCTGGGCCTGTGATCACTGCAGGAATTGGAAAGAACCTAGGCAGCCAGAAGGTCATCTAAAGACTGAAAGCTATTTGGCAATAGGTGGCCACTTGACATATTCAGCCTCAGTTTCACATTCTGTACAATGGGAAAACACAGGGCTTGCTGTGAAGAACAAATGTGCCCCGTTGATGCCAACCTCAGGCTGTTGCTTAAAGCAACTCAGCTTCTTCTTACTCAACTTTGATGCTACTAGGGACTCAACTTTGACGCTACTAGGACCTTTGAGCTTCACTGGTCATCCCAAGTAACTAGGAGGTAGGGTCCTGGCAGGGAACGCTAGGTACCATTTTGCTTATAATTTTCTTATAATTTCCATGGGTGATTCCTATACTCTATACATCACTTCCAAACTCTTATAAGATTCTGGCTGCAATTAAATCAGTTTTGGAAGGCATAATATATATTTTACTATTTTTCCTCCACCCACTTTTGGTCCTAGCATGAAAGTTATGTTATTAGCAAAGCTGTTAATTTGTACCCTTTAAAAATGATTTACATTTGCCATTTTTCCCTGATGGCTTTCTTTCTATTCGTGAGCTAAGTTTTATTCATGATGGCAAGGGAATAAGAAAATTGCCTGTAATTCCTGTTGTCTGATCTCAGCCTGTCACAACACATCACTATTCTGGGAGTTGGAGCATCTCAAGAAGTCTCCTGGGACAGGGCTGCCAACCCTCTCCCTCTAAATGTTTCCTTTCAGTTGGACTCTGATGAACCAGTTTCCAGTGTCATAGCTGGGACTGCTGGGTACCACACCAGTGCCAGCCCCAAGGGAGTTAGCGGGACCTCACAGTGATATTGGAATAAAATAATCTACAGCACAGGAATAAAATAAAATACTCCTGGCCAGCAGATAGGGGTGCACCAGAGGTACTACCCAATGTAACACCACCCAAATGTACCTACCACAAGGCTCTCTGAAAGTATATGTTTAGAGCATAAGTCTTTATTCCAGATCCACCCAACCATTCTCCAAGGCACAGCCCAACAGGATTTTTGACAGTGGCAGTCAGGAATCCTTGAGTTTTAAAATTGTTTTTACTGTTTGGTTCTTTAAGACAGAGTATTATACAGCCCAGATTGGCCTATGTAGCCGAGGCTGACCTTGAACTTCTAACTCTCCTGCTTTTATCTCCCAAATGTTGGGATCACAGGCATGTGCCACTACCACTGGGGATTGAACCAGAGCTTTGTGCATGCTAATCAAGCACTCTACCAATTGAGTCACATCCCCAGTCCCACAGGCAAGTAGTTGTTTTACCCAGTGTTTTTTTTTTTTTTTAATGCTTTCTTTCTTTTTTTAAAACGTGTGTATTTTGCCTTCATGTGTCTGTGCACATGGGTGTAGTACCTGTGGTGACCTGACCAGAAGAGAGTATCAGATCCCCTAGAACTGGAGCTGGGAGGCTCCATTTGCTGGAAAATGAATGTGGGTCCTCTGGTAGAGTAGCCAGCACCCGTAATCTCAGATCCATCTCTCCAGCCCCTTTCTTTTTCAGTTTTAAATGATGTATTTATTTTTATTTTGTGTGTCTGCCTGTTTTGATGGCCTATATGTGCTCCGTGTGCGTTTAGTCCTCCCAGATGCTGTACAAGACCAGTGAGTCCCTGGAACTGTTGTTACAGACAGCTGTGAGCATCATGAGGGTGCTGGGAACCAAACTCAGGTCCTTTGCTAAAGCAGTGTTTTTGACTGCTGAGCTATCTCTCTCTAGTCCCTAGGCAAATAGTTCTTATGGCCAGGCAATTTTGTAGAACACAGATCCAACAGGGGAAGCTTACAGACTAGAAGTTTAAAGATCTGACAGGTTTGTGACTCCATAAATGGGGATGGTGGTTTTATCCATCTATTTAAAAAGGGTTGGAGAGTAGATGAACCAAAGTAATATCTGTTACTCCATTTCTCTCAAAGACTGCTGCAGATCTAACCAGAGTTTTATATGTAGTGCTAGCCCCCTCCCACCCTGGGGTGCCCAGCCCTACATCACCGGCAGAGTGCGGATCGTGAGAAGGGAGATTCCCAACCCATGTGAGGCACTACTGCACCCCAAGCTGTAAATACAAGTGCCTGGAGGACAAGATCCTGAGCTCCCCTGGGCTTGCTTGGGTGGAAGAACTGACTGAATACTGTTCTGTGTCTCCTAATGAGTCTATACATGGCCTAGAGAAGAACTCTGAGCACCAGGCGACCCCTCCTGCCACCTGCTTCCACACTTCCTCCTCCAGCCTGTTCCTGACTCAGCTGTGAGTCACAGACAGAGACAGAAGCTTCTGCAGCAGGCCTCTAACCCCCCCCCCAGCCCCCACCTCTCATCCCTCTCTGTCCTCCTTCACCTCCTTTCAGCTCAGACTTCTATAGCCTGGCTTGGCAGGTCACTGAGCATGTCCTAAAAATGGGATGAATGGACAAACACACAACAGTTAAATATCAAAATATTCCCATTTTTTTAAAAAAAAATCTAAATCTCTGGATTTATTATAATTTATCCATAGCACTATTTCTTATCATATGCATAAAATATACTCATCCTTTCTTGGGCATGACTTATCTTCCTTCTTAAGTTGTAGGGAATTAGTGGATGGAGATCACCTCTTATATAAGACTTCCTTTATGCCCTAGAAAAACAGGAAAGGAACTAATACGCATAGGCACTTCCTGTGCGGGACACAGTATTTGGGAAAGAAACAAAGGGCACCGAGGACAGCCAGCTTAGCCTTGTCCGTTCAGCATCATCTCCTATCCACATACCCAGAAGCTCCTCCTCTCTACTGATCCCACCTGATTCACGAAGCCCTACAGAGAGCAATCTGTGCTCCACTTTCCCCCAGTTATTCTGAAAGCCTGTTATCTTCTATACATTGAATTAAAAAAATTTTTTTCAGCCTATAGACTTGTCTTTAGAACTTTGTGTTTCCAATTTTAACTTTTTCCTTTAATTTATTGCTCCCTCAGCTTTCCCCAAGCTCATAAATGCCCCTGGCTCTACAAAGCAATATATTTGGTCTCTGTAGTCTGTGCTATGGGGCTCTTTGGTGGTGAGAAGCCTGACACAGTGCTCAGTATGACAGTAGCTACTGCGGCTATCCGATATTCTTCAAAAATGCCTGAGCAGGTTGAAATCAAAAGCTGGTGATTAAGAAATGATGTTTTTGCCATATTGATTTAGAGCCCAAACAGACAGATCAGACCTAGGTTTTCTGAGGCCAGGGACACTAGCGAGTCTCAAACTCAGCACCAGAGTTATGGCTTTTGTCTTCCAGCCCTTGGAAGTGCCAGCATTGGGCTGAAGTATCCTCCTGATCCATCTAGGGCAGGCCAAAGCAACCGTGAAGTTATTTGGCAGGCCAGTTCTCCTCCAGGCAATGATTCTACTCACCCCCAACCCTAACCCAGCAGCTTCTTACATCACACACAGAAGGATCTTTTCTGGAAATCTCATGAAGTACAATAGATGCTAACAGAATGGACTCTGGAATTCCAGTTAGGTGGCCATGGAAAAGTCTGAGGAAATGCTGACCAACCTTCTTCAGAGGCTACACATAGACCAATAAGTAGAGAACAGACTGCCACTGGATGAGGGGATAGCAAGCATCACCTTGCTCCAGCCACTTCACCCAGTCTCATGTTTCACTGCAGTAACGAAGACTGAAAAGTCTGCTAACAAAATCGAAGGTTGTGTGATACCCAAGGTTGGGTGAGTAACCGATCAGAGCCAAATATTCTGATGAGAGGTTTATCCTTGACGATAAATGAACACACAGGAATACCAAGCTTCTCCTCTAAAGTGGGAATCTCCAGTTTGGGCTCGGCTCAGTCAGGCAGTTCTTTTGTTGGTCCTGGCCAGATGTTCTTTCATGTCTGCTTAGAGTTGATAAAATGGGCACATACAGTGACCGTAGTGACCAGGCTCTTCTCTCACCATGTAGGAGAGTTGAGGTGCATTTGGTAGGGTCCATGGCAGTGAGAGGACAGGAGTTTGTGGCTACTTTTGCAGTTTACCTACAAAAGTTCAGCTTGGGATTCAGGCAAAATAAATTAATTCTTTTGCAAGGGTAGGAAGAGGAAATGTTTGTTGCTGAGGAAGTGGTATCTTTCTTCTCCCCAAAATATCTATAGTGGTGGGCCAGTGAGGCCAAAAGATGTGAACACCACATCCCTGGTGCCCAGCAGCAGCAGAATCAGGATGGTAGAAATAACTCTTAAGTGAAATACAAATCCAAAAGAAAAAAAAAGAAAAAAGAAAAAAAGAAAGAAAATCTGAGTGTAGGAAAACAACCCACATTCAAAATATAACGAGACTACATATCATTTCACGTTCTTCACCTTGCGTCACCGGTTTCTGCTTTTCTCCTCTCTCAAATGTGTGTTTTAAACATCTGTCAAAGGCACCTGATGACAAGCTATTCACACTGAAGAGTGGAGTGGAATACCCTCAGAGGCACCAGCCCTGTGGAGAGGGAGACCAGGAGACCAGGAGAGGGAAGGAAGAGAGGGACTGGGGAGGGGGGAACCTTAGGATTGTCACTGTGTGCAACAGAAAGATGAAAAGCAGCTTACGTCCTCTGAATGGAAAAAGAAAAACCACTTAAGACAGTTTTTCAGAAATGCTATCCTCTGCTTGTCCCAGCCACTTAGAATTGTGAGTCAGAGCAGCAAATTGAAGCCATTTCTGTGATTGCCCAGGAGGTCTCTGCCTCTAAGCTCACTAAAGGCCTTCTGATTTTAGCATAAAAAGATTCATTGACCAGTGACCGGAAGCGATGGGGTATAAGGTACATTTTACCTTGAAATTATCTCTCTTGTGAGCAGAAGGTCTTCTAGCAGTAGTAATAAATTCCTCTCTCTAAGCACAGAACAGCACTCGTTGAAAAACATACTGCAGGCATAGGTAATTTCTAGAGATTAGGGGTCCAAAGCTACCTGCTTTAGAACTGAACATAGAGTCTTCTTTCTGCTAAGGAAATGGGGGCTGGGGCAAGATAAACTTGGTGGGTTATTACGTGGTATGTTCTCACACAGCGTTTTCTTGGTAAGTTGCTCAAGATAGATGGGCACTAAGATTTGAAATCAGCCTTCCTAAAAGAGGATCCCTTGCCAAAGCAGAGATCAGCAAAGCTTCCAAGGTGGTTGCTGGCCAGAGAAGGTCCTAGGCTTGCCGGCTCTCAGATTTGTGTCTTGTCTCCATAGTCTGCCTCTGATTTCCAGCCATCCAGAAAGGTGTGTTAAAGGTATCAGACTACAAGGGACATCCTGGTTGGAAAGTCGCCCTACGGAAAAGCAGAAAGAGCCCACCATTAAACCACAGACTGAGCTGAAAACCTGATCAAAACCAGACACACCTTGACTTGTTAGATTTCTGCTGATCACCCCAAAGCCCAGAGAATGCTCAAGCCAATATACATCAGATAGAACTCGGTTCCATGGCCAAAGAATAACTTCACAGTGTCTCAAGAATACTGACATGTGGATGGTGTACCATTCACTGGAAGTCACCTGAGAGTTTCTTCCTCACTCACGGTAACCGCCTTGGTCATTGCATTTCTCTAGTTCAAGAACAACCAAAGATGCTTAGGTGCTTGGGGGGAATTGCTATGACGTTAAGCATCTATTTTTTGTTCATTGCCCTGCTCTCCATATTGCTCACTAAAAAGTGCCCAGCGCTGAGGACACAGCTCAGGGGTAGAGAGTTTGTCTAGCATGGGCAAGGCCCTGGGTTTGAACTCCACTGGAAAAAAAAAGGGGTGGGGGCAGGAAAGTAGGCAGTCCAGGCCAGCTGAGAGTCTGGAAAATAGAATGCAATCAGGTTAGCTGACAAACAGAAATTCTTGGGCATGGAACATGATATCCAAAGTATATAGTGGTGGTGGGGTGTAGGAGTACTTTGGTGCCCCCTCTGTGGACACGTGACTGTTCCCCAATGTCTCTGAAGTCCAGAGCTCTTCCAGGGGCTGAAGGAAGAGAGTAAGTAGACTGCTCTTGAGTGTACAGAGAAAGCAATGAAGTCTACGCACGTCCATTTACAAGAGCACTGAGCAGAAGCAAGGCTCCCTTCACACACGCCAGGTACCGACTACTAGGCATTCACTCATTCAACAGGAAGAAGCAGGAAGCAGTCCTTTGTAAATAGCCATCGCTCTCTGCATAAGCATGCACAGAAAATTTTGCATGCAGTTCAAAGAAACCCCGGGTTTAGGCTAGTAAGGATGTGAGCCTTTTGGAAGTCTTTCCTACAATCACCTATACATTTATCTACTTTAAAAATTATGTTTTGTTGATGCTGTCCTCTCCCTGAGGGTCCCACCCTTACTTCCTCCACCTGATGCTGGATAAAGTAAAATTAATGACTGGGCCTCAACGCCCATATTGCCCGCCAGGGGGCCTTGCAACCTCACAACTCCCTCTATTCCCCGACCCAGATCCAGAGAGATGGGGTGTGCCCTCACAGTTTTCTTGGCGGGCTCCTTTTTCCTCCTCTTCTCAGAGTTGCTGTGGAAGGACAGGTCACGCCCGCGGTAGGACGGGCCCCGGCTCAGCTCCCCGCGGCTCAGCTCCAGCTCGCTGTAGGGTGGCAGAGCATCCTCGTCCGCCGCGTCGTCCTCGTCTTCGCCCTCGCTGGCCCCAGCCTTGTAGGTGGCTGGCGGCGACCAGGCGTAGTAGGATGCGCTGCGCGGGCCGAGCTGCGCGCCCAGCTTGGACGGCGTCTCCAGGCTGCCCCCGCGGCTGCTGCTCTCCGGCCGCGCCTGGCGCTCCAGCACGCTGCTCAGATACGAATGATCGTACTTGGGCGCGGTGCCCGGGGTCCGGCTCACCAGGCGCGGCAGAGGCGCATCCTCCGGCGGCCGACGGCGTGCGGGTGCTGGGCTGTAGGTCCAGCCTCGCTCCCCGTCTCCCGGGGGCTCGCGACTGCGCCCGCGCCCGTAGTACTCATCCAGCGAGCCGTCCTGGTAGAAGGCACCGTGGGCCCGAGACTCGGAGCGCTCGAAGCGGCTCCCCGTCCGCGCCTCGTGGCTGTTGCCATTAGCGCGCCGCGACCTCTGGCCATACGAGTCTGCGAAGGCCGCCAGCTCGTCCATTGACACTGCTGGCACACCCGTGGCAAAGTTCTTCCGCGACAGCATCTCGGATTTGGAGCGCGGCTGGCTGCGGGCAGATGGTCACTGGTTACTGCCTATGCATGGAACCCTGGCAGTGCACCCCTAGAGTTCCAGGGGCCCAGCCTCGACCCCTCCGCCCAGCGGGATGAATCAATTTTGGCACCTTTTGTGCTGCGGGTCCAGCCAGAGCAATCCTGGCACTCCCATGAGTTTGTGTGGAAGACCAGAATGGAGTTGTGTATCTGAAAATACCTTGTGATCCGTGTAGTGCTGAAACACTTGTGATGAGACCCTTGGTTGACAGCCACACGTCTTATTCCACCTACCTTCACAACCACAGCAAACAGCAACGCACAGCTCTGGTCCCAGGAGACAGTAATAGTTGATAACACAGAAAGAACTGTTCCTCTCTCTGAGGCATGTTACCTATTAAGTCAAGAGGCCTGAAACCTCTGCAGTGGGTGAAGGAAGTTGGGGGAGGGGGTCTCCTGTCCTCCAAGGACAGATAATGGGTGCAGGCATGCCATTCAGGAATCAAGCTGTCTGTCACACAGATTATTAAATGTTGGTTGGACTTATTGCCCTGGGCAAGTTTCTTAGCATCTGGAACTTTCTGTCTCCTTGCTATAAAATAGGGACGTTAACAGTAGCTGCTTTTTTTTTTTTTTTTTTTTTTTTTTTAGAAGTATAAGGATTAATTTTAAGAAATAACGGCATGATTACTGTTCTTGTGACAAATGTCCAGGGCAGTGGAGATGGTGAGTGGGAACCTTTAAATGTTCTAGGATAAAACATACGAAGAGAGTGTCTGGGTTTGTTACAGGGCCTAAGACACTCATTTCAAAAAGGCTTAACTGATTACTTCTCACACATGGTATCACAAGGGTGTAATACATGTAAGAGATATTCCAGTCTATAGAAACAGAATAGCAGACACACAGTGGTCCCTTCCCACTCACGGCCGTCACCTGTGCCTGAAGCTCTCACGGTCCTCTTTGTTATACTCCAGGGCTGGCCCCCTGTTGGTCCCACTGTTGCCTCCCATGACACCTGACCAGTAGTCTGGATTGCTTTCCAAGTCCCCAGACATAGGGAACTGCTTATTCCGCATCTGGTGGTAAGACTGGCGGAAATTGCTGTCATCATCATGCAGGGAGCTGAGTTCCGAGATGGTGTTGTTATCTGCAGGGACAAAAGCAGGCATCACAGTTCTCTAAATGGAAGGGGGAGCTGCTAAGGGCTGAGATCACATATATTCCAGAATCTCCTGCCTGGGAGCCTTGGTCCTGACCAGTGTGTACTGTAGATCCACACAGGTGGTATTTGTGTCACTCAGCAGGAATTGGCTCCAGCTCAAACCCAACTTGCTTACAGAGAGGGAGGCTTTCCTACATGCTGTTCTTGGAATAGGAAGACAATTGTCTTTGTTCTACCTAAGGCAGGCTTCCCAGAACTCAGGCTGTCTGCAGCTGGTCTCCTAGTACATCTCCCTTATCCAAATGTTTTTCTCTGTCCTATATAATTTCTGTGGTGAACTCCAATGATCCAGGCCATGTCGGGCCAAGAGATGGAGGGGGAAAAGCCATTACTAATAGCATCTTCCCTACTGCTGGCCCAGTCTCAAAAAGGGGTCTTTGGAGCCAGTATGAACACTGTGCTTTGGGAGAGTCCCATTCTGCTCTCCTCAGCCATTCTGTTCTCCAACGAGCTCCAAGTCAAGGCAAAGAGAACATATACCTTGGTTTCAGTACACTTACCCTTTAGACCACGCTCCTGCTGTGTAATACCCTGCCCAAGGAGCACCAGATCTACTTCTAAGGCCTGGATGAACCTGTTCCCCTCCCTATCAAAGGATTCCAGGTGTCTGTGGTCATAAGTGGCCAGGCCAGAAGTTTGGGAGATGGACTTAACCTTTGTGTCCACTGAGCTGTAGTTTGTTTCTGGCCTCTGCCTAAAAAAAAAAAATGTAAAATGGTGTGGTCATGGCTTTCTCATTTCCTAGCTTTGTGCAGAAGCACTTATGAACTAGGACCAGGTTTATGATGGAGGCTGGAAAAAAAATAACAGAAATATTGATTATTTTAAAAACTTAGAAATGTATTGAATTTCATTTTACTTAAACACACCTAGTGAATCTATTTGTAATGTAACTGAATCCACTTGTTTTCTAAATCTTTTCACTGAGACTTCGAAAATATTATTAAAGACGACATTTACTGGTCCTTGCTGCTGAGTGAAAAGTAAAGCCAAGATTAGATGTGGGAGGCAGAGATGTGTTCTCTTGGGTTCCCTCTGCCTTCCCTCCATCCCCTGTGGTACTGGGAGGACCAGAGGAATTTTGTACAACAGCAGGTCCTCCTGGCATTGTCTTACTGAGAACACACAGGAATGACAATTTGGTATTAAATTATAACAAAAAATTTAAACATAAACCTCTTAAAGAGAAAGATGATGGTGTGTGTGTGTGTGTGTGTGTGTGTGTGTGTGTGTGTGTGTGTGTGTGGTGCATGCCTATGTGTATGCATCGAGGACTTTTATGTGTTAACATGATTCTCTCACTGAATTTGGAGCTAGACTGGTGACCAGAAAGCCCTGGGCATCCTCTCATCTCTGCCCCCTTACAGAGCTGGAGTTACAGGAAACTGCAACCATGTCCAGCTTTTTTGCATAGATGCCAGGATCTAAACTAAGGTTCTCATGTCTACACATGTATCCATCAAGCCATCTCTCCAGCCTTTATACCTATTTTAAAAGAAAGCAGCTCACAGACTATTGGTTAAAATCTAGAATGTTCCCTCACAGTCCCCATGAGTTCCAATTCTAGTAGGCATACAGGAAAAAAAAAACAAAACCAGCTTTAGAACCCACTTGATGAGAGCATTGCAAAACAATATTGTTGGCTCAGAACTTTCTCTAAATTTCAAGGAATACTTGACCTTTTTCATTTCTCCAGATTGTAAGAACTATCATCATTTGACCACTTGTAGTAACAAGCTGTCCCTGGTGTATGTTACACTGAAATGTCTGCTAAGTAGAACATGACATCAATGTAGCCCTTGACACAAATATAATTACACCAACTTGGGACAGAGATGCACTAACATTTTCTGTAAAGGACCAGCCAGGGAATAAACAGTTTAGACTTTGTGAGCCATACTGGTTATAACCCCTCAGTTCTGCCATCCAATAAGAAGCTATAGAACATATACAAGCCAGTTAGCCTGGCTGTGTTCCAATAAAACTTTTATTTAAAAAATAAAAGTTTTTAGATTTTATTTAAAAATTAAAAAAAAATTGTTATATATACCTGTGTCCAGAAGATACTGTTTGCAGACTCCTGCTCTAGACATTCCCTGAATGTAAGCATCCAGGAGTGACTACCACTTATAAGGGTAACACAAAGGAGAACCACAGTGGCCAATAAATTCAAGAACCTGGATCTCACACCCCCAATTCTCACAAAATCTGTGAAACCAAGGTATCTATTTTATGAGATTTTAAAAACTGCCCCAGTCCATGATCTGCCCTGCTCTTCAGAATAGAGCCATCCTCCAGAGTGAACTATACTCCTGTGTCAGTCCACACAGCTGTGTACTGTCAATCTGCAGGTACTAGGTGGTCTGAATTCCAGTCTTGGCCCTGGCCACATGCTGGCACTGGTTACATCACACCGAGAAGACCAGTCTAGGTTTAGCTCAAAAGTTTTTGTATATGAATCACAAGATGGGGAATAATCCCATCTGAGTTCTTTGAATTCTATCCATACACTCCCTGAGCTTCTGCTTCCTCATCTGAACACTGCACAGGCTGACAGGAAGCACCTCTACGATCCCTTTCCACTCTAAGGCTCCACCAGCTGAGACCAGCCAGTTTCTGAATCCCTTTCAGATCAAGATAGCCAAAATAAGTCAGACACTCAAGTCCATTCCTTACTTCGGGTCCCCATCATTAACTTTTTGTCTAAGCCGTGATACTGGTAGATTTCTTGCCTGGCTTCTCCTTGATCTAGGATTCTCTCTGTCTCTGTGCCCTTACAGAGATCCATGACAACACTGTTACAACCAGCTTGTCAAGTGTGGTGACATCTGCATTCCTGACATTCCAATCTGGAGATGGTCTTTTTATAGTCCATGAAGTGGGAGGATGCAGCAATGGCTGCAACCCAGACAGGATGAATTTAGAATTGTAAACTGGGTGGAATATGTTGTCCTTAATCTGAATAAAGTTCCTCTAGTCTGGGACTGTTTTCCCAACAGCTCCATCAAGTCTCTTGTTGGTTCCAAGAAGGGGGTTCAAAGAAAGTGCCTAGTGACCTCACTACCAGGCTTGCCAGCACCCTCTTGATAATTAGCCCATCCAAGTCAGACCTGCCCTGTTCTGCCTCCCATGATAGACAGTAATTTGGAACCCACTCTAAAGAATCAGCAGTGTCAGCTGCAGCCTCCAAGGGCTTTGGATAAGTTAAGGGTTGGGGCCCTGCCACCAACAGACTTAGTAATTAAACGGTTCTTTGACAAGAAGTGTAGCCTCTTTGCTTACCCCAAACTCTTTGGGGTTTGGGCATCTCAGAAGGATGCCAGCCTCTTTTCCCTAGATTTATTTACTAGACTTCTTCTTCCACTCTCATTGAAGCCTCCATGTGGCAAGTCAATATCTGGGTTGTTCAATATTAGGGCCTTTCAGGTTGGAAAAAGCTCACACTGAATATTACTTCTTGAGTGTGCATGCGTGTCTGTGCACACGTGCATGTGCTCATATATGTAAATGCAAGAGGTTAACTTAATATCTTCCTTGATATTCTTGACCTCATTTTTTGAGAAAGGCTCTCTCACTGAATAGAATGGGACCCTACCCATTGAGCTCCAGAGAATGGCTTGTCTTTGCCAGCTCAGCACGGGGGCTAGAGATATGATCTATTGTCCCATGGGTGCTGGGGTCTGAACATGGGTCCTCATGCTTGCACTAGTGTGGGAAATCTGAGCTCATACTTGCTCCGCAATGACTTTACTGACTGAGCCACCCCATATCTTCAGTAGCTAGTTTTGAGGATTGCTTATAAAGTATTATAAGGGGGCTGTTCTAACGAAACATTTTAAAGCCAGAACTATAAGGCCACAGTAATAGACACAGATTGCCACACAAGAAGACAACCCAAACCACACATGACTGCCCCACGCTTCCACTAGAATCCCCTTCTCTTCCCTTCCGAGTTCTCGGAGGTACTTTTTGTGGTAGTGTCACGAGCACACCTGCTGGCTCAGAGCTTCAAATCTGATGACCCCCATCTCCTCTTCAGCTACCAAATCCTCAGTGAAGTACAGATCACATGAAACTAACAGATGCTCACATCTGCCTCTCATCCTCCTGGCTGGATCAAACTGAGCCAGCTCCTTCTCGACATAGTACAGGACCTTCATGGAGTCTCTCTCCTTGTCAGCTTGAATCCGGTAACCTTTGCGAACTGTTGAAGAAAGCACAGGAGGGTGAGCTAAAAACAGGAAAAGCAAGAAAAGGAGGCCTCCATTCATTTTTACCAAGCGGAAACCGTGGTCCCAGTTAGAACAATCACCCAGAAATCATAAACTACAGTTTATACACAGGGGGTTCACTTGAGATCCTCAATCAGAGGATGCCATTGTGATGAAGATCCTGGAGGTCAACAAGCAAACCCATTGCAGGGTGCTTTTATTCATTTGCTGTCCTGTCTCTCCTGCTGTCTGACCTTCCACAGCTATACTAAAGACTCATCTCTGCATAAATTTTGAGTCCCAGCGGAGGAGCAAGCTCACGCCATCAAGAAGAGAAAGAGACTCCATCCTCAGCTTAGGACACGTCACTCTCCAGCATAAAGTCCACACCTTCACTTGGTAAAACTGCACATAACTTCAAGACAGAGCTCCAAGCATCACAGACCTCCACAAAAGCAGGCTGAAAGCCTCTAGTTGCCTGGGAGATGGCAAAAAAAAAAATCCCTTAAGCTGGATGGTGTGTGCCTATGAGCTAATATTAGATTCTCGACTACGTACACAGAGGCACAAAACAAGCTGCACAACACACAGATTTCTAATCACACTTCCAGTTTATTTCCTTAGCATCATCCTTTTAAGAAAAGGGATGCCATATTTCAGATGTGACTAATTTAACTCCACCTGCTGTTTTGTGGTTAGAGACAGGTGTTATTTTTAATAATAATAATAATAATAATAATAATAATAATAATAATAACAATAACAATAATATAAAAAGCAGGGGAAACAATACCATCCCCCCCATCTCTATCAGTCCCAGCATCAGAGACAAGGCTGTTTATGCCCTGCATCACATAAGTCTAGCCCAACACCAGCCCAAGGGGTGACAAGACAACAGGCATAGCAGACAAATAGGGGGAAATGAGGATGAAGACAGCAAAGCGGGCAACTAGACAATACTTACTGGCCGCTGACAATGTGCCAGGTACTCAGCTGAACGTTTACCAGGATGGTTGGTCCTCATAACCATGTAAGTGAGGACTGTTGTTTTAAAGTTTTAAAGGAGGTTTAAGTAGCTGCATTTTGTGGTTGAAAACTCTGGCAAAGGAGGATTCTAGGACATGAAGAAGAACACTTGGCAGCACCCGGCATGGAATCATGTGGTCTCGATGACTAAAGCTTAGCTGGATTACAGCATCATACCTCTCTAAAGTGTGGAGGGAGGTGCAGGGTTTATTTTTGTTTGTTTGTTTGTTTGTTTGTTTGGTTGGTTGGTTGGTTTAAAATTGGTAGGTGAAGAAGGCAAGATAGTGAAGACCAAAGTAGGCCACAGACGTGGTCTTCAGACCACACAAGGGAGGGTAAGGTCTGAGGCATGGACCTGACTTCTCACCGGCAGTGGTGCACATAACAAGAATAAAGAAAACACAGAATGTGTATGCATCCAATAAAAGAGATGTTTTATGTCTCTGGATGCATTAGTCTGTGGACAAAGGCCTTTGCCCTCAAGCTCTTTACATGGAGGATTGAAATATAAAATTCTACAGGGCTCTCATCATGACCCAAGCACTGAAGGAGAGAGCTGCCCACACATCCTTTTGCAGGTGCACAGACTTTCCATGTGAGAGAATACTGGGCAGGCCGTGTCCATCCCAACATGTGAAATGACTTAGAAAAAAAATGAATGAGTTCTCAGCATATACTTCTCCCAGAGGTTAGGTCCATCCATAAACCCTATGCACACGGAATTATTAGCAGAAATGATTTGATTTACCAAGCTACTCATCCTTCCTCTCTGCAGAGGCGTTTACAGAGTAGTACAGACAGTTCAATTAAAATGCAATTATCCCACAGAACTGCTATGTCTGTAGCAACATGGCTATGTCTGATGGAAGAGGTGCAGGGCTGAGACACAGGGCTCTGGACGTGCTGAGGCTGGTTTAGTAAGGGATCTCCAGAGAGTGAAGACCCACCAAAACTCAGCTTCCATGTAATTACTTCAAGAAGAGAGACAGCTAACAGCAAATTTGTAGGACACTTGGGTGCTCTAGAATGAATCGGGGCACCTCAAATGCCACCTCATCCAAACATTGTCCTTTGGCTCCTATAATTCTCTCTGTCTCTCTGTTCCAATCTTTTTCTCCTAACTTAAAAATCATTTGATTTGAATTTGTATTATAGGCCTTAATATATTCTGGCTTGTTCCAAGTTCTTTATATAGATGTCTATAATCTTCTTAAAAATTTTGAAGACATTATAATTTAAGATTTCCATGTGCCTAAGACTGTGTTTTATATATAACGAGTACTAAAGATTTGTTGAATGTCTCCCAGCCTATGAGAGACAGTTCATGGCTTCTCATGTATTGTTGATATTAACCCATAGGCTGTAATCTCTCTGAAGACAATTACTAGATTTCTCTGTTTGCCTACGTAACTGTAGTATCTAGCACAGAGCCTGGCACATTTTAGACGCTCAAAACATGCACGTTCAAATGAATGGATGAAGGCGTGATTAAATGGGTGAAGGAAATGAATGAAAACCGTGACTAGCACTGTTTTGTGGGTTACAAAGTATGACATAGGAAGCTATGTGGGTGACTTACTGGAGAATTCTAGCCAGGAAGGGAAGGATTTGAATGGTAGCCTGGGAAAGCAAGAAGGTTTTGTGTCTGACGTTATTGGTGATCATTTTCTCAGGAAAGAAGATCAGCATGGCTGTAGGCATTAGGGAGGGGTTTCCTCCACCTGCAGCCCTGGCTCTGCCTAGGTGTTCTTAATATGGGGAGCACTTTTACAGCAAACTTTTAGTGACACCAAAATGAATGTCATGGGTTAGAGATGGTTGTTACTATATGTAACTAGGTACTAGTTGTCTCCCTGAAGAGGAGGCAGAGGGAGCAGCTATGCTGAGCCACAGTTGGAGGAGCTGGGGGTACAGTTTAGATTGTTTTCAGTGTCATTAGAAAAAATTACACTCCTCATTATGATACAGATTAGATTGTATGCATGAGTTATCAGTCTTTGGGAATATACAGTAACTACATCCCCATGGGAAGAGAATAGTTTTAGCTTTCAATATTGTCGTTAAAAAGAGACTCCACTGTGCCTTAATATTTCAACTTTGACTTCTCCACCACAGCAGCCTGGAGACTTCAGAGATTTATATTCTTCTGATTTGTCAAAAGACAGAGACAAATGATTGCTCTTCAGACTTTAGGGGCATTGTCCGTTCAGTTTCAGTTGCTAAAAATCAGGACAATTCTCCCTTAAGGGTATGAATATTTCTATATAAAGTTATAAGCTGCAAGTTTGATTGTAGAGCACACTAAATTCTTCTTGCATTTCCATAGAATCTGGCTCTGTGTCTCATATGTGCTCAAGAGCATATGAGTCACCAGAAAAATCTTTCCCCATCCTCTCTGACAATGTGATTTTTCCTTTCTGACTGTATTATAGATTCTCTACATACCCCTCTGTATTTTGTATCCATTTTATTTCCTTTAACAAGACTTCAGCAACGATCCTGATAGACTACAATTTTCTAATTTCTTTGAGAGCTGGGGAAATTCTTACTTTTTAATTTTTAAATGGCTGTCTTTGAACTTGCTATGCAGTCCAGGCTGCTCTTAAACTTGTGGCTTCTCTTGCCTCTGCCTCCTGAGTGCTGGGGTTGTAAGTGTGTGTTACCAGCACCAGCTATAGGTTATGCCTTGATTTGTAAAAAGGTAGAGCCATGAGTTGTGGCACATGCCTATGATTACAGTACATGGGATACTGAGGTCAGAGGATTGCCATGAATTGACGCTAGCTTGGACTACACAACACTTTTGAAGTCATCCAATGTCATATAATTTGTGTGTGTGTGTGTGTGTGTGTGTGTGTGTGTGTGTGTGTGTGTGTGCATGTATTAAACCAAACTAACCAACTAAAAACCTGCATGGACTTGTATCAGGTTGGTTTTTATCTATAATTTAAAGGCAGAAGAATGCTTTGAAGCGTGGTCGTATTTTAATAAGAAATGTCCTAGGCTGTTGGCTGAAGTCCAGCATATTTAGAAAATGACTTTTTCCTGGTGGTGTTTCAGCTCAGGGTCATGGATGATTTATTTCTGTTTTCCAATTCAGCCTAGTCCAAAACCTTTGGTGTGTGTGGCTCTTCATGCCTCAGCCTCTCCCTTATTCCTTTTCTAATTTTAACTTTACTAGAGAGAGGACACTAGAAAAATCACCTGTGATGCCAAAGTATAATCTCAAAACCTTGTCATTTAAGCTGCCATTTTGACCTAATTAAGACCTTTTTTTTTTTCAATCAATTCCCCCATTTATAGACCAAATCTGACTTAGAAACCCTGTGCAGGCAGTCTCCAAGGTGTACTTCCATGGATATAGGCTTGTTCTTCCTGTCCTGTCTTAATGAGCTCAGTAAGGCTGTTTATGGATGATGGAACAGCTGCCAGATTCCACCCCCAGGGTGACAGCAGCTCAACTGTGGGGGAAGTGAGTCTTAAAATTTGCATATTCTGTGTACATACAGTAGGCATATATATATATATATATAGACACACATCTCTATTAATTTTAAAATGACATTTCAAAATCCTTGTCACTCCATTCTTTTCTCAGCAGGATGAATGGAGTCCAGGTATATTCAAATAAAATGGGTGAGAGCAGGGCAGGTGTAAGGGGGGCGGAGCTGATTTCAGTAAGCAAGGCAGGAAGTAGGGGCAGTGAGGATCAAGATAGTTATGGTAGAGATGGAGGGAAATAAAGCAGTTCAAGGTTAAAGTATAATCTGAAGGCCTTGGTGATGGACTGGACAAGCAGAGTGAAGGAGTTCCTGGTTTTGATTTAAGCTGCAAGGCAGACAGTGATGCTACCCACTAAGATGAGTTATATAGACTCTGGTTTGTAGTAGAGAAGCAAAATTGGGGAGTGGGGGGAACAGTAGACTGAATTCCTAGAGGCTAAGGCTTGAACGCCTGTAAGACATCCAGCTAGAGACACTCAGAAACAGTTGGCTCTAAGGGTCTCAGCAGCAGAAGTCTGGAAAGTCGTGACTGGGAACCGTCAGCATATGGATGATGGCTGAAGCGTTGGGAGTAGATAGGATTTTCCAGAGAGCGGACCTCAGACCAAGCAGAAACACCAATGCCAGAAAGACACACAGAGGAAGAAAGAGGCACCGTCAGAACAGGTAGAGAAACGAACAGAATGCCGAGGCACAGACGGACAATTGCATCGAGGGCAGTCAGGGTTTTAGAGGAGAGAGGTTGAGGGTTTGAGAAGCAGCCATCAGATTTAGCAATCAGACAGCTTGGCAGGAGCAAGACGGAAGTTAGCTGAGTTGGTAAGAGGGAAAGAAACAGAGACATCGACTATTAAAAGCTCTTTCAAGGAGTTTGGCTGCGAGGAGTGGAGGATGGATGAAGAAGCGGTGTTGGGGTGTTTTACAAATGGCTGTACTCCTACAGGAGACACACGAGCACATTTTGAATGGTAAAAGGAAAGATACACCAAAACAGAAGGTTAGAGCTGGGAGGTGTAAACCAGATGAGGTGTGGGTATTCAGCCAACAACCTGAAGGGGATGGATCCAGCCCAGCCCAGGAGAAGCCCACCTTCTGTCATAGTGACAGAGAAGGACCTGAGTAGCAGCTGTGAATAGTGGGTAAAGGGGTTGGGGCACCTCTTTTCCTCTCCCTTTTGTTAACTACAGAGCTCTTTTCTGCATAGCTCATCACAGATGCCTTTCCTAACTACTGCTGTCATCAAGGGAGCCAGCCAACTGGACGAAGCATGTGCTAAAGAGGACAGCACAAAAGAAAGAAATCTGTCCTGCACGGATGTCACCAGACTGTGTGAGTGGCCAAGTCAGCCACTACTGAGTCTTGGGAATTCTTGTCATAACACATTTTTTTTCTACTGCTCATTGCAATTGGTTAGTATGATGGGATAGGGGCAAACTGATAAAAAAAAAAAAATTGCAACAAGCAGAAATGGAGGAAGGATTAAGGCCAGCCTGGTCTACGTAGCAAGTTCCAGGGTAGCCAGAGCTACACAGTAAGCCCCTATTTAAAAAAAAAAAAAAGGAAACATTAAAAAAGAAAGAAAGAAAGAAAAAGAAAACAGTGGAGAGAGGAAATACTTGCTAGTTTATTAATAAGCCTTATTTTTATCATGATAATCCATTAAATGAAGAGTTTGGTGAAGGAGTCCTGCTGATACAGAGAAAAGAAAGGTGGGGTGTACAGGGAAAGCAGCAACTGAAAGCCCGTGAGACGGCCCAGTAAGTTTCCTTTATCCATTCCTCCCTCCAGGGAAATGGACTGTGCTGTGTGTCTCTTGCTTTCCCTGCACGTCCCTGATCATTAGCTTTTCCTTCTCTGTTTGTGACTCATCCTCAGTCTCAGACGTCAGAATGCTACTAATAGTTCCAGGGAAGAGAGAAAAACACAAATACCAATTACTCACTGAGGATACCCACTCCTGCCATAGCCAGGCACTGGAGGGTCATTATGTGGGCTGGGTACCCTTTCTCACCTCCCAAAAATACAATGTGCTGTCACTGAAGTCAACTATGCAGTCTTAACCTTCGTAGCCCTGTTCAAATGCCTCCAGGTAGGCTGCATTACAACATGTCTCTACCTCTCCACTCTGCTTTGCCCCTTGGCCGCTCCTTCTCTCTAATAAAGCTAATTGTCCCTCTAGCCAGCCCTCTTTATCAATGATCTAATTTCTGCCTCTGATCTGTAGTGCTGGATAACTTGGAGCCATCCCGAAGTCTTCTTTCTCTACTTTATTTCTTAACATCTCTTTTCTTTCAACAGTATTTCTCAGATTTACTTGGCGTGTTGACTCCCACCGTTTCTACCATAAACCAGATGCTCATATACCTGAACAATGTATTCAGAGCTTTGTTCTCTGTCTCCGAGCCCCTCTCCCACCTTACCACCTGCCGGCTTCTCCACTCACCAATCTGCTTAGAGAGGCTCTCACTTGCTCTTTTAGACAGGCATCAAGGCCCACCGTAGTCTCCAGCAAACCTTTCTGTCTTCTTCCAGGCAGCCTGACAAGCTGCACACTGACATGTTCACACTCTGTGCTCTAGGATTCTACTATACTACTGATCTTCCTTTGCTGGGACAGTGGCCACACAGTTTTCCTAAATATTTCTTATCCATCCTGCATCCTGGTCCAGTTCAGATCTCATCTTCCCCCATGAAGATGCTGTAGTAACTCCAGCACTTTTATCTTTAGACTCTAAGTACCATATTCTTCAGGATCTGATTGCCTTAATGAAGGTTCATCTCACCTTTGAGAAACCATGCTCTACACAGTCTACTGTCCCTCACACTCCCAGCTACAGTCCTGAACACTAGGTGGGCATGAGGTCACTATTAATCACACGGTCATAGTTTAAGTAGCGAACTCCTTCTCTTTATAGTTTTAGTTAATGAAAACATGAACGGGAAAGCGAGACTCCGAGTGTCCTTTAGCCCCCTGAAAGCCTGATGTGTACTCCAAAAGATATCTGCCTCAGCTGGAAGGGCCCCATTTCTGGAATGGAGATCACTGTTTTCCCAAAGATACATCACTGAAGAACTGCCCTTATTGGCAAGGAATGAGAGAGGGGCCCAAGTCAATCATCGGGTGGGGCAGTCTGGGACTACATTTACCACTGTGGCTTCCTCCAGTGGAATCACTTGGTGCCAAGGGAGGTGGATGCGGCTTGTCCATCAGCATGCCAGAAGAGGGGGCTCCTCCCAAAGGGACAGAGGGAATGGAGTAGGGGCCAGGGACACCGGAGACGGAGGGAGGGTACCCGGCCTTGGCTGCTTTCCCTGCTTCATACACTGTGGAGGGAGACGAAGAGCAAGAGAGATTATGTAGTCCCGCCCTCCACAACCCTCACACCCGGAATCCCTGAGGTTCCATTCTTTCAAGGGAGCTCCTAAACAAACATATGTTCATTCTTCCAGGACTGAACTGGTTCACCGGAATCACCAGAACCACTCCCCTTGGATTCCTCCAGCTCCATGAAACAGGCAGTCATATGAGGAACAAAAGTGTTTAGAATCTGGCAACTGAACAACACTGAAATGGATCTAGGAGCCGTTGTGGCAGCATCTCCACTTAGAACTGCCCTGTCTAGAAGCTACCATGGCTCCTCCAGAGGGGCTTAGCAAAAGGGTCATTCAGGGATGTTTCCAGGAGGCAAAGAAAGTACCGGGTATGCACATAGCCCCCTGTCTGTTCGTTCCTAAGGGTTCTAAAGATAAGAGTGTGCTTCTCTCTTTCAAGATGTATTTGGTTTGTGGTTGGGATGTCAAAAACAATGCCTTCATGGGTTGGCCAGTAAACTAACCCTGTGCATCCCCAAATGTGGACTGATCCCTACTGTGGCCATGTTCATCTTACGAGTAAATAGAACTCATGAGTGTCTGCTGGATGGTGCCCCAAAGTCACAGTTTTTATACTCCACTTACAAAAGGTTTTTCCTCTGTTTGAATGCTCCAAGGAGAGGGGGCAGCGTCATGCCAGACTTCACCATTCTGATCCCACCCTTCCTTTCATCTGCAATGTCCATGAGCATCAGGAATGCATGACACATGTAGATAAACCGCATGCAGAGAGACTGATATGCATGGAGGTGAGGTGGAGGACAAGAACGGTCTTCCCCCGAAGCTGGAGGTAAGGGGTGGAGGAGGAACTCAGGGCACATGGCTGTCAGATGGAGAGGTGACATTACTTTGGATGGCTCCACATCTCCCCCACAGATTCCCTACTCACAGGCCTGAGGGCAGCAGCAGGAATCGGGGCAGCACGGGCAGCGGACATAGCAGCAGCAGCTGTGAGGGCAGCATTGACACCAGCAGATCCCCACCAGCACGAAGAACAGGAAGATCCCCAGTATCACCAGGCCGACAAACACCCACTCTGGAAGGATGCACAAAGAAATCTACTCGAGGTAGCCCCCCCCCCCCCTTTCAGGACACAGCATACATGGATGGGTGTCTCTCTGCAAAAGAGGTGGGTGGGAAGGACCTGGGGAAGAAAGGACATCTAACCAGGACATAGGGGCCCCAGACTCATGAAGTACTCAGAGTGAGAAATGCTAGGGCACAGAGAAAAGAGAACCAGGTGTATCTCTTGGGGTGCATCAAGTAGCCAGCCCTGTGACTGGAGACTGGAGTTCCTAACTGGAATAAAGGTAGGACAAAAGCTAAGGGGTGGGGTCTTGTGTGTAGAACTCCTACCTGATGGATTCTGTAGACACACGTCTTTTATAATGAAGCCAATCTTGTTATAAGTTAACAGTCCTTGCCTTACATGGTGGGCCACTGTTATAGTTCCAGCACCCGGAAGGCTGAGACAGAAAGATCAAAGCAGCCTGCACTACAAAGTGAGACCCCTCCACACACACCTCAAACAAACAAAATCTGTAAATCTTTAGGTTGGGGTAGGCCCATGTACCTCCATGACCTATGTAGATCACCTTTATGTGGTCCAGGCTCAGAGTGTATTTGTCTGCTTTCCTGGGATACCTTTCCTGTCATTAGCTCCAGGGCAGAGGTCCATGACTCTTGCTTATACCTCAATAGCTATCCAAGGTCAGTGGGGCCCGGGAGGGGGGAGAGGTATAGTTTCAAATAGAGATTTAGTCCCCATCCCCAGGGTATGGGTTTGGTTTGATCACACTCAAGATGAGCATGCCGTCCAGCCAGCATAGCCAGAATTAAGTGGCTCAGAGTGCCGATGGATAGCACAGCTAATATGTTTGTCGACTTCTATAATTTTCATAATTCTGTCTGAGGCTGAACATTAATTTCCTTTAATTTGCCCATACAAAAGATTTAAAAGGAAGCAAACTCTATCTGGCTTACATAAACATGACTATGACTCACAGATGACTTGTCTCAATATCATGCCATTGGGCTGGGGGTGAGTCTGTGTCTTTCCTGGAGACTTGGACACATTGGTACGGCCATGTTTTCCTTAAAAGCCAAGAGATCAAGATAACTGAAAGCCATCCACTCAAAATCCCTTTATGATGAACTTCAGTAGATTTTTTTTTCTTAAAGTTTGGTTATTAATTGTTCTTCCCATTACATGAATATTCCTTTGAGGACTTGAGAATGTGACTTTTACATGTAAAGAGTTTTGTGACAGTTGTTGAGTCATTTGACCTTTGGTTGGGACATCATTTCCTCGGAGAGAAAACAAACAGCTTGTAATTTAGAATAGCCCCCATTTATCCATCTTTAATTCATTCAAGGCCAAGCCAACCTCTCTTCAACTAGGGAATGAGAAAGCTTTGTGTCTGACTTGAATTGTGCAGAGAATATTCTTGCAGGGGATAACCAATAGCAAGTGGCTTTAGCCCAAGTCTTGTAAATAAATAACTTAAGAAGATAAGGTTTATCTCTGAGGTACTTTAGGTCAGCTATAGGGAAATGAAGCAGTTAAGGATAAAGACTAGTAGGTTATATTGAGAAACAAACGAATGCTGTCTGAGCTTGGTTTGGTAGAGCATGCCTGTAATCTTAGCACTTTCTTAGCTTTCTTCAGAACGAGGATTGCTGTGAATTGAAAGATAGCCCGGGGGCTGGAAAGATGGCTCAGCGCTTCAGAGCATGGACTGCTCTTCCAGAGGTCCTGAGTTCAATTCCCAGCAACCACATGGTGGCTCACAACCATCTGTAATGAAATCTGATGCCCTCTTCTGGTGTGTTTGAAGACAGCTATAGTGTACTCATATAAATAAAATAAATGAATAAATCTTAAAAAAAAAAGAAAGAAAGAAAGAAAGATAGCCTGGGCTGTACAGCAAGTACCAGATGAAGCAAGCAAGCCTACAGTAACAAGAGCCCTTGTCAATAAATAAATAGCTAAATAAATAAACAAGTCAGTGAAGGGGTTCTTGGGATCAAAGAGAAGGAAACTGAGGTGAACATGACTGCATATAAAATACAGAAACTCTTCCTTGGACTTGGGAGATACATTTTTTTTTTCCTTTGAAACATTGTGTGTGACATTTTTATCGGTGTAAATAAATGCTTAAAAATGGAGGGAAGTCTTGATAAGAGTGGTTACAATGTCTCTCTGTGTCCTTGAACATAATAGCAATAAGGAAAAGGTCTGAGTTTGGTTGGCCAACTAAAGTTAAAGCCTGGCTTAACTCATAGAAGAACAATTAGTGAAGCTGGATTTCGAAGACTCTGGATGTTTCTTAACATTTCAATCAATCCAAAACCAACGGCCAGAAATATTTCATATCTCTGGTGCTATTAGGAGGACCTTAACGATATGGCAGAAATCAAATCGAATTATACCCTCTGCCATTCCTTTTACGGGCATCATCCTTTCTATAATTCAATCTTTGTTCTCCCTAAACCTCCTTTAATTACAAGCTACAGTTCAGCACCAGATTGGTTTGTCTGGCTGGTGCCTTCACCTGAAGCTATATGAAGAGACTGCAGATCTGTATTTGGGTTAGTGATCTTGACATATGGTTCACGGGTGCCTAGGAATTTCCAGGGTCTAAATATACAAGTATGGGTCTGTGAATGCATGCTTGGCAGGAAGGAAGACATGTCTTTCCTAAGTTTAAAAAAAAAAGTTTTGGTAATGTTACAGAAGGCACTTCAGTGTGACATGGTTGTATAACAGTGAATGGGTAAGCATATAATTTAGGAAATCAGGGATATAAGTAAATAATACTTAAGGACATATAACTATCCGGGTACAAGTGAAATACTGAGATGGGCCCCGAGATAAACAATGAAGCTCTATGCCTGACACCAAGGGACGGGGTCCCCAACTCCACTTATTCTCAATTCCCATTATTCTTTTAGGACCTAGGAAAAGAAGGTATATAAAAGGCTCATCCAAGGGCATTGGCTCATCCTGGAAAAAGACAACAAACATTATACAGATAAATGTGCACCCCAAAATTTAAACAAGTAATTAGTGACTAACGCAGAAGCAGACAGATGGAGTGACAGCAAATAAAGAGTTAAATGACTGAATACCTGGCATGATCTCCACAGCAAAACTGGGCAAGAGATCAGCAAGCAGCCCTGTCCTGCCTAGAAGAAGTAGAAGGAAAAGAAGAAGGAAAGAGGTTACTCCAAAGGAAAATGCAGCCATGTTCCTGGCACCCACCAGTGCCAAGCCCTCATAGGGTCACTGTTCTGGATGGTCTGTGCTAGGAGAAGTACAGCAAGGCTGGCCTAGGTCAGAGGAAATGACTATACCAAGCACTTTTGGCAGCCATCCAAGGGAAGGGTGCACCAACCCTAGGTGGAAGCAGAAAGGGGACCTTAGCTCTGACTATTTCTAGGAAGAGAAAAATCTCTCCTCCGAATGAGAAATCCTGTGTGAGCAGACTGACATGCGCCATCCCTATGCATTCACACAGCCTTCTCCACACACTTCAGTGGAAAGTCAAACCCATCTGTATCTAAACACTCCATCTACATTTTCATACAATCCATACACAGTCCTGTGTCCATATCAAAACAAAAGTACATATTTGGAGTTAACTAGCTACATGGTTCTATTTATGGCTTAAAGATATCTCAATGATTAAAATGTTCAAAGGCAATGAAAAGATAACGCTAGGCTGGCTACACACTCTTCTACACTCCTTCTGGCTTCAGAAATACTCTGTACATATGTATATGGTATGGTTTTTCCATATGGCACCCACAGCTGGCGTGGTATGTACCCAAGTGCCTTCTGTGTGATATTGCATAGAAACTTCAGGATTGGTGTCAGAACAGGTGCTCCTCCAGGACTCTGGGAAGTGAAGAGCTGTACAGGAAATACAACGCTGGATGACGTGAGGGGGGAGCTGAATCTGACTTATAGAAGACACTCTGCATGTTTTCACCATGTTCTTAGATCAAGGGAAAGGCCTGGGGTATCACTACCACCCTGGAGCTTTGCTAACAAAATAGAAAGCTGTGCCAGCATGCAAGTACCAAATGTCTCGTCTGTCTTGTGATGATAAAAGGTCACTATGGTACATCTAAGGCACGCAAGTGACTCCTTCTTTATTTCAGTGCACGGCAAATATCTTCAGGGCAGCACCATCCAGTGACAGTGCAATGCTAACAACATTGGTAATTTTATCTTTTCTAGTAATAACGTTAAAAATGTACACACGAACTCAAACAATGAACTTAATATCATTTTTTTCTCTTATGCCAGTACCCACAACATATTATCATTTCAAGGGCTCAGTAACCACATGTAGCTGTTGAACACCATATTTCCACAGGTCCACAGTGTTGTAGTTTATACCAAGGATGACTTTCCATTATGAATCCAGTTAATGACTTGGACTACAACATATCTAGAGATGTTTAAAACTCTGATATGTTTGAGCTCTAAATGGTAAACACAAAGGATTTCATATTTGAAATTACTATTAGTCCAGATTGAATACACACACACACACACACACACACACACACACACACACAGAGGTACACAGCACACCATACTTTCCCATCCATCCATCTATAGTCTGACTTTTATATATAAAAACAAAATCTATGCCCGTGGGTTTTGCTCATTTAGCAAATAACTTTATTGCTTCCCAGCCTTTTGGCTAAGATCAAGTGTAGAAAACAAAATGTGTGGTTTGCATTTTGAGTCTAGAAGTCACAACAAGTCACTAGTTTCTTCTTCTATAAGGAAGTCCACCAAAAAGCAGCTTTGACAAAGGTCAAAGGTGGGGGTGGGGAGGCACCTGGGATACTAGGAGAGGATCCAGCAGCTGAGGAAAGACAGTAGTGGGTGGAGTGAAAGCCATCATCCATCACTTGCTCTGTACTTTTGATTCTCCACAGGAGCAGGAGGATACCATGGTAACATGGATCCTGGTCAAGCCTCCTGCAAGGGCAACAGGTCCACATTTGGAAAGCTACATGCATATTCTAAAGGAATATAATCATTGACTGATGCTTTAGGCCATCTCTGCTATAGCAAGCCTTAGCAAAAAATGCTCTCTTCTTGACCCTTCATTTTTGCACAGCTGACATGGGAAGATGCTTCTGAGGCTTGCAAGGTCTGTTAGAAGGAAAAACAAGGCCGGGCGGTGGTGGTGCACGCCTTTAATCCCAGCACTTGGGAGGCAGAGGCAGGCGGATTTCTGAGTTCAAGGCCAGCCTGGTCTACAGAGTGAGTTCCAGGACAGCCAGGACTAACAGAGAAACCCTGTCTCAAAAAACAAACAAACAAACAGAAGAAGAAGGAGGAGGAGGAAGAGGAGGAGGAGGAGGAGGAGGAGGAGGAGGAGGAGGAGGAGGAGGAGGAGGAGAAGGAGGAGGAGAAGGAGAAGGAGGAGGAGAAGGAGGAGGAGAAGAAGGAGAAGGAGGAGGAAAACCAAATGGGCATTAAGAAAGGCATCCTGCCTTTAGAACACGACATACAGAATCAACTAAGCAGGGCTCATAGGGACTCACAGAGACAGAAAAGCAACAATCATAGGACCCTATATGGGTCTGAGCTAGGTCCTCTGCATATACCTTATAGCTGTTATAGCTGGGTGTTCTTATGGGACTCCCAATGATGGGAGTAGGGGGTGTGTCGGACTCTTTTGCTTGCTCTTTGGACCCTATTCCTACTCAGTTGACTCATTCACCCTTGATATGAAAGTGCACCTGGTCTTACTGTATCTTATTTTGTGATGTCCCTGTTAGGCCTGCTCTTTTTTGAAGGGAAACAGAAGAGGAGTGAATCTGGGAGTAAGGGGAGGTGAGGGGGGAGGATTTGGAAAAGTGGAGGGAGGGAAAACTGGAGTCAGGACGTATTGTATGAGAGAAAAATCATAGAAAAAAAAGGAAGGTGTCCTATAGAAGACTTTCTTCACAGAACATCAAGAGGTGCCCCTAAGGCTTACACAACTCCCTAGGTAAGAGGCGAGATGGAGTTTGATATCAAAATCTGAGCACAAGATTAAAATAATGATCTCACCCAGAATGTTCTCTAAAAATGTGTCTTGGAAACAAAGGAATAAATAAACAGATGGTCAAGGATTTAAGAAATTTGGATCTTAGACGGCTCACACATACTTAGTGTTCATTACCATGTAATAGCCAATGACCAAGAGAGAAATAAACAAGGCTCGTTAACATAACAGTTATCAGAAGCTTGATGGTAGTTTTTTGTTGTGTTCTCCTCCCCTTCCCCGACAATTTATATACATATACATATATATATGTATATAATATATATACATATATATACATATGTGTGTATGTGTATAAATTGGGATGCTAGGATATATATATGTGATTATGCTTATTTTGCTTATCTCAAGTCCTCAAGTCTACCAGTGTTTGAAACATCTCCAGGTGTGCTATGGGCCATATAACTAATTGGAATTATAATATAAATTTGCTTTTTATATAAGCTACCAATCTGTAGGCGGTCTCATGACATTAGCCATATTATTTATAGATGATAGACAGGTGTGTGTGTGTGTATAATTTTTGACTATTTACTTATTCTTTTATTAAGTTAGATTTCTGGAGATAGGGTCTTGCTATGTAGCCCAGCCTAGCATGTGATTCACAGTCCTCCTCCCTCTGCCTTTTGAGTGCTTAGATTACAGATGTGCTGTCACCACATCTGGCAATGATAGCAATTAACTATAAAATATCCATATGGCCAAAGAGGATATGGTTTCATACTTATTCCACTTGTTATACCATAAGAACACTGGAGTAGGGATCACAGCAAGAGGGAATGCCTTGCCATTGATTTATATGTTGACTACTTCAGGCAAATTCCTTCCTTTGTGGTCTCAGTATTCTCATAGTAGATGGAAGGACTGGGATGTAATGGTATATATATATATATATATATATATATATATATATATATATATGTGTGTGTGTGTGTGTGTGTGTGTGTGTGTGTGTGTGTGTGTGTGTATTGACAGTCCTGATTTATGCCATGGTCTTAATGTAATTATTAATAGGCACCAACTTTTGCTTGGAAAATATCCTGATTTGGATACCATATTTAGTTCTCCAACCTGATACTCAGCGAACAGAACTTCAAGCCTAAAGGTCTGTAGGAGCTAGCTGGTGGTGCAAATGGGCTCAGCTGGCTATCTGTGAGACAGCTGAGAACAACGGGTGTGGCAGATGGCAGGGTCTTTACGAGGTCACCACTGTTTGGCTCTAGCCAATTGTTGCTCAATGGGAATGCATAAGGGGAGCCTCTACTCAAGTTCACCAGCCCCCAGATTTGATGGTGAACCACCATAATTTTAAAAACGTTAAGCAACTTAATTCATATATTTTAAATATAGTGGAGAAGCCAAACAAAATACATCTGTGGGTTGTACAGACCCTGAGATTGTGAGCTTACAACCTCCAAAGGGTTTATACACACAGCAAAAGCTGGATTTCCCCGTAGGCTGTTTGGGTTCCTTGACAGTGTTCTAACATTGCTCCTACACGGAGAATGACAGCTCTGGTTACCAATGTTCAAATTAAGATTTCAAAGCAACAGTACAACACAGCACCTCTTAGCCTTTCTTACTTCTAGGGACACAGAATGGGAATCATAGTAGAACAGATTAATGAAGAGACCTTTGTTCTACACACTAGGCTTTTTCATTGTTTGGTAATTGGAAACCATAAACTAAAGAGAGAATGTATGAGAAACATGGAGAGGAAAGTCACAAACTTTGACACTCTAACAGGCAGACACATGTCAAGTTTCTTCTTTCCCCTGAAGCAACAGTCAATAACTGATGCCCCAAGAGGTAAAGGCTTCCCATAATGCACTTGAGTGCAGTTAGTCCCAGGGAGGCGTAGGTGAAAGACTCTTGCAGTAAAGTGGGTGAAATGAAATGTCTTTAGAATTCAGGACGTAGTAAGAGTTTGGGTATAACAAACAAGACCACTGTATCAGCAGCAGCAAAGTATGGAGCTCTGCGGCTTTCGCACCATGATTCTGAGTTTATTGGAGCTAAAGGCATTTTAAAAATTGAATTTATGCTGCCATCTTATATTTCTGAAAAACATTTTGCTTCCAGCTCCTTCCATAACAATTCCTAAGAAATGCTACTGTCAGTTAGAAACGTGCTATCGTTTCTTCTCTTCTATCTTCTATCGCGTCCGGCGAGGGTCTGATCTTGAAGTATGAAAACAGGAGCAGTAAATACAGTCTGGGTTTCAGCAGAGCTTCACCACGCTTGTGAATCACTGTTATTCTTCCAGAATTCAGCTTAAGAGAGGTAATTACAAGTCACTTTAACGTCTAAGGGAAAGAGGGGAAGCAGACCCTGTGGATAGAAGGCCATATTTACTCCTTTCAAATCATAGCTCAAACTATCAGTAGAGAATACGGCTTTCATGTGAGCGCTCAGTTTTCTGCAAAGCTTGCAAAATCCATTGCTTTAAGGAAATTTCCACATGAATAAGCCAGAAGCATAAAGCACCCGAAGAGCTCGCACGCATACATACAAGCCGCAGTTTCACAGCATGCTGGCACATACTCCGCAGCCACACGAGGGTCTTGGGATGAACGCTCAGAGGAAGAACATGCACTGAGAAAGCATGATTTGCATCTCTTACCTCCTAACTGTCAAATCCAGCTGTTTCCTCAGACTGCCACTTCCAAGTTATCCCCAGTTGAGCTGTCTGTACATATTCCTGGAAACCAGCTCATTCTAGCCATGCCCACCCATGCAGCTCAAACACTAACATAAGAACTCTAATTTAGTTACTTGGATTTTCTTCTTGCTATGTCTGTTTTTGTCAACCTCCTTTGACTGTGTGAATGTATGCTGTGAATATGTATATGCATGTTCACATGTGCTTGGGCACATACATGTGTGCAGATTTCTGTGCATGTGTGCACATGCGCATAGAGGCCAGAGGTTGACATCAGGCCCAATGGAGGAGTTAAAGAAAGGACTGAAGGAGCTGAAGGGGTTTGCAACCCCATAGTAAGAACAACAATATCAACCAACCAGGCCCTCCTGCCCCGAGAGCTCCCAGGGACCAAACCACCAACCAAGGAATACACATGGAGGGACCCATGGCTCCAGCCACATATGTAGCAAAGGGTCGCCTTGTCAGGGGCATCAATGGGAGGAGAGGCCTTTGATCCTATGAAGGCTTGATGCCCCAGTGTAGGGAAATTCAAGGGCAAAGAGGCAAGTGTGGGTAGGGGAACACCCTCATAGAAGCAGGAGACAGGGGATGGAATGGGGAGTTCGGGGGAGGAAGGGGAACCAGAAAAGGGAATAACATTTGAAACATAAATAAAGAAAATATTTAATATAAAAGAAAGAAAGTCATGCTGCTCTGCAAACCCTACACAGATTTTATTTCTAGCAATTTCTTCTATCAATATGACAAGTTATAATGTGATTTATTTTATTCATTGTCTCATTGTACTGTTTGATATATATATATATAATCTTACTAAATTGCTCTCTACTTTAATTTTTGAGTCAAGGTCTCTCACTTGAACCTAGAGCCCACTGATTCAGCACATCCAGCTAGCCAGCTTCTTCTGATCTCCTCTGTCCATGCCTTCTATGAGCTGGGGTTACAGGCAGTCTGTACAGCTGGCACTTACAGAGATTTTAGGTCCTTATGCTTATCCAACAAAGCTTTTACCCTGTAGCCATCTCCTTTGCCTTTTGGACATCAAGATCCCTCTTGTCACGGGGCTTTAGCCAGAGACATAGTCCTTGCTGCACTTCCTACTTCTCCATCCCATAGCTTTGTCTTCACACCTTTTATAGCTCACTTCCTAGCAGCATTTCTCCCAAGGTGCTAATTTCCTTCCTTGGGTAGTCAGAACCCACAAGGTAGTTTATCTTGTTCTTTAGCAAAACAAGTGTTTGAACTGCATTGGTCAAGTACTTATTACTTGCTCTACAGGACTCTAAAACTATGTTCTGACAGAGCCTGAGGTGGCTGCTACAGTAAGATGTTTCCTCTTTGAAGCTCCCCAGGGACACTGCACACACCTTCAGCAGAGCATTTATCTCTCAGCAGTGATTCCTTTACATGTGCCTATGTTAGCAGGCTAGAAGTCCCATTAGAGTGGGAACTACACCTCAAGCTCAGCATCTTAGCAGCCTAGCACCAGAAGGCCCCCTCATTCACCCAATCAGAACTTTCAAGGCTTTCCAAGAGTAAATCCCCATGATTTGATAGGCCACACCTCTAGCTAGGCTTCTGACATGTTGCTCATTATAGAATCTTCTACCCAATCCAGTAGGCTCTTAACAGGAAAGATGAAGGAACTGTTTGGTTTTCAATCCACACATGCATCCGTTTTCAACATACGGGAAAACATTCAGCATCCTGGAGTCAGTGTTCAGTGCCAAGAATGTACTGCAGGCAGTAGAACATCTTGCCACCTCACTCACACCAGTGAAAACAGACCAGGTTAGTGTATGTTAAAAGAATTCGTTATAGAGATGTAATACAAATATAAATTTTACCCTAAGAGATTGCTTCTGTCTAGGCTCGTCACAGTTCAGAATCTGATAGTTCAAGCCTTCCAAGTATAAAGAGAGGTAGAATTCTGGATTCCATGCAAACTTGTTTTCAGAGAGACTAAATCTGGCTCCTTAGCATGCAGCAGGCAGAGACAGAGTGTTAAGAAACTGGTGTAAGGGTGAGGTGAGAGCAGTCCTTCTGTCCTTGTATTGCCTGGAACACAGTGGTCTCTGTCCATTTCTTTGAGTAAAATTACAAGAGACACTCTCAGGCAAGCCAGGGCACCGTGTGAGTGAACTTTCTCTTCAGGAGGACAGCAAATGCCTTCCCAGTCCTTTGTGGTTCCAAGCTTCCGATTTCTGTATAGTACACATCTCAGCATCTGCTTCCAAGCTTTCCTCAGATGCTCTGGAGCCATCTGCATGGCTGTACTGTATCCACCCTCTGCTCTCTCTGCTCCCAATCCTCAGAAATATTGCTTTCCGACATCTCCGAGGAGAGCAGGTGCCTTCCTCTGGCCCTTGTCCGTATGTGTAAAGATGTCTCTATGGCCATGCTTTAAGGGTTGTTTCTATGGCTATTTAAAATACCAAATATATTTGGAAAATTCCCAGGGGCACACACATGCCTGATTTTATTCTATATTCCCATGGTAACCATGCTTGCAATAAATATAGTTTATGACTATCTGTCACAAATGTGGATAGAGCCTCCCTTTCCTTCACATATATTTATAAACTATGTATTTAAGAATTTCTTGTGTTTATTTTTTCCTTTTGTGTCTTTTATATTTTAGTTAACTTTAAATTACACACTTAGAGGAGAATAATTCTGACAGTGAATTCTCTCTATAAAATGACTACCATCAGACCATCTGCAATTAACTGTTAAGAAATACTTCCAGCTCTTTGGCAGTGGATTGTAAGTTTGGTCAAAGGCCTTGACTTCTTCTATTTACACGTTTTTAAATCATATTTTATGGCTGAAAAGGACCACAAAGGTTAATCCATACCACAGCCCCCACCCTATGTCTTCAGAAAACCAGAGAGATTAAGAATCTTAAGGAAAGTTGTATAACTGCCTAAAAATCAAGCAAGGAAGAGAGCTTGGGCCTACTTACTCCAGCTGTTCCCCCCACCCCCTACCTCCCCACTCCCCACCCCTGTCCCTGACCCCCATGATCCATGATATCACAGTGCCTCTTAATCTCCTGGTATTTGCACTGAATGGCTGAAATCAGCTTGTGTTTGTGGAATCCCTCTACTTACATAATGAAACTATAATTTCTGGATGTAGAAAATGTTGGAGATTGTAGAAAAAAAATCTCAACACCCCTCGCAATTGCAACTAGAAAATGATCACTGGATACATCATGACACAGTGTGATCTAATTAAAAGGCATCTGCCGCTGCTGCAAACTAATAAACAATAATAAAAATGATTGCAAAGGTACTTAGCCTGTGCAAAGTGCTCTAGTGATCCAAGCTCTGGCCCCCAAACAGTGAATGGATGGAAAATATCATTAGTAATATAATATGCTTGACTTGGTCTGAGATGGTGGAATGCAGAAAGGGGCTAGACTGACTCGAAAATTGATGAGAATGGTGGGATGCCACTGAAGGAGGAAATTGAGTTTGTGGGGACCAGTGTGGTTGCTTGCACTTTATTGTGCTGGGTGAAATAGATTAGCACAAAGATATGTCCACCAGGCTTGATCCAATATTCAGGGACCACTACTTTCCTTAACCAAAAAAGGCCCTGAGGTCTCAGGCAGCCACTGAGGGCACACAGCTCCAAAGGTCATGCAGGCCAGAGTTCCTGCCCTTTCCTTGGTGCCTAGCCCTCTTGAGATATAAAGGACTTCTTCCATCACGGACCCTTTCCCAGCGCCCTCTCTGGGAAGCCAATTCAACAAAATCCGAGGCGCCGTCCCAGTGTGAACCAAACCTGCATGCTTTGAATAGCGGCAGCTGGCTTTGGAAAAAATGGAACTGTCTCCTGACCCTCTTTGAGGGACTGCCTTTCTTTCCTTGGGAGACTGAGCCGATTTCCCGGTACCACCCACTCCAGCGCTGGCCCTGCGTCCCCTCCCCCTTGACAGACCACAAAGAGAGTGCGCGGGTTGACCCAGCTGCTCCAGCGCCACCCTGGGTAACCACGGCAACCGAGGTGGTCAGGAATGCACGCTAATTGAAGGCCGTGTTCCTCCCACAGGGATGAGCAACAAGTGAGGAGAAAAAAAAAAAAAAGTGAACTGGGATACTTGTGAGGAGGGAGCGGAGAGCAAGCTTGGCCCCAACCTGGGATGGGGTGGCTGAGGGACTGGGTACTCAGGAAGAGAGTCTGCCAGGTCTCATTTGTTTTCTTAAGCGACGCAGAGCAGAGCAGTGCAAAGCTGTGACAGGTCAGAAATCTTTGGATATATTTTCTGACCAACTACCATTCCCTGAAGGCACCCTTCTTTCGCTGGGCTGCAACACTTGATTAACGTAGTTGAAGGGAGCTGTACATCCCTAAATCCTCAGAAAATGGCATGTTTCCAATAGCAACCAAAATGAGGTAACCCATAGACAAGAAGGGTGCTGGGTCAGATAAACCCCAAGTTTATCACCATCAGGACAATTTCCAAGGAGGCTCAGGTGTCAGTGAGAAAATGTGAGGCTATTCTTAATGGCCAATTCACAAGTGACCCATTAAATCTGCTTAAGGAAAGCCAACCGTTTAGCAGGAGTACTCAATGTAGATTTCCTTAAAGAGGGTTTTCTGAGATTAGAGATGGCACACTGGTAGGGCATGTGGAGAGTAGCAAGGGGTAGGAGAAGGAACTAATATCCACCGGTTTTTTTATCTTAACAATTGGCCTTTGGGGTAACTTTTACAACCCCTCTCTTCTACAGATTGGGAAACTAAGCTCATGTTAGCATACCAAGGGCTGTCCGGCCCCAAGCCTCTATACCATGTTCACACTGGACCATGCCCAGGATCCAAGCAGACTTACTCAAACGGTTGGCATTTGGGGTGTGTAAAGTAAGAACAGGGAGTATCGTCAGTTGGTCTGTATCATAGGGGGCTCCAAAGCCTTCCCATCCTCCACTCACTCGGTTTGTTACTCCTGACCAGTGTGACAAGCAAAATAGGAGTCCAAACATTGCCAAATGTCTCCTGGAAGGCAAAACGCCCCTCTGTTGAGAATCTGTGGCATAGATACGGACTATCCAAACACAGCTTTAATCTTTTTTATTTTTTACTTTTTTTTTCTTTGCCACCAAACCACAACTTTTATCTTCACAAAGGACACAAAATGTTAATAGGGACACAATGGAGTCATTTATGTGTTTTGTGTCTTCATTGTGTGGAATCCCAGTACAGCTAGAAATATTAGATTTCTTTTTTAATCACAATTTAACTAAAAATCTGAACTGAAGCACTGACTTGCTCTGTGGTGTCTATCAGTGAGCAAGATTAGGCTTATGCAATGAATTCTTGAAGCTAAGAGAAGCTCCCCGCAGAACATCAAAGGCTTGGCTCCACTTCTTGCAGGGACTCATACCTCTTCTCCTCCTAGCTACAATTTCTAAGGGGAGTTAGATGCCTGGGTAACTCCTCTGGTTCTCCTCTCTCCTTTCAACACATTTTCTCACTCTCATAAAAACAAAAACAACAGAGATGTCTAACTGAAGTTTAGGGCAGACCAGGCCAGGGATAGGACAGAGGTTGGAGAAGACATTAGAGCACTGGCCAGAAAAGCCCACTCCTCATTTTCGTCCCTCTATTCATGGGAGTCTTTGAGATTATCTCAGCCCATCTAGAATTCTGCAGGTGCTGGTATGTGCTGAAGTGGGATGTTTCCACCCTGCTAGGGATGAGTCCAACTCTGAAGCATAGTCAAGTCTGCAAATGAAATGTAGGAAGAGAAATGCAGAGAATTAAGAAGTTCTGAAGGTTCCCTCTAGACTTAGGGCCAGAGGGTGGCTCTTGTAATTCATTTCTTTTCCCTCTCTCCTTTCTGCCAGAAGTAAACTTCTTTTTTTTCCTTCCCCAATTCTTTTACCCTTCTTCCTCTGTTTGTAAATCTTCCAGAGAGAAACAGCAGCAGCCACTCTCTAAGATCAAAGTTTTAGCAGGCAACAAAAGACCTCCAAGGAGGCTGTTGCCATGGGAACTCTGGGAGCTGAGGCCCTTCTAATAGGCAAATCTTCCTGGTTAGCAAGCACCAGGCTGTGGCTGGCAAAGAGGGAGATAAGGGGGAAGGGGAGTCTTGGCAAAAGTAGCCTTTCTGAACAGCCTGAACTAAAATCACTGGAATGTGGGTCAGGATTCAAACTGAACTGCAGGAATGCAGGGTGGGTGCTAGGGCATTTCCGCACAATCTTGGGAAATACTTCCATTAAATAGCCCTAGATTCACCTCATGGGAGATATCCCCTCCCAAAATTCATTGATTACTTATTCGGTTCTTAATGGCTTTTAAAAATACCAGTGAGCAGAGACATTTATTTCTACCAGACACTGGACTGTGAATAGCTTGAATTAAGGGAAAAAAAGGTCCATGCTTGCCCATTCTTTTACTTGTCTAGGCAGTCTATGCTGTATTCTTAGGTAAGTCGCAGGAGGAGATGGAGGAAAAAAATAGGGAAATGACAGGAAAACAAAGGTAATTCTGCAGCATTGTATTTATGGAAAAGAATCAATCCCAAATTGGTGCCTGCTCTACAAGGACCTGCTGAGAGCACACCTATTTCTGGCCTCCTCAGTTAGCACTACATTTGGCCCATAAAGAAGCAGAAACTGATGATGAATTCCACAAAATGTTAACAGTGTGTGTTTTTGCCTGCCTGGCATTCCTTCCATCTTCATTTGGAAACAACTGCCTTGTTTCCTTCAGGAAAGGGCTTCTTCCTTTCCTTTGCAGCCCCAATAGGGGCTGACTGCCTTCCTCCAACAACAGGACTATTACAGGAACTATGCAGAGAGACTAGACAGAGATCTATCCTCCTGAGGCAGGGGCCTGTCCGGGTCCTCATTGCTTCATGAGAGGAGACCTTGCCTGAAAGTGGAGCTGAGGAGTAAGCAGGAGGTAGAGGGAAGGACAGACGGGCTCTGTGACACACGGATCTGCCACCAGAACTCATTGATTCAACCTGGGAATGCCCCTGGGCTTTGCCTGTTACCTAAGCCAAAAGATACCCCCAAGTTTGTTGGAACCTCCATCCCTTGCGATCAAGGTAACTATGGAAACCGTGACCGCTCAAAAGACTGGACTTAGCAGGGATGATTTCTTCTCTACTTTCCTGTTTGGTTTAAAGTGTCATCAATAGGAAAAATCTTTTCTTTTGAAACAGAAACAATATTAAAACAAAGCAGTGAATGGCAATTTGAGGGACTGCCTTTTATGGATACTTAATTTTTAAATCCAGGGGCCTCTGAAATGAATTTTTAAAAAAAATCACTGAAAGGCCTGTGGAAAGCCATATTGTTTTCCTTGTATCTAGGCAACCTGGATTGAACTTGTTCTATGTGTTACAGCTCATCAGAGAAGGAGCTTCTGTGATTTATCCCAACCACCTATAATTTCAAATGAGAAAAACCCTGTCCTTTACCATTAGCTTGAGCTAAGCACCCTTTGGCTCAGGTCCTCTTATTCTTATCCCAGGCTAGAGGCAGGACTGTTCAGCCTCATCTCCATGGGGGTCTCTGTCCCCCTTTTAAAATTAAAGACCTTTAAACAACAAGCTATTACAAGGGACATCAGAAAGAAAAGGTCAGGCCCTTATATGGTACACAGGAAGAAGTAAGAACAAGGCAGGCTGCTTTTAGATTTTAAAATAATAACTTCCCTGCGGGGGGCCTTCCTGAAATGGTGAAGTCTTCTTCCTGCCAGCTGGAGCTGCCCCAGGGAACTTTATTCCTACCCAAACAGTGGCATGGTGACAGCCAATCTTTGCCACTGCTCCCAGACCAATGTCTAATCCCAAATGGCTGATTTCTGGACATCCCACCTTCTGTGACTGTCTGCCGGTGCAGCCCGGCCAGCATCCACCCTGTCTAAGTATTTCTAAGGTATCAGTCACGGCCATCTCAAAGCACCAAAACACCATGTGCTTTTCCAGCTTCAGAATGACTTTACCTTCTGAATCATCAAAAAGACAGCAAAGGGTGTTTGGGATAGTTTTCCTGTTTAATGTTGAAACAGTGGTTGTCCTCCCATTTCCGTGAATCATGCATCGTTGGATATTTCTGAAACCTCTGAACAAGCTTCCATAGCCACTGAGGTTCAGATGTAAGGGGTGAAGAGAGGAATGACTCATGCTCAGTGGGTAGGTATTCAATCTAGAAAAGAGCGACTGTGTCTTTGAAGTGAAGGCCTAGGTCAATGGTTATAGAGAGAGTAAGGAAGAAATGCAGAAAACCAAGGAAGCGAGCTTTGGGTGAGTAGAAATCCTGACCTACAGCCCCTAGCAGCAACCACATTTTTTAAGTACATAGCTTAATCTATAGCATCTTAACAGGACTTGTGGTATTATGAAAACAGACAAAATTAGGGATTCAAAGCAATAGGGTTTAATCACTGATACCTTTTAAAACCTGGGGTGCAGCCATAACAGCAAGGCACTGGCTTTCTTTAATTGGAAGATGGGGGGAATAATTGTTATTCTCCTACCCCATAAAAGTATTATAGGAAAGCACTGTGAATTGCAGCTTATTTTCAGTGTGAGTGGGCACAGCACTGGCATCACTTCAGATGACATTTACTTGGTGTTGTGAGTATTCAGGTATTCATTCTCTTTATATTGGTGGACTATTCCCCCAAGAGCCTCTGACTTCCCAGGGCTAAGCAGTGGACAACTGACCTAATTGGACCAATTGGGATTTCTCTCTTAAGGCTAATTCTTTTTGTTAGGAAAATACAAGAATGGAAAATAACATTTATGTTTTTTTTTTCTACCAAGGGAGCCCTAAAGATATTTTTCAATAGTTTCCACCACATAAAGCCAGGAGCCCTGCAGCATCTCTAACAATGCTGAGAATAACTACAATTTTCACCAGTGTTATTGTCTTCTATTTCTTCCAAAATGACTAAAGAAAAGACCTACAGAGTCAAGTAACCTGGCCCCATAGGGACTCATAGACTGAACCACCAACCAAAGAGCATTCAGGGGCAGGACCCTCCACATTTGTAGCAGATATGCAGCTTCATCTTCATGTGGGTCCCTTAAAAACCAGAGTGGGGAGGGGGCTGTTTCTGACTCTTGCTTGCCATTGGATCCCTTCCCCTAGCTGACTGCCTGGCGGGGCCTCAGTGGAAGAGGATGACCTTAGTCTTGCTGAGACTTGATGTACCTTTGGTGGTACTCAAAAAGGTTCCCCTTCTCTGAGTAGAAGGGGAGGGGGTAATGGGAGGAGGGGTTTGTGAGGGTGAGGGTGGGATTGGGAGGAGAAGTGGAGGCTGTGATCGGGATGTAAAGTGAATAAATGAGGGAATGAAAAAACCTGACTAAAGAAGTGTTCTAAGTCACTACTAGTTCAAGATCCTAAGAAGCTACGGTTGACCATGCATATATTTCTCCATTCCCACTCCCATCCCCACTCCCCTTTAGCTGGGAGCAGAAGTCTAACACAGCAAAGCCAAACAAAAGAGAAGCCTAGAACCCCATGCCACCACTTGGAGGGGAACTATTTGTCTGAATGTGGCAAATATAGAAATACACTTCTGGGCAGAAAAGTCACTGAGGTTAGGAGAAGTTTGTGTACAGGCTAATAAATTCTTTCCTAAGAAGGTAAGCTCTTTAGGTCTCCTTTCAGTTTTGATACTCTCCAAAGCATTCTCTTTTTTTCCCCTTTATTTTTTTTCTTTTCCCTTAAGTTAACCAGAATTAGTGCTTTCAACCATAGGTTCTAATGAATCTATCATTAATAATCACTTATATACCTAGATGGAGATTCTGACCAACGATTGTGACCAGGTAAGTACTTACATTAGTTACTTAATGTCATCGGTTTATGTCCCAATAAAACACAGCCTCTGGAGCCCTGTTGGTGTCCCACAGACATCTTAAATTCTACATGTTCAAAACCTAACTCATCCCTCTGCTTCTCTAACCCGAATTTCCACCCATGTCTCCTTTCTTAGTTAATGGGATGGCTGGTTGCTCACCTAGTTAGAAATCCTTGTATTCTGTTTACCTCATCTCCCTCACCTCAAGATTGCTTGCTTTGGCCTCAAAGCTTTTGTTAAGGTTCTCCATCTCCTATTCTGGTTTAGAATCTCAGTCTAATGAAATGAAACCATATTATTTCACTTGAGACCGTAGATTGTTGACTGTGTTATGTTAACAGAGACATGCAGTATTCAGTAACATTTAAGAGGCACAAAGTAAGAATGGCTTATACATTCTGCCCCTTTGTCATTTTAAGGCATCTTTATGTTAGAACTCTCCTTATGTGGCAGATATAAACATGAAAAGGCATTGGCCCTTGGCTATGTAGAATTCATCACTCAATGTTATTTTGAAACTCCAAGTTTTGTAAGGAATAGAAGAGAAGTACACGTATAGTATCAATGTTACCACTATCATGAAGTAACACCAGAACACACCAGCAAGGGGTTGGTTCAATTCCTGGTCCTGTTGGTTTTATAGTGGTATCTAGAGTGATTCGTCTACTTTCACATGGCTCTGCCTGTCTATTGGTCATGATTCTTAAACCCACTGTCTTCTGTCTTCACTTTCTTCTGATTTCCAGACTTACATTTCCAATTGCCAGCAAGCAATTTGCCATGGACAATTTTAGATAACACTACTTACATTACTTAATGTTACAGGTTTCAATCTATGAAAAATGACCCAATGAAAAACAGCCCCTGGAGCCCTGTTGATGTCCCACAGACATCTTAAATTCTACATGTCCAAAACCTATCTCATCCCTCTGCTTCTCTAACCCGCATTTCCACCCATGTCCCCTTTCTTAGTTAATGGGATGGCTGGTTTCTCATCTAGTTAGAAATCCTTGTATTCTGTTTGATTTATCTCCCTTACTTCCTTCTGTATAGATTGATTGCTTTGGTCTCAGAACTGTAGTTAAGGTGTCTCCACTTCCTGTTCTAGTTTAGAATCTCATACCTTTCATCTGTGTTTCTGCAACAACCTCTATATCCAGCCCCCAGCTCTGCGCTCCTCCCGCTAATGAACCACCTGCCAGGCATGGAGTGGGTTTCCAATGCCTCTTGTATAAGCCTTCATTCCAAATACTGAAAGCACATCCCTTGGCCTTTAAGTCCTTCTTTTTACTAAAATGAATCCGCTAGCCATTCCTTACAAAAAACCTCAACAACCACTAGTTTATGGTGTTGTAATTACCAAACTATAAACCCCAGTAATCTTTTCAGGCCACCTTGTTCTTTGACAGAAAACCCAGAAATCAGATTACTTTCCTGGTCTCAAAGAGAAAAAAAAAAGACTATTAAACAAAACGGTCTGCAGAATATAACACCCAAACACCTCTAGTTTCTTTTTAATGTGACAGTATTTTGAAAAAAAAATTTTTTTATAAAGGGATGCCAAGATAAATACACAGAATTTGGCCCTTAGTATTTTAATGTGCTCAACACATTTTCATAGATTGAAAGTAATTCCTATAAATAATGGACATAAGTAGTCTTGCCCAAAATTGTCTATGGCAAATTATTCCATTCTGGATGTTTCTAATAAGTGTAGAGCAGAGCAGGGCTGTACGCGTCCCTGGGGTGCATCGGTTTAGTGGCCCTGCTTTTATGTAGAGCTCTGGCTGCAGTGTCCTTCATTTGTGGCCACTTCTTCTCAGTACTGAGCCCTGCTCCTCATCTCTCCTCCCATCACTGGTGGCCACCGTCATTGAGCCAGATGCTGACCTCTCTGAGACCCAACAAGGAGCTCCTCCGTCCACAGTTAGCTTGGATTTGATCCAGAGGGATGTGTACTTAGTACATCCTCAGATGACAAAACTTTCCATCCATTCATTCCCCACCCCCTACCTGCTGAAGTGGGACCAAATTATCTAAAGTGGCTTCTTACCTGGCCTCCTTCCCTCCACACACAATTACTTCTCTGCAGACGGCTGCCTCGGTCCAATAGCTGTGCTCGCAATTACCTAACTGCAAGCTCAAACAAACTTCTTGTTACTGAAAACTTGGCTATTAGAGTTCTAAGATTAGGGGAAAATGTATCTCTTAGATTCTGTCTGATTTTAAAAAACAACACAGCAGAGCTCAAGTTGTATCTCTCTGTGTTTTTGACATTGTCAATAAGTCTTTTACTCCTTAAATTTCTTTGAATAATTCATATCCCCTTGCCTTTTCTACAAACCACAGCAGTTTAGTTTCTATGTTGGCCCTAAGGATTATGAGTAAGTCAGCCTTCTAACAAGAAAGAGCAATATCACCTTAGTTCAGTTTGTAGACTCTAAGACTGAGGCATGAGAGCTATTGCTTTGCCAAAGTAATGACAGAACCCAAAAATTCTAAACGGAAAATGCCACTTGATCCCTGGGCATTAAGATTCTCATAGAGGGAAAAATTAAAAAAAAAAAAAAAATCAGTCTTAAACTTCATTTACATTTCAAACAAGGCACTCTAGGATGTGCCCACAAATCACTGTCAGCTCACTTTTGGAGGCTACAGGAAAAACAAATGCAAAACCATGATGTCTTCTGAATACAGTTTAGAGGGTATATCCTCAATTATTTCTTCCTTACAGTTGACAGAGGGCATTTCTTTGTTTTCTGTGTTGGTTTGATCTAAGTTGTTATTGGGGTTTTTTTGTTGTTTTTTTTTTTTTTTAATTTTTTAAAAATCTAACCAACATTCATGAAATGCAAAATATGCAATCAGCTTTCAAAGAGATCATTTCCCAGGAACATTCGTCCAATCCACAAGAGGAGAAGTGGCCAAAGCAAGGAGTTTTCAGTTACGAAACAGTTAATATTAATAAGGATCACAAGTGTTTGCTTGAGAATAACTCAGACACTTCCGGTTAAACTTAGCACACCTCTAAGCAGCTCTTCTCATTGGATGCATTTTATTAGTAGACTCTCTGGCTTATAGACACCTTACTCATGATTATCTTAAGTAGAGACAAATTGTTTAAGAAAATGCCAGAGGCCTTTGAAATATAGTAGAGGCTAAAAAGAGATAGAGGTCATTGGTGTGTACATATCTCGGAAGACCACAGGGGTCTTTTCTCACATAATTAGCTACCACAGAAAAAGACAAGAAAGAATAAGGGAAATAGGGGCTAAAGGTGAAAGTAGGAAAGGTAGGGGCACTCAGGAGACCAGAAACACTTCTCACAATGCTCCAAAGAGAGCCACAGCATTCCGGAAGGAAGCGAAGCATGATGAGCAGACCTACAACCTAGAAGGAGAATATTCCACAACAGGCTTGTCTACACACAAAAGATAAAAATCATGTATGCAGTCTGCTAATGCATGCAGGGAGAAAAATGAACGGGATGCAAGCAGCCTAAGATGAAAATGCTGCCCCTGGTTGTCACTCACCCAATACCAGCAGCTCCACGGAGTCCTCATTTTTGCCTTCCAGGTCGTCCGGGGTGGTGATGATACAGTAGTACAGCCCGCTGTCTCCCCACATGAGCTTTCCAATCTGAAGATCTGCATCTATTATCAGAAAAAGGAAGACCTGCTCCTAAACCTCTATCCTCTGGAAGGAAGGCATTGAACGATGGGCCTGGGACAGGAGCATCCTTCTAGACATCTATGGAATTTTATTTCTTTGCCCAGATACTGTTTGGAAAACGCTCACTGCATTTCAAACAAAATAATGCAAACTAGCATCCTTAAGGCAAGAGAATAATTAGGGTATAGCCACAAATAGATGTAGTTCTAGCCCACTTTCAGGAGTAGTTGGTGTCTTTGAATCAGGTCTACAGTAGCACCTAAGTACAGGGTAATTCCCCAAATAATTCTGGGTTCCTAGAAATAAATTGATTTCTTCAAATAATTTAGTAATCAAATAGGTCATGAGACTTGTGACTCACATCACAAAAGACAAGTGACTTTTCTTATCTAAAGCTTTAGGGAGCAGGAGAGAGGGTGGAATTGATTGATCCTCTGGCTCTGTAGCTTGCACGAATCCCTTCTCTAGGAAAAGGGATTTTTAGGAAAGTCCACTTTTCAGGGTCAGTAAAGAGGCAAGAAGGACAATATTGAGGTACAGAATGTCTGCCTCGAGTTCTTCTGCTAAAACTCATTTCAAACAGTTCTGACAACAATCTCTGAGATTGGAGGCCAGGCTCCGAAAGGCTACTCCAGAGCTTATCTCTGTGTTTCCTATGTATTATATTGTCCATACTCCCCTCCCTATCATTCACAGCAAAATGCCAGGGCTCTTGCTGCTCCCATCTCCCACAAAATCAGATCCCTGAGCAACTAAAAGGATAAGAGATTGACTTTTCCTTGTGTCTGGGAAAACCCTCAACCTCCCCTCACACACACCCTAGATTCAGAACAAAGGCATCATTACCATGAACTATCGTGATCTCTCTGCCCCTGTAGAAATCTCCCAAGGTAACAGTCGAGCCCTGTTTGGAAGCTACCACTCGGACAGTCCTTCTGCTGTCTAAACAATCCAAGTAGGGGTCCCATTCCAGGTTCCTCTTGCTGAGAGCTTGGGCTCTGGGAGAAGACATGCCCAAGGATTCTCCCATGCGATCCTGGCAGTAGGATTTGAACTTCCATTGCACCACCGCAGGCTGGTGGGAGGATGTGGAGAAGTGGCAGCGAAGCACGGTGGGCTGGAAGAGCATGGCCACCTTCTTCTTGTCAGGCACCGTGACCTGAAGACCTTCAACCATGGCTGCAAAACAGAAGGAATGTGTCTGAGCAGTACCCATACCATGGACCCGACCTCTCACCACACGATAGCATCTTCCCTCCTGACACCCTTGTTCTGCATTTATTCGGGGCCCACGGTTCCAGGTTACAGTCTATCATGATAAGGAAGATGGAGCAGCGGGTAGTCACACTGAACCCACAGTGAAGAAACAGAGTCGTGAATGAGTGTGCATAGTTCACATCCTTCTCTTTAGACAGTCCAGGTTCCTAGCCCACAGAAGGATTCTACCCACCATGAGCAGGTCTTCCCATCTTGATCTGATCCTCATAAGCCCCACAGGCATGGCCAGAGGCTATAACCCCAGTCATTCTAGACCTCACCAAGTTCATAATTCAAACTAACCACCACATTTGGCAAGAGGTTTTTTTTAGGTTGCCTCTCATTCCATGTCCTGACCTAGTAACAATCTCATGAACTTTTTATAGTGACAGAACAAAGAAAGTCATGAACTGAGCCACTTTTCTTTTTCTTTTCTTTTTTTATGGTGCACATTGTGCTATTATTTTTTATTTTTATTATCATTTGGTAATTAATTCATAAAGTATAAGATATACCTAACATCCAGTCCATTCCCTTTGACAATTAAATAGAACACTCTGTCATCTATCCTAACTTAAAAGACTTATAAATCCATAGTTATATCCTGGTTTAGCTTGTATACTATCTGAGAACTATCTTCTAAAATATATTTTCTCAATGTTAAATAGCCTGGGTTGGCTATGAGACTATAAGTAGTCTTTCAAACCCATCAGAAATCTGAGAACGAGCAACATTATCTGAAAATATAGGAAGCCTGACTCAGCTTCCAGAACTGAGACAAGTTGTAGAGACAGCTGCTTGCCCATACAGCTCCAGTAAGTCAGGAAGTTGGAGCATCAGTCTGCAGCCTTCTGGCCCAGGATCATCTGACAGACCTTTGAGAAACAGGAATTATTAAGGACTAGCTTATTCTGTCTCGGCAGAACTAAGCTGTCCTAACCTGTAACTTGTATCCTCTCAAGAACGGTACAGGTCTGCAAAAGAGATAGGTAGTTTCTGCCCAGTGGCCACTGCGCCACAATGTACTACCTCACCTGGAGGTAGAGGTGTTCAATTTCATCTTTGAATCCACAAAAGGGGACCTCGGCAAGATATTCCAATAGTTCATCATCCAGCTTCTTGCCCTCAGCTTCACCCCTTTGAGGTGAGCACCAAGCTCAACAAACACCAAACAACTTAAGAGTTTCTCCAAGTGACTCCTTTTACTCCACATCTCTAGGTCATTGCACAATGACCCTTGTTTCTGGAATGCTTTGCTTCACTTCCCTGGGAAAACTTTCAAAACCCAATGCTAAGGCCTTCTTTGACCAGAGTATCCCTCCCTTCTTTGTGTTAGCAACATCCCTAGCGTTCTCCTGCAAACAGTTATTGTGACAACTCTGTGAGTATTTCTTCTCATGCCATTTCAGGAAATGATAATATAGTGTCTGGATTATGAAGCCCACGAGTACTGAACAAATACTTGGTAGAAAAACAATGAAATCAGGAAGGATAACTTTAAGACAAATGGGCTTCCCTTCCAGATGGTGACCAAACAAAAGGGAAGAAATAATGGAGCAAAGAAATCTCTGTATGAAAGAGAGACCTCAGCTGCAAAGCAGTAGACTAGGTTGAACAGCCTTTAAGAGTAATTGGAAGAAGAAAAGAAATTTAAAACCAAATGGGAAGAGAAGCCAGTTGAGATCTGGTGATCAGGGAGAACAAGGGGATTTCAATGAGTGAGATACCAAGGGGAGTCTGAGACACAAAGATCCATGAGATCTCATCAGTTAGAGTCTAGAAGTTCTAAGCCATGAGAACACAATTTCCTATGTGAATGGGAGAGTCTAGAGCTTCTCACCTAGAGATGTCTGTTAGAAGCAAAAGCAGAATTGTGATGAGAGGCAGAGAAAGGAACAAGAAGATAGATTGGAGAGCTTCCGAGCTGAATGCAAGAATCACCAGGTTGGCTTCAGGTAGCTTGGAGCAGGAGACTTTGGGTTTGTTTTGGTTTATTTTGGTTTGGTTTGGTTTGTGTTTTGTTTTCTGAGGAAGAGTTTCTCTGTGCAACCCTGGCTGTCCTGGAACTCACTCTGTAGACTAGGCTGGCTTCAAACTCAGAGATCCACCTGCCTCTGACTCCTGAGTGCTGGAATTAAAAGCATGTTCCACTCCACCCAGCATGGGGCAGAAGGCTTTGCTTTCAAATAGCAGCACGGACTTGAGACAGGTAAGACAGAGTGCCAAGAGCTCAAACATGTTCTCATGAAAACATGCCTCTTTATTGAAGCAACCTTGACAAGGACAAGGTGTACACATGCCTCCTGATTCCAGAGCAGCCTCCCTCCTCCATGAAAGGCACAGTCAAAAACACAGGTCCTCATTCTTGTTGTGAGAAAATGATTCGTGCATTGCATGGAACTTGGTAGTGAACACAAGAGAGTGTTTTGGACCAGCCAAGTGCTTGGAGGCTGCCCATGAATAACTAAGGGAATGGATGAGCAAATATAGGACTATTAGTATGAGAGATTCAAGAGCTGTGCAGAGGAAAGTAGTAGGTGACTCATAGATTGCATAGTATATTAAAATAGTATTGGCACAAAACAGGAAGGGCTTGGAATATCATCTGGCAACATACTAGTGGCAAGGCCTTAAAGTCTGTGTAGCAATCTGAGCTCCATTTCCCTCACCTACCCAGTAAGTATCAATGCTCTTCCCTCCAGGAACACAACATGAACACACTATCTCACCGGGCTCCTTCAGGGAGTGGACTCAATGGAAGTCCACTGAGACGTAGATCTCATGTGACAGCCTCCACCACCATTTTCACCTTTGTCCTCACATCCCCTTCTGAAGCTACTACATTGCAACAACCATCTCCTACCACCAGGCTTGATAATAACCATATTCTGTAAATCGGCTCTATCAAAGGGCAAATGATTCTGTCAGGAAACTCAGATGCAATCTCCTACCACAAATGTCGATGTCACTAATTCCATTCTCCGTGACTCACACACCTGCAATAGAAATGTACATGACTTTACAGTTACTCCCTAAATGTTATAGCACCAATTTTCAGCCCTGTAATTCTTCAAATCTTTACTCATATCCCAGTTTTCCAGATGACGTAAGTGTAACAGAGAGGTGAAATGCTTTCAATTAATAAAGGCTATGTTTGAGTAATGAAGCATGGGCATTATTCCCAGGACATAGCATGCACCTGACCATGCCAGTTCTCTCTGCCCTGTGCCCTGCCGAGGCTCTAGTTGGGAAAATCTCAGTTCCCAGCCTCTCTGGAGTAAATAAAACCATCAAGGGGAAAGAGTACTACATAAAAGCGTTCTTGAGGTTTCAAATGTTATTTACTCTTTTTTTTTTTCAAAAGAGGGAGTCAAATTTGAGTTTTTGTTCATCAGATAATTGCTGAGAATAACCTCGTCATCAGCTTTGTTCTGTTAATGAGATTAGCCATTTGAGGAAGGCAAGCCATTGAACTCTCTTAATCAATTATTAATAGAGGTTAGTCAGTTCTCAGCGTCTTCCATGATAGACACACAAACTCATGCTCCAAAAAATAAGAAATACGTTCTCTGAAATGTTTGCCTTTTTTACAGCATGATGGATACTTAAAGGCCTGAATTTGGAAACCAGTCCTAAATTAGAATCCAGCTACATGGCCTTAGGCAAGTTACTCAACTCTGTGAACTTCAAGTTTCTCCTGAGTGAAATCATAATAATAGTAACAGTCTTACGGGGTTGTTTAAAAGATAGATGGCATTTTATCCTAAGTACTTTGGCTAGACAAACCATTAGGATCTACACATTTTTCTGGACTCTCTTGCAGCTAGCTATGGTCATGTGACTACATTTAAGAAGTGAGAAACAAGGGGTACAGCTTCTAGGTCACATTTCTGCCAGCAAGCTGTTTGCCTTCAACTCTGTTTTCCTTGTTCCCCCTGCTGAGAAGAGCCTACAGCTAGGAGCCACATGTTAAAAATGGTAGCTATAGCCTCACAGATTCAAACTGTAATGAGAAAGAAAATAAAGTGATTTATATTAGTCACTATGTATGATGGGTAAGATCATCAACTTTATAAGACCTAAAATTACTGAGGAAGTAAGACTCTGGGCATGTCTGGGACAAATTACTCAGATGACATTGAATGAGGTGGGAAGAACCAACCTCCATGTAGATTGCCATGGGCTGGAGTCCCAGACTACATGAAAAGGAGAAAGTGCTGAGCCAAGCATTCACCTCCCTCTGCTTCAGACTGCAGATGCAACGTGAGCTGTGTCTCAGGCTCTTGCCACCAAGACAACCACACCATGGTGAACCCTAGCCTTGAACTGTGAGCCAGAACAAGCTCTTCCTTAAGCTGATTCTATCGAGCACTGCATAAAGTAACTAATGCAGTATGGTTTATGGTTTCTTAATTATAGCAGCCCAGGCTATATGCAATTGGGAGAAAGAGATGGAGGAATTTCCATGCCTCTCCTTTATGTGTTTCTCCTTTCATATTAATTTATGTCCATGGATTCCTAGAAATCCCAAGCTAGAAATCTAGATGCATCTTTAACATTCCTTCCATCTCAACCTCTGCATCCAGCCAGTCCTACTTCCACCATCATGTCTGTCCATGTCTGTCTGTCAGTCTGTCCTCCCTCTCTGATTGATTGATTGATTGATTGATTGATTGATTATGTATACAGTCTGCATGTATGCCTGCAGACCAGAAGAGGGCATCAAATCTCATTATAAATGGTTGTGAACAGCTATGTGGTTGCTGGGAATTGAACTCAGGACCTCTGGAAGAGCAGCCAGTGCTCTTAACCGCTAAGCCATCTCTCCAGCCCCCATGTCTGTCTCTTATCTCACTGTATCATATAGGTTCAGGTCCCATCATACCTTCTCTTACAAGGCTTCTTACTGACATCTAATCTATTCACCACCTTGAGCACAAATGTTCTTTTTGAAATGCATATTTGATCATGGCATGCCCCTGGCTCTGACTCTTTCTTTCAAGACTCCCTTTAGCCTTCTGGAGAACAAAGAGGCTTCTCTTTTCTTTGCTCCTGCAGCACTAAATGGCTTGAAACACAGATAAATATTTGTAGTTTACAAAAACATATCACGTCCTCCCTTGGTTCTCAGCCTTTACACAGCTTGTTTCCTCTGCACATTTCTTTATTCTTTCTCCCCATAGCTCCCTTCCCTTCTAACTCCTACTTATTCTTCAGGACTTCCTCAAGTATCACTATCTCTAAAAGCTGCTTCCAGCTCTCACCACAGAACACAGCAGAACCACATCTCCTTGCATGAGAATTTCCTATTCAGTCATCTGCGGCTTTTGTTATCAACAGTTCCATTCTGCAGGCTTCTAAAGATTCTGTTACATAGTAAGGACAAGATCACAGTTGTTGGATGACATGGAATGGATTTCACTGTTCGTTCCCTTTCCAATCTTGCATTGGTCTCTCCAGGCATGGGTACCATTCCAACTCCACATACTATACACTGGACCACGGGATTTCCTTTGCCTAGTGTAATATGAGCAGATAAGTCACAAGACATGTTCAAGTAGAAGTTTAGAGGCACTTGTGTGACTTGGCTCTACACGCTGCCTCTACACTCTCACCCAGTCCTCCCAAGCATTTGCCCATCACTGTAAGAACAACATAACCAATTAGTGTCTGTTCTTTCATACTGGTAAAGGACAGTTGGTATTGAGTCAAGTTCACCAAGCCAACACTCAGCTACCCACAGCTAACTGCAGCTTGCATGTGATCTGATTAAGAAATAAGTATCAATTACAGTGAGCTATTGAGGCTTATTTTTTGATGCTTCATCAAAATGCTAATGAATATGCCTCGTCAGGTTTGTGAGAAGTATTGGGCTATTACTATCTGCTGAACGTTGTTCTGAGAGTTTTTACGTGATTTAATTTTAATTATTTAACCAGCACTGTGAGATGAGTGATCTTTGCATGTCTAAGTCAAAAGAAATAAGATAAAATACTAAGCTAGCATTCAACTCCAAATCAGTTAGTGGCAACCCTATGTAGGACCATGAAAGGCAGCCTGGTTTCTGGTCGAACACAGGCTAGAAACTTCCAGAGACCCCAGGTGATCCTAAGGAATGGCATGCGTTTGGCTACGCTCCCAGCCTCCAGCCTCCTGACACAGGGCACAGCCCTCCATAGATCTGTGTCCTTTTTCGGCAATGCTCCTACTAGCCCCTCCACAGGTAGAAGGTGTGACTACAGGCCACAGAGCCTCAAGACATCTCCATATTCATGAGATACCTAAAGGCCAGAGGGCATAGCCAATTAAGCATTCCTTCTTAGACCCTCCTCGCAAAAGGTATTTAACCTCAGGCCCTCCCTGAGAAAACTGGGATACAGTTTCTCATCTACTTTCCGCCATGACAATAAACATCTTAAAACCATGGACAGTTTCTTTCATCAGGATCTGCTTTGGGGAACAACAGAGAAGGCCTTTGCCTATAGAGCCACTATCTAATCTCCTGCAGAAAACCTTTCTATGTTCCCAGCCACAGAGACCACCAACCCAAGCAAGCTGACCACTGTGACCAAGCCAAGAACTCTCATCCCCAAGGAACACAGCCGGAGCTTCTCTCTCCCTTTCTCCCCCTTCGGCTGCCTACCAATCCAGCCCTTATACCCCACTTCATTCTCTGCTCTATTGCAGCTCCCAGCAGCACCTGGAGGCCCAAGAGCCTGAGAACCAGCTGGTCGCTGGCTGCCTTTTGGCCCGGGGACCCCCATCCCTCAGCCAACTCTGGTAGTTCCCAGGTACCTCAGACTGTGCTCCCCACCCCCGGAGCAGAGCGGGGGTCCCACAGCTTCCCATAGCTCCATGCCTTCCCAGCTGTGGGGAGAGTGCAGTCAAACTTCCTGCACCTCTGCCTCCTCTAGTGGCCCTAGCAGGGCAGATGCAAGACACACTTTAACCCAACAACCCTGCCCCTAAACACATGTACAACACATACACATACACACACACACACACACACACACACACACACACACACACACACATGTATTCTGCAGCCTCTGACCTGCTCTCCTCTATATCAGCCCCTTGGAAAGGCTGGATACAGAAGGAGTAACAGTGTGAACGCTCTGCTCCTAAGGCAGAGCATTGCATCTTGTAAGCCCCAGACACAGAAGGAGAACAGAGGAAGTAGCATGTTCTTCTGAGCTCTTTCTTGTTTCTTGGCCCACAAAGAACTCCAGTCATCCAAAATGCTTTCTTTTCATTTTCAGAGAGCCAAAAACCTCTCTCCATAGCCGCGATTTTAAGCATGCATATAGAACAGCCACATCTTGCATGTCTTGGTGTATAGCACTAACACCAAGTCCCAAATTCTCAGCAGTGTCTGTTCTGTCTTGAGGACACAGCCTCTGCCTTTCTGCAGTATCCCCTGTACACTCTCCCCTCACGCACACCGCAGGACTTAATTTAAGGAAAACCAACAGCCAATCTCTCTCATTTCCCCCTGCACTGTTTCCATGAATTCCACAAACTCTAACCCTCGACACCCAAGACACCACAATAGTCATCATGTAGATTCACTAAAGTCAAGAATTACAGTTTGAGCCACCTTCACCAAAATAGAATGCCTCCCTTGGATCCTGGCCCTTGAAACAACCAAGTTATGCTAAAGTGGTGACACGCTTTGAAAATTCTCCTGGACTTTTTCAATCAATAAAACCCCATGGACAGATAAGTCCTTTGTTTCTTCTGAGCCTTGGGCTTCTTGAGTGTAAGTAGGTAATGATGACCTTACTTTAGAAGGATCAAATGGGATGATGCATATGAAAGCCATGCAACACAGAGGAAACCGTCACAGCACAAAAATACCTAGAACAACCACCAGAAGCCATTACCTTTCTGTATGCTTCCGACTAAAGAATAGGAAGGATGAATACCTAAAGGAGGCAAAAGATAAACGGGTTCTGGAAATTGGAGGAATATACCAAGGCCATGCTGGGCTGGATTCAGGCCACCTGGTCCAAAGTATTCTCCTCGCCCTACCTAACCTGACCACCTAACCCTGACTTCCAAAAGCTTAGTGCTAATCATTTGTTCTTCTGGAACTCTCAACAACGGATCATCCTTCCTAGCTGTTGGGTTTTTTTTTTTTTTTTTTCATTCTAAACATTAATTAGAATGGAAAACACTGAAGAAAACTGAGATCTACTCAGTTTCCTTCACCAGGCTAATTAGCAGGTCATCAGAATTAAATGGAGAAAAACCTTCAGGCTCAGAATCGCACAGCCAAAAGTAACCCTAGAAACTACCCACCTAACAGACTATAAGACCAAGATATAAACCTGCCCAGGGCTTCACAGCTCTTTATGGGAGAGCTAGTTCTTGAACCCAACTGTTAACTCCCAGGTTAGGGATCCTTCCATCCAACAAGTTCCCATACTAAGACTGCTAACATCAGACCAACCACTAAGTACTTGAACTAAAACTACTAACATACGGTAGCACAGAGCTTACAGTACTCAAACCTTTGTAAACCAGCCACTCGGCAGACTCATGTGTCCAAACTGTAGGCATCGATAAGGGTACTACAACAGCCATCTTCTTCTAATCCAACGAGAAGCACCAGGCTGGTGAAGGTGAGTGTAGAGACGGCTATGATAAAAGATTGAAAGAAGTTTTTGGTATAAACAATGTCCCTTCTGTGGAAGAAGACAGAACGTAGAAGGGAGGGAGTATAAGCACAATACAGGGCATGAAAGGGGATGATGGAAGTTAAGTACCAACAATCTCTAGAAGAGAGTCTTCCTTTCCCAGGATTAATAGCGCTGTAAGTGTTCATACCACCACCCTTACATGGTCATCAGATAGCAAAGTGGCCCAGGTAACAGCCATGTCCCAATACCTCCCTGCCTCCTCCACACTGGGTAAGGAGATTTTCTGAGGCACCTTACAATACTTGGGGAAAATTTCTCTTACTGCTTTTGTATAATGCTAAAACTATTGTCCACACTCCCACAACCAGTGTCTCTGCCTCCAGACCAAGCTCCTTGGAGAGACAGGCTGTATCTTACGCTTACTAACCCCGGCACAGAGCGTAGGACATGGCAGTGACTCCCGGAGTGCACGAAGACATTCTCAATTCAGCCATCACTTCTTCAGGAACTTCGTTTCAGAGTCAGTTTGGGTTAGAGCCCAATGTTTTGGATAGAGTGTAGCCTATTCCAGGCGCCATAGCACCTAGGCAGCTCTTACAGAACCATCAACCATTACGACAAATTCCCCCGAGTTCTTGTTTGAATCACCAACTAGGCTGACCCTTCTCTGAGGGTAAGGGCTATGTCCTTCCTTCAGCCTCAGCACTTGTCCTTGCATTTAGAAACCACAGGGGTTGAGGACAAGCCAAGAGTCTCCATCACAGAGACACTCATCGGTCTCTAGGAAAACCTATAGCTAGCCCGTGGAGTGGACTCTCTTGGAGTAGAGCCACAGTGTTTCCCACAGCCTGTGTTGCCAGGGGCGACTGAACCTGACCGTCCTCCTTACTCAGGAACAAAGACCGAATGAGCCCTCCTTCAAGTCTCATTGCTACAGAGCACCTGTTGCTAAACTAGCAGCTGGTAAGCATTTTGTTTTTGTTCAAAACAACAACAACAAAACCAATCTCTTGCAGGAAGTAGCACTACACTGACAATGAGAAATCATGAGGCTAAATGCATAGCAGGAAGAAGAACTGGATTTCAGCAAGGAAAGACAAGGAAGAAGCTGTTACAGCCTGAGGAGAAGAACCCAAGTGTTGATGAGAAATTGCTCAGCCTGCCTTAAAGCAAAACAGGGGAGTAGAAGGCTGGAGAGAGGGAGCATGGAGGAGGAGGGGAGACAGGGAGGGAGGGAGAGAATGAATGTGGCTTGTTCTTGGCTCTGTCTCATTTTTAATCTGCCTTTTTTTCCCCCTCTCTCTTTCCCCCTTTTTACCTTGTCTCAGGAGAGAACTCATTGATTGGGCTGGACCGAAATGTCTTACCTTTCCTCGTTATGGCTCCTATGTGAGGAATGAGTCTAAATCCCTCTCATCCTTGACTATGCCTCTCTCCTCAGGCCCCCTCCCCGGCAGCCATTGTTAGCGCCCTCATACTTTGCAGGGGCTGAGAGGCGCCTTGTCCATCAGCACCTCTGACAGCAGGGAGGAGGGGACAGGGCATGGCAGGGGCTAGTCAGTGGCATCACAGGAGACAGCCTCACTTCGACATCACCCTGCATCTGACAGCTGAGACACCCTGATAAGTAACCTGTTGCCTGTTTCCAGGCAGAACCAGCTCTCCAGGTGCAGAAGGCAGAAGGCACAGACAATGCAGAGCCTCCCTCCACACAAAAATAAAGCAACAGAGCCTCCCACCAGAAACCCAGGGAAGCAGGTGGAGCTGGTGCACAGAAGTCTGCCTGGGGGCTGGGAGGACTGAGGTGATGCCCCAGACTCAAATATGAATACTGTTGTTTCTCTGCATCTCTGTTTCTATAAACCGGGGCTTGGGGGGGGGGGGGGCTGAACTAGATTTCCTGAGGTCCCTCCACTAATAGTTTCCATTTCATAAGAAACTGTTAGCCATCTAGAGAGCCCATATGGTCTTCTCCCACTCTCTGTGAGTCCCCCCAGTACTCCTCTTGGGCAGACCCAGTATGAAGGGGATGGAGGACGACAAGAAAAGCATCTCTGACTCATGGACCTCCTAAGATGCCTGCCTGACTTCAAAGAAGCCATGACACAGGCCACAAGTCCAAGTCCCCTTGAAGATGGCAGCTGAGCAGTCGAGGCGACTCAGAGTTAGGATCTGTGAGGGCGGCAGTGGGAAGCACTGGGAGGCCAGAGGAGGGAGAAGCGTGGATCAGCTAAACCCTGGAATTAGATGATTCATATTTGAATAATGTGGGAGGGATGAACTCAGAGCAGCCAAGATAAGAGGCTAACTCTGCTGAGGGTGCCACCCCCCACCTCATCCCAGCCAGGGGCAAGAGCAGTGTCAGGGCCTATCATTTGCCATGGGGAAAGAACTCAGGCAATTGATAATTTCATCCTGAGAGTAAAGGAAGAGGGGGCATTTGCCTTTCTTCCTTCTTACATGTCTTTTCTCCCATTTCAGTGATTTGCTTTGGCTATTTAAAGCTGGATCCCATTTTCCTAGTGTCTTGATCTCACCCTACCTCATCTCACCCCACCCTACCACACCCCCTTGGAGCTGATGGATGCCCTGGAGGAAACAAACTTTTTTCTTCTTGCAGCCATTTGCTCTCTTCTCTTCTGCCTGTGACCTGATCCTATCAGCATGACCTTTTGACACCTTATTCTGTTTTCTCCACTGTCTCTTTGGTTGCCTCTGACCCACCCCCAGCCATCTAAATCCTCCTCACCCTGCCCCATTTTTCCTTCAGTGGGGCTACTCTGTGAATCTGAGGTGGCCACCCCAGGGCCACTTGTTCCTTAACCCAGAATTGCCGAATTGTACACAGCATTACAAACAAGGGCTTCTCCTAGCACCAGAAGATGGGAAGAAAGTTCACAAAAGGAGAAGTTACCTCTGAACCTCCATACAAATTAACCTTGTTGGGGGGAGGGGCATCGATCTATTACAGGGTTGCCTTTTATCTTCTCCAAATGGCTCCAGTAAGATTGATCAGGCCTTAAATTCCATGGTCAATCAAGCCTGTTCTTCATCTTTCCAAACCCCTTCCCCTGCAGCCAGAGAGCCCCAGAGTATGCCCCTGGGTCTCCCTCCTCTTCTAGGGAAATAGCTGGGGAGACACTCCTCTACCCCCTCACCCCCCCCTCCAGAAAACCAGTGCTGTTAATTAATCAACCCCTTCTGAGCTTTCCCCAGGCTTCGCCCAGGACTCGAGCCTAACAAAACTCAGAGAAGGAAGGAGGAAGAACCATTGTCTGGAGGGGAAATATACATCCTAAGAACAGCCTCATAGCGCTAGTGAGTCAAACACCTGCATCTCCATCCAGTTCCTTTGCGATCCAGCATTCTCCCTTGCCTCCCCATCATCCAAACACACACACACACACACAGAGAGAGAGAGAGAGAGAGAGAGAGAGAGAGAGAGAGAGAGAGAGAGAGAGAGAGAGAGAGAGACTAAGCAGCTTTAACACCGTCAAAAAGGAGGAAAACGAGGGTGGAGTGGAACACCACCACTGTGGGAATACATATAAAGTTATCCATCGCTGTAGCAAAGGACTCTTACCTGTTAACCAGAAGACAGCGGTCCACCCCAACACGACCCTATCCATCTTCCCCAACTTCCCATCCAGATCCAGAGTAGGGAAAGCGGGCAGCGGCTGGCACGCTAGGATCACGATGACCTCGCGGCAGCAGGCGGCGGCGGCGGAGCGCGGGCCCGGAGCGTCCCTGGCGCCGCAGCCCTTGGGGCTGGCCGCTCAGCCCGGCCCCGGGCGCTGGACGCCGCCGCCTGCGACAGGCGCGCTGCCGCCGGCTCCAGGGTCCGCTTGGGCTGCGGGGGCCGTTCCCGCACGCACAGGCTGCGCGGCGCGGGGCGAGCGCCTCCCCGCAGCAGAGCTCACCGCGCGGGGGAGCTCGACCGCCGCGCCGCCGCCCGCGCCGCCGCCGCCCGCCAAAGTTTCTCGGTCACGTGCCTGTCTCTCCGGGCTGGGAGGTCAGCGTCTTGCAGCGAAGTCCACCCCCCCCCCCCCCGAGGGCGGACCATGTGGCGGGGGCTGCGGTCCACCCTCTGCTCAGGCCACCACGCAGGATGGGACTCGATATCTTCCTATGCTCCTGGCAGCCTTGCACCTGTACTGGGTGTCAGGAACAGAAGGGCTACAAGGACTTGGCATAACTTCTCCTGGGGCTTAGACCTCTGTAGTTTTTGTTTGCTTGTTTGTTTTGTTTTGTTTTGCTCTACCCTGGCTGGTGCATCTGGTTCAAAGAGCCAAGAGCCCCCAGCCAAACTGGAATCCATAGGGGAGAAACCTACTAGGCAACACTTTTTTTTTCCGTTAAAACATGTTGCTTAAGGGTCTTTTAACAGAAAATGCGTTTTTAATAAGAGAGAGATTGAAATGGCCTACACCTATACACCCGCCATTTGCAGAGCACGTTTTCATGGGTTATGCCCACTTTTAAAATGGAGCTGTCTCCTGTCTATTGGAAAGGACTCAGAATACATTGAGAAAGCACTGAGAAACTAGTGCTTGGGTTAGCAAATGCATACTAAGGCTCTCATGGGCTCTAAGAACTAAGGCTACAGGATGAGTAACGGTATAGACTTCCTGAGAGCCGCATCTTGGGTCCAGGAGGGGAAGAAGGCCAGACTATTAGAGACAAAATGCACACTCATTGTTTAAAAAAAAAAAAAAAAAAAAAAAAAAGTGCCAGTGTCGTCGTAGGATAGGGAAGGGGCCTGGTGGACTCAGGAAAGAGCAAGTTAGTCCCAGGGGTGGGACTGATGACCACAATAAAGGAGACATCTGTGTTAGCACTTGAAAGATGGGACAAGATTTGGGCTGTTGAGGGTTGGTGGCGGTAAAGAAGCAGGAACCCCTTCTTCTAGCTGGAAGAAGGGAGAAAGAACGCCCACCAAAAACTGTGGGTGAACTCGGAAGCAGAAATCCCTCACCCTAAGAACTGATGGAGGTGAAAGCAGAGGTGACATGACACATGTGGTATAAGGAGGAGGCCCAATGATGGCCTTTTGCCACGACTTGCCTTCCGGGTTCCTTTTGTGTATTTGTATAGTTACAAATACAGAAGCCAGAAAGTCTAGTCACCTCCTGACCACCAAAGCTGGAGGATAGGCCACTGGCCCCAGGATGGCCAGGGTGACCTCTTAACCCATAGGTTTCTGAATCTGGATCAAGTAGTGCAAGAGGCAGGGGCTCTGGAGAATCAGTGTTGCCCAGAGGTAGCAGCAGCTTCTGGGGCCAGGGCCGGTGTGGTGGATGGAGGTCCCGAGGCCACACTACTCCGGGATGTGGTCTGAGCTGCAGTCCTGGTGTGGCCTCTCTAGTTTTCCACTTGTCTCCTGCATCTGGATCTTGAGCGTATTCAGTAAGTCTTAGAGCCACTCTTTACATTTTATGGATGGTCTTTTTACTTAATTTGAATGAGTGATCTGTATGCCATTAAGAGCCCCGAGTAATACGCTCTATGAGAGAACTTGGAGAACTATATCCTTTAGCACCCAGAAAATTAGAAAATTAAGATGGTACTTAACATCCATAGGTTTCTTATTAGGGTCGAAGCAAGTTTGTGGGTGTTTTTACAAGATTCCTTGTCACTAATACCTTTAAGATCAAGAAGACAGTAAATGGTAGAGCTAGAATTTGACCTCAGGCCATCTGGCTCCCAAATGCATGCTTTCCACTAAAAAAGCATGTCTACATCGAAGGGTGGGAATAGCGATGTATTTGTATTATGGTCTGCTATCTACCGCGTGCGTATGTTTGTACATGTGCAAAACTTAGACATGTAAGAAAGTTTATACAGAGGGGAAATATGGGAGACTGGCTGATTTAAAAAGTGAATGTTCACAGACATGACCTTTGAATGTGTGTTATGTGTATGTCAACAGGAATCAGGAGTCTTCCAGAAGAATTATATCATAATGAATCATAGAATGCAGGTGCCCTGCCTTTCATCCCAGGAACTCTTTTCAGTTCTGCATGTTATCATACTGCATGTTTATAACTAGAGAGATGTAGTGGCCTAACCCCTATGTTCCTGAGTGGGTGGGACTCTGTGCTACATTCTAAATTGAACTATATGCCCCTCCTAAATACACATCACTATGCTCCTATGCACACCACTATGTTCCTATACACACCACTATGCTCCTATGCACATCGCTATGCTCCTATACACACCACTGTGCTCCTATTCACACCACTATGCTCCTATGCACACCACTGTGCTCCTATACACACCACTATGTTCCTATACACACCACTATGCTCCTATGCACATCGCTATGCTCCTATACACACCACTGTGCTCCTATTCACACCACTATGCTCCTATGCACACCACTGTGCTCCTATACACACCACTATGCTCCTACAGACACCACTGTGCTCCTATACACACCACTGTGCTCCTATACACACCACTATGCTCCTATACACACCACTGTGCTCCTATGCACATCACTATGCTTCTATACATACCACTATGCTCCTACACACACCACTATGCTCCTACACACACCACTGTGCTCCTATACACACCACTATGCTCCTATACACACCACTGTGCTCCTATACACACCACTATGCTCCTATACACACCACTATGCTCCTACACACACCACTGTGCTCCTATACACACCACTATGCTCCTGTACACATCACTGTGCTCCTATGCACACCACTGTGCTCCTATACACACCACTATGCACACCACTGTGCTCCTATACACACCACTATGCTCCTATTCACACCACTATGCTCCTATTCACACCACTGTTCTCCTATACACACCACTATGCTCTTATACACACCACTGTGCTCCTATGCACACCACTGTGCTCCTATACACACCACTGTGCTCCTATACACACCACTGTGCTCCTATACACACCACTGTGCTCCTATACACACCACTGTGCTCCTATACACACCACTGTGCTCCTATACACACCACTGTGCTCCTATACACACCACTGTGCTCCTATACACACCACTGTGCTCCTATACACACCACTGTGCTCCTATACACACCACTGTGCTCCTATACACACCACTGTGCTCCTATACACACCACTATGCTCCTATACACACCACTATGCTCCTACACACACCACTGTGCTCCTATACACACCACCATGCTCCTATTCACATCACTATGCTCCTATCCATAGCACTGTGCTCCTATGCACACCACTATGCTCCTATCCACACCAGTATGCTCCTATGCACATCACTATGCTCCTATCCACACCAGTATGCTCCTATGAACATCACCCTGCTCCTGTGCACATCATTGTGGTCAATATGAAAACACTAAGGCTATCCCTGGTGATCCAAAATGTGCAGCCCAAAGGATAGAGCCAGAAGGACACTGAGACAACAGAATTGGTTTTGTCATATTGGTAGTAGATGGTAACATACAGGACCCCCAGTAGCTCATTGCCTTTGTTTTTCTTTTGGACCTAGAGCAGCAGAATTTCTGTACCGTGTCTTCTTAAAAGGGAGAGTCCACATTCAATTAAAAATAATAAAATCAAAATCATCATACAACCTGGAAATCTGCATGTTAATCCCTTCTTCCAAGTACTTTCAAAAAATTAGTTTTTTAGAAGTAGTATTATTTTTATTTTCCTAGGAAGCTGTTAATATTTGCAAATAAGCCTGTGGTGTGGCTGAATTCTCACTGTCCATTTACACTAGCCAAGCAGAGCAGTTCTCTGGGTAGAGATTGGTTGATCACAACAAAGGGAGAGGTCTGCTCCCCACCATGTCACACTTTCTCCTGCAATGATCCCAACATGTCAGAGAAAGATCCGACGTTGGACCAGAGTAGGAGTCTCAGAAAGTCACGACTAGCATTGGGTTTGGTGGGGAGAAAGGATGGACAAGTAGTCTACTTTCTTCAAAGCTGCATGCTTTAGAACAGAAATCAGGACACAGAGAATAGAGACGTGAGCCACCACAAGGAGACATGCTGGGAACTGGGAGCTGGGAGCAACACATAGTTATAAATATGATGCAGCTGAACCCTCTTTAAAACATGATTCCATTGCAGACACACAGGCATGCATGCACATGAATCCTGCTTAACGTGGGTCTTTTTAAAGCATGTAGATAAAAATTATATTTCTGCCTCTTTCTGATCTTTGTTCCCGGAAGAATAGATGAAGTAGGACTTTAAAGCAGATGCCATTTTAAAAAAAAAATTCTAAGTTTGGTTCCTCCTTCTTTTCTTTGTGCCACCTATTGGGCTTGTTATCCTCCCTATCCTCATACTGACAAAACCATCCCCAGTGAATTCTGAGTTCAAAAACAAAATTCTAAACCAAGGACTCTCCTGGAAATGGATGCATTTTTAATCTAGAAGCTCTTTTGTAAATGAGGGATACTTTGTTTTGTTTTTTGTTTGTTTGTTTGTCTGTTTTTAAGTCTTAAAGACTAGTATCGTAAATATAAAGTTCATGGTGCCCTCCATGTCAACTACCAAGAACTGTGGTCATTACACCATGAGCAAAAGACTGGGTGGATATGCTATAGTTCATGCATTTGTGTTAGGTTTAACTTTAGAGTCTGCTATCTCAGACTCCCACTTTGGGTGATGACGAATGCTGAATTAAATGGTACCTTTGTACTCTACCTGGTGTCAGAAGACCCTCCTCCTGAATTATCTTTCTGAATGCCTTTCCCCAAAGGGCCCATGCAAGGATAATGTGCAGAAAAAAAAACAGCATGATCTCAAATATGGGGGAAGATACGTTTTACAAAGATGAAACAACAAAAGAAATAATCTCAAGGTAATACTTTAATTCATTTGTACCTTCTTTATAATTTTCTGAACACTGTTATTTCTACAATGTGGAAGTTTTTGACTGAACATATGCCCCTCCTCAAATTTATTCAGTGTCTGGGACTTCCCTGGAGGAAGGAGAAAGGCAGAGGGGAGGGGCAGGTGCTTTGTCAGGCCTGTATTTTTAGCCAGATACAAAGCTCCCAAATGTACACCTGCTCTCATTATGTCTCAATTGTGATCCACTAATCAAGTTAATTATGAAGATTTGAAGCCCTGGGAACACTTACAGACTAATACTTCAGCCCATAAATTGTTTGTAATTTACAGGGCCAGAGATGAAGTAAGGCGATTTCCCCGTTATGAGCCCTCATTCTGGTTTTGGCTTGTGTTTCTCTTTCTGTTCCAATTATTAGCATCTTTTGGAAACCTGAATAACACTGGCAACTCCCAAAATGGGGAACAGAGCAATTCTGATCCCAGTGACAGAGCAATGTCTGAAAGCCTGCGAGAGAAAGAAGAAAGGGGATATGGCCTGCTGGATTTCACAAGCCCAACGTGCCTTCAGCCCTAGACCTTGACAGGGTGAAAGGTTCTTGCTCAGAGACTTAAGCGTTTTTTCAGAGGCCTTCCCTGGTCCCAGTCATAGACAGAAAGAACCCAAGGGATAGACAGGAGCTACAAAAATACATCATCTGATGACCTCACTCCCAATAATATGGGTAGATGCCTCATCCAGCATAGCTCCAAGGTCAGACCTCACTAGGGCATTGAGGGAATGGAAAAAAGACAGCACACAGACACACATGGGCAGAAATCTTGGATGGGTTGGGTTGGGCTGTCTGATTAAAAACTCAGCACACTGGAAGCCCCGTGTGCTTATTATATACAGTTGAACATGGTCTGGGTTCTTAAGTACAAACAAGAAGGCGGGCTTACGACTTACTGCTGGATCAAGAAATGTGGTTCAGCCCAAACAAGTGAGAGTGGAGTTTGCTTCCCACAGAGTGTGTTCACATGAGCAGAGGGGCAATAATGCTACAGGTAAGCTGAGATCAGACAAGGGAGATCGGGCTAAAAGGTCTAGACTCGGTAGGAGCAGTCTCTGTGGGGGAGTGGTTTTTAGGCTGTGGATAGCCACGGAGAGAAAGCAATGAGGGACATTTTCTGTTAACATCCACAGGTGGACCAGAGGAAGGCTTTGCTGTCCCTCTAAGCCAATGTCAAGATTCACTCCGGGCTTCCTCTGTTCCCCACACACAGGGATGGCGAGGTGGAGCATAAAGGCAGATACTGAACATCATGAAAGGAAGTAGATCAAATGAGCACAGGGCAAGTGAACTCTCAATGACAGTATTAGAGAGTATTAGGTCCACCTTGACCTTCATGTTGGAACTGTGGAGTAAAGACGTCTCACACAAGTGTCTGCACTGTGCCCCTCTTCGCCAATTCTAGATGCCTTACACATGAAGGGAATCAATATTCATTACCATCTGCTCCAGGATACTCACCTGCCTTTTACCTTCTTCTCTCTGCCATAAAAATCATTCACTTATTGAGTAAAGATGAGCAGGAATTCAAAGATGAATGAATGAGTCACAACCCATCGAAAAACGCACAGATGCATCATAGGCATGTGTGTGGGGAGGGAGGCAAAGATGATGGTGTGACAGGGGCCATGTTAAAGAATGTATCAGGTATGATGTGGAAATAAAAACAGAGGGAATGGGTCATTTGTGTGACTCAGAAATATTTTCATTGAGGTAACCCCTGATCTAAATCTTAAGCATCGCTGGAACAGAATCTCTTAGGGCAGAAAGGAAGCCAGAGGTGCAGAGACATAAGCAGCAAGCAGTAGTGAAAGTGGGGCTTGCTTCCCAGAGGATGTGCTCGAATGGGCAGCATGGCAATAACACTGAGATCAGACAACAGAAACTGGGTTTCCAGGTCTGAACTTCATGGCAAAGGAACTCATGAGAACTTCTAACAAAAGGAACATCAGCCTTGTGTTTCACCAAATTGTGTTTCTGGCCATAGAATATAGAATGAGTTAAGTAGAGAAAAAATAGAGGGCTTCTTCGTGGGAGTGTTAATTTTAAGAGGCCAGGAAGGAACAAATCATTCAAAGTAGGCCATGGGACACCATGAGAAGGAATTGAGAGAAATATTGCAGGACAATGCAAGAGGCAAAAGCCATGTGACCAACTTGGTGGATAGAAGGAACTGGGCAGTTGGGGGTTCATTTACTCAAAATGTAGAAATACATTCAGCAATGTCTAGAAGGAACCCAGAAATTCCTGGTTTGCTTTTGTAAATTTTCAGATCATAAAAATCTTAGAGGATCTGTGTTAAACATGCTGTTCCAAAAGTGTTAAAGGGTCGTAGGGTCTCGTAGATCTCAGGGTCATGAGCAGTGTCAGCTTAGGGAAGTCATTTTTCTACTCTATGCTCCAATATCCTGGTCTGCAAAAAAGGCCAATCAAGGACTCTGTCTCTTACAGTTGTGAGGGAGATATGAAATAACTCTCATGGAGGTTTAGGAGAGGCTGATATAATACCTTTCAAAGAACATTAACTGCCATTATTTTATCAAAACAGGACAGAGGCTGTGTACAAACGATATCAGGCATTTAATACAAACCAGCATTGGGGAAAACTCAGCCACATTTTCCAAGAACCCACTATAGCATTCTTGGGTGCTTTTCAGCACAGTTAGCTGAAAATTGTATCTTCTATGTTCACATTAAAAAATATGTATTTTACATAGGAAATAGATATAGATATAAATATGATAAGAGATAGAGATAGAGATAGAGATAGAGATAGAGATAGAGATAGAGATAGAGATATCCTACATAAATCTTTAGTGGCTTTTCCTCATTTTGACTAAAATCTAAGTCTTTATGGTGTCCTTGGATAAGTTCTACACAGCTTGGCACTCACATCTGCTATCCTATGTCCATACCTGCCACTTTATTCTGGTTATAGGAGTGGCTTTGCTGTTGTTCAAACACAACACTCCCATCTCACCTGAGTGCTTGTTATTCCTTCTACCTGCAGTGATCTCTGGAAATTTCATGGTTTGGCTTTCCAGTTGCTTCTAGTCTGTTCCAGTTTTATTGTCTTATCCTGGGGCTTATCTGACCGCCTTAAATTTCAGGCTCTGCCCATTACTATTCCCTTATTCTGATTTTCTTCATCAGATTTTTCCAATATAATGCTCTGACATCTAATTAGAAACATAATTGTTTATTTCTTTATTGCCCATTTTCTTCATTACACCCTTGGTTTTATCTAACCTATTCTTTTGCCTATAACAGACCTGGGCACTCAGGAGGCTCTTCTTAAACCTGTATTGAGTAAATGAACTGCTGCCGGCTGGTATCACTCATCCCTGGTTCTCCTCATTCTCTTTCCACTTCCCCTATACTCCTTCTTAGTCACCTTGGTCTTCTGTCTATGGCTTCTAAATGCTCGTATTCTTCAGTACTTCATCTTGGGTCCTTTTTCTCCGTGGGTTATCTCACCCATTTCCATGAACTGAAACAGCCTCTTTACATGGCTTTCTTCCAAATTCTATCTCAAGACCAGACCTCCAAGCTTATATGGACTCTTGGCCCCTTAATATCTTCACTCAAATATAGAATAGGCATTAGAAATTAACATATCCATAATGGTATCCTTAATCTCCAGACTACCTCAATCGAAGTCTGCCACCGTCTAAAATTTCTGAATAGCATAATTTGATCTGATTAAAAAGTAGATAAAGTTGTGTTTATTTAGGACTTAAGAATGAAAAAATAAAAATAATTGTCAAAGAATGAGGGGGAGAGATACGAGAATATGGACCCTCCTTGGCATCAGCATTTTCTCTCTCTACCCCCCAACCCCCAGGTCCTCTGGAATGTAGTAAAAGCACCACCTGCCACTTGATACCTCACACACCTTTAGGTGGCTCCATTTCTCTTGTTTTAACATGCAACCTATAAGTTCTGTTTTCCCCTGTACTACAACGCTAGCCATTCCTCGCTTTCCATATCTGCCAGTGCGTTTCTAACCTAAGCCACCATCTAGGCTCATTTACACCTAGACTTTCTTAAGTCCTCCAGGTACTGGGGACTGAATCCTAAGGATCTTAAGGCCTTGAGCATGCTAGGCAAGAACAGTAAGCTACACTCTCCAGTCCTTTTCAAGTTTTGTATTTTGAGTCTAGGTCTCAATAGGTTGTTGACTTTTGAGTTTGTGATCCTCTCACCTCCTATAGTATTCATGTACACTCCCTTTCCTCACCGTGTGATACTAGGGACCCCAGGAATGCTGGCAAGCACTCTACCACAGATACACCCACAGCTCCTATCCCTTAACTCTTGAAGGAACCTCTTAACAGACCTAACCCTGTCAGTTCTTACTGCAGTTTGTAAATATTTGTTGGGAGGGGGTGGAGGCAAGGTGCACATGTGGAGATGAGAAGACAACTTGCGAGAGTCAGTTCTTTTCTACCATGAGTTGAACTCATGTTGTCGGGCTTCTCAGCATCTTTAACCAAGGAGCCACTTCACATACTCTCAGTCTTACCACTTTGACTTATTCTCCAAAAAGCAGTAACATTGACCTTAAACTATCAATCATATCCTGATGTGTTCTTAAAAGCATTTAAATAATAATAGATTTCTGGTCCAGAGATGCTTCAGCAGGTAAAGGCTTTGCCACCAAGACTTACATTCGACCCTCAGAACTCACATAGTAAAAGGAGAGAACAGATTTTCACAGGTTGGCCTCTGATTTCCCTTACACATCATGGTGCATGCACATCCCACCCCGAACAAATAAATGCAGTTTTAAAAGGAGATTTGTCCTCACCACAAAAAATAAGTACACAAGGTAATACATATGTTAACTAGCTCAATTTAGTCATTCCATTGTGTGTACATATATCAAAATAGCATGTGTGTATACAATAAATGTATGCATTCGTTCAACTAAAATACTATAAAATCTTAAATGACCATTTTATTGAGATTACAATTTGAATTTCTCATAATGGCCATACCCAAGTCCCCATTTATTATTCCAACCTCAACATAGACCATTTTCTCCCTGAATAGAATCATACCACCACTACAAAGTAGGCTTTCACTGTACTGAGGACATGACCAGATTGTTATCATCTGAGCCTTTGTGTTTCCCATTCTGTTTGTCTGGAATTCTTTTCTCTATGTTCCTTTCTATTTTTCTCATTTAAAAGTCACCTACTCTTCAGGATAATCTGTCCTGACCACCTATCTAAAAATTTAGTAGTTGAGTGTAATGTTATTTTCAAGTGTTAAAATAAGAGAAAGTCATTTGTATTGAGGTGAAATAACAGAGAACAGAGTTATCCAACAGCCTGAAGCCATTAAACACCTGGTCAAATATACAGAATAATGACTACAGACACTGGACATCAGGGAGCCAGGGTAGCTATCCCTGAAAGAGCAGAAAAGAACAAGCTCTCTGGCTACACCAATTGCTGCAGTGTCAAGAAGGACAAGCACTTAGGGCCTTAGAGTCTCCTTGGCTTGAGAAAAAGGAGCCAAGTGTCCAGATTGGCCAGAGCAAGAAGAGTTTGCCAGCAGAATACCGGGAAAGAGGAAGCAGCATGAAGAAAGAGAGAGCCAAAAGCACTCTGAGCTGTGGTGAGGATCCCCCTCGAAGCTGTAGCTGAATACTGATCAGCGTCTGTGTGGGAGGAAACTACACAGTGCCAGGGAAAGAACAACTTGAAAAGATTAGAAGGAACAATCCTTGGAATTCACACAGGGCTGGAAATAGTCTGTGTTCTTGTCAGCCAAAATGGAAAAGCCTCCAAATTCATGCATGGGCCATCAGGTGGAGTCCTCAGAAAGGGTGTCACGTCAGTAGAGGGGAAAATAAGTCTTAGCAGTTGCTCTGCCCTCAAATAACAAAGCAGAGAAGCAAGGTGCAAAAAGGAGCACTTAACTGTTTCCAAGTAACAAGCCGTGTCCTAGAGCAAAGCACAAGAATATAAAAATATGCATCATTTAACAAAGGAAAAAGACCAGCCTCCAATCAGATATTACCAAGCAGAGACATAGGACATAAAATAAAATTTAACCCATAAAATAAATAATAATAATAATAATAATAATAATAATAATAATAAATCCACCTGTTGAGACAGTCCCAGAAATGACTCAGGTGACAAAATATGTAGACAAGGACAATTAGTTGCTACTTTAACTTCTATATATTATAGCTCAATTCTGTGTGGAGGAAAGTAAAAAATGGCTCTGTTGAGTAGAGAAACAGAGGATATTTTTTAAGAGATTCGATTAACTCCTGCTGATAAAAAGAGAATAATCTGGTGTGGAAATATGTTGGTAGGACTGACATCCGACATAGAAAATAGAAGTGAACATGCAGGCATAGCAATGGAAGAAAAGTACACACGACGAGCAGAGAAAGGGAGAAGGTGGGAAGAGTAGAGAACTGTGGGAGCTTCGTGCAGCGTGCGGCAGCCATGAGAAAATGGGGCTGGACGTGTTCTTTATATTGTTTGCAGGCGTAGATGCTCATGTGTACAAATGTCAAAACTCACCAAACTTTATGTCTCAGATATGTTCAGTTTGTTGTATGTTGGTCCTTTATCAACATTGGTTTAAACACACACACACACACACAGAGCACCCTGAAACTGTCACAAGTGGTCAGCTATGGGCTCTTTTGCTTTATCTAAATACAACTGCAAGGAGCAGGGACCAGTGTTCTTCATGTTATTGGCCCTGAATTCTGGAGGCTTACAAGAGACTAGGCTTCTAATGCAGAGATAGCTCTGACCTTGAGCCAGAGGGTTATGGCTCCAAGCTTTCAGTGACATGGGCTTATTGTGGGGTGTGCTCAAATTAAGCACTTTTCTGGGTTTAAAGGACCAATACTCATAGGCTGTAGTCACAGTTTGATTTCTTAACCTTTAGTGCACTGTCATCTTCCATAGACTTTACCACAATATTTCTTAAATTCTTCCTAGTATTAGCTCACTGTACCTGCAGCTCTTGGTGACTGTCTGGAACTCTCAGCTGCCTCTCGATAATGTATCTCAGAGCTTGCATACCAGGGCTCTCAGTTCACAGTGGCTGTCTGGGCCCCTTAACTGCCTCTTTTCTGCAGTTGCTATTGTTAAGCCTGATTGTTCAGCCCATTAAACCAATAATACAGACTACATGTCAGCCGAAGGCCATTCTGAGATGTTGTATTGGGCTCAATGCTGCAGCCCTGGGGAAAAAATCCTCCAAAACGAACTTCAAAGGTGTGGAAATTATTCTGCTTACACCACCAGTGACAGGTGTAACATGCCTATGCATCGATTGTGAGTCTGCCAATCACAGCCTCACATGTGCTTCTAGCCCCACCTAAGCTTTACCTAAGCACCAATCACAAACCTTACATAAGCACCAAATCGCCAGCTTTTTTTTTTTTTTTTTTTTTTTTTTTTAATTCTGAGTCACCTTCCCATCCTAAGTGAGAATAACTACAGGAAGAGATGCCTCCTTGCGGTTGATTGACGTTCCTGTTACTAATGTAAGCTGGTGCGGCTGTACCGAAGCGAGACCTCCTGAAGCAGAAATTGTGGCTGTAGCAGCAGTCATGGTGGCAGCTGGAGTGTCGTTTCCTCAAGCCATCTGGGACGTGCTCTCCAAGGAGAGTACCTTGGTGGCTGTCCCCTGGGTCACCAAATGTGAGGCTGCCTTGTTAACAGCTCCATTCACCAACTGGGCACAAGTGAGGGGTCTGAAATCCATCTCTCAGGAGGGGCTGGAGAGGTGGCTCAGCAGGTGGAGATGCTTGTATAGTGATCTCCAGATCCCACATGGTGAACTGACGCCTGAGAGTTGTCCTCTCAACCCCCACACCCTGTCTACGGAATGAAGAAAAACAAAATGGACAACTTTGAAGTCAGCAGAGAAATACATAGAGCAGAAACACTGATCAAGCCAACTAAAGCAGAAACGAGAGAAGCAAACCCATAAAAATAGACACTGAAAAGAATAAGATATTTTATTCTAGAAACTAGAAAAAGAAATGCAAAACAGGCTGAAGTAGAAAGGGCGAATACATTTAAAGCAGTAGGGGGTGAAAAGAAAAACGTTAAAAGTTTCTCAAAAGAGCCAAAATTCAGATTATTTAAATGATCAATAAAACAGTTTAGCAAATACTAAGAGAAGGCTTGGGGCAAGGGCAAGAGGGCTGGAGAGATGGCTCAGTGGTTAAAGAGCACTGGCTGCTCTTCCATAGGACCTGCGTTCAATTCCCAGCAACCACATGGTGGCTCACAGCCATCTGTAATGGGATCTGATTCCCTCTTCTGGTGTACATGAGAACAGAGAACTCATAGACATCAAATAAATAAATAAGTAAGTAAATCTTTTTGAAAGAAAGAAAAAATGAAAAAGTTTGTACGCCTTAAATATTAGAAAGAAACAGGGAGATGGTATGTTTTCTTTTTAAATTATAAACAAGTGTTACATTTATTTTTATGTCAATCTTTAAAATAAATTTTATTAGACTGTATTACATAGAATGCATGCAATTTGGGGTCTGGAGAGGTGATTCAGGGGTTAGCAGTTTCAACTGTTCTTCCCAAAGGACCTAAGTTCAGTTCCCAGCACCTACAAGGCAGTTTACAACCATCTGTTAACTCCAGTTCCAGAGGATCCAGTGCCCTCTAAGGCATGAATGTGGTGCGTAGACATACATGAAGGAAATACACAAATACACATAAAATGATAACTTCTGAAAGTGCATGTCTAAAAATATAATTTGATGAATTTGACACACCCTGCCTGTAACTGCTACAAAGCACAAAATAGTTCGCCACTTCCATGGTTTTCTACTCTTTCCCTACCTCCAGGCCTCTAGCTCCTAGTGCTGATCTGCCATCTCTAATCACGATCGTATGTCTCTCAAGAGTTGTATCCACTGTGTCACAGAGAATGCACATCTTTCTATATGCTTTCTTTCACTTAGCAACATTTCAGAATTCATGTAGTGTGTCAAGATTAGTTAACGTCTTCGGATTCCCCAGTGGTCTACCATATTATATACCACAATTTACCAATTCAGCTGTTGATGGCTTTGGGTTCTTCCATGTGGGGCTTTTTGTGAACAGAGCTGTTATAAATTCATCTAGAAGCCTCTGTGTAAGTCCATTCCCCAGGAAAGAGTGGAATTGCTGAGTCAAGCAGCTTAGTTTAAGAAGATCCTGTCAAGATATTATCTCATCCATATTTATAGACCTGTCAGGAGCCTCTCCTTCTCACCAAATTTTATACCAATATACTTGCAGTCTCAAATGTAACATAGGTCTCTAAGAGAAATGGCTGAAGAAAACAGCAGACAATCAATGCCAGATACCGACAAGGTTCAGCTCCCCCCACCCCTGCGGCCCTCCAAAGGTTGTCGGTATCAGAGTTTAAACAAGAAAGTCTACCAACTTTTTAAAGAATCAGTAATTTCCATCTCTGATTCAATGCTAAGAGAAAGGGGGCATTCATTTTATGAGGCAGTAACAACCCTGGTACCAATATTCAGTAAGGAAGCTGCCCAATCATGTATGGCTTGAGTCTTGGAACCCTTCCTAACCACGGGCAGAGATGGACTAAAGAAAGAATAGGCGTACACAAACACACAGTGAAGCTGGGATCCGGTGGGAGTTTTCTAACTTGCTGATACCTTAGAACCTCAATGTGTCTATTATGTAAGAAGAAGGCTAGTCTCCATAGGAGGTCTGTGAGGTGAGCAGTCTCAGACTGTAAACATCCACGGGGGTGGGGTGGGGGTGGGGAGCCACAGTAATCGCTCATACTAGCAATCAATCATTCATAAACATTCATTCTCATTCTCTCCGGGAAAGCTTTATCATTTCTCTTGAGCCTGGCCCATATAGGTAACAACTTTGCCAGTCGCTGGTAGATCTTTGGACATGGCCCTGCCCATGTCCACGAAGTACATTCTTTAGGGACACAACTCACTCAGAACTTCCTCTGATCCCTAAAGAAAGCACCACAAAAACAATCCATTATCTACTAAGAAAGAAAAACTTTTTTTTAAAGTATCAGCAACGTTTCGTGATCAAGAAGAGAGTATACTATAAACGTTAGACTGGTTCGATACCAGAAAATTTTAGCGACATTACTAGCAAACAATTAAAAATGAGGTTATTGTTAGGCTGGAACCCCTCCTCAGCCCCCTCAAAAGCTGGGAAACCCCCATCTACCGCGCTTCCACCAATTCCACCCACAGAGAGAAAACGCCTCACTCCTCAGTGTTCCAGCAACCCACCCATGAGTGCCTGCCCAAGGGCTCAGGTTTTGATCATGTAAGGGCACAATACCAGCTCCTAACTCACATGTCATCACCCCGTGCCCAAGACCCATTAAAAAAAAAAACAACAGAACAAAAAACACCTTGCTTTTGCCTGGATGCATAACCTCACTGACCTCCAGCTGTGAGATCTGATGAAGCCACTGGAGAGCTACCTCCTAACTAAACCTGTTGTTATCTACTTTTAATCTGGTCTAATCTGGCCTATATCTGTGTCACTGAGGGAGAGAAAAACTGAAAAGATAAATTTGTTAAATGAATTTTCAACTGCCTTAAAAAAACAATCTACTTTAACACAAACTTAATAAGTTGAATACACAAGGGTATTTCGTTGGGAAGTACATCGAGAAAACCCAGGTGAGATCAAAAAGCACACCTTGAACCAGTACAAGAACTCTATTACTAAATACACGAGCTCAACTTGGAGTCAGCAGTAACTAAGAGGAGAAAAGCATTTCACAATAACTCCAAAAATGCCACCTACTAATAAAACTGACCCCTCCCCAAATTACCCAAACCTTACGAGAAAACCTATAAAACTTTATTCAAGGATGTTCTTTGAAATCTTAGCCTCTTGTGTTTTCTCCTTATGTCTAATTGTAAATTGTACTTTAAAAATTGAGGGAAGAAGCTGAGAACATAGCTCCGCGGTAGAGGGCTAGCCTAGCATGTTAAGAGACTATGGGTCTATCCTCAGCTCCCCAAGTGCTAACAAATAACAATAGTTTTAAAATATGTTGGGTTTGTTGTTGTTGTTGTTGTTGTCTTGAAGACACCCTAATGTCCCCACCTTTTCCCTCTCAGTGCTTTGCACAAACTCAGTAGTTCTGGCTGTGAAACACCCAGGAACCGAAAGCACCTGTGAGTCCTCTTCCTACTTACCGGGTGCACCACGCAACAATATACAGAAAAAGGCATCACGCCTACCACGTGACAATCCCCGCCTACCAGGCCAGCGAGTCAGCCAATCACAGCACTCTCCCCACCTAGGCCTCGCTCCTCCTCCCTCCCCGCCTCCTCCACCCCTCCCACGCACGAGGTGGAATCTTCCAGTTTCAGGCTGTTCCCCCCTCCCAGCGGGGGGCCAATGCGGCTGCGCGCTGCGCCCTGATTGGCCAAGCGCCTGGCTAAAGCACGCGCAGGCTCCGCTCGGTTACTAAGGGCGGGAGCCCGGCGAGGGCGCCGGCTGCTTGCTGAGTCTCTGGAGGGCGTCGTCGTCGAGGCCCGACGACGCCATGCCCAACCGCAGGGCCAGCCGCAATGCCTACTATTTCTTCGTACAAGAGAAGATTCCCGAACTGCGCCAGCGAGGCCTGCCGGTGGCCCGCGTGGCAGACGCCATCCCCTACTGCTCGGCCGACTGGGCGGTGAGGCTGCGGGCAGTTGGGCAGCGGGGAGGGCGCGGTGGGAACCCGGCCTGCGGGCGCCCGTAGAGGGGACACGGCCCAAAGGCCAGACCAACCGACAGAACCTTCCAGAACCGGGGCGTGGAACGGACGCCTCACCGCTTGCCTCTCTTGTCTCTCTCTTCTCCCAAAGCTCCTGAGGGAGGATGAGAAGGAGAAATACTCAGAAATGGCTCGAGAGTGGAGAGCAGCCCAGGGAAAGGATTCTGGGCCTTCAGAGAAACAGGTAAGGGCAGCCACCTCTCGCCCACCCGCCCTTGGACTCCAGCCACGGTGGAGCCCAAGGAACCTTTGGGAGGCTTCCAGATAGTGCAGAAACCTAGGGGGAAAAGGGTTTGGTGGTCAGGGCTTGCACTAAACCGCCTTCCAGAGTGCCTTTCTAACTCTTAACGGTTAGATGGCTTTAAAAAAAAAAAAAGTCATCGCACTTAAAAGTAGTTGGGTTTTATTTAAATGATTCCTAGAAGCAAGCTTGTTAACAGTGCTTTAAATATTGGAATAAAATGTGAGGACCTGGATTAACATTTGTAGATCCTACAGACAAAGGAAAAACAAGTCAAGCAAATTCCCAAGTGGTGGGAGAGTAAACTACTAAGTCAAGTAACTACAAGGTCATTAACGAAGTCTTTTTCTTCTTCCTTACATTGTTTTTCTCTGTTTGTACATACTGAAGTTTCATTCTTAAATGAGTGACATTGGATTGAAATTTAATAATTCTGGCAAGTTGTTTTTAAATATGGTAGATTTATGTTTTAAGTTGTTGCCTTAAGTCAGGTGGATTTTTGAGGTTTTGTGTTTGTGGGCTTTGATTTTTCTTAATCATAATTTTCTATAACACATATCTCCTCAAGGGACTGGTGATGGCTCATTGGCTAAAAAGTGCTGGCTGCTCTTCCAGAAGACCCAGTTACCATAAGTCAGTGCACCTACATGGTGACTCACAGCCATCTGTAACTCCAGTTCCCATGAATTCTGATGCCCTCCTCTGGCTTTCACTGGTGCTGCACACATGTGACACATACATTCAGCCAAGCAACTGTCTGCACACAAAGAAAGAAAGAAAAAGAATGAAAATTTGAAGAAAAAATTCTCCACAAAACTTGTGTGTGTGTGTTGTGTGTATTGTGTGTATGTGTGTGTGTTTTATGATAGTTGAAGGCACAACCTTTTGTGGTTTTCACTTTTAAATGAAAACCACAAACATTACAGGCTTTATGATTTTGTTCTGTTTTCTTTGAATATTCTTTCGAGCACCAGCCTGGCATTTGCTAGTTAATGACTCGGGGAAATAAGATGATGGAGAACGAGCAAATGGCTTTCAGCTGTAGTTGTTTATTTCCACCTACCTTCTCATAGACTGCTGTGGTCTGCTGGTATTTACTGATAATGTTTTCATTAGCCTTGAGGGACTGCTGACATAGTCCACGGGCTATTTTGAGGTTACTTTGTTAAATTTAAGTATGGGAAGTAAAGAATCTAGCAATGGCTCTGTTTAAAAGTGTTTGATTAGTGATTCTCTTACTTTCAGAAATTTGTATCTACACCACTGAGGAGGCCAGGCATGCTTGTACCAAAACCAAGTGTTTCTCCCCCTGATATGTCAAATTTATCTATAAAAAGTGATCAAGGTAGAGTATTCCTAAAGTACTTCACTCAAATTTGGATGGCATACTGGGCAATTTTTTAAAAAGTTCTGTATGGTGTGGGAAGATGGAAACAGTGTTTGCCATGCAGTGATAAGGACCAGCACCCATATAAAAAGTGGTGGTGGTGCCAGTTTATAATCCTGTGCTGGGAGGTGGAGACCTCAAATCCCCAAGGGAGATCCATCACAAAGAAACATGGACAGCTTCTAGAAAGTTGACACTAGATACTGGCTTCTGATAGCCTCAGTCAAGGACAAACCCATGCAAATGCATGTCACCCCCAAAATGTGTTGTGTTCATCTGATCCTACATTTCAGAATCATTGGCTCTACAGGTTTAAATATTCTAGCACTAATGTAAATGCTGGCTGAACTAATTTGCATTTATTGAGATAATACTGGAAAGTTTTTTGTAACAAAAATCACTCATGGTTTCTACCACTTCATACATTAATAAACATTAGATTTCTTTGTAGCTTCCACGCTTAGGTTATAGAAGTAGGTAGACAAGACGGATAAGGCTTTTGACTTATTTCCCAGCCTAGTAAGAGTAGATTCTAAGTGTTGGACTACAAAAATACGACGTTATGGGTTGATGGATATGTTACCTAGCTTGACTTTTAATCATTACACAATTTATAAATACATTGAAGCCCAAGATGTGTTGTTATTTGCCAATTAAGAAGAAGGAATTTTAAAACATCCTGGGGTGGGCAGACATGAAGCAAGGATAAATTATTGCACTATGTTAGAGAAGAATGTAGCTAATATAGGGCCTTTTTTGTTCCTTGTGGCTGGTTTTATTGTGTTCTGCCTTTGTTGAACACAAACTTTTAACATTGGTCTTAAGTGGCCATTGCTAGCCCCACATGTTTCTCTTGTATTATAGGTGGTCTTCTGTATAGTAGCAGAAAGTACAGAACTAAATTCCCACAGCTACAGTCTGCTTCATTTCCCAAACCTATTTGTTGCATATGTCACAACTATGTCTTTGCTGAAATTAATTCTAATCTATAGCTGAATCATGGAAAGGCTGTTGCAAGACTGAATGATTTTATTGCTTTATATAAAGAATGGTTACTACTTAAATTCTTGGTAAATGTGATTGCAAAGTTTTATACTTACCTGGTATAATTGAGTTTTCTCTTTTATAATTCACTAGCAGATGCAGAACACACACCTGCACAAAGCAGTTCTAAAAGTTTTAGGTTTCTGTTTGTTTTGTTTTCAGCTCTCCTTGGAGGCATTTTTTATTTTCTGAACATTTTTAGTCATGGTGAGCTACCTCCTCATTGTGAACAGCGCTTCCTCCCTTGTGAAATTGGCTGTGTTAAATACTCCCTCCAGGAAGGTATTATGGCAGATTTCCACAGCTTTATCCATCCAGGTAAGTAGCCAGCATTTGATAGATCCTAAAAGTATATGAGTTTTAAAAACTGGCTTTATAGTATAGTTTTTTTTAATATAGTTTTTCTTAAGAGCTGGTGAGTTCTTAAAGAGTGCATAGACATAATACTTAAGTCCCAGCTATTTTGGTTGATTGATGCTTTTCCTCTTAAGTGAACATTCGAATTCAGAAGATAGAATACCTCAAACATGCACAGCCTGCCATTTGTTTACCCGTGGCCTCACATCTTGGGATTTTTCTGCTTTGTGCCTTCTTTTTCTTTCCACTATCCCATCCTTCACCCCAGTAGTCTTTAGTTTGAAGCTGATACTGTTTTGTAACCTTGAAAACACCTTTCTGAGCCAGCTAGCTCATTTGTAAAGTATTAGTAACTATTGAAGCAGTATGGAGGTAGACCAGTACTGTAAACATCCTTAGTCATCTTCTTTCCACTGTTCGATTCTACTAAAAGCAAAATAATAGCCCAGGGGAGACTCAAACCTGTGACCTCAGTACTCTTTCAGGGGCTAAGGCAAGAAGGTTTAGCCTACACAGTGATACCCTGTCTCAAGAAACAAGTGAAAAGCAAACTAGTTACGAAGAGTAGAATCTAGTCAGTTCCCAAATGACAGAGAGCAGTTAATACCCTTAAAATCAAGAGAGGAAATGTATCAAGAGAGGAAAAAACTTTAACATTAATTTGGACATGTTCATTCTCAGAGGACAGCAGAGTTAATCATGTTATGCTTGGGGACATTGCTGCTTAGGGCAAGCCATACAGGTTTTAGATTTTGTGTGTGTGTTGTGAAAAACTGAAAAGATAAAATTTCAACATTCTGAAAAATTTGTGTATGCTTGCAGTATCATGTCCCACAGCCCTCAGAGCTGTCCATTGGATCCTGCTATAGAAGTTCTTTGCCATAAATTTTCTTTCCCTTGTATAATTTTCCTGGAAGGAATAACTTGCTGTGAAAAGTAGCTCGAAAAATACATTAAAAATTGTTAATTATCATATGTTTGATTTAAACAACCACCACCAAGACAAAAGGAAACAAAACAAAAAACAGCAAAGGGCAGTATAGTTTTAGTTTTATATTTTAAAGTAATAAAAATAACCCGCATTGAAACCTGGTCATCAAATGAAGCGTCACTGCAGCACAAGCAAGGGGACTTGAGAGGTCTGTTTCTGAGCAAAGTGCTTTGTGTTACAGGTGAAATTCCACGAGGATTTCGATTCCATTGCCAGGCTGCAAGTAAGTATAAAGGAATTGGGGTAAGAGGGACTGGGTGTGTGCAGCCCTGTTAAGACTTACTCCGTTAACTTAGAAAATGTAAGCTACAGGGAATGATAGGTGGAGTGATCTTTAAAACCTTTAACCTGCACATGCACACTCATGGTATTGGGGACTGAACTGGAGCCTCACACATGCTAGGCAGTCAGTGCCACAGCTGGACTTCCAGCCCAAAACTTTTAATGTTTTTCTGACTTGTATTTATGCATGAACTCTCTTCTTTCCAAGGTAATACCATTATATTTTCCTGTTAATAAATCCGTGGGTTTCCAAGGTCAGCTGTTGGTATAGTGGCCAGGCTCTTAGAAAAGTAATGAGAAGTTTCAGGTGATCCAGACCTAGACCCACTTACGAGCAATGTCTATTTTAAAACATTTTTTTAGAATCCATACTTTAAAAAGTTCAGAGTGGAAAAGTTTAGAGTAGAACTTTGAGGAGTTTTGTGGTTTGGGTGAAAAAAATCAAATTTTTAAGTATTTTGTAACCAAAAAGTTTGACTATGACTAAATTTATCTAAGATTGTGGAGTTCAACTCTTACTAGAAACAAGGTTTTAAGCAGTTTCCTGTTTGACTAAAATGAAAATCATTAGTTTTACATTAAATTGAGATTCATTCAATATATTGTTTAAGGAACCATTTAATTCCTGCTTGTACAGTTTAACTTTAAAATGTGGTCAACTAGCCTGTAGAAGTATTAGAAATAGAAATGTTTGTCAAGCTTACTGTAACTAGGAGAGGGGGGAGGGGGGATGTGTGTGTGTATGTGTGTATGTGTGTGTACACATGAGCACGCACTCGCCCCATGCGCTTGCACAGATCAGAGGACAGCTCTGGGAAGTCGGTTTGTTGCCCCACCTTGTGAAGCAGACTGGCCAGATCATGAGCTGCTCAGCTGCCTCTGTCTCCCATCCTGAGATAGATGTGCTAAGATTACAGATGCCCACTGCCACATCCAGGGTTTTTTTGTTACTGTTTTTTTTTTTTTTAAACTAATAATGTGTTTTAAGAACTGAACTCAGGTTGTCAGGATTACAAGGCTAATGTTTTCCCTACCTTTTGAGCTGTCTCTGACCCTATAATGCTGTTTTCAAAACAAATATTTTATATTATCCTATTATATTTTGCATTTGTCTGGTCATAATATTAAAAAAACAAACAAAAAAAGGTATAGATCTGTTGTTTGCCCTGGAACCAAAGTTAGAAACTGTGGACTAAGGAGTTTGAGATCTATCTGTCTGTCTGTCTGTCTGTCTTTCTTTCTTTCTTTCTTTCTTTCTTTCTTTCTTAGTTATGCCTCCTCATCTATTTTGAAATAGGAAAAGAAGCTTATCATTCAGAAACATTTTAAAATCTCCATCACAAGTTTTAGAAATCTCATTATTTGAGGCCATTGTGCTAGTAAGTAGATGGTAGTTAAAAACAAATGGAGGAGCTAAAGAGAGGTGGCTCAGCAGTTGAGTACTTTACAGAAAATGGGGCTTCAGTTTCTAGCATCCACATCAGGAAACTCACAGCTGTCTCATTCATGGGATCTCCAGGCCTCTATAGGAACCGGTGGCACTCAGTGTTCATAGACATACACACAAAAGACAAAGATGTAAATGAAAATAAGTCTTTAAGACCCATGAATAAAGCCACATACAGTAGCTTATACTTGTGATTCCAGAGCTTGAAAGGCGTAAGGCAGGAGGACCTTCTACAACTTGAGGGACATAGTTCATTGCCAGCCTGTGCCACAGAGCAAGACTTAAAACTCGAACAAAAATCTCAAACATTTTTTGTGAAATCTAGTTTCTGGTTTCATTTTAATGTTGTAACTTGAAAACATGATTTCAGTTGGTTCATCATCTGAGTGAATGTATTGCCTTCCTGCAGGGTTTCCAGTCATTTATTGAGATCGGCACTATTACCATTTCTTTGCAATTTTATGATCAGTTAAATATTTTATTTAATTGTATATTTTGCAGTATTTTCATATTAAGCAAATTAACAGACTCTTCCTTTTTTAAAAGCTGCCTCCCTTACCTATATCTTAGTAAAGGCCAGGAATATTTTCTTTTTTCTTCATGCTGAGGATCAACTTAGGCAGAGCTGAGCTGTATCCACAGCTGGGAATGACTTCTTCATTTATTATTCCAGATAATTGAAACAGCACAGTGTTTCCCATTCAGACGAACTTAAAATGTTTGGAGCTTGCCAATTTAAGCCTGTCTCAAGTTGCCAATTAAATAACCCTGGGAAATGTGCCAATTAAATAAGATAAATGATGGTTAGAGTGACAGCTGTATTGACATAGTGCCCGAAAA